>NW_026862369.1:0-650126 GCF_026571515.1 Ruditapes philippinarum | reverse complement strand
AAAAATTGATCTCTTATTCTCTGCTTAAATAACATATTATAATTGACATTAACTGCATAGTCGTAAACAATGTATGGGAAACCCATATCAGTAATAACAGAATGAACGCGTTTAGCCCATTAACAGTTACCATTCCCATTAATGCATTGGTCTAAATAAATATGGTATATAGGCGCTGACGGTTAACGATTTTATTCCAAAATTGTAAAGCTCTTTCCTTACATAGAATAGACAAAGGAAATTTACCTAGTTCCCCATAGATAGCACAATTTGGGGTCTGTCTTTTGACACCTAAAACATATTTATAAAATCTTATCTGTAGTTTATCAATATCTTTCAGCTTATATATACCCCAAACCTCTGACCCGTATAATAAGATTGGAGCTACCATTCTTTCAAATAAGTATAATTTTGTTTTAACATCGAATTTTACTCTATCAAAGAGTGCGAGAAGATTGTGGTAAGCTCTTAGACCTTGATCTGATAGTGCTTTCACAGCTTCAACAAAACTACAAGTGTAAGAAAATTTCACTCCTAAATATGTAAAACTATCTACTTTTTCAACCAATTGACCATTTATAAATATATTAAAATTATGGACTGGCTTACGTTTTTCAAATACACATATTTTAGTTTTATTAACATTTATCTTCAAACCCCATTTACATGAATATTCAAAAACATTATCAACCTGTGCCTGCAAGCTTGCAGGGTCAGTTGTAAACAACACAATATCATCCGCAAAAAGTAACAAATATTTAGATAAAAGGTTTAGGTCGTTGTTATGTTAGACATTTTGTTAAGATCTATACACTGATCAATATCATTAAGGAATAAAATAAACAGCAAGGGAGATAATGGCTCGCCTTGTTTTAAGCCTAGAGTTACCTCAAAAAAATCTGAAAAATTTGATTTAGAATCAATTTTGACACAAGATAATACAGAAGAGTAAATGGATTTTAACATAGTAACCATTTTACAGCTCACGCCATTTTCAATCAATTTAATCCACAATGCATCTCTTACTACAGTATCAAACGCTTTTTCATAATCTATGAAAATACAATATAGTTTTGATTTGTTGTCAAGTATCTTCTGGATAAGGGAATGTAGAATGAAAATAGCGTCAGCTGTAGATCTAGAATCTCTAAAACCAAACTGTACATCGTTAAAAATTTGTTCTGATTCACACCATTTATTTAACCTATTACGCAGTACTAAGGAAAATATTTTTGCCATACAATTTACTAACGTGATGCCACGGATATCAATCAAATATCTTACTAATAAGATAATTAGCTGTGATGGCCGAGTGGTTAAGGCGTTTGACTCGAAATCAAATGGGCATTGCCCGCGCAGGTTCGAATTTTTTAAACACATTTTTAATAAAAGAAAGATTTTTTAGATCTATAAGAAAACGAAAGTAGTGTCAAATATTTAGCTAACGATGTGGACACGAAATCGGACACCTGTACATTATTCGGTCGAACCATTATTGTACGAGGGTTGTACAAGTTAACTAATACATTTTACATTTTCGTAACATCAAAGAAATATTTTGTTTAACGTTTTTCATGTAACAATTTAAGGTTTCGCACAGTTGAAGGTTAAATTTGATTATGTTAAATACAATTTTGAGTGAATTGTTATCGGTATTAATATTGTGTGCAGGAAAAGCTTCTTTTGCATTACTTATGATTATTACTATCATCATACTTAATCGTATTTCTTCCGTAAGATACGATGTGACTTCAATATAGTTTTCTTTTATCAGTTTACAGTCATTGCAATACTATATGAATAAATACCAGATAATCTATGGTGGCTGATTTGGTACGTTTTTGTGCGTCGTGTTGGCGCTAGCGACAACACGACAAAACGCCTAACGTCGCGTTGTCGTCCTGTCTCTAGCGCGGCACGCCAAACGGCGCGTTGTCGTGCGGCGTGTTGTCACGATGTCACATTGTCGCTAAGTTCAAACTGAAAGATTGGCTTATAAACCAAGCGACAGGGCGACATCGCGCCGCACGACTACGCACCGTTTGGCACTTTGTCGTGTTGTCTTTAGCGCCAACTTGACGCACAAAAGCGTACCAAATCAGCCACAATAATAATCAGTTTATATATCGTACTCGTAAATCTATATAGCTGTGATGGCCGAGTGGTTAAGGCGTTGGACTTGAAATCCAATGGGCATTGCCCGCGCAGGTTCGAACCCTGCTCGCAGCGAACAAATTTTTGAAATATTTCGAAAACCTACTTAATGTTTTTATTGCAGTTCAAGAGTAATAGATGTACGGTTAAATTATAGATTAGCACGATCTTTTCGTGCTCACTGAACTTGAACTGTATATGTAATTGACAGGCGGATAGATAGGCATTCGAGGACTTCGCATTATATTTTACAGGTCGTATTGCCCACCCACCCATCCCTTTAAGCGTTGCGAGTGTTAAGACAATATGTTCTGACTTAAAATAGCCATTTTTTATTTAGTTACATCAAGATAAGCCAAATGTTATAATATATAACTGTAGTCAGTTAATTAAGCACGTTTTTAATTTTACTGGCAGTATAACTTTTGGTTGTTGTTATCCGTAGATATTTACATGTTAATAATCAAGATTTATTTTACAGGCTGTGAGTTAGTTTAGAGGTTCATCTTCCGAAGACATAAAGTGTTATATTTTGTATTGCTGTGTATAAAATGATATTGAAACAATACAAAGGCCTTCATCCTATTTCAGTGTTGTTGTTTACTCTGTCCCAGACTAAAGGTCTTATAACTCTTATTAGGTGATAATGATTTATTTTCGTTAAGGCGAAGCGAATTAGAAAAATAATCTGTTTTACTTCAATGTGTCTAGCTGTTTTATATAATTAGTTATTTGTCAAGAGAATCATATCCGTACGCTGGTTACTGTTAATAAATGGGAGCTTTTGTACAACACAAACATTTGGTAAAACATTGAATCCATTCCTTCATATTTGGTGCAAACTCAGTGGTATAAAATTATAATAGATACAAGATAATGGAGCCCAGATTCAAAGAGAAATGCATACATACGTGGTACTGATTTCTATAAACATATACATACCTAACAAATAAGCGCGTGCAGTAGAAAATAATGTAAAAGAGCAAGCCCCCAGTGAGGATCGAACTCACGACCCCTGGTTTACAAGACCAGTGCTATAACCACTGAGCTATGGAGGCACACGTCTACAATTTAAAAGAAGGACTATTACACAGTTAATATATCATAATTATGATATTAATATCATAAATCTGTATAGCTGTGATGACCGAGTGGTTAAGGCGTTGGACTTGAAATCCAATGGGCATTGCCCGCGCAGGTTCGTACCCTGCTCGCAGCGATTTCATTTTAGAACATCTCGTCATCGGAAACCAACTTTTATGTATCAACTGAGACAGTTATGAAGGCAGCTGGTACCGTATCATTTAAAGAACTTAGGGAACATCTCCTTAAGCAGTTTGCCAATAGTTGTGAAATAGTGAAATAGTAGCCTACCAGTAAACACGTAAATAAATTTTCAAATTTAATTATTTTCAGTTCGTTTTGATTATGAAAAATAGCATGTATATTTTGGAATAGTTGTAAATTAAATATTTTGAAATAGTATCATGTGATTAAATACTTCAAACATTTTGACATTATGAATTATATGTTTAAATATATGATTTGTCATCGTAATATGTGAATGTGAAATGTATGTTGATTCCATTTATATATGAATATATATATTTATATATATATAGTTTGTTTTGCTTTCTCAAGCGCTCTGAACAAATTAAACATTAAATTTGTTATTGATTGTTGTTGTTTTTGGAGAGGAGGTGTTATAAGGGAAAATCGTGTACTTCTGGTTTATATATTGAATTATGATGATTATATTGGTATGGATATAAATATCAATAAAATGAATATTAGCTGTGATGGCCGAGTGGTTAAGGCGTTTGACTCGAAATCAAAACCAACACGTCTTGTAACCTATTAAACTTGCTGGTAAAAGATACTACTTATTTTTCTTTCGTTGAAAAAAAAATGTGAACAAAATATATGACCTCGACGTGATTCGAACACGCAACCTTCTGATCTGGAGTAAGACGCGCTACCGTTGCGCCACGAAGAGAAAAACAGCAAAACCTTGCATAGAATAATATCATTTGATTTTACCACACAAGTAAACAAAAAGATGTAGACTTATTTAGTTTAACCGATAATCAGGTAGTGTGTAATTTATCTGCATTATTGCGTCATTTTGATTAAAGGAATCTAAATATATCTGCGTATTTTTTTTCAAATAAAAGTTAAACAAAAACTTTGTATTATCTATTTAACTTGCAGGTAGAAAATATCCCCCCTTTTTTTGTTAAAAACAAATGTAACAAAAGGTATGACCGCGACGTGATTCGAACACGCAACCTTCTGATCTGGAGTCAGACGCGCTACCGTTGCGCCACGAAGCCTTGTGAAAATTACCATTTAATGTTACAAGTAGACGTAATATAGCCTTATTTACTTTAACCGTTAATCAAGGTAGTGTGTAATTTCATCTACATTTTTGCGTTTGAAGGAAACTATTTATATACACATTAGATAATCGTGTAAATACGACGTTTCTTGTGGTTTATACAATGTATATTGATTTATTTTAATTTTTATTACCTTGGTATGGATATAAATATCAATCAAATATCTTACTAATAAGATTATTAGCTGTGATGGCCGAGTGGTTAAGGCGTTTGACTCGAAATCAAATGGGCATTGCCCGCGCAAGTTTTTTTAAATAATCTTTTAAATACATGTTTAAAAAAAGAAAGATTTTTTAGATCTATAAGAAAACGAAAGTATTGTCTAATATTTAGCTAACGATGTGGACACGAAATCGGACACCTTTACATTATTCGGTCGAACCATTATTGTACGAGGGTTGTACAAGTTAACTAATACATTTTTTGTTTAACGTTTGTCATGTCGTTTGTCGTCCTGTCTCTAGCGCGGCACGCTAAACGGCGCGTGGTCGTGCGGCGTGTTGTCACGATGTCACATTGTCGCTAAGTTCAAATTGAAGGATTGGCTTATAAACCAAGCGACAGGGCGACATCGCGACAACACACCGCACGACTACGCACCGTTTGGCGCTTTGTCGTGTTGTCTTAAGCGCCAACTAGACGCACAAAAGCGTACCAAATCAGCCACAATAATAATCAGTTTATATATCGTACTCGTAAATCTATATAGCTGTGATGGCCGAGTGGTTAAGGCGTTGAACTTGAAATCCAATGGGCATTGCCCGCGCAGGTTCGAACCCTGCATGCAGCGAACAAATTTTTAAAATATTTCGAAAACCTACTTAATGTTAAGAGTTATAGATGTACGGTTAAATTATAGATTAGCACGATCTTTTCGTGCTCACTGAACTTGAACTGTATATGTAATTGACAGGCGGATAGATATGCATTCGAGGACTTCGCATTATATTTTACAGGTCGTATTGCCCACCCACCCATCCCTTTAAGCGTTGCGAGTGTTAAGACAATATGTTCTGACTTAAAATAGCCATTATTTTATTTAGTTACATCAAGATTAGCCAACAGTTATAATATATAACTGTAGTCAGTTAATTAAGCAGCGTTAAATAGAAAAATTGTTGAAGACGAAAGTATTGACTATTTAGCTAACGATGTGGACACGAAATCGGACACCTTTAAATTATTCGGTCGTACCATTATTTTATACATTTTACATTTTCCTTACAACAAAGAATATTTTTTGAAGTTTGTCATGTTAATGTTCATTTTCTATTTTTTAAAAACTATTTTTATATTAACAATTTATCGTTTTGCACAGTTGAAGGTTAAATTTAATTATGTTAAATAAATTTTATGTTAATTTTTATCGGTATTAAAATTGTGGGCAGGAAAAGTTTCTTTTGCATAACTAATGATGTGAAAACATAATTATTATTACCATACTAAATCGTATTTATTCCGCAAGACATCAGAATATTAAGATACGATGTGACTTCTATGTAGTTGTATTTTATCAGTTTACAACCAATGCAATACCACATGAATAAATACCTGATATCAGTTAATACATCTATATCACACTTATGATATTAATGTTATTAATCCGTATAGCTGTGATGGCCGAGTGGTTAAGGCGTTGGACTAGAAATCCAATTGGCATTGCCCGCGCAGGTTCGAACCCTGCTCGCAGCGAATTCGTTTTTAAACATCTCTTAGTTTTAAGTACTTTGCCAATAGTGATGAAATAGTTTTGTTTGGTTTTGATATAATTTTATTCTTAAAATGTTTTACTAAAAACATATATACCAAACAAACAAACGCAGTACGGTAGTAAATAGTGTAAAACAGCAAGCCCCCAGTGAGGATCGAACTCACGACCCCTGGTTTACAAGACCAGTGCTCTAACCACATACGTTACTGTAAAAAACAGGTTTTATTACAACTGATAACAATATTATAGTTAGGAAGAGTTCGATTGGGGTTTTACTTTTTGAAGATTTTACCTTGCCATAATTGATTACTTGTACATTGTGCATGTGGGTGTGTTTTTCCCACGAAACAAGTATTTTTTACATAATTATTGTATTAACTAACAAATTAATAGATTCAAAGTAACATATCTCTAAATAGTCTATTGTCCTAAAGTAGAGCAAAACCAACACGTCTTGTAACCTATTAAACTTGCTGGTAAAAGATACAACTTTTTTTCTTTCGTTGAAAAAAAATGTGAACAAAATAATTATATGACCTCGACGTGATTCGAACACGCAACCTTCTGATCTGGAGTCAGACGCGCTACCGTTGCGCCACGAAGCCTTACATAGAATAATATAATTTGATTTTACCATACAAGTAAACAAAAAGATGTAGACTTATTTAGTTTAACCGATAATCAAGGTAGTGTGTAATTGATCTGCATTATTGCGTCATTTTGATTAAAGGAATCTAAATATATCTGCATAAATTGTTTCAAATAAGAGTTAAACCAAAACTTTTTATAATCTATTTAGCTTGCTGGTAGAAAATACTCTCCCCTTTTTTATTAAGAACAAATGTTAAAAAAGGTATGACCTCGAGGTGATTCGAACACGCAACCTTCTGATCTGGAGTCAGACGCGCTACCGTTGCGCCACGAAGCCTTACATAGAAAAATATCATTTGATTTTACCATACAAGTAAACAAAAAGATGTAGACTTATTTAGTTTAACCGATAATCAAGGTAGTGTGTAATTGATCTGCATTATTGCGTCATTTAGATTAAAGGAATCTAAATATATCTGCGTAATTTTTTTCAAATAAGAGTTAAACAAAAACTTTTAGAATCTGTTTAACTTGTTGGTAGAAAATATCCCCCCCTTTTTTATTAAAAACAAATGTTAAAATTGGTATGACCTCGACGTGATTCGAACACGCAACCTTCTGATCTGGAGTCAGACGCGCTACCGTTGCGCCCACGAAGCCTTGTGTGAAAATTGCCATTTAATGTTACAACTAGACATACTATAGCCTTATTTAGTTTAAACAGATAATCAAGGTAGTGTGTAATTTGATCTACATTTTTGCGTCATTTTAATTTTAGGAAACTTTTTATATACGCATTAGATAATCGTGTAAAATACGACGTTTCTGTGGTTTATACAATGTATATTGATTTATTTTTTAATTATTATTATCTTGGTATGGATATAATTATCAATCAAATATCTTACCAGTAAGATTATTAGCTGTGATGGCCGAGTGGTTAAGGCGTTTGACTCGAAATCAAATGGGCATTGCCCGCGCAGGTTCGATCCCTGCTCGCAGCGATATTTTAAATAATCTTTTAAACACATGTTTAAAAAAAATAATTTTTAGATCTATAAGAAAACGAAAGTATTGTCAAATATTTAGCTAACAATGTGGACACGAAATCGGACACCTTTACATAGAAAATTTTGTTTAACGTTTTTCATGTAACAATTTAAGGTTTCGCACAGTTGAAGGTTAAATTTAATTATGTTAAATAAAACTTAGTGTGAATTGTTATCGGTATGAATATTGTGTGCAGGAAAAGTTTCTTTTGCATTACTTATGATTATTACTACATCATACTTAATCGTATATCAGAATATTAAGATACGATGTGACTTCTATATACTTAGTTTTCTTTTATCAGTTTACAGTCATTGCAATACTATATGAATAAATACCAGATAATCTATGGTGGCTGATTTGGTACGTTTTTGTGAGTCCGTGTTGGCGCTAGCGACAACATGACAAATTGCCAAACGTCGCGTTGTCGTCCTGTCTCTAGCGCGGCACGCCAAACGGCGCGTTGTCGTGCGGCGTGTTGTCACGATGTCACATTGTCGCTCAGTTCAAATTGAAGGATTGGCTTATAAAACCAAGCGACAAACGCGACATCGCGACAACGCGCCGCACGACTACGCACCGTTTGGCACTTTGTCGTGTTGTCTTTAGCGCCAACTAGACGCACAAAAGCGTACCAAATCAGCCACAATAATAATCAGTTTATATATCGTACTCGTAAATCTATATAGCTGTGATGGCCGAGTGGTTAAGGCGTTGGACTTGAAATCCAATGGGCATTGCCCGCGCAGGTTCGAACCCTGCTCGCAGCGAAACAATTTTTTAAAATATTTCGAAAACCTACTTAATGTTAAGAGTTATAGATGTACGGTTAAATTATAGATTAGCACGATCTTTTCGTGCTCACTGAACTTGAACTGTATATGTAATTGACAGGCGGATAGATAGGCATTCGAGGACTTCGCATTATATTTTACAGGTCGTATTGCCCACCCACCCATCCCTTTAAGCGTTGCGAGTGTTAAGACAATATGTTCTGACTTAAAATAGCCATTATTTTATTTAGTTACATCAAGATAAGCCAAATGTTATAATATATAACTGTAGTCAGTTAATTAAGCACGTTTTTAATTTTACTGGCAGTATAACGTTTGGTTGTTGTTATCCGTAGATATTTACATGTTAATAATCAAGATAGTTTATTTTACAGGCTGTGAGTTAGTTTAGAGGTTCATCTTCCGAAGACATAAAGTGTTATATTTTGTATTGCTGTGTATAAAATGATATTGAAACAATACAAAGGCCTTCATCCTATTTCAGTGTTGTTGTTTACTCTGTCCCAGACTAAAGGTCTTATAACTCTTATTATGTGATAAATGATTTATTTTCGTTTAGGCGAAGCGAATTAGAAAAATAATCTGTTTTACTTCAATGTGTCTAGCTGTTTTATATAATTAGTTATTTGTCAAGAGAATCATATCCGTACGCTGGTTACTGTTAATAAATGGGAGCTTTTGTACAACACAAACATTTGGTAAAACATTGAATCCATTCCTTCATATTTGGTGCAAACTCAGTGGTATAAAATTATAAAAGATACAAGATAATGGAGCCCAGATTCAGAGAAATGCATACATACGTGGTACTAATTTTTCTATAAACATATACATATATAACTAACAAATAAGCGCGTGCAGTAGAAAATAGAGTAAAAGAGCAAGCCCCCAGTGAGGATCGAACTCACGACCCCTGGTTTACAAGACCAGTGCTCTAACCACTGAGCTATGGAGGCACACGTCTAGAATTTAAAAGAAGGATTATTACAACTGATAACAATATTATATCTAATTGTTAAGTTAGGAAGAGTCCAATATAGTGTATGCATTGGTATCGGATTGCTTGACACAGCTGTTACCTTGCATTCATTGATAACAGACTACCATATTTATGTGCTAAAATCAGAACCTCGTTAAATATTTTAGTAATATGTGCTTATACAGAAACCGAATAAAAATAGCATAATTATTTATTTTTATATTCAAAGAGTCGAGCAATTTTATCTTTAACCCCCTCAAGCCAGACTTGTGGCCTTACTGGGCCTTACTGCGACCTAGACCGCAGTGGAAACGTCATGGACGTGTTAGGAACGACTCAAGTCGCCGTAAGCAGCCCATCGTTGCTGGCAGGACGCCGAAAAACGGCATCTATCGATATTTTAAAACATGCACGACACAAACGAATGAAAGAAATGAATGTCATATCCTTTTACACTATTCAAATGCAGCAAGTGAGAATAACAATATATGATGAGAAATACAAAGAAATGCTTTGCCTTCCGTTGCGCCACGAAGCCTAACTTAGAATAATATTATTAACACTATCTTATAAAGTTATAAGTAATAGTACAAATTATAGCCTCATTAAATTTAACCGATAGTCAAGATAGTAATTGATCTGCATTAGTTTGTCATTTAATTAGGGGAAACTAAATTTCTTTGCGTAAATAAATAGTTTTAAAGTTGAGCTAAACCAAACTCATTAAACTTGCAGATAGAAGATACCGCCTTTTTTCGTTAAAAACAAATGTTTAAAAAAACGGCATGACCTCGACGTGATTCGAACACGCAACCTTCTGATCTGGAGTCAGACGCGCTAAACCGTTGCGCCACGAAGCCTATGAATGATTGTGATAAGTACTGTTTAATGTTACAAGTACAGGTAATATTGCCTTATTTAGTTTGACCGTAAATCAAGGTAGTGTGAAATTTGATCTGTATTATTGCGTCATTATGTGGTGGTGGTGATGGTGGTGGTGGTGGTAGGTTTCACTCCGGATCACGACAGTAAGCTATATTGAATTCACCAAAGCACAGTTCAACCACCGTATCGTTCCAGGGCAGGCTGTCCAGTAAAGAAGAGTTCGATTGGTTTTACTTTTTGAAGGTTTTACCGTGCAATAATTAATAACTTGTCCATTGTGCATGTGTATTTGTGTTTTTCCCACTAAACAAGTATTTTTCATATTGAACTAACTAACAAATTAATACAATAAAAGTTACATTTCTCTAAATAGTCTACAATACTTCTTTGTAACCTTTTAATCTTGCTGGTAAAAGATACTACTTTTTTTTTTCGTTGAAAAAATGTGAACACAATATGATTCGAACACGCAACCTTCTGATCTGGAGTCAGACGCGATACCGTTGCGCCACGAAGCCTTATGAATGTTATGAAGTACATATAAAATAGCTTTATTTAGTAGTGCGTAATTTGATCTGCATTATTGCATCATTTTAATTGATATACGCATGGGATAATCGTGTTAATACGACGTTACATGTGGTTTATATATTGAAATATTATAATTATTATTATATTGGTATGGATATATATATATAAATATCAATTAAATATGTTAACATTAAGAACATTAGCTTTGATGGCCGGGTGGTTAAGGCCTTTTACTCGAGATCAAATGTGCATTGCCCGCGCAGGTTCGAATCCTGCTCGCAGCGTTAAATACAAAAATTGTTGAAGACGAAAGTATTGACTATTTAGCTAACGATGTGGACACGAAATCGGACACCTTTAAATTATTCGGTCGTACCATTATTTTATACATTTTACATTTTCCTTACAACAAAGAATATTTTTTGAAGTTTGTCATGTTAATGTTCATTTTCTATTTTTTAAAAACTATTTTTATATTAACAATTTATCGTTTTGCACAGTTGAAGGTTAAATTTAATTATGTTAAATAAATTTTGTGTTAATTTTTATCGGTATTAAAATTGTGGGCAGGAAAAGTTTCTTTTGCATAACTAATGATGTGAAAACATTAATTATTATTATAATACTTAATCGTATTTCTTCCGTAAGACATCAGAATATTAAGATACGATGTGTCTTCTATGTAGTTTTATTTTATCAGTTTACAGTAATTGCAATACTATATAAATAAATACTAGATAATCAGTTAATATATCATTCTTTCGATATTAAATAAATGTATACAGCTGTGATGGCCGAGTGGTTAAGGCGTTGGACTTGAAATCCAATGGGCATTGCCCGCGCAGGTTCGAACCCTGCTCGCAGCGAATTCATTTTTAAACATCTCTTAGTTTTAAAATATCTCCTTAAGCACTTTGCCAATAGTGATGAAATAGTTTTGTTTGGTTTTGATAAAATTTTATTCTTAAAATGTTTACTTAAAACATATATACCAAACGCAGTACGGTAGTAAATAGTGTAAAAGAGCAAGCCCCCAGTGAGGATGGAACTCACGACTCCTGGTTTACAAGACCAGTGCTCTAACCAAGTTACTATGTAAAAAGAGGTTTTATTACAACTGATAACAATATTTGTTCAGTTAGGAAGAGTTCGACTTGGGTTTTAACTTTTTGAAGATTTTACCTTGCCATAATTGATTACTTGTACATTGTGCATGTGGGTGTGTTTTCCCCACGAAACAAGTATTTTTTACATAATTATTGTATTAACTAACAAATTAATAGATTCAAAGTAACATATCTCTAAATAGTCTATTGTCCTAAAGTAGAGCAAAACCAACACGTCTTGTAACCTATTAAACTTGCTGGTAAAAGATACAACTTTTTTTCTTTCGTTGAAAAAAAATGTGAACAAAATAATTATATGACCTCGACGTGATTCGAACACGCAACCTTCTGATCTGGAGTCAGACGCGCTACCGTTGCGCCACGAAGCCTTACATAGAATAATATAATTTGATTTTACCATACAAGTAAACAAAAAGATGTAGACTTATTTAGTTTAACCGATAATCAAGGTAGTGTGTAATTGATCTGCATTATTGCGTCATTTTGATTAAAGGAATCTAAATATATCTGCGTAAATTGTTTCAAATAAGAGTTAAACCAAAACTTTTTATAATCTATTTAGCTTGCTGGTAGAAAATATCTCCCCTTTTTTATTAAGAACAAATGTTAAAAAAGGTATGACCTCGAGGTGATTCGAACACGCAACCTTCTGATCTGGAGTCAGACGCGCTACCGTTGCGCCACGAAGCCTTACATAGAAAAATATCATTTGATTTTACCATACAAGTAAACAAAAAGATGTAGACTTATTTAGTTTAACCGATAATCAAGGTAGTGTGTAATTGATCTGCATTATTGCGTCATTTAGATTAAAGGAATCTAAATATATCTGCGTAATTTTTTTCAAATAAGAGTTAAACAAAAACTTTTTAAAATCTGTTTAACTTGCTGGTAGAAAATATCCCCCCCCCTTTTTTTTATTAAAAACAAATGTTAAAATTGGTATGACCTCGACGTGATTCGAACACGCAACCTTCTGATCTGGAGTCAGACGCGCTACCGTTGCGCCACGAAGCCTTGTGAAAATTGCCATTTAATGTTACAACTAGACATACTATAGTCTTATTTAGTTTAACAGATAATCAAGGTAGTGTGTAATTTGATCTACATTTTTGCGTCATTTTAATTTTAGGAAACTTTTTATATACGCATTAGATAATCGTGTAAATACGACGTTTCTTGTGGTTTATACAATGTATATTGATTTATTTTAATTATTATTATCTTGGTATGGATATAATTATCAATCAAATATCTTACCAGTAAGATTATTAGCTGTGATGGCCGAGTGGTTAAGGCGTTTGACTCGAAATCAAATGGGCATTGCCCGCGCAGGTTCGAATCCTGCTCGCAGCGATATTTTAAATAATCTTTTAAACACATGTTTAAAAAAATAAATTTTTTAGATCTATAAGAAAACGAAAGTATTGTCAAATATTTAGCTAACAATGTGGACACGAAATCGGACACCTTTACATAGAAATATTTTGTTTAACGTTTTTCATGTAACAATTTCAGGTTTCGCACAGTTGAAGGTTAAATTTGATTATGTTAAATAAACTTTTGAGTGAATTGTTATCGGTATTAATATTGTGTGCAGGAAAAGTTTCTTTTGCATTACTTATGATTATTACTATCATCATACTTAATCGTATTTCTTCCGTAAGATACGATGTGACTTCTATATAGTTTTCTTTTATCAGTTTACAGTCATTGCAATACTATATGAATAAATACCAGATAATCTATGGTGGCTGATTTGGTACGTTTTTGTGAGTCGTGTTGGCGCTAGCGACAACACGACAAAACGCCTAACGTCGCGTTGTCGTCCTGTCTCTAGCGCGGCACGCCAAACGGCGCGTTGTCGTGCGGCGTGTTGTCACGATGTCACATTGTCGCTCAGTTCAAATTGAAGGATTGGCTTATAAACCAAGCGACAACGCGACATCGCGACAACGCGCCGCATGACTACGCACCGTTTGGCGCTTTGTCGTGTTGTCTTTAGCGCCAACTAGACGCACAAAAGCGTACCAAATCAGCCACAATAATAATCAGTTTATATATCGTACTCGTAAATCTATATAGCAGTGATGGCCGAGTGGTTAAGGCGTTGGACTTGAAATCCAATGGGCATTGCCCGCGCAGGTTCGAACCCTGCTCGCAGCGAACAATTTTTTAAAATATTTCGAAAACCTACTTAATGTTAAGAGTTATAGATGTACGGTTAAATTATAGATTAGCACGATCTTTTCGTGCTCACTGAACTTGAACTGTATATGTAATTGACAGGCGGATAGATAGGCATTCGAGGACTTCGCCATTATATTTTACAGGTCGTATTGCCCACCCACCCATCCCTTTAAGCGTTGCGAGTGTTAAGACAATATGTTCTGACTTAAAATAGCCATTATTTTATTTAGTTACATCAAGATAAGCGCGTGCAGTAGAAAATAGAGTAAAAGAGCAAGCCCCCAGTGAGGATCGAACTCACGACCCCTGGTTTACAAGACCAGTGCTCTAACCACTGAGCTATGGAGGCACACGTCTAGAATTTAAAAGAAGGATTATTACAACTGATAACAATATTATATCTAATTGTTAAGTTATGAAGAGTCCAATATAGTGTATGCATTGGTATCGGATTGCTCGACACAGCTGTTACCTTGCATTCATTGATAACAAACTATCATAAATATGTGCGAAAATTAGAACCTCGTTAAATATTTTAGTTATATGTGCTTATACAGAAACCGAATAGAAATAGCATAATTATTTATTTTTATATTCAAAGGGTCGAGCAATTTTATCTTTTACCCCCTCAAGCCAGACTTGTGGCCTTACTGGGCCCAACTGCGACCTAGACCGCAGTGGAAACGTCATGGACGTGTTATGAACGACTCAAGTCGCCGTAAGCAGCCCATCGTTGCTGCAGGACGCCGAAAAACGGCATCTATCGATATTTTAAACATGCACGACACAAACGAATGAAAGAAATGAATGTCATATCCTTTTACACTATTCAAATGCAGCAAGTGAGAATAACAATATATGATGAGAAATACAGAAATGCTTTGCCTTCCGTTGCGCCACGAAGCCTAACTTAGAATAATATTATTAACACTACCTTATAAAGTTATAAGTAATAGTACAAATTATAGCCTCATTAAATTTAACCGATAGTCAAGATAGTAATTGATCTGCATTAGTTTGTCATTTTAATTAGGGGAAACTAAATTTCTTTGCGTAAATAAATAGTTTTAAAGTTGAGCTAAACCAAAACTCATTAAACTTGCAGATAGAAGATACCGCCTTTTTTCGTTAAAAACAAATGTTAAAAAACGGCATGACCTCGACGTGATTCGAACACGCAACCTTCTGATCTGGAGTCAGACGCGCTACCGTTGCGCCACGAAGCCTTATGAATGATTGTGATAAGTACTGTTTAATGTTACAAGTACAGGTAATATTGCCTTATTTAGTTTGACCGTAAATCAAGGTAGTGTGAAATTTGATCTGTATTATTGCGTCATTATGTGGTGGTGGTGATGGTGGTGGTGGTGGTAGGTTTCACTCCGGATCACGACAGTAAGCTATATTGAATTCACCAAAGCACAGTTCAACCACCGTATCGTTCCAGGGCAGGCTGTCCAGTAAAGAAGAGTTCGATTGGTTTTACTTTTTGAAGGTTTTACCGTGCAATAATTAATAACTTGTCCATTGTGCATGTGTATTTGTGTTTTTCCCACTAAACAAGTATTTTTCATATTGAACTAACTAACAAATTAATACAATAAAAGTTACATTTCTCTAAATAGTCTACAATACTTCTTGTAACCTTTTAATCTTGCTGGTAAAAGATACTACTTTTTTTTTTCGTTGAAAAAATGTGAACACAATATGATTCGAACACGCAACCTTCTGATCTGGAGTCAGACGCGATACCGTTGCGCCACGAAGCCTTATGAATGTTATGAAGTACATATAAAATAGCTTTATTTAGTAGTGCGTAATTTGATCTGCATTATTGCATCATTTTAATTGATATACGCATGGGATAATCGTGTAAATACGACGTTACATGTGGTTTATATATTGAAATATTATAATTATTATTATATTGGTATGGATATATATATAAATATATATATCAAATGTTATAATATATAACTGTAGTCAGTTAATTAAGCACGTTTTTAATTTTACTGGCAGTAAAGCTTTTGGTTGTTGTTATCCGTAGATATTTACATGTTAATAATCAAGATAGTTTATTTTACAGGCTGTGAGTTAGTTTAGAGGTTCATCTTCCGAAGACATAAAGTGTTATATTTTGTATTGCTGTGTATAAAATGATATTGAATAACAATACAAAGGCCTTCATCCTATTTCAGTGTTGTTGTTTACTCTGTCCCAGACTAAAGGTCTTATAACTCTTATTAGGTGATAAATAATTTATTTTCGTTTAGGCGAAGCGAATTAGAAAAATAATTTGTTTTACTTAAATGTGTCTAGTTGTTTTATATAATAAGTTATTTGTTAAGAGTATCATATCACGCTGGTTAATAAATGGTTACTTTTGTACAACACAAACAGTTTGTAAAACATTGAATCCATTCCTTCATATTTGGTGCGAACATAGTGGTATAAAATTATAAAAGATACAAGATAATGGAGTCCAGATTCAAAGAAAAAATGCATACATACGTGATACTGATTTTTCTATAAACATAAACACATATACCTTACAAATAAGCGCGTGCAGTAGAAAACAGTGTAAAAGAGCAAGCCCCCAGTGAGGATCGAACTCACGACCCCTGGTTTACAAGACCAGTGCTCTAACCACTGAGCTATGGAGGCACACGTCTAGAATTTAATAGAAGGATTATTACAACTGATAACAATATTATATCTAATTGTTTAGTTAGGGAGAGTCCAATATAGTGTATGCATTGGTATCGGTTTGCTTGACACAGCTGTAACCTTGCATTCATTGATAACAGACTATCATAAATGTGTGCGAAAATAAGGACCTAGTTAAATATTTAGTACTGTATGCCTATACAGAAACCGAATAGAAATAGCACAGTATTTATTTTTAAATTCAAAGAGTCGAGCAATTTTATCTTTAACCCCCTCAAGCCAGACTTGTGGCCTTACTGGGCCCAACTGCGACCTAGACCGCAGTGGAAACGTCATTGACGAGTTAGGAACGGCTCAAGTCGCCGTGAGTAGCGCATCGTTGCTGAAGGACGCCGAGCCACGGCAACTACCGGTGTTTTAAACATGCACGACACAAACGAATGAAAGAAATGAATGCAGTAAGTAAGAATTACAATATATGATGAGAAATACAGAAATGCTTTGCCTTCCGTTGCGCCACAAAGCCAAACTTAGAACAATATTATTTACTTTTACCATGTAAGTTATAATAAAATTAAAGTCATATTTAGTTGAACCGATAACCAGGGTAGTGTGTTAAACTTGCAGGTAGAAAACACCGCCTTTTTCGTTAAAAACAAATGTTGAAAAGGTATGACCTCGACGTGTTTTGAACACGCAACCTTCTGATCTGAAGTCAGACGCGCTAACGTTGCGCCACGAACCCTTGTGCAAAGTACTGTTTAATGTTACAAGAACATATTATATAGCCTTATTTAGTAGTGTGTTATTTGATCTGCATTATTGCGTCATTTTAATTGATATACGCATGAGATAATCGTGTAAATACGACGTTACTTGTGGTTTATATATTGAATTATTATAATTATTTATTATATTGGTATAGATATATATAAATATCAATTAAATTTGCTGTGATGGCCGAGTGGTTAAGGCGTTTGACTCGAAATCAAATGGGCATTGCCCGCGCAGGTTCGAATCCTGCTCGCAGCGTTAATTATTTTAATTAATCTTTTAAACACATGTTTAAAAAAGAAAGATTTTTAAGATCTATAAGACAACGAAAGTATTGACTAATATTAAGATAGATAGATAGATAGATAGATAATTTTATTGACGTAAACAGTACAGTTTTTTGTCATACAATTGCATATACATAAATATCATAATTTTATCATGTGATTTAACAAACAGTGAACACAATTTACATTGTCAACATATTGTTTAATTTATAAATTAGGACATCATGTGGAGGATGAATAAGATGTTTACATATATATGAATCAATATCATAAACAAAATCAAAGTGAAGTAAATTCCTTCCATAAAATTGGCAAAGTTAACATAGCAAAGACTTTCTAAGTATAAAAGCATTGTAAATAAATTTGGAAAGATTTCTAATTATAGCTTGATTATCACTCTTAAACAGCTCTGTAAATTTAATAACATTTGGTCTTCTATAAAAATATGCTTTGATATATTGTTTTCTAATATCTTCGTACAACGGACATGATATAACAAAATGGTATTCATCTTCAATATCTCTGTTTTGACAAAAAATACAATAACGCTCATTTCGTTCAACTCTGTTTCTAGAATAGCGTCCAGTTTCAATAGCCAGTTTATGTGAAGATAATCTTAATTTTGATAAAGCATTTCGAAACTTGAATGGCAATAAATCTAAATATGGTTCAAATCTAAATTCTGTTTTAAATTGCTTATACATAATAATGTTTCACATTCTTGCAATCGTTGAAACCAGTTTTGTTTAAAAGTATCAATTAGTCGAGCTTTTAAAAAGTAGATGAAATTTACCTAGATCAACACAGGATGGGTTGTTCCAAACATATGAAAAACCATAGCAGTCCAAAAATACTTTTAACTTGATATGCCCCAGTTATTTTTGATAACATTACATTTACAAAAATTATCATATAATCTGTTTAATAATATATTTGTAGACGATACAATTTTAACACCAGAATTTAATAATGCGTACATATCTGTTAATGTAAAGCGGATAGCGTCCTCCTAATTCACCATACACACCCATATTTGTACAACAAGATTTAACATTTAATAACATTTTGCAAAATTTCAGATGGACCCGTTCAATTTCTTTTGACTTACTGAATCCCCAAATTTCGCAGCCATAATTAAGAGTAGCTGTTACAAAAGCATCAAAAAGTTGGCATATAACACTAGGTTTTAAGATTTAATCCTTTTATATTATGCATCAAAATATTAAGGGCCTTAAGGCCTTTTACCAGCCAATGTTTCTTGGTTTAATATGAATGTACCCGTATAGTTAAAAACAATCCCAAGGTAATTAAAATTATCAACTATTTCTATGTTTTCATTATTTATATGTCCAATGCTCATTTTGCTTTATGTGACCTCTTTTCCTAAAAACAATTATTTTTGTTTTGAGGGTATTTACTTCTAGGCCCCATTTGTTACAGTATGTATATAATAAATCTAGACTATTTTGAAGATCGCAAACAGTGTCACTTAAAATAACCATGTCGTCTGCAAAAAGCATTAGAATAAAAGTAATATCATCTAAGGTTAAACCACTGTCATGCCCTCTTTTTAAAAATAGCTCAAGATCATCAACAAATAATGAGAACAATAAAGGGGACATAACCTCTCCTTGTTTTAGCCTACAGCACACTCAAAATAGTCCGAATATGAGTTACAACCCTTGATACAAACTTTAACTTGTGAATACATGTCCCTTAATATTCTAAATAATTTTCCATCAATACCTAACTTATGCAATTTTAGCAATAGGCCTTTTAAATACACACTATCAAATGCTCTTTTTCATATCAACCATACAACAATACAAACGTTTATTTTCATTTAAAATCTTATGTACAATAGCGTTTAATACAAATGCTGCATCTACCGATAGAACGACCCTTGCGAAAAAACCAAATTGAGCATCGCTTAGTATATCATTTTTTTCGGACCATTCATTCAGTCGTTTATTTAAAATTCCAAGTAGTAACATTTTTCGATAGACAACTAACAAGTGTGATGCCTCTATAATTCCGTACATCGCCATGGGTCGTTCTTTTTAAAAAATAGGCACTATAATACCGTTAGAACCAAATCAGATTATGGAAAATGTCCAGAATTCAAAACTGCATTAAAAATATCTACCAAATGTGCCGAAAGTATATCATAAAACATTCTATAAAGTATTCATTTAATAAATTATCACTACCACAAGCTTTATTTCTTTTTAGTTTTTTAACAATAAATTCGACTTCAGTAGTTGTGATTGACTTATCTAACTCTTTTCAAAACTACACCTATTTGCCATCAAAATCATATTCTGAACAAAATTCCTCAGCTTCATTATTCACAGGGGTTTGAAATTCATTTTGTAAACTTGAAAAATATTTCAAAAAATCATCTACAGTTAATGTGCCACTTCCATTCTCATTTTTTCTACGAAAAAAAAACTTCCAAAAGTCTTTTGGTTTTGAATGACGTAAATTTTCAATTCGTTTTATTTTTTCACATTCGATTTTTTTTCTTTTACGTTTTACTAACATTTTAAACACACATTTTAAACGCAACATTTCAGTCCTATTTTCCTCGGTTTTGTGTCTATCATAAACAGAAAGCTAACTATGTGGACACGAAATCAGACACCTTTACATTATTCGGTCGTACCATTACTGTACGAGGGTTGTACAAGTAATTTAATTAATACATTTTACATTTTTCATAACAACATCAAAGAAATAATTTTTTTTTAGTTCGTTACGTAAATGTTCATTTTAACTCTTTTTTAAAAATCTATTTTTTTTTTAAAAATTTTAAAAGTTTTTTAACCCCCCGTTGAAAGGGGTTTTAAATTTTAATTTTTTAAATAAAAATAATTTTGGTGAATTTTTATCCCCGGGAAATTTAAAATTGTGTTTCAGTACAGGAAAAAATTTCTTTTTTCCTTAAACCCAAAGATTTTGAAATTATTTTATTTATTTAATTTTATTAAAAATTTCTTAATTTTTTATTTTTTCGTAAAAACATCAGAATATTAAAATACCCATGGGGTCTTCTATTAAAATTTTTTTTTCAGTTTTTCCCGTAATTTCCTATATTAAATAAAAACTAGATAATTTAGTTAATTTTATCATTCTTTTTGATTTTAAATAAATGTTTACAGCTGGGGATGGCCCGAGTGGTTAAGGCTTGTTGGACTTATAAATTATTCCCAATGGGTATTCCCGCGGCAGGTTTCGAACCCTGCTCGCAAAGCGAATTTATTTTTTTGGAAAACATCGTCTTGAAACCTACTTTTATGTATCAAACTGTGACAGTTTTTGAAGGCAGCTTGAACCACATCATATTAAAGGTAAGTAAGGGAACATATTTCTCTTTAAGCAGTTTTGCCAATATGATGAAATAGTTTTGTTTGGTTTTAATAAAATTTTATTCTTAAAATATTTTTCTTTAAAACATATATACCAAAACAAACAAGCGCATGCGGTTTGGTAATAAATAGTGAGGATCGAACTCACGACCCATGGTTTACAAGACCAGTGCTCTAACCACTGAGCTATGGAGGCACACGTTTAGAAGGTAAAAGAGGTATTATTACAACTGATAACAATATTCTTAAAGATTTTACCTTGTATCAATTGTTTATTTGTGCATTGTGCATGTTTGTGTGTGTTTTTTCACTAAATAAGTTTTTTTTCATAATTGTATCAAACTAACAAATTAATAGAAATCAATTCATGTTTACAAAGTTACCTATCTCTAAATAGTCTATTGTTTAAAGTAGAGCATAAACCAACACTTCTTGTAAAAAACTATTTAACTTGCTGGTAAAAGATACTACGTTTTTTCTTTCATTTGAAAAAAAAGTTAACAAAAAGTATGACCTCGACGTTGATTCGAACACGCAAACCTTCTGATCTGGAGTCAGACGCGCTACCGTTGGCGCCACGAAGCCATTTAATGTTTACAAATTACAACATATATTAGCCCTATATAGCTTAACCGTTAATCAAGGGTAGTTTGTAATTTGATCTGTATTATTGCGTCATTTTAATTGAAGGAAACTATTTATATTACGCATGAGATAATGGGTATAAATACGACTTTACTAGTGGTTTTAATATATATATTGAAATTATTATAATTTTATTATATTGGTGTAGATTTTAATATCAATAAAATATGTTACTTTAATAACAACAGTTTTTGTTAAATGGCTGAGTTAGAATAAGGCATTTGACTCGAAATCAAAACGGGAACATTGCCCGCGCAGGTTCGACTCCTTGCTCGCCATTGCGTATCCATTCTTTTTAATTAATTCTTTTAAACCACATGTTTTAAAAAAAAGATTTTTAAGATCTATAAAGAAAACGGAATATTGAACTAAATATTTAGCTAACTTATGTGGACCACGAAAATTCAGACACCTTTTACATTTTTCGGGACGTACCATTATTTCATACGAGGGTTGTACAAGTTATTTAATTAATACACTTTACATTTTCATTACAACAAAGAATTTTCTTTTAAAGTTTGTCGTGTAAATGTTCATTTTCACTTTTTAAAAACTATTTTTATTTTAACAATTTATTGTTTTGCACAGTTGAAGATTTAATTTAATTTTGTTAAATAAAATTTAGTGAGAATTTTTATCTCCCTGGGTATTAATTATTGTGTTGCAGGGGAAAAAGTTTCTTTTTCTGGCATTAGTTATGATATGAAAAACCTATTTAATTATTATTTTAAAATTATTATTAATTACTAAAATCGATATTTCTTCCGTTTAAGAAATTCAGAATCTCTATTAAGATACGATTGTGATTTCATATTGTAGTTGTTATTTGTATCAGTTAACAGTCATTGCAATACTACATGAATAAAATACCTGATATCAGTTAATATATCATAATTTGTAAAAATTAATTATAGCTGTGATGGCCGAGTGGCTTAATAATTACGGCGTTGGACTTGAAATCCAATGGGGCATTGCCCGCGCAGGTTCGAACCCTGCTCGCAGCGAACTTATTTTTAGATAAAACAATCATCGGAAAAACCTTTTTTATTGTTATCAACTGAAACAGTTATGAATTGCCAGTTGGGTACCAGACATCATGTAAAGTAATTAAGGCGAAATCTCTCCTTAAAGCAGTTTTGACATTAGTGATTAAATAGTTTCGTTTGGTTTTTTATATAAATTTTTTTTCTTTTTTAAATATTTTTTTTAAATCATATCATACCCAAAATTACAATCCAAGCGCCTGCCAGGTTCGGTAGTAAAATTATGTTAAAAAGCAAGCCCCTTACAGTTGAGGCGATTCGAAACTCACGACCCCACTGGTTTACAAAGACCCAGTGCTCTTTAACCACCCCCAGAGCTATGGAGGCACCAAGCCCTTAGGGGTTAATAGAGGTATTATTACAAACTGATTGCAATAAATTTTTTAAAGCATTTTATCTTGTATTAATTGTTACTTACTAAGAGCTTCGGGCCTGGCCCATTGTGAATGTTTTAGTGTGTTTGTTTTTCACTAAATAAGTATATTTTTTTTTCATATTGTATCAATTAACAAATAAATAGAAATAAATTAATGTTTTCAAAGTTACATATCTCTAAATAGTCTATTGTCTTACAGTAGAACTAAACCAACACTTCCTGTAACCTTTTCAACTTGCTGGTAAAAGATACTACTTTTTTCTTTCGTTGAAAAAAAAGGGAAAACATATATGACCTCGACGTGATTCGAACACGCAACCTTCTGATCTGGAGTCAGACGCGCTACCGTTGCGCCACGAAGCCGTATGAATGGTATGCCTTATTTAATGTTACAAGTACATGTAATATAGCCTAGTGTGTAATTTGATCTGTATTATTGCGTCATTTTTAATTGAAGTAACCTATCGTTACTTGTGGTTTATAATAAATTTGAATTATTATAATTATTATTTTGGTATAGATATGAATATCAATTAAATATGTTACTTATAACAACATTAGATGTGATTGCCGAGTAGATAAGGCCATTGACTCGAAATCAAATGGGCATTGCCCGCGCAGGTTTGAATCCTGCTCGCAGCGTTAATTACTTTAATTATCTTTTAAATACATGTTTAAAAAAGAACAAAAATTAAGATCTATAAGAAAACGACCGTATTGAATAATATTTAGCTTACGATATGGCCACGAAATCGGACACCTTTACATTATTCGGTCGTACCATTATTGTACGAGGGTTGTACAAGTTATTTAATTAATACATTTTACATTTTCATTACAACAAAAGAATTTTCTTTTAAAGTTTGTCATGTAAATGTTCATTTTCACTTTTTAAAAACTATTTTTATTTTAACAATTTATTGTTTTGCACAGTTGAAGCTTAAATTTAATTATCTTAAATAAAATTTAGTGTGAATTGTATCGGTATTAATAGTGTGTGCAGGAAAAGTTTCTTTTGCATTACTAATGATATGGAAACATTATTAATTTTAATACTTAATCGTTTTTCTTCGTAAACATCAAAATTTTATTTTGTTTTATTTTTTTTTCGTTAATATTCATTAATAAATAAAATAATAGAAATTTATTTTCATTTTAAATTTTAATATCATAAATTTGTATGCTGTGTGCCGGGTGGTTAAGGCTTTTGGACTTGAAATCCAATGGGCATTCCCCGCGCAGGTTCGACCCTGCTCGCAGCGATTTTTTTTGGGAAACCCTTTCTGGAAACCACTTTTTTTTTATCAACTGGACATTATAAAGGAGCTGGACCATCATTTAAAAGAATTGGGGAAAAACATTCTTTAAGCAGTTTGAATAGTTGTGAAATATTTTTGTTTTTGGTAATAAATTTTTATTTTTTAAATATTTTCTAAAAATATATACAAAAAAACAAGCGATGCAGTTTTGTTAGTTTAAAAAGGGGTGAGGATCGAACTCACGACCCCTGGTTTACAAGAACAGTGCTCTAACCACTGAGCTATGGAGGCATACGTTACTATGTAAAAGAGGTGATAACAATTTGTTCGATTGGTGTTTTACTTTTTGTAGATTTTTACCTTGCCATAATTGATAACTTGTGTATTGTTCATGTGTGTGTGTGCTTTTCCCACTAAACAAGTTTTTTTCATATTGTATTAACTAACAAATCAATAGATTCAAAGTAACATATCTCTAAATAGTCTATTGTCCTAAAGTAGAGCAAAGCCAACACGTCTTGTAACCTATTAAACTTGCTGGTTAAAGATACAACTTTTTTCCTTTCGTTGAAAAAATGTGAACAAAATATATGACCTCGACGTGATTCGAACACGCAACCTTCTGATCTGGAGTCAGACGCGCTACCGTTGCGCCACGAAGCCTTATGAAGTACATGTAATATAGCCTTATTTAGTTTAACCGTTAATCAGGGTAGTGTGTAATTTTATCTGCATTATTGCGTCATTTTAATTGAAGGAAACTATTTTTATTTCCTAATTCGCTACGCTCAAACGAAAATAAATTATTTATCCCATAATAAAGGCAATCGAAGGAAGAAAGAACAACAAATCCATAAATTCACATTTAGGATTTGTTATCTTGCATTGCCGTATATTTACATTACTAATACATGTTCTTAGAAAGCATACATGACATTAACATCTCAACGTTTCCATAAATCTATTGTAATGCTAAAATGACTTTCTTTACAATAATCTCATATCTTTATTATGAACATTAACATGGAAAACACACAGTTATGAACGTACTTTCCCTGTCAGATATGCTGCGAGTCGGCTGCGCAACCCTACTCCATCGTGGGAGGGGGACGTAGTAGGAAACCAACACTCAAGACCAGCCACCTTCCGTAAGTGCTCTGACATAATTTAATGAGAAAATCCATAAAAATAACCCACTTACTATGTAAAATGTAATTAAAAGCCGAATATGTACGCTCATTAACTGCACGCTTTTCACCTATAAGTTCAGAACATTTACAAAAACGTATAAAATATGGAATCTCTTATTATATACAGACTATAAAAATTGAAATCATATTTTTATTTTAACAATTTATTGTTTTGCACAGTTGAAGATTAAATTTAATTTTGTTAAATAAAATTTAGTGTGAATTTTTATCGGTATTAATATTGTGTGCAGGAAAAGTTTCTTTTGCATTAGTTATGATATGAAATTATCATTATTATTATTATTATAATACTAAATCGTATTTCTTCCGTAAGACATCAGAATATTTAGATACGATGTGACTTCTATGTAGTTGTATTGTATCAGTTAACAGTCATTGAATAAATACCTGGTATCAGTTAATATATCATAATTGTAAATATATATAACTGTGATGGCCTAGTGGTTAAAGTTACATTAAATAAATATGTAAAAATATTTTTGCCGTCAGCCTAAAAAACCAAGCATTCTACAGTTCCATTAACCTTTTTAACAGTATTGTTGTAAATCCCATCAAATATTGTTCATAAATAAGGATTTTAAACGGAAAACCCCACGGTAACACTAAAGTTCGTATACGAATTTTAACATGCAAATGAGGATTATAATCAGCTTGTGTATGCGCTACGTCACAGTGTTATAGCAGCTCAAATATGAGATTTTCTTGTGCAAACACATTTTAACCGTTTAACTTCACGGTGCACTAGGCCTGAGGTTCAGTAAAAAGTAATCATCTCATAAAAAAGATTGAATTTGTATAAAAACATCCGTTACAATGCGAAAATATACCGTTAAATTAGGACTGCTACATTGTCATGTTTGTTGATTTAATATTGATGTACGGATGATTTGAAGGCGGAGTTTATCATGCAAACAGATATTGTACTTCCGATTTCGCCACAATGAGGTTGTTCATTTTTTTATGCTTATAAAACTCATTTTGGTTGTCTGGACACCAAAATAAGATCTGGAGTCGATATGAAACCCATATTTATTAATGAAATGTCGCTATTTCTGTTTTTATGAAATTTATTTAATGTTACTTTAAGGCGTTGGACTTGAAATCCAATGGGCATTGCCCGCGCAGGTTATATACTTATAGTGATTTCACAAGTCAATATGATATTTTAACTAATACAATTCATTAACCTATTACTTTATGATTATCTGGTATTCATTTACATAGTATTTCAAAGACAGTAGGCTAAATAGAAGTCACATTGTATCTTAATATTATTAATTGAGTAAATAATATGCTTTAGTATGATAAAAGTAATATATAAGTTTATAATTATACAGCAGTGATGGTCGATATGTTAAGGCGTTGGACTTGATATCCAATGGGCATGGGCCCGCGCAGGTTCGAACCCTTCGCAGGGAATTCGCTTTAAAATAAAGTATTAACGGACACGTTCATTTATGTATCAATTAAAACAGGTATGAATGCAGTAGGTCTGTTATCATGTAAAGTATTTAAGAGAATGTCTCCTCTTAAAGCATTTTGCCAATAGTGATGAAATAATCTTGTTTGGTTATAATGAAATTACTTATAAAACAAAAATCTGAATTTGAGTATAAAATGATTTGACTCGAATTAGATTTATTACAAAATTAATTACTATATTTGTTTTCCTTAAAATTATCTAGTTGTTTTATATCATTAGTTATATTTTTAAGAGTATTATGTCACGCTGGTTAATAAATTGTAGCTTTTGTACAAAACATTTGGTGAAACTTTCAATTCATTCCTTTATGCTTGGTGAAAATTGAATGCAGAGAATGTGATATAAAAAAAAAAAAAATGGAACCCACATTCAGACAGAAATGCATACCTAAGTGATAAACACATGAACCAAACAAATAAGCTGGTGGAGTGAACGTTATTTATAAGGTGGTAGAAAACAGTGTAAAAGAGCAAGCCCCCAGTGAGGATCGAACTCACGACCCCTGGTTTACAAGACCAGTGCTCTAACCACTGAGCTATGGAGGCACACGTTTAGAACTGAAAAGAAGGACTATTACAACTGTTAGCAATATTATATTTAATTGTTCAGTTAGGAAGAGTCCAATATAGTGAATGCATTGGTATCGGATTGCTCGACACAGCTGTTACCTCGCATTCATTGATAACAGACTATCATAAATATGTGCGAAAATAAGGACCTAGTTAAATATTTAGTAATGTATGCCTATACAGAAACCGAATAGAAATAGCACATTATTTATTTTTAAAGGGTCGGGCAATTTTTAACTTTTACCCCCTCAAACTAATTGGCTTAAGGTGATTCCGCTTTGTCAGCCATGTTTGTTTTCACAAAGTCTGTTCAAAGTGAAAGTAGGCCAAAATTCATATAACAACAAAGTTCTTATTGTAAAATGATGAACCATTTGAAAGTACACTTCCAGGTTTATATTTTAAGGACAATTATAAACAAAAATAAAAATGATAACAATAAGAATATTTACCTTGAATGTGCTACATTTCTGAAGACCAAAAACATTCTGTTGCAAAGTTTTATGCATATTTCATGAATGGCAAAATCCTTTTTAAAGTCTGTTTTAGTGCCTACAAAAGCTATTTTTTGCAGCAAATACAAAAATCTTTCAAAATTTAACTCCAAATAAATCCGTATCTCATGTCCTTCTAAGCACATGGCCTCCATTATTTTTTGTAAAAAAGTAGTGCAAGAAAACAGTCATCATTTATAGCCTTATGAACTACAATTTAAATGAAAACACAATCAAACTTTAAAATCTAATCTTTTTTATGTGTAACAGTGAAGTGTGTCTGTTTGTCATGTACACAAGAAATAGGTAAATGATGTTTATTTTCATGGTACTACTTTTTTACACATGTCATGCGGCCATGTTTTTTCAAGGTCATATAAACTACTTTCCTAAGATTTATGTTTTTTAAAGTTTCTTGTATTTTCTGCAAAAAAGCTTTTATAGGCACTAAAACAGACTTTAAAAAGGATTTTGCCATTCATGAAATATGCATAAAACTTTGCAACAGAATGTTTTTGGTCTTCAGAAATCTAGCTCATTCAAGGTAAATTTTCTTATTGTTATCATTTTTATTTTTGTTTAAAATAGTCTTTAAAACATAGAACTGGAAGTGTACTTGCAAATGGCTCATCATATAACAATGTGAGCTTTGTTGTTATATGAATTTTGGCCTACTTTCACTTTGGACAGACTTTGTGAAAACAAACATGGCTGACAAAGCGGAATCACCTTAAGCTTATGTTCAATGATGAACGCTATATCTATATTATATTTATCAAGCAGATAGCTTATGCTTCCGGCCGATGACATAACTCCGCGGACGTTCCGTGTGATAGATATTAATATCAATTAAATATGTTACTTATAACAACAGTAACTGTAATAGCTGAATAGATAAGGCCGTTGACTCGAAATCAAATGGACATTGCCCGCACATGTTCGAATCCTGCTCGCAGCGTTTATTCTTTTAATCAATCTTTTAAAAGAATTTTTTTTTGAGATTTATAAGAAAACGAAAGTATCTAACTATGTGGACACGAAACCGGACACGAAATCGGACACCTTTACATTATTATACTAAATCGTATTTTTCAGAATATTAAGATACGATGTGACTTCTATGTAGTTGTATTTGTATCAGTTAACAGTCATTGCAATACTACATGAATAAATACCTGATATCAGTTAATATATCATAATTGTAAAAATATATAGCTGTGATGGCCGAGTGGTTAAGGCGTTGGACTTGAAATCCAATGGGCATTGCCCGCGCAGGTTCGAACCCTGCTCGCAGCGAATTCATTTTAGAACAAATTCTGAAATACCCATGAAAAATGTTGCTATGAACACATGTACATCAAGAAATAAATGAAGTTTATATATTTTTAAAGCTGCATGCACCACATAAAATAAGTCAATGCTCATTGATTTGTTACGTTAGATTTAGATAAAACGGAATTAAAGATATGTAAATTTAAAATGAATTCTGTTTGAATTTTGTCAATTGAAATTTTATCAAGACTGTTACAACGTTTAACCTTCTGAACAATGTTTCACCACCAAATACGCGTGATTTTCGTATTATTTTTACTTCATTGTAATGAAATTTATATATGAAAAAGGTTTATTATCACTTTTTAAGCGAGTTTAGAAACGGAAAATGTTTTAAATATTAATAGCCAAAAAACGTGTGATACAAGTCACAAAAAATGTAAACGGGATTACTTCGATTTGTTGAAATGAAAATGAAAATGCTTGTGTTTTATAAACTGATAAAATTCTTTGCGAGATATTAAATTTTATTCAATACTTTAAGTATTTATTTTATATTCATACGAAATTTCACTTTTCTTTTGGTGATTTTTTTGCTACATTAATTACGCTTTCTCCCCTTAAACATTTAAGGTATTCCTTAAGCTTAGATCCCTGGCATGTCCAATTCTTATTATCAGATTAGTGGATACAAGAATTTCACCACAACATATTTGTTAACACAAGAGCACATGTCAATGTTTATGGTTTAATCTATTGTTATTCAAATGAAAGGTCTACGATTGGCCTACAGTTCAGCAAACCTTTCTGTCCTGTGTGTCATTTTTGTTGGAAAATATATTTCGCTCGAAAAAAAGGCAAAAAAAAGGTATGACCTCGACGTGATTCGAACACGCAACCTTCTGATCTGGAGTCAGACGCGCTACCGTTGCGCCACGAAGCCATATATATATTTTTTCGCTTTAACGCTTTATTTATTCTTACAGTATGTAATTTAACATGATCAGCATTATTGCGTCATTTTATTTAGAGAAACTTTATTTACATATGATACAGTTGTGTATCGGTTTAACAGTTTAATAAGTATTTTCTATATTTTATAGTAGTTTATTGCATGTTTAATACGTGTCACGTACTTAAAGGTTCAATACGTCTCAGAAATGCTATCATTGTTATTTCTTAAACACTGTTAATATTTTGTATCCTAAAATGTACAAAAAATATCTCTTATATTTTTTAGGTTCCAAGTGACGACTTTCAGATTTAATGAGTTGTATTTTGCCATTTTTCACGTCTAAGTAAGTTCAAAATAGGAAGACATTTCGTTATATATAATCGTTTATTTTAATTTCATTGTATATTTTCATTTGAAATCGTTTCATTCCCACCTTGATTTATGTCCCATTATACTTTAAAATATGTTTTAATAAATAAGACAGTAAATGCATGTTACTCTCTCCAATACATGTACAATTTCCGTTATGATGGGGTCAATAAAGTAACCGAATTATAAACTACTATTACTACGCGCCTTAAAATATTACGTTATAAATGTTTAAAAAAAATTAAACGCTGCGAGCAGGATTCGAACCTGCGCGGGCAATGCCCATTTGATTTCGAGTCAAACGCCTTAACCACTCGGCCATCACAGCTTGTAAAGACTACAATATATATATATATATCAATTAAATTTTTTCCATTAACTCTATCATATTGATAGCCATTACATTCATTTTATTACATATTGAACGGCTTTAATGTATTTATAAACGTATACATACTATTGACGATTCGATTAAAGATATAGTATGCTCAAATTTGATATTTTAAAGAAGAAAAAAACTGATAACTATGGTGGCTGATTTGTGCCATTTGTGTTTTCGCCCCGCGCCCCGCCATTCTCGACTTTTCGCTTGGCGGGGTCGCGGGACGAAATCACGCTAATTAGCGGGGCCGCGGGGCGAAGTTTTATTTTATTAAACATCGCACCGCGCCCCCGCCGTTTTATTTATTAATTCACGCTCCGCGCCCTCGCGGGGCGAAGTTTTATTTTTTAAACTTCGCCGCGCACCCCCGCTAATTAGCGTGTTTTCGCTCCGCGACCCCGCCATTTAAACTTGTTAATTCTCCACTTTTCGCTTGGCGGGGTCGCGGGACGAAAACACGCTAATTAGCGGGGGCGCGGGGCGAAGTTTTATTTTATTAAATTTCGCCCCGCGCCCCGCCGTTTTATTTCTTAATTCACGCTCCGCGCCCTCGCGGGGCGAAGTTTTATTTGTTAAACTTCGCCGCGCACCTCCGCTAATTAGCGTGTTTTCGCTACTCGACCCCGCCATTTTAATTTGTTAATTCTCGACTTTTCGTTTGGCGGGGTCGCGGGACAAAACACGAATGGCACCAATCAGCCACCATAGATAACAGCTAAAGTGTTTTTGGTATTATATATATATATAGAATAAACATATTATGAGTACAAACAGAGAAGACATGCTAAGTTTAAAACTCTACATACTATAGTAAAACATCATAATGATTAATTGGTCAATAAATGCAGGTGATACTTTTTAAGAAAATTCCAAAATATCTTCGCTGCGAGCAGGGTTCGAACCTGCGCGGGCAATGCCCATTGGATTTCAAGTCCAACGCCTTAACCACTCGGCCATCACAGCTATACAGATTTAATTATTAATATCACAAGTGATTATCTGGTATACACTGATACAATACAACTACATAGAAGTCACATCGCATCTTTATATATTTATATGACACACTTTAAAAACTATTTCTTTGATGTAATGAAAATGTAAAATGTATTAATAAAAAAACTTGTACTAATAGTACGACCGAATAATGACTCCGAGTTCGTGTCCACATAGTTACATAGTTAACTATTCCTTCGTTTTCTTATAGATCATTTTCAAACATGTGTTTCAAAGCACCATGTCTTATTATCATTATTATTATTATCATTATTATCATTATTAATATTATTATTAGTAGTAGTATTAGTATTTAACCTGAATATTTTTCTCATTATCATAAACTGTAGTATAAATTCTTTAGTTATTTCATAACACTTAATAATAGCGTAAATGAATGTCATATTATCTTTATTGTAAACATTTAAATCAATTAGGACAGGGTAACAGCTGTAATAAAATAAATGCCCTTGTTGAAACATAATCGAACCTTCTTGGTCATTTACACTTTTTATCAACACTACAAATGTGTGCCTCCATAGCTCAGTGGTTAGAGCACTGGTCTTGTAAACCAGGGGTCGTGAGTTCGATCCTCACTGGGGGCTTTCAATTTTTCATGAACACCTCATAATAATTTAAGGATCATCACACATCACTCAGGGTCTCATGGAAGTATAGTGACTGATCAGTGACCCTGCAAACTTTTATTTTGGCCAAACTGGGAGAGAACAATAATGCTATGGGTCCGAAGTATTGTCTGCTGTTTGTTATATCATACTTACCGCAATCAAGTAGAGACGGAATGGTAAAAGGTATAACTTGTAAGTCATGTTTTTACATAAAATGTTTAGTAAAATGTACTAAAAACTGTTGGCAGTGTGCTTAATGTGTGTTTTGTAATAAATATTTTAGTATCTTTTGAAATGTATGTTAAACAATAAATATGTAGCTGTAATGTTTTAGAATATAGTATCTTAATAATGATGCTAATGAATTTTTTGCAAAATCATTTATTGATTAAAACTGATCATTTACTGATTATTATATCTCACAATTGACTTAATGTTTGAAATTATATTTGCCTGCCCAATAGCGGTACAGTATTTCAAATGAATCGTAACACATTTACTTTAGTGTTAATCAGTCAAGTTAATCGGCTTTTACATTTGAAAAGGGACGTTACTCTATATTTATATACTATTTTACTTTATACATTCACCTCCCTTGTTAAGAAAGTTGAGTAAATTTGAATAGGTAAATCTAAATAACTTTTAATTAATCGTGTTACAAAATGATTATTGAAACATATCATACAGATTTTTTTTATTCAATGATTATCAAGGAGCGTTTATATATCTTAACCCTTAAATACATAAAACATATTCTGTTCTGTTCTTAGTTAACTAGGAGTTCAAGTTGGTCGCGCACATTCTTTTATACGCGCAATCGGAATAAACCCTCGTTTAATTCAAGAATATACGATGTGTTTGTTTGTCTGTATTTTACCACATTTTTGTTGGTCAGTCGACAACAAAAATCAATTTCTCCACGAATGACCGACTGCCAATTGGTGTGCGATTACTGAGAAATAAATGTGATCTATTGAAAGTAATGAAAAATAAAATAAACTCATACTCTATAAAAGATAAATACTACATCCGGTCGATTTTTCATAGAAACGACCGTGTCGTAAATAGGTCTGTAAAAAGGTTTATAATAAATAGCACATGATATTAATAATACATTTACAGTATATTGGAAAATGGATATATATTTCTGTATACATGAACATTCAAATTAATATGTATCCAAATAATTTTAACGCCGTGATGATTTAAGTTTAACGGTATATTTCTTAATTTCAAATCGATTAAATCCTATTTTATATCATATAGGTACAACTAGAATTATTCATAACAATTCATACAATTGATACATATATCAGTCAATGTTAATAGAACGATCCACGAATAGGGTATATTTGAATAATTTGGTGAAAATTAAATAAATATTTATCTCACGCTTTGCGGCTTTAAATCAACAAAAAAACTTACTATTGATACATTCAACTAACTAAGCCCCTGTAGATAACTAAACGGACAAAGGTATGGTATTTATAAGATATAAACATTAATGATAAATATTAGGTCTGGTTTTTGTTAGGTCAATATCTATACATTCTATAGGCGTGCTGTTTTATTATTGAATTTTTTGTACATTGATATTAAACAATTTATATAAAGTATAATAACAAAATTACATTTGAATGATTGTTAAATCATATATCGTATCTAGATATGTAAGACTTAGTGAAACTCTACTGACATAAAACCAGTCACATTTTATAGCTTTCTGATGTGATCTGACGGATGTTCGTGAAGTTTGCAGTCTAGCAGCCTGAAGTTGGCAGCCTAGTAGCCTAGTAGCCTAGCAGCCTGGCAGCCTGGCAGCCTAACAGCCTGGCAGCCTAAAGAAAACTAAGAATAGTGCAAACATGAAAACCGTCGAAAATACAATTATAGCACTTCTTCACGCCCTTATCAATATCGTGATCGTTATTTTTTAAGATGTTGATTTTTATTTTAACATAATTTTTTATTCTGACGTTTCGAAATTTGTGAAGTTAGCAGCATAGCAGGATAAAACAAACATGAAAACCGTCGGAAATGAATCGGTAGCACATACTTAGACCATTCCACGTCTTATTTCAGTATCGCGATCTTTTTGTTTTTTCAATATTGATTTTTTTTTATTTTGACGCTTCGAAATTTGTGAAGTTAGCAGCCTAGCAGCGTGGCAGCCTAGCAGAAGTGCTACTAAATTAATGTATTTCCGACTGTTTTCATGTTTGTACTATTCTTGGTTTCCTTTAGGCTGCTAGGCTGTTAGGCTGCCAACTTCAGGCTGCTAGGCTGCCAACTTCACGAACGTATCTGACGGTGTAATTAGGTTCTTTCTCCTTATTTACATTGATAATAATTTATTTAAACAGCTGCGAAAGAAAACGCGTTTTTATATCATTTTCCTGATACAATGCATATTTGATGTAATTTAAAGTTTACCACATATTCCGTTGAAAATTATATTTATTTCATGCTTTACGGCTTTAAATCGACAAAAAACTTACTGTTGATATAGTAAGCTATCTAAGCCCCTGCAAATAAATTCCAGTACATAAACAGACAAAGGACGGCGTATGTATTAAATACAAACATTAATGATAAATATAAGGGCTGTTGTTTTGTTAGATTAATACTTTCGCATTTGATAAACGTGCTATTTCAGTAATCATATAGATTATATAAACAATATATAATCATCGTATTTGAATGATTGTGAAATCATGTATTTAGATATATAAGACATAGTGAAATCTTTTTCAAATAGATAACAATTTTACCACATGCTTTTATTTTCTTATTTTGTGAGTTTTTTTTTTATTACCGTGTGTGTTTATTAACATATTGCATTGTGGCTAGAATAAGAAATGATTTGTCAAACAAGATCAAAAGTAGCCTTCGATAGTTCATTCTTGCAACAGATTTTTTTTCATATATCTAATTTTATATAAAAACTACGTACACAGGTGGACATTAACGGAGAATAAAGCAAAATAAACTTTCGGATAAATTCACGCGGGCACGTACCGTTTATTATTATAATTATTTTATGCGTGAGTCAGGGACCAATGCAAAAATATCTGACTGCAATGACAACTTCTAACATTACATTCTCAAAGATATCTGTCAAATCGCACGCGCACATGAAAAGTATACCGAAGCCTCTTCCATTATGACAAAAAAGATTACCGAATCAGAGTATATCTTAATATGAAAGTAAAACTTTGATACTTATGGCTAGTCTGTTTTTTCTTTCTCTTTATTAATATTTTGTTCAATTCACTTATTAAAAACTGGTACTAAAATGATTTGACATACTTGAAACTGTAAGATTTTGATAAACTAGATAACATTTTATTTCGTGTCTGAAACGCAATGTAGTTTTTTTTTGTCTTTTCTTTCTTTTGCTTAAAAATGTCCAATTGGAAATAGTGCTTTCAGAGTAAAAGCACATACATTTCATTTTATTTTTGATACAATATATAAATAGTGTAGTTCAAGTGATTATTCAAGATTTTTACCACATATTTTGTAACAGAAGTGACAGTAAATAATCCGATAATTTTCAAATTCTGGATATCAGAATATCTTTAAATCCTAATTTTTCATATAGACAGAATTACGAATTACGGTTATGATCCAGTTTCATTTCATCTTAACTTTAACCCTATTTGGGTTATACTAATTCGTCACTCTAATTATTTCAGTTTTAAACAATACCATCAGAATCTTTTCTCGTCACTGTTATTGTATTATTAGATTCATCATTAATGTCGGTATACAACAAAGGGGTATCTTTGTCATTCGTGTCTGTAAACGAATTCAGTTTCATTAAAGATTTAGTTGAATCACCGGTCGCCTTTGTATCTTGAGTAGGTCCATTACTTTCCCGTTTTATCCTGTGTAAACATGCAGCGCTTTCCACTTCACGTTTAGCAGCTTGTTCCATTGCTATACGACCTTCTGGAGAAAGACCATCGGAGAATTTCGCTCCGAATCTTCGTAGAAGAATTCCTCGTATTTCTACAAGATCATCTGCAGGTAAATTATATCCATTTAAATTCTCTTGAATAAATGTTGCTATTCTATCCATGGTGTAGTCAATAATGCCTGAAATTGTTATAAAAGATGCGTTGAAAGAAACAATGCTACTGCGGTGGCAGGTTATGGCATTTTTAAAATGCAGACCAAACTGTTCTTATTTTAATTGATTAACATTATTACACTTTATATATCTGTTTAAAAAATGCACTGTCTTCTAAACATTTTCCTCAGATCACAGTTTCGCTTACTGTACAATGTTTTAATCTTCAATGTTTCTTTTAACTTTTTATTTATTTCATATAACGAAATATCTCACATGAATTATTAGATATAATTTATTATTGTTGCGTTGTGTATTTAGTTAAAAGTTAAACTGTTCATGCAACCGGTAATTAAAAAAAATGGTGTTTTACTCACATTTTACGACTAGCAAAGAAATATCCAAAGTTAAGACTGATCATTTATTCCATTTTGCGGCGCGTGACAGGTGATTTCCGTCCCGATTATTCGGGCTACAATGTATATTTATATTTCATAATATTTCATATCTATTCAGAAAGTATATATCAATCAATATTTACACAAAGATCAGCACTTATCAATCGTTGATTACTTACTCAGCCTAAAATTGTGAAAATATTTGTCTTCCGCCGTGTGACATTTGACCGAACAATAAACACATATCTGTAAATTTAGCTGCATACAATGGTGGCTGTATTTGTATGCAGCATGGCCAAAGTTCGACTCTTATAGAAGAAAATGAATCCGATAGCATTCTTAAAGGAATACAAAAATACCAAGGCACAATATAGTGAAATAATTATAGATAACCCCTGTCATGACGAATAAACATTATAATGTACAGTTCTTTTTAAAATGTCTTTTGCAAAAAAAACAAAAGAAAATCTTATTTACAGAATGTTTCCTTAACCATATATAAGCATGATAATAATAATAGCAGAAACTCTATGCAAGCACTATCTCGTAATATATTCAAGAATGCATTAATTAAATACACGGAAACACCCCTCAATATATCAGGGCCGGGTCCAGAATTGTTTTACTGGGAGGGGTGGGGGAGAGTGTACGGAAGGGGGACTCCCTTCTGTAGTGGGTGGAGTGCCTTATTTAATATACTATATTATAAACTTTACCTTTACCATGCTTAACCTTTTAAACGGACTTGTCCATCATTTAATCTGAATGAGGCCACTAATCGTTTTTACGACATATTTCCAAAAAGTAATGACTGAATAGCAATTTTGGTCTACACTGATTGAATTGCTAAACTTTAGTTGCCGCCAGCAGGCTTAGGCTTAATGATATTCTAAGTTTACTCCTATAGAGTGTTTTATAACAATCTGTAGTAAAATATATCAAGAGGAGGCGAAACTTAAAAAAAAACATGCATAAAGAAAGATCAGTTATCATAATTATAATCGTGACAGCGTATATTGGTATTTTATATGGCATGACTGGATGTTTAAAAATCTTTAAAAGACATTAGCACGCTAGATTATGTCTAGCAAGTCATTCACGGGAGTAAATTATACCAGCTCTTAGAGATGTTTACATTGAATGCAACCACACTTCCTTGTTGATCTTTATTTTCATATGTAACATTAGGTTTGTGTTTATACCTCCATATAGTAATTTGTGTTAAAATAATTTGTTTAAGTATCACCGTTTTAGTAGACATTTAAAATAAAAGAAAGTGAAGCTTAGCATTACATGCATCTTAACTCCGACAGTTTAGTACTTGAAACACGTTACTGCAAATATTCTATATCATTTTACGATGGATCTTGTCAATTTCAAAATCTTTACCAATCATTACAAAGTCTGTTTAGGGTCTATTATCAAATCACTTTCACTTTTGACTAAATCTCAATAATAATATTACATGTTGGAAATGTTTATGAAAAATATAAACTAAAAATGTGTTTAGTCATACAGAACAAACACGGTTTTAGTGATTAAAAGTGGGAGTCAATAACTTTTCTTGAGCATTAGCAATAACTTTTCATAAGCATAACTTCTTAGGATTTTCCTCCTTCTTTCTTCCCGGAATTTCCTTTAAAATGATTGATCTTACTTAAGCTTTATTGGCTAACTAATCAATATAAGAACATATTAACCTAATATTCTCAGCAGAACTTTACGAAATAAGTGGTTTTTAATATCTTACAATGTCATGTCAAGTGTCAGGGTAATATTGTAATGAAAATGACTTCGAGAATCATGGAAAAAGTTGGTAACTATTTGGGATCGGCACTAAGTCTAAGGAAATATTGTGGTTTATATGCGCAAAAATCTATTTAAGTATTTCATTAGCATGAGGTTTAAAATAAAACAAATATTAACACAACCTCATATGCTGTTAACATTAGAAAAAGTAACATCCGTTTATATACAGGATTTCAACCCGTTAACAAAATAGATAGCAGAGTAAATATCAATCTCTTTTTATATAATTGTATGTGCGTATCATTAAATTGTCGTGCCGAAAACAGCACTTTATATAAATAAATATATGATTTAGCGTTCCCTCTATATAAGTGAATACTTCAATATTCTTTAACCCTTTATTACAATTTGAAGTGCATTTTATCTTTCACCGACTGCGTAAAAATTTCGTTTTTAAATAGCTTGCGTTATAAGTGTCATTAAACGCTTTGATTCTTATCTAATTCAAACTTCCTTTAATTAAAGATTGTCAAAAGATTTAACAGGGAAGAGTTAACCAAATTATATTCACTTTTTTGTAATACCATTGTATTTGAAGTTTTAAGATTACAAAAATATGTAAAACACCGCACTGTCGGAATATTAAGTATGTACCTTGCATAGTAACCTACAATGTAGGAGGGAAAAGGCAATTGTAAAAAGTCATTTCTTGTATGTCAATATTTGTTTACAACAACATCGTCTTAATGAATTATTCATGTGATAAAATACCCTCATTAACTCTTCAAGTATACAACGTTGATTTATTGGTTTTATTGAATAGCTTAAAGAAGGGAAGATGATATAGTGAAATATATACAGAGTTTTAATCCTATTCTGTCATTTGTCTTATTCGCAGGATTTTCAAAAATAACTAAAATATTATAATTGACATGGAATTAATGACATAGCATAATCAAAAAGCATAAATTAATGAAAGACAACTACCATTTAAATTCAACATTCAATAATATTATGCATGATAAGAACTAAAAAAATATTATTAATAATCAATATTATATAAATCTTTTTCATTTGTTATACCATTCGATAATACATACTATTATAGTGTCTATTTAAGTGAAAGGTCACTGTTGCATTATGTAGCCTTTTTTGCGAACACTTGATACGAATTATTTCAAATTTAAAGCATTTCAAGAATTGTTGTATGCAAGCTTCTTATCTCTCAATATTATATAGGTGTACATGTAATCGGAAATTGAGCACTGATCAGGTTTTCCAGATATTTTTGTAAAATAAAAACAAAACATCATTCTTTAGAAGATGGCGTGTTAATATCCGTTTAAGAAACTATGCAATGTCAGTGATAAACGTTTCAATAAACAATTTACATAATGATATTAATACCGGTTTATAACTTACAAATAGAGTGTATATTTAATGTTAAGCAATACAGTAGCTGTAGCATAGCATTAGATAGAAAACTACGCAATTATTTCATATAATATGAATATTTTCCGTCGGATCTCTATTTTGCGCTTCCATCCAAACTAAACATTTTTCTACAGACTGTATTTTGTCAGTCTCTCGTTCAACCTGTTCAGTATTAAATTTTACAGAATTGGCACCATAAGCACTTGTTTCCAATTCTTTAATAATTCCTGCGCTACTACTACGTCTAGTTTTCAAACCATTTGCTTTTGCTGCTTCCTTATTGGCTGATTCTTTCTCAAACGAACCTGTGATTGAAATTGTTTTTGATCTCCTCTTCTGCCGACTGCGTCTCATGTAAGTACTTGTTTCTTCACTATCATTGTCATCTATATAGTTTCCGGAATTTATTATACTCCCTGTCATGGCCGTAAGCTCCATCGCCATACGCCCTTCAGGTGAGAGGCCTTCCGAAAATTTGATAGAAAATCGACGCATTAAAATACTGTGTAGTTCTACTAGAGTATCTTGTGGCAGATTGTATCCATTCAAATTTTCTTGAATAAAAGTTGTCATTCCGTTGTCCATTACTTTATCTTGGACGTCCAAAACTGGAAATTATTATTAGTGCCGTATTAAAAACAATCATATTAAAATTTACGTATACTGGTACATTCTTAAATATTGTACATTCGAAAACACAATAATGAAATACATTTCATTCCCTTATCCATATTTTAATAAGCAAACAATCTTCAAAAAAGAAAGAGTGAAAAAATCTTGATGCATAATGATCTTTTAAGAATATTAACAGCCACTTAAAAAATAAGATGTTTCTATCTCCTATTAGAATATGCAAATTCTGATTAATACGAGTAAGAGTTCCTAAGCTCTTAAAGCCTCACAGTTTGGTAAAATATACCCTCCGCGTCGTAAATGATCTGTAATTATTGCATTGTATTGCAAGCAACCTTACGTAATAGAGTCTGTACAGTTTGTAGAAAAAACTATAAACTATTTTTCAAAATGATTGCTCAATGCATTTTAATTATAATCAATATTGGAAATGTATATCCTTCTTAACTCTATTATTAAGAGATTGCTTAACCATTGATTTCTCATTAAAAAGGCATTATGCACACAGTTAGTCGAAATCAAACAGTAAAAGTGAATTAATGCCTACATTTTGTATATTTAAAAACTAATACTCAAAACATTGCTTGATTCATTTTAATATCAAACATGCAAAGCAATCAAATGATTGAAAATATCACATTTTTACCGTTATAAAGCAAGTACAAATTGTTTTATATATATGGTAAAGATTATGTTCAATTGTGTTGATCAAGATTGTCTATGATAAAGTAAAACTTATGAAAAGAAATATAAGAGCCAAAAACGGCGAATAAGTTTTATGGATATCAAATTATTTGAAGTTAATATTAAAATAGAGAAAAATAGTATTCCTAAATAATACTAAAAAAACGGAAAAAAAATGAAAATATTGCAGGCTTCATTTGATTGAGCCTGTTTATGGACAGCAGTGGTAATTGAAAGCTACCCCCAACCCCACCTGAGCACCGACTTAAGCAAAATTCAACATTTTAACATGAAAATGGTGGATTTTTTTAAATTTTAGAACCATTAGCAGATGTGTTTATAAGGTGGTTATCATGGAGACGGTAATGTGACACATATTTGCCAATATTTACGAAGTGGATTTTTGTCCCCAAGGAAAAGGATGCGTTCACTATAAATGTATTCACTCTAAGTATATCACTTGTAGTTATTGTGTTTATACTTAATCCTAACAAATACAGTAACTATAAAAAAGAATTCTTTTAATGACAAAAAAATTGCACTTCCTTAAATGATTCAAACATATTCAAAACATCGCTATCCGTAGTAAAAAGCAACGTAAAGAGTTATAATTTGAAACTGTTATTAAAATGCATAACACAACGCACCTTCTATGATATATGTTGTAATCAACACAACATCTCTGTAAGTTTTCAATCCAAACAACTGCCTTTGATTTGTAGAATGCAAGTAAATTATTCTGTCCTGTTTACTTGTCCAAAATAAAACATTTTTTATACAATTCAATTATGATGAAAACAACATGTAACAATCACTGTTTTCACGTGCGCACTGTAATGCACAATGTACAATGTGTAATTATTTCAATACCAAACAATGTTATGCTAAATTTAATTATATGATAAAATTCGATCCCTTTAATAAAAAGTCATCATCCACATTTTATCTGCTCTATCTATTTTATTCATATCTGATTTGAGATACGTTTCCCTTCTTAACGAAATTATATAATGCAAGAAAACTGCTTAAGAACGCTTTAAAATTGGAGTTGTTCTCTTATGCCAATACAGTCGACAGTTTTATGATGTTCTTTCTGTGTAAGGTATGATCAAGATCAAGATCCTTATTTATATTCGATAAGATGCCTTTACTAAACAAAAGATACAATTTATGTGGTACTTTATCAGGCTGATAAATGTCAAGTGCTGTATTTATGATGAATAAAGGATAACGTGTCATATGTCAAGTAAGTCTTACGGAAAACCAGATAAAATATCTGCAACTTCATTGCAATAATTGATTATTCCTCTCACTGACGATTTTCCTATTCCATTCTTATTAGTAAAGTTATCCGAATAAGACTCTCGAAGCTGCTTGACATGGCGATCAGCGACTCCATTTCATTTGGACCAGATTTCCATGCGACGGTCTTTTTTGTTATCCTTTCCTATCCAGTCTATGAATATCTTTAGATACGTTACGGTTATTTGGAATTTTCGCTATTGTTCCAATGTGTTACTGACTAGAAATACTTATGGTAACTTCGTTACCGCCAGAAATGATTTCAGCTTCTTGACATGTACTCAATGTTGTTGAATAATCACTTATATACAACAGTGGGCTCTATGGTGTTGCTTTGATACATCATGTCATAGATATATTTATATACTTATATACTTATTTTAGGCAAATACTGACCTTACATTGAAGCTATCACCTTTTGCTGATTTTACAGCAAAACAATCGCCAGAAGTATTTTTATCTGGTTACTTAAATGATTCCATCTAAAGATACAAAGAAATAAAAGGAACGAGAATAAAGGAATAAGTTAAGTTTAACATATTTTCTAAAAACATTAAATCATATGTTAGAACTTGTAAAGATATTTTATTATCGTGTGCTTAACTCTCACTTCGTTCGCGATTGCTTTTAACGTATGACTCGACAATCATCCAATTAGCTGAGCAATGGTCTTCACGTGCAGCACTCAGCTGCATGAGCTGTATGTTCATTTTGTTAAGTGTTGCTTTGCTGGCATAATATTACTCCATAAACATCATGACATGAGTCCCAACTCAGGCATATTATACATACTTACACCAGACTTACATTTCCTTGAATCCTAGATCACCTCTTGATGATCGATCGTCAAGGAAAAAAAACTACCAATATTTTATTTCATAACAGTCTACCAGACCAACCTTGGTAAAAATTCGAATGGTAACTTCGTACTCTTTACAAATCAAAATATGTCTCGTGTTTATTATTAAAAAGCTTGAAATATAATAATACATCTGTCTGCTTAATAAACAACAGTCTAGAGGAAGCAAAATTATGTAAATATGGACTGAAAGATAACAAAATAGTCATGTTAATTATTATCACAATATGTTGAGTTTTTTGCAATTTATAAACAGTCATTATAGATTTTTGCCAACAGACCGTCTGGCGCTGCAATTATGACTATGGCGCGCCATAATTGCCTTTTATTTTTTTCATAAGATGTATGTGTAATATTCCTGTCTATAATGAGTGCATTAGGCAGGTAAATTTCCATCACGTCACCACTATCAAAATCGACATTAAACGTAATAAATAGCAAATATGTATGTCAGTTTAATAACTGGCAATAACTGGTTATACGTGATGTGTTAAAGTCAACAATTATTTATAGTAACTAAAAATACATGTATAATGCAATGATTTTTGTTTGATTTATAACGTTTTGTAATTGAATTTGAACTCGAATTTTATTGAGAAAATATGATTGATGGTTAGCCAAATACTTCATCAATTTAGAATTAACAATAAGAAAAAAAACAGAATCCCTAAAGAAATTTCATAATGGAAAAATTGAAAATGTTTCAACTTGGTTTAATTAAGCCTGTTCATAGATGGTACTGGAAAGTGCAGTCTCCTGTCCATGCCCCCTTGCACCGGCTGAAGCAGAATTCATCATTTAAACACAAAATGTTGAAATTTTGAATTTAGAAACATCCACAGATGAGTTCATACGGTGTTTTTCATGGGACAATCAATGTGACAATTCGTGCCGTTTCATGAAAAGCGGTGTCTGATCTCCAAGTAAAAGAAAGCACGTGCACTAAACGAGAACACAGTGGGCGGCACTAAAAACAAAACGAAATTTTTGAATGGGGGTCAGATGTTATGAAGCTTGCATATCACAGAAAAGACGCCAAAAGACAAATTAAAAACAAAAAGAAAAAAAATATATTATTTTAATAGCAAAATTTTGACAAATACATAAGTTTTTCATATCATTGATTTAATTTTGTAAAGTTGTACAATGAATGATTTGCATGCATGAAAACATAGTGGTCCAGTTCCGCATAATATGATAAAGCTTTAGAAATGAAAAATATTTTGTGAAAAATGTCATAATAATTATTAGAGCCTTCAGCCTTTGAAACAAAAGTCTTACGACTTGTCTCTGAGGCTAGTAAGTCAAGTGTTTTGCAGGTACATACAATTCTAAGCTATACATATACCGTTGTGCCCTCATGGTTTGCTTCGGAATCCGATAATCACCGACAAAATGATATAGAGAAAAACGGAATCCCTAAAGAATAACAAACGTTCACAAGTCAATGAATATTCAGATGTCTCAGTTCAATATTTGTTAACAATAGTGACATCTTATAAGCAGTGAAGTCAATGTTATAAAAAGATAGAAGTTTTTGTTCAATTCATGCGGGATATTTAATGATTTAATCAGTATTCTTAAATCATTTCAAAGAAACTGTCGCATTGAAATCGCTTGTATTTTGTATGCAAACGATCCTTATTCAGAGACCAAAATAGCATTTTTCATGGTAATTTTAAATAATATCAAAGTATAATGACGAAAATCATTTCAGATCATAATGTTAATCGAACTATCTTAAAATTATCTATTAAATGGTTATTCAACTTCTACATGTATATATAAAAGAATTGTAAATTTTCAATCAATACAGAGATAATACGCTTTGAATATATTTTTTAGAATTATTGACTGTCCTGTCATACATATTTTCAGTTTTGTTATAAATCCTTATGATAAAATATTCATATTTGAAAAGTAACACGAACGTTTGTTACTAATTAATTAGTTGTTTTCAAGATATTTATTATTTACGTGCGAACAAGTCTCAAAAATACGTTTATAAAAACAGAAACACACTCAAAACAACAGAAATTTTAACTGTATCCAAGAAAAGATATAAGTTATTACCCATAATTATATAAAAAATTAACAAAAAAAAAAAAATAAAAAATAAAAAAAAGAAATGGATATAAATTTTCTTTCCTCTAAATTTTACTTTGTGTATTATAACAATACATTTAATTTTACAAAATGAAATAGTTGGTTCAATTTTCCTTGATCTCTCAAAAGCTTTTGACTATGTGGATCACTCTATTATTATTGAAAAGCTTAGAATGTATAACCTAGACCCTTCATCAGTTGCTTGGTTTTCCTCCTATTTAGATTGCAGAACCCAACAAACTTACATATCCGGTTTATATTCAGAGTCAAGTTCAATAACTACTGGAGTTCCTCAGATCTCAGTTCTAGGTCCTAAACTGTTTTATCTATATTAATGACCTGCCTTTGTCTATAAAAAATAAAACAACAGAAACTGATATTTTTTTCTGATGACACCACCCTTTCAACATCTGATGTACCCCTTAACAGAGTAGTTGAATCTCTTACTCATGACCTTTTAAGTGCCAACAAATGGTTGGATTTGAATCGCATGTCTATCAATGCAAACAAAACTTAGGTCATGCTTATTTCCTCAAAACACAAGCAAAATTATTTTTATGAAAGTAATCCTTGTATTTCTTATAAAACATAGCTAATTGTTTGTAGCTCTGAAGAAAAATCATTGGGTATTACAAAAAAACAGCTTGTCTTGGCAAAGCCATATTGATCGTGTTCTTAAAAAGTGTAACTCATTGTTACATTTATTATCACGTATAAAATTATTCATATCTATACCTGTATGTAAAATGTTTTACAATGCATATATTTTACCACATCTTGATTGTTGTTGCATAATTTACGGTAACTGTACGTCTGTTCTAGAAGATAAACTCATTAAGTTCCAAAAGAGAGCTGCAAGACTAATTCTAGACAAAGATTATAACACTCCATCTGCTGAACTTTTTTCTGAACTCCGCTGGATGACCTTTTCACAGAGGGTTGTTTTTCAAAAAGCTATTATGATGTTTAAAATAATGAATTATCAGGCGCCTTCCTATTTATTGAATAATTTCATTTTATCGTCAGATGTTCATACTCGCATTTTGCGTTCATCATCTGATTTTCAACTTTATACACCTAGACCAAATACTGAACAATTTCGTAAGTCTTTTGTTTATTCTGGGTCTTGTATTTGGAACGGCCTTCCTGATTATATTAAGTCTGCTACATCTGTTAACCATTTTAAAACCTTATACTTGAGGTTTTATCACACATTGATGTATACAAATTGATAATCTCCTGTATGTTTTTACATTTATGTATTTTAATAGTTTAAATATGTTAAATTTATATTGTTCCTTGTTGAAGGCCTCATGGAAGATTGATATGTTTGTTCAAATGAGTTCTCTCGTTAAATAAAGTCTTCATTATTATTATTATTATTATTATTGTAAGGCAATATAGAATTGATTCGGTAATACACGTGAATTGGATAAATGAAAATACAAGCTCTATAAACGTACTACTTATTGAGTAAATTACAAGCTTTCAATGAATTTTGTTTCAAACATGCCTTTCATTACAACCGACAGTAAAGAAGTAGTTAAAATGAAAATCTTTGTACTTTTCATAGAAGAAAACTTAAACGGTTATACTCTTCCGAAGAGACGCTTTTAGAAATCCTTTACTTTTTGATGGGGAGATTTAAAACAAGGTTTTCTGAGGTTCTTTCTCCAGAAGGTAGATTGGCCGCACAATGTTCGACTGAATTTGATGAAAAATGTTAACATAGATTTTGGAGGAAGAACTCGGGATATTCTTGAATAGAGTGGTAAGGATGAGAAATGATTTTTAGGATATTTTCCCATTAACATTGGTGACAGAAATTTAAAAAGTAGCCATTTTGTTTTTCCTTGCTTTGTACGTTAAACATATTTTTTTCTCTTTGGTTGCCAAGCGAACTACTTACGAATAGTCTTTTGAATGTGTAGAATGTCTGTTGCAATCTTTTGATGTTCTGTTATTGATTATGTTTTAACTAGTGAGCGATTGTTTTAAATGGTCACACATTTTATAGTAAATAACTTCAATGAATGGAGTGAACATGCTTCGTTACATTTTTATATGCACAAAGTATCTTTGGTCGGATTTAAGGTGTATGTTCGTCCGTTCGGAATTAAGTCTACATTTGGTAAAGACTATGTCAATGGTAAGTCAAGTATCCATATTGTTTTGAGGTCAATAGGATTACGGTCAATGTAATTATTACCTTCACTGTAAAATCCTTGTTTGCTATATAACTAGAATAGGAATGAGCCTAGATTTATGAAATGCGTAAGAAACATTTCCCATGGCCAGTAAATGGCCCCTAATGAGGGTCTATTGTCTTAATCTGAGAAAGAAGTAATCTACGTTTGTGAAACTTGATTTAGATATTGCCTTTGGCCAGAAGATGATCACTACTGTTTTTGGTATATTATCTTTGGTCAGTAAATGACATGTATTGGTTTTGGGGATATAAGGTTCATTATGACACCCGGAGTAAAACGCTTGATCTAATAATAACTTGAGAAGGAATAAACTCACTTTTATTAAATTTCGTTGTCATTGCATATGATCAGAAGATAACATTTTCCGATTAATGCTTAACTTTACCTCTTTTACTATGTATGCATATCCACTCATTCTTAAACAGTTATATTTATTGCAGTACCCGAATGTGAAACATACGAGATTTCGTTACACACGGCTTCTATATAACAGCTGTGATGGCCGAGTGGTTAAGGCGTTGGACTTGAAATCCAATGGGCATTGCCCGCGCAGGTTCGAACCCTGCTCGCAGCGAATTATTTTTAGTAACAAAAAGCATCGCCTTATCTAATCGGAGAAGATAATTTCAAAGCATACTATGAGGTAGCTATTAATGTTCGAGTTTTATAGACTTTGTCGCCAATAAGATATGCTTAGAATTTCATAAAAGCCATTGGATTCCTAAAATATAGTACTGCGGCAAACAAGGTTGTTTGGGTTGATGGCAGTTTTAGTCGTTCAATTCGATCGTTTCCAAGCCAACTAGCATTCAGAATATTTTCACGACGCCTGGTCAAAGCCGCTTTGTCAACACACGCAATTGTTTTCAACCTGCAAAGGCCACTGCTGCTACATCCCGGGTATACATATCAACCGAATATCTGCGCAAATTTTAACCTATCCTCTGCCCGATGGTGGTCTACATGGACCTCGTCCTTATGTTGGCTGTGTATTGACGCGGCTCACTGGGTAAATCTTGTGAATTGGGAAAGTACACAATATCGCTAGATAAGGCAAGAATGCAAAAGCGTTCTTTTCACGAACAAGTCGAGATTTTTTAATTAATGTAGTACAGTAATTGCAGATATGAATCCCGTTGGATAATTTGACCCAGCGTGTTAGACGTCATTCTCTTCCGCCATCATTATCGGACAACAAGGAACTTACACAAGCCTTAATTCATGAATGGAATTACATTCCACAGGCAAAAATCAGGCAGGCATCGATATACTTGGAGGTTCTTAATGCAAACAATGTCAAACAGAACTGCATGCTCAATGTGGAAATACTGGGTAACAATGTGCGATTTTAGTCTACGATCACTGCCACATTCACGGGGGAAGAACTGTTACACGAAGGATGGAGTTATATCAGGCAAGCTTAATAATCAAAACTCAAGCATTACCATTTTTCATGCGTAGTTCTCCAGTTACAATAAAGTTTTCCGACGAAATACGTAACGTTTTCCAGGAACTCTGTGACAGTTATCATAAGAACTTCTATCAAGTTAGCATAAGAACTCCTGACAAGTTATCATAAGAACTCCATCCTTCATGTATCAGTTCCTTCCTCGTGAATTTTTATCGTTCATTTCATCAGTTTTCCAAAAGAATTTTACACAGACATTCACATAAAAATACTCTCTGAAATCAAATCAGACTTTCAATATGGTTTTGCATTTAAACACAGTACGTTTCTTTATTTTATTTCGCTTTTAAAAATTATTTCAGTCATTTTTCAATATATATTTGCACTTAATCACATAGGAAATTTCTTTCTTTACTTTATTTCATTTTTCGTTCAATTCAAAATTATTTGTTTACTACTAATTTTTAAGGAATGTCAAAGGACGAAAAATGTAAGGAGAAGCCCCCAGTGAGGATCGAACTCACGACCCCTGGTTTACAAGACCAGTGCTCTAACCACTGAGCTATGGAGGCTAGTGTTCTTATCAATTTTTGGATAAATGAATTGATAATGAATTATTAATAAAATGATTGTAAAGAACGATAAATGGTTCAATGATGTCATTTTATAGGTTTGACAACACGTTTTAATGGCTTTATCAATTGTTAAAAAGTTGTCTTGCTCAATAGTAAAGCATTTGAATACAAACATCAATATAGCAATATAGTCCCAGTATAACGGTTACCTTAAAATACAACGTTTTATGCACGTTTCAGTGTTGACTTATACGTACATATGAACCGATTGTTTATTGTATTTGACAGCTTATCTTGTTTAAAACATTTTACTACGACTATACGAGTATATGTGCTTTGGAAATGATATTCATATTTGCTGTTGTTCGACATTGAATATTGGGGAAAAGGACAAATAAATACTTTGGTAAATGTTCTTTTTAAGATAAAGACATTGAGCTTTCAAAGACTGATACCATTATTACATTGATCTGCGTACAAGATTAAATGCCTGTTTAAATGTTTCTATTTATAAAATCGAACATTCTCGTGCCTTGAAGCCACTGCTTTAAAATAATGATATCTGATTAAGCTTGTATCTTAAACCTTTTTTATCTTTATTAATATCAATGCTCTGAAATGATTTAAACATTTATGACAACTTGAAGTAACTGTTATCTCTAATGGTTGCATACAAACTTTCTTTTCAAATGATTTATGTTTTAACTTTCATAAACACTTCAAGTTTTATTTCATTTAAAATGTCAGGGACTTTCTATTATTAAAATGACTTAAACATAATGCCGAAGATAAAACATTCTAGATTCGCAAAAAAAAGATTATTTATTGAAGTTTAATAGATTAACACACATAGTGTGTTTACTGTGTTATGTAAGCCGCACTACAGGTATATTAAGCATGTACCTTAGAAATCAATCTACAAAATATAAGAGAAAGGCTGATGTAAGCTTAGAATTTGTTTGTCAAAATTAATAACAACATCATCGTCAAAATGTATAATTCATGAGGGAATATTACCACATTAATTCTGTAATACAACATCGATTAAATCCAGTTAAATTAGGCAAGATATTGTAATGTACTTACTAATAAAACTTAAATGATCATAGTCACACAATTTCTAATAATTATCACCATGGGCGTGTAATTTTGATATTTGAAATGAAAAATAAAAGTAATTATCTATTGAAAAATAAAAGCAATTTTCTCATTTTGTATGAGAATAAAAACAATAATTATTTTAAATTTCATTAACGTAAAGAATGACTGGAAAACTCACTTACATTTGCAAAAACGGAATGTAACATGTTGTATGATCATTCGTAAGCGTGCAAACGTAAGCAATAAGAATTTCGAATTTCTACTTTTATGTCAGAATGTCATTTTATGATAAGAAGTTGTTACAATGTTTCATAGAAATGATAATGACAACGCAAGATGCCTGACATGTAATAGTTGCAGGGTAATGTAGTGATATTTATCATAGATAGTCGTACGTCCAAAATACACCATTAGTCGATTAAAATTGATATAAACATGTTATATTAAACATTAATCTTTGACCATTAAATGCGCACTTTTACTTTAAATTTCGAAATGTCCTTTGTTATTGAGTAATCAAATTGATCAGCTGACAACGAAGTTTAGTCAGACTTTAGGGATGTCCAAGCTAATCTGCCACTGTCCTTTTGTCATCGGCAAGTTATAGTCGCCGCATATGTACAAGTAACGAATATCGTTTATATTCCACTTGACTTGTCATTTCATTGATGGATTCTAAAATAGTTTTTTAGACAGTAATATGTCTGTCTATTATGAGTGTTTTAAGCATGCAAGATAAGTCCTTAAAGCATAGTTAAATATTAAATAAACGTAATAAATCACAATTATGCATTTCAACCTGATTTGCTGAGTACATGCTAGTACCTACTTATATTTTACAAAATATATTCTGAACTACGAAGTGACTACATTTTGATTTACAGCGTCTGTTCATAATAAGAAATTATTTAAAATAGCAAGACAAGACAAGACAATTTGTTTATTTAAGTCTCATTTTTGTACATACATTAACAAATATTACAAAGTTATAAAAGAAATACGAGTACAATACCACTCTAAACAAGTTTGAGAGAATAAGAACATAATCATAAAAACACATTTAAAACAATAGCATGTATATAAGCTTTTAGTATTATATATCTAATAATGCTATTAATCCATGATGGCAATGTAAGAATGTATGTACATGTATATACTAAAAATACTATAACCAACATCCATATATTCAATATACATGTACTCTTATTTATTTTTCAAACATCGAAGGTCAATACAATTAAATAATGTTCAAAATGTGTATATCATCATGTGTATATGCACAATCTCAATCAGCTTACTATTTATATATGCAGCTTTGTATAAACTACTTAATAAAAATTAATGGTTTCTCAGGGACAGAGACGTGTTACACTTTTGGCAATTGCTTTTCACATTCACCATGTCTAATTGATTGGTAACTTTCATTTAACAAATATTTCTGCCTTTCTTTCCTTTGAAATATAAGTTTTGGTTTATGATAATATAGCAAATGATAATATCTTTAATAAATCAAACAGGTTTACGACTTTATTTTAGCGCGTTTTTTTTAAAGGAAATTTTGATTGATATTCTCTTTTCAAATTTCACACAAAATACATATGCATCACAAATGAAAAATAGGCTTAATCCTCTGAGTTATGTGTAAAGATTCTATACCCAGAGACCAAAATAGTTTTTGTCATTAAGTATGTTCAGATATAACACTGAAAGAGTGATGTGTTTTTCTTCCAGATATCTATAATCGTTTTAATATTGTAAAGAAAATATCATCTATTTAATCAAATTCATGAATGCTTGATTCTAGTATATATAAAAGTAATTTTTGATCAATACAAAGATAAAAAGCTTAAGATATGATGTTCTAGATCCTTGTTGTGTAATCTCGTTATTGTTCCCTTGCATCACATATTTAATCTTTACTGCAAGAAAAAAGATGTCTAATGTATGGTTAATTTGGATTAAAATTCACTTTCGCTTTTGTTTTAGCCATTATACTATTACCGTTGATAGCGTTATTGAGAGAAACCATTGATCAATGTCCTCCAGCAACATGATACCAATTGATGCAAAAGAATATGTCTTGGGAGATAATCAGAATTTTATAAAGTTTATATTGACTTTATAAAATGTAAATCGCTGCAAGCAGGGTTCGAACCTGCGCGGGCAATGCCCATTGGATTTCAAGTCCAACGCCTTAACCACTCGGCCATCACAGCAGTGTTATAGATCTTTAACAACTCGTCAAAATAAGTGATGAATAAGTCAATAAGTTTTGTGATAACCTGCATAGATCCATGACCTACCTTATTCTAATTATCTGATAAGTCAATACAATCAGAATGTCAACCTCAACCTATTTGTGAACAAAAGAGCACATGTCAATGTTTGTGGTTAAATGTTTTGTTATTCAAATAAAAGGTCCGAATAGGGATCTTATAAATGGGAAGGAAAAAGATCTGTTGTAGGGATCTATCAATAATAATACTTCGTTAGGGGATCAAAACGTATTATTAAATTATAAAACTTATAAAAAGCATGCCTTATATACACCATGCTGTTTGACCCTGGAATATAATAAGTAAATGGCCCCTTTATTAGTATTTCTTAAAATCTCTTGAAATGATTTGTAAGCCTTTATATATACCACAGCCAGTGATAATTATTATTATATTATCATTAAATTACAATCTCCCAATTGTAACTACAACATATATAAAAATATTCAAGAATATTTTGTCAAAATGATGGGTGTAAAATTATAAAGTTTATTTGGATAGGATCAGATAACACAATTTAAAATGTAAAATTGTATGAATGGGTTTGTGTTTCAAATTTAAACATAGTTCACTGTTTGTTTAATGACGTTAGATATTGATAAGAAAAGAAAAGAAAAACGTAACATGTTAAGTTCAACAGTGCAAGTAAAGTATAGTGCCTTACTGTCGGTAATGCTTTCAGATTATAACAGTATTTGTTAGTGGTAATATTATAAACAGCACATTGGGTTTGAGAACAAGAGGCCGCTTTTCGTGGAGTGGCACTGACGTGTCATTTGATAACCGTTGTATGAGCACATCTGCGGATGCTACTTAATAATTATTCAAAATTTTATCATTTCATGTTAAGTTCTGATTTCTGCTTAAGCCGGTGCAAGGGGACATGAACCGTAATTTGCAGTTTCAAGTTAATGCACATGCTCAATCAAAATGAGCCTGTAACATTTTTCATTTTGCCGTTATGGACGTTCTTCAGCGATTCTGTTCTCTCTATTGTGAAAAACAGTAAAAATGTTATTCCCCGTAAACACATCTTTTATCTTTAAACTGTTGAAAGAGGTGTTTTTGTCTGTCTGTTTTACAAATACTGTATGGAACTATTTTTAGATATTTTTACTCATTCATAATAACTTATTTTTGTAAACAGGCATATGTGGCGTACGGTTCGTGTTACTTTTCAAGTATGAATATTTCATTATAAGGATTAATAACAAAACTGACAATATATGTTAATGTTCTAGCATATTATATTCAAAGCGTATTATCTCTGTATTGATCGATGATTTCAAAATCAGTTTTAAATTATATAAAGGAACTTGATTAATGAGGTGGTTTTATATATAACATTTAGATTAACATAACTATAATGATCTTGCATTTAAACATTATTAAAGAGTGCAAATAACTATCATGGTTATTTTGTCCTCTGAATATAATTGATTTTATTAACTATCCATTTGTGATTAAAATAATACTTTTCGGGAAGAAAAAACAAAATTGTAAGGATATTGCTTTGACTCTACCACTTGCTTATCATTATATACAAAGTATGTATACTGACTTGATAAGAGGATAATCTTTGCAATGTGATTGTTAATCGAATCTTTATTTTCAAAATAAAAAATAAACATTGAAAAACAGAAATATTTCAAATAAGTGGAATTTTTCATTATTGGCTTGCTTTCTTAAAATAAATAAAACGTTTTATCTCCGGTAAAAATAAAGCTATTTGGCTGTTTGTATGGTATATAGTATGCATATCTATAAAAATGTTTGTTTATTATGACATTTTGTTGTTTCCACGAGTACGACTCTTTCATTCATTTTTTAGAACCGGTTGGTTCTTGGAACGGATTCGAGATTGTTTCAATACGCTTATATAGCTTCCAACATAGTACAAATGCAATAAATTCGTATAAACTAAGTATTCAACAATCAGTTCATAATTCTTAATATGCATCATATCAACGATTTTATCACCTTTTTCTTTACCTTTTCAGTGGTTGACAAGCTTTCGGTTATATATCACAAATATAGCACTTGACATTTTTAAGCTTGATGAAGTACCACATACATTGTATCTTTTGTTTAGTAAAGGCGACTTATCGAATATAAATGAGGCAATTGATCATGCCTCGCGCGGAAAGAACATCATAAAACACTCAACTATATTGGCATTATACAGCAACGCTTATTGTGCTCCGGTGGTTTACAGAATTGCATTACATTGCATAAACGGTTATTTGAAAGGGAAAGGTATCTTAAAAACATAATGACAAATATAGATAACAAAAAGACAAAGGAGATAAAATGTGGATGATATTATACGAAAAGAGGATTTAAACATTATCAAAACAGTTTATTGAAATGAGAATTTTAAACCAGGGTATTTAAAAATAAAGTAATATAATGATAATAAAGAAGATATGGCATGCTTAAATCTTCGCTATTAAAAAGGAGAAATAATTGAAATAAACACTGTTTAGATACAGTAGCAAAGAATACTGTGATTGTTGCGAGACGTCTTCAAAACTGCAGTACTTTTTGGATCTGTATAATTAAATGATATTCAGATATATGGGCACTTTTTAAAGATAAACCAGTTATCTGGAGCATACGTTTAAACTAATGGTGAGTTATTTTTAAAATTGAATTGAAGGTTTGTTGTTATTAGATTTATTTTACAATTTTAAATATTTGCTGTAATTAACTATGGTGTTGTTCGAGAAAGATAAGTAATACAAGATAATAAATGACACATGATTGTACTGTTGTTTGATCTTTTATTTGTTTATCAATATTAGGAGGGGATAACAATTAAATACCCTCTTGAAAAGTTTGTTAAGTATTTTTGCTTACTGTTTCTAACATTAATTTCGTTGATACGTTTTTTCCTTATTAGGTAAATTCTTTGCATTTTATTCTTTATTTTCGCATATAATATTATATTAAAAGAATGACTGGTTTTGGACTCTTACATGTTAATCGTTAATCTAAATCATACAGCTTGCAAATCAATATTTATCATTATCATATACCATTTTCTTTACTTTTGTTGTTTCGCTTCAATTATTTGGTGCGTAATGCACTTTTAATGTGAAATCAATTCTAAGGCAATCAGGTAATAGCTAGCATTTCCAATATAGATTAAGATTAAAATGTAGTTAACATTTATTTCCTTATTATATAATTTTCTCTTTTTGACTTTAATTGCGATTGCTCTCCAAGATTGATTTTCAGTCGTCTCGTATTTCATACAGAAATCATACGTAAAACAGTAATGCAAAAGTTAGATATCAGTAATCATTTAAACATTGATAGTGAGTTTACACTCAAAATCTCTTTCAATCTTCAGCATAAGAAAGTTATTATGCCTATCTAAGGGTAAAATTTAAATGACCCGGTAATACATGTAATCATCAATGTTTGCCATCATTCATTTTAATTCTATAATTTACTTCGCATGAACGATAATTAACTCACGTGGCCCAATGAAACTTCTGTAAATATCTATCGGAATTTGCCTGTAATATTCAGTTTATAAAAAGAGTGAGGCAGTGTTTATAAACATTTTCCAATATCAACTGTTGGTCAATCATCATTTCAACAATCAATCTTCCGAAGTATATGGTCAATTCAGCTTGACTTGACAATGAAAACATGAACATAATATTACTTGAATGTTATATTTTTACCTTTTTACAGTTATGGACAATATGGCGACAACTTTTATTAAAGAAAACTTGAGCGGCTACAATCTCCCGCCTGACACTCTAGTAGAAATACACACTATATTAATGCGCCGATTTACCGCCAAATTTTCAGAAGGGCTCTCACCTGAAGGACGTATGGCAATGGAACAAACAGCCATGCAAGAAACGGATAATACAACAAATTCAGGACAAGAGGATATTGATAATGTAGAAACAAGTACGTATATAAGGCGCAGATTGCAGAAGAGGAGATCTAAAACTATTTCATTTACTGGCACTTTTAACGAGTCTTCAGCCAGTAAAAGTAACAAAGATGCAGGAAATAAAAGTGATTTGAAAAGGAGACGCAGTAGTAGTGTAAACAATGATAAAGAATTGGAACTTACTGGCTACAGTGACACGTCTGAGAAATATAATGATGAACAAGTGGTAGAGTCAAACAAATTACAATCAGTAGAAAAATGTTTGGTTTGGATAGAAACGCAAAATAAAGATCCGAAGTAAACATTCCAGTTATAAGAATAGTCTAATTCTCCATCTGATAAAAATGGATTGATATTATGCATTTGTTGTGGGAAAATATGACATGCAAGCTGTTCCATAACTTATAAATTAGTTGCTATAAAGAACAAATGTTGGAAAGTTATTGACATATTGTGACCATAAAACTTTAAGTTCAATGAGTACATTACCCTTTTTATTTTCAAGCGATGATTGAAATAATCAATTTTGTTTGACAAAGTTAATGATGTAATTTTCCCACATGAATAATGCATTAAGACGATGTTGTTGTAGACAAATATTGACATGCAAATACTGATCTTACAATGACTTTATATCTCTATTGAGGAGACTATTTTATCAGATGCATACTTAATATGCCTACAAAACGATTTTTGTACTTTAAAAAAACGTTTATAAATAATAATGAGAGAATATTATTTGATAGCTTTCGCTATTGTCAATTCCACATTGTCTGCAATAGAAAACCCCTGAAACTTTAAATCAAATTTAAGTGTTTTATGACATTCATGATATTAATCATATGAATCGAGATTTGTATGCTGTCGGAGGAGATAAGATACACTTTATATTTATATACACTCAAATCTTTTGGAGTATATTGACTTATAAAGAGACAAGGGTATAGCGATGTAATAGTGTTTTCAAAATGATTCTTCTCGACAATATAATATAAGGTTATGTAAACAGAAGTTTCTATTTAGGTATATCGACATAACCTTATACTGTATTTGTTAATGGGTTATATGTAGTATAAATCCTGATTATAAAACGGATGTAACTTTTTCTAATGTACACAATTATCAACATTAAGTAGTTAAAGTAGTGTTTATAATTATAAGAATGTTTCTTTTCGTAAATGTAATATTTATCTATTCATCTTCATTTTAGCTTCTGTATATTAAATACCAAATTATAGAGCGTGTTGTGTTAATACTATATTTACGTGTTTTTGTCAATTTAGTTTTAAAAACGACTTTCATAAATTCGTGTGCATGATAAATCAAAATATGTCTGTTTATAAAGTTTTTCGATCATTTAAATCCCGGTTGAAAAAATGCACTTTTAACGGGCACTATAAGGAAATGAAAAATTTACAACATAGGTCGGGTATATACCATAAAAGATTACACAAACTTTACCGTACGGAAATCTGGTTTGGGCACTTTTCTGAACTTAATCTTGGATGTTAGAAGGACACTTTTTCAGAAATGAGAAACCTTTAAGTAATCTACAATATCATCCTTATGAAAAATGTTTTTACCTTAAAACAAATAGTAACATTCAGCTAACAATCCACATAAGTAAAATGGTTGTTTCTACTAAAACTTTAATATGTATACAAATTTTACACTACCCCGTCCATTTTAACACGTGTTTGACCATTTCCCTACTTAGAAAACGTTATTTTAAAAACTCTCTAAAAATTTACCAAAATGAGTTCCTGTTTTCAAAGATTTTCCTAATGTTCAAAGATTTATTGGTTGATCTTGTAACATATTAAATACTTTTATCGTGCAGTTTTGATTTTCTTACTCTGAAAATATCAGGTACGATATTTGTTATTAGATTTTAGATAAAAATACCTGTATTGATTAAATAATCAAAATTTAACATTTTTTGTTCCCAAAAGGTATATGAGAGATACATGATGTTAAAAGAAGCATAGAAAGAAAAAAAAAGATCCGTCTGGAGTTTGAACCCACGACCCTCAGGTTCAAAGTAGCTAACAGTAGTTCTAGCATTTTTGAATACTCTTCAAAGCGGAGGTAATGCATAAAGATGGTCATACCTTAATCTTATCAAAGTTTTTTTTTTCGGGAATTATATAACTTCATTTTTGTTTTCAACGAAAAGTATAAAACTTCATATGCTGCATAATCCAACAGAAATTAGTTGACTCATGAAATCAATTTGTCATAGATAGTTTTGTGTACTCAAGTAATATACTGTTTGAAAATTTGCTTCTTTAATCAACTGGTATAACGCAACCAAAACAGAATAATCTAATAAATAAGAAATTCAATCAAATAACGTTTGTTTACAATAAAATATACACCATTACAAAAACAGGAAGAAAAAATAAATCCAAACTGATCGGTGATTGATGTAATTTGATATAAACTAATTATGATGTGTTCTTTAGTCATTTTAAAATATTTGATTCTGTTGAAGAAGGTATTCAATTATTACTGTCTGTTTTTTCCAAATATCAGGTTAAAGAGATTTTTTATAAGTTAATTACAAATATCTTAAAATAGCGAACGGCCCAAGTTACTTTTAAAATATGAATATTTCATCACCCAAAGTGACAACTAATTTCAATATTTTAGCATTTTATCTTCAATGTTAATTATCTCCGTACTGATTGATAATTTCAAAAAACTTCTTTCAGATCTAAAAACTAGCGTTCATCAAGTTGACGTAGTTAATAATTCTATTTTTATTAAAGGGTTAAATGAATTTAAATGATTTATAATGAAACCAACATTTCCTTTGACAATCTGCAAAAGTATTGTAATTACCAAACGTTATTTCAAATGACATTATGCCCATCCAAGGGTATATAGTGAGTGAACGGAAGATCAAAATATGTTTTCATTTTGCCATTATTCCTTTTAATTTAATAATAAAGTTCGCATAAAGAATAAATAACGCATAGATTCAACCGAAATTCTGTTAATATCCATTGGAATTTACCTTAACGCTTTGTTTATAAAAAGAGTTTATTTATTTAAATTTAAGGCAGATTTATAATTTCATCTTAAACATTTTCCAATATCAACTGTTGGTCAAACACTATTTTGACAGTGAATCTTTTGAAATATAAAGTCAGTTCAGCTCAACTTGACTATGAAAATATGGGCATAATGTCACTTTCAGTTATATAATAATTATTATAGATTGGCATTTTAAGATCAAGATATCTAAATGTCTCTTTACTTGTGATGCAAATTTAGTTTATGGTAATATTTATAGTTACCGTTTTCAAGAACACGTGATAAAAATTAAATGGGTAGTATTAACACTGTAAAAATACGGCAATTACGTTTTGACATTGTCAACCAACAAATTAGCTGGTTCATTTGCTCTTACAATATTATATGCTGTTAGTTAAACAATTTATAATTTAGAACTGATTTATCAGTCTTTCAGTGTTGATGCGGTATTACCACAGGCATTTTTCATTTGTTTTCATTAAGGTAATATCTACTCATGTTTCCTCTTTTTTCCCCCGGATGATAGTTATTAATATTAATCATTATATTTCCATTCGCTTAAGGGGGAATATATATTGCGTAAGTCGCTATTATCAAAATGTTTGGTCTTATTTTGTCACTTGTTAAACATTGCTTAAAGAAAATCATACACAGCGCTTGTGTGCCTCTCAGATTGACGATTAGTATGTTCAGTATGGTTGGTATAATGTTACTTTTCTCCAGATATTGTCATTGATCTTGCTGTCGTCTGTCGGATAATTTTACAAGCAATTACTTATTGATGAGAAATGAATGGCGAACCAATCACATAATGTATGACTTAAATAGAAAATATTGATTGGATTCAGTAAATTTTTACCTAAAGGATTTATCAAACTTAAACTGATTTTTTTAATTAGATTAAACTGATTATATATTAATTACGAATGACCTTTATATTCTAACAACATTCAAGAATTTATAGATATAACTGGTGCTGAATCATTTTAGTTCAATGATAACTAACTTGCTTAAACTATTTATCTTTGTTAATTTTACATAGTAAACTGATAAAACCATTTGTATTATCTACAATTGTAATATCTTTTTTTTCCGACAACTCTGCGTTGGAAAAATGTTTGCTGATTTAGTATGGACTATCATGTGTTAAAATGTTTTTTGAAAAGTTATTTGAAATATACCTTGGTCAAATAAACTTCAGTACAAATTATGGAATACTGCTTTTTTAATCATTATTTTATAATAAGAATTTACAGTCGAAAACGTTCAAGAAAAAGTCATGAACAATGACGAATAAACATTTGGACAAGAAAACTTTATTCAATGTCATCCGACCTGTCTCAAGATACTCTGGTAGAAATACCAGTAATATACTGTTGAATATTCAACGTCAGATGTTTGAAAGGCTAGTGACCAGAAGGGTGTAGGACAACGGAGCTTACCTCAAAGCAAAAAAAACAAACTCGAACAACAGCAAATTCAAGAGAATATTTTAACGACATTGATAGTTAAGAAACAACTAGTTGGCAGAAATGGAGTCCTGAGACGTATATGCAATAATATCTGGAGATTACGAACCTGAAGTTCATGCACAAGTACATTTACCTTGTTTACACATTCAGCAAAACTTTTAATTGCATAAGTAAAATAAAAGAGTTTACTTTTTCATGCGAATGACGCATTTAGATGATGTGGCTATTATCAAAATATTATAAAGCAAATAATGATCTTATATTGTGTTATTCTCTACTATTAAATAGAATGCTTTATAACATACATATTCAGTCTGCTTACAGTTCAGTTTAAAAATATAAAATGTTCAAATTAAAACAATGAATGAATGAATCTAATCTGGTATAATCTTCTCCATTGCGATTTTAATAACATTTTTAAAAAGGAAAGCCACTTGAATGAAAATAGGAATTGAAATGTTTTATGATATTTGTACGAAATTTGTATGCAGTCGGTACAGACAAGATTTACTCCAGTTTGCCAAAAATAATAAAATTAGTTATTATATTGACTTATTATTAAAGGAAAACATAACGACTTTGCAAATGCTAAGTAATATATATTCTTATAATTTAAAACATATTGTTCTTCTAATAACATCAGAATTATCAACGGAATCGTATACTGGTACTCTATTAGTTAATAAATAAAAGTACTGTCTGTTAAACGGATGTTACTCTCCATATATAGATAGGTGAAAGTCTCATTGAGGTTAAGAATTAGTTTTATAGAATGTTCACTGAATTACTATTTTCGTTATAGCAAATTAATTAACGAATGAGGCTCATAAATGTTCATGCACAAGGTAAGTCAATACATTTTCTTTGTTTTAGCACCAAAATTGTGTTAACAAACTATTTGTTACTTTATTTATTTCTGTGAAAATGTGATAAATTCGTCCAGTACTAAAATTCTAATTGTTCTTCCATACAGCTACAATTCAATAGACATAAATAAGTCAGTTTTAATAACGGCAAACTTATGAAAGTTCCCCCTGTAATAAGTTTGATACGCACTTTCTTTGTTTTGTCAGCTAATTAAACTCCTCATCAATATGATCTAAAGATCTAGCAAAACACAAATTAAAACATAGGTTGGAGAGAACACTCATTAAATATTAGACTAAGTGATGTTTGTAAACTGACCAACATGACGGATCTACTGGATTCCTGGAAAGCAGCAAAACAAAACGTAAAATGGGGTTATTTGCCGAGGAATAATATAAGGAAGCGACATTAACGCATTCAAAAGTAAATAAAATAAATATCGTTTTGTTTTCTTATCGAAGACAAATGGAATAAAGTATTTCATTCATTCATTCATTCATGTTTCTTATATTTCTAAAAATTGTCCGTTTAGACGCACTTGAAGTTTAAATATGGCTTAAAATGATTAAAATAGTGTACTTACATTTCTGTAAATGACCGTTTTGTCACACTGGAAAATAAAACAATTTTTATTGTTAATGAAACAGTATATTTCAAGATTTAAAGTGCTTTTTATGTTTCATTATCATTGACTTTTCGCTTGTCTACAAAATGGCTGTTGGCATTTACTTTTAAATATTTTAACACAATACATAAATAAAAGCAACAGACTAAAGGTCGTCCCAACTCCGCCCATCTCGAAATAACTGACACTATACACAATAAAGCAATGAACATTATAATTATAGTGGAGTTTATTTGATACGAAAATTGTTTACTGTAATCATCAAAATATATTGTACGCAGGTCTGAATTCCTGTACAAACATTAAAGATTCATTTTCTTTATTATATTTCGTACTTTGGCCATACTGCATGCGAACAGAGTCGCTTTTATTGGCAAGTAAATTTACAGATATGTGTTTTTTGTTAGTTCAAATGCCTCAGGACGGAAGACAAATATTTTTCACTTTTGTACGTGGAGTTGAACATCAACGTCTGATATAAGTGATGATCTTTGTGTAAATATTGATTGGTATACTTTTTCAATATATATAATATATTATAAGTATAAATATTCACTGTAGAAAGATAAATCAGAAAGGAAAACACATATCATATGCAGCGCACTTTCCTAAATGGAATAAGTGATTAAACTTTGTAAATTAGTTGTTCTGATTTAATAAAAAAAATGTAGGTATAATATTCATTAAATGGTTTGTAATCAGTATAATTATATTAAATATTACGACTGCATTATGCATGCTATAAATAGAAATAAATTAATACAAATTACTGTATGATAAATCATTACGTTACGTTACATTCTTTAGTAAAATCGAATTAATAAGAAGATATGGAGAATTCAAATATACACTGTATGATAAAATATTACAAGATTGTGTGCCAAATATATTTGAGATTTTTAAGACGTTAATAACAGTGACTTTCGTTGCTGTTTTTGTGCCACATCTAAGTTGTTTCAATTTTGAAATGAAAATAAGTCAACGAAAATGTACCTTTTAAGACTATATTTATATAATTTCAGTCCTAAATGGATATAACTTGCCCGCAGATGATTTAATAGAAATACGCGGAGTTCTTCTCAGAAGATTTGGTGCAAAATTTTCCGAAGGTCTTTCTCCAGAAGGACGTATAGCCATGGAAGAGGCTGCTAAATGTAAGGTGGACGGCGCAATACGTTTACAACAAACAAAAGACAAAGACGGTAGTAATACAACTAATAAAGATACATCAACAAAAGTGACAAATTCAACATTTAATTGAAATTAAAGTCGTTCACAGATACGAATGATAAAAAACACAGCCATTAACGTTTGATATAATAAAAGGACAAATGAATGAAAAATCATTGCCATGTGCTCACTTATCACTCGTTTTGTGATTTGTTATGCCACTTTTAGTAAGTTAAAAATGAAAAAAGACAATTGTAAACTTTATTTTTTATAATGAATTACGTGAAAACTGATATGTAATTTCAAATGTGGCTTTTTGTAGAAGGCCTTTAAAGCAAGAAAGTACACATATTTGAACGATAACAGGCGCTAAATATTTATATTTAAAAGAAACCAATAATTTAAGTGCAAATAAACTAGAAATTAAATGAAAGCGTTAACGATTTGACAAATTGATAAATCTTGGTTTACTTTATAAAAAGAGAATTTCAATCATGTACAAATTTCGTAAGTGTATCGTTTTGATCCTTTTCATTCATTGTAATAGTTTTGTAATAATCTTCTTCTTAAATTTTACAACATCTATATAAATATACACACTAATATAAAAGTGTGCTTATGAAAAGTATAAGTATTGGGTGAATTATATCTATACATTATCTGTTTCTATTTAGTCTTTACAAACACCCGTTCTCTCTGAATGAAACAGTGAACAGAGGGGCTTGAATGCGCCGTAGAATTTATCACAATTTAGTTATGGTCGGTTCAAATGCTGCTAAGCCCTTAATAAATATTTTTATAACTAAGTTCATTCCATCAATCAAAGGCATCATTATTCTGAATATTTGTGTAAATAGTGGCTGATAATACATTTTATGTATTGTAATCAAAATAATATGAAATATAACTTTCATATTTTTTTGTGAATCCATTGAAGATCGCAAAAGAATATACCATAGAATGAAAGCTTATTTTCCCAGGATGATAATTATTAACGTTAATCATTATATCTCCATTCGCTTAAGGAGGAAATATATAGTGTGTAAGTCGTTATTATGAAAATGTTTGGTCTTATTTTGTCACTTGTTAAACATTGCTTAAAGAAAATCATACACAGCGCTTGTGTGCTTCTCCGATTGACGATTAGTTTGTTCAGTCTGGTTGGTATAGTGTCACTTTTCTCCAGATATTGTCATTATTCTTGCTGTCGTATGTCCGATAATTTTACATGTAATGTCTTATTGATAAGAAATGAATGGCGAACCAATCACGTAATGAATGACTTAAATAGAAAAATATTGATTGGATATTGATTAATTAGGTTTACTTAGTAATTCTTTATCTAAAGGATTTATCAAACTTAAACTGATTAGATTAATTAGATAAAACTGACTATATATTAATTACATGTACGCATGACCTTTATATTCTAACAACATTCAAGAATTTACAGATGTAACTGGTGCTGAATCCTTTTAGTTCAATGGTAACTAACTTGCTTAAATAATTCATCTTAGTTAAATGTACACAGTCTGATAAAACCATTTGTGTTATCTATAATACTCAAAATCTTTTATCTCCGACAACTCAACAATGTTTTTGCTGGTTTAGTATGGATTATCAGGTGTTGAAATGAATTAATAAGTTATTTGAAATATACTTCGGTCAAATGTACTTCTGTACAATTTATGGGATACTGCTTTTTAATCATATGTCATTAGTCGAAAACGTTCAAGAAAAGGTCAGGAACAGTAAGGAACTTTTGGACAAGACACATGAACAATGAGGAATAAACTTTTGGACAAGAAAACTTTGTTCGAAATCATCTGGCCTGTCTCATGATTCTCTGCTAGAAACACCAGTAATATAATGTTGAATATTCAACGTCAGGTTCTTGAAAGGTCTCTGACCAGGAGGGTGTAGGGCAACGGAGCTTACATCAAAGCAAAAACACTTGAAAAACAGCAATTTCAAGAGAATATATTAACGACATTGATAGTTAAGAAACAAATAGTTGGCAGAAGAAGAGACCTGATACTGTCTTACCCGAAGTTCATGCACAAGTACATAAACTTTGTTCACACATCCATCCCAAACTTTTAATTGTATAAGTAAAATAAAAGAGTTTACTTTTTCATGCGAATGACGCATTGAGATGATGTGGCTATGAATAAAATATTATAAAGCAAATAATGATCTTGTATTGTGTTATTGCCTACTATTTAGTTGAATGCTTTATAACATACATATAAAGTATGCTTACAGTGAAGTTTAAAAATATAAAATGTTCAAATTAAAAAAAATGATGGTGTCAATCTAATCTGGTATAATCTTCTCCATTGTGATTTTGACAACCTTTTTATAAAGGAAAGCCACTTGAATGAAAATAGGAATTAAAATGTTCTATGATATTTGTACGAAATTTGTAAGCAGTCGGTACAGACTCCAGTTTGTTAAGAAAGTTAAAATTAGTTATTATAATAACGAATGAGACTCATTCATGCGCAAGGTAAAAAGATACATTCTTTGTTTAGCACTACAATTATGTTAACAAACCGTTTGTTACTTAATTTATCTCTGTGAAAATGTGATACTGAAATATATCAGAAATAAAGTTCGCATAGTACTTGATTCTAATGACAATTAATAGTCAAATTGTTCTTCCATACAGTTACAATTCAATTGACATAAATAAGTCAGTATTAATAACGGAAAAAACATGAAAGTCCCCCCCTGTAATAAGTTTAATATGTACTTTCATTGTTTTGTCAGCTAATAAAACTCCTCATTAATCAGATCTAACAATGTAAAGCAAAAGACAAATTAAAACATAGGGCGGAGAGAACACACATTGAATATATTAGACTAAGTGATGTTTGTTAACTGACAAACCTGACGGATCTACTCGATTCCGTGAAAGCAGCAAACTGATACGAAACGTAAAACGGGGTTATTTATTGAGGAATAATATAAGAAAATGATATTAACGCATTCAAAAAAAATAATAATATCGTTTTTGTTTTCTTAACATAAAGTATTTCATTTATTTATTCATTCAGTCATGTTTCTTATATTGCTAAAAAATTGTCCGATTAGTCGCAGTTTAATTACGGCTTAAAGTGATAAACACAGTATACACATGTACTTTCATTTCTGTTAAATGACCGTTTTTTCACACTGGAAATAAAACAATTTTAATGTGATTGAAACAATATACTTCAGATTCAAAATGCTTCATTATGTTTTCATACTTATTTTCGTTTTCATTGTCCACAAATGGATGTTTGTATTTTAACACAATACATAAAAAAAGCAACAGGCTAAAGGTCGTGTCATCTCCGCCCATCTCGAAATAACTGACAATATACACAATAAAGCACTGTACAATATAATTATAGTAGAGTTTATTTGATTCGAAATTGTTTACTGTAATCATCAAACTATATTGTACGCAAGTCTGATTTCCTGTACAAATATTACAAATTCATTCTCTGTATTATATTTCGTACTATGGCCATGATGCATGCGAATAGAGTCGCTTTTGTTGGCAAGTAAATTTACAGATATGTGTTTTCTATTAGTTCAAATGTCAAAGGACGGAAGACAAATATTTTCACTTTTGTACTTGGAGTTGAACATCACCGTCTGATATAAGTGACGATCTTTTTGTAAATATTGATTGGTATACTTTTTCAATACATATGATATATTATAAAATATAAATATTCATTGTAGATAGATAAATCATAAAGGAAAACACATATCATTCGCAGCGCACGTTCTTAAACGGAATAAGTGATTAAACTTTGTAAATTAGTTGTTATGATTTAATAAAAAATGTAGGTATAATATTCATTAACTTGGTTTGTAATCAATATATATTTAGTTTTCCGACTGCATTATACATGGTATAAATAGAAATAAATTAATACAAATGACTGTATGATATGTTACATTCTTTAGTAAAATTGAATTTATAAGAAGATCAGGAGAATTTAAATATACACTGTATGATAAAATATTACAAAATTGTGTACCAAATATGTTTGAGATTTTTAAGAAGTTAATATCAGTGACTTTCGCTGCTGTTTGTGTGCTACATTTAAGTTGTTTCAATTTTGAAATGAAAATAAGTCAACGAAAATGTATCTTTTAAGACTGTATTGATTATAATTTCAGGCCTGCATGAGTACACAATGGATAGAATAGCAAAATTTATGCAAGAAAATTTAAATGGATATAATTTGCCCGCAGACGATCTAATAGAAATACGCGGAGTTCTTCTCAGAAGATTTGGTGCAAAATTTTCCGAAGGTCTTTCTCCAGAAGGACGTATAGCCATGGAAGAGGCTGCTAAATGTGAAGTGGACGGCGCAATACGTTTACAACAAACACAAGACAAAGACGGTAGTTATACAACTAAGAAAGATACAACAGCAAAAGTGACAAATTCAACATTTAATTGAAATTAAATTGGTTCACAGATACGAATGATAAAATACACAGTCGTTAAAGGGAGACACAGGCAAAATATTTTAGATTTTATTTTTCTATGCAATATTCTATAAATGTCATCGAAATGAATAGACTAAGCAGTCTAGGGAACAAAATTTTTTTCCATAATTATAAAGAAAAAAAATGTTGGTTTCCTAACCTGACCCGGGTCAGGTTAGAGCATTTAGATTTCACCATAGTTATCATAATGAACTATGGGAACGTAAAAGAACCTGTCAAATGAGTGACTTAGGCTTGTTTTTATCTTACAATATCCACAATTTTCTTTTAACTTCTAGGGATTGTAATTGTCAAATGACTTGTTTTAAAACTACTCGTTAGTTCTGTCTGCGTCGTTATTTCGTTCGTCATATGTAGATTTATTTAAGTGTTAAACTCACATTATAAAGTATTTATACAGAAAAAAACATGCTGGGACTTTTAATCACTTTTAAAAACTTCATTTTAGCGTAAGTTAAGTAAATATGGTAACTTTAATATTTTGTCATATATTTGCCTGAGTATCCCTTTAACGTTTGATATAATAGTAATGAAAAACCATTTAGATGTGCTCACTTATCACTAGTTTTGTGATTTATTATGCCACGTTTCGTAATTTTAAAAATAAAACAAAAGACAATTTTAAAGTTAAACAATAGAACTAAAGTGAAAGCGTTAACCATTTGATAAATTAATAAATCTTGGTTTACTTCACAAGACTCTAAATGGTCTTCAAATTTGGTAAATATATCGTTTTGATCCTTTTCTGACATTGTAATAGTTCTGTAATAATGTTTTATAAATAAATTTACAACATCTATATAAATATACACAATAATGTAAAAATGTGCTGATGAAAAGTATAAGTATTGGATGAATTAATTAAATCCATACATTAACTATTTCTATTTAGTCTTTACAAACACCCGTTCTCTCTGAATGAAACAGTGAAAAGAGTGGCTTGAATATGCCGTAGAATTTATCACAATTTAGTTATTGTCGGTTCAAATACAGCAAAGCTGTTCATAAATATTTTTAAAACTTAGTTCATTCGCTCATTCAAAGATATCATTATTCTGAATCTTAGTGTAAATAGTGGCTGATATTACGTTTCATGCATTATAATCAAAATGATATTAAATATAACTTTCACCTTCGTTTGTCAATCCATTGAAGATCACACAAAAATATACCATAGAATTAAAGCTATCATAAAATGTAGTTTATCTGCCTTTATGAATAAAATGTTTGTAGGAAATTTGAATGCTTTTTAAAATACTCTTATCATAATAATATAACACACATGTATGTTCTTTGTGAATATTTTTATTAAAAAAACTCATTTTAGAACGTGTTTTGTCTATATTTCTCCATAATATCTATTTCCTTTTTCTTTTGTATGTTATTAGACCTACTCATTTTTTAAAAGTTGTATTTCTAGGAACTGTTGGCCAGAACGTCAGATATATATATGCTTTTTCAAACAATACGGTTCATAGCGGACCATTAGATTTGTTCAGTTATTATCCAACTGACAAATTATTCTTTTGTTTTATGTATTTCATTTTGTTAAAGATCCTGTAACACAATTTTTTCATGGTTTTATTTCATAAATATGATGCTCAAATTAAGTTATTTCCCAATTTAACATTTCATGTAAATAAGTGAGGTAGTTAGAAATTTATTTTCCAATAAGAAATGAATTCATGTAATTTATTGATTAAATATAATGTGCACAAATATTTGCAGTACACATTTTAAATATTCTTTGATGTTTGAAAATTGTTTTATTTGCATAATTGTATACATATATAACTTTTTGCAAGTGTGGTATACACACAGTAACAATATCAATCACAAATATACAGGATCTTTAAGGATCAGTTTTATCGAAACAATGGAAATATTAAAATAGGAAAAATGGTAATATTTTTTCTTGACAGAGAATTTTCTTTTTGACATAATTGCACTAACTCCATCCATATTGTGCCAGGGCACACTTTTTCATGTTTTAAAATAGCTCATGTGATAAAATGTGTGTGTTACCTGTATTTTCTACTGTTATTTTAGAATTGTACAAAATTAAATAGGTTGAGGTTCTAGCTGCAATGATCTTTATATATTCCAGTATTGAATGATTCGGAGGTATATTGTCTGTCATTTTGTCTGTCAGTAATATTGTCTGTCTTTTAGGCATTCAGTCTATCCAAAAACTTCAACCTTGCAAGAAATTATGCCCCACTGTGTTGTGGAAAGGTATAGACAGCGGCTACTCATGTGTGCACGAAAGAGATATCAGTATTAATTTTTCGTTAAAAACCAAATATCGGGGCCTCATTTTACTTATAATATTTAGAATCAGGTTTTTATGGCGATGTGATTTACAAACTTCGTAAGATTTTAGGTCATGGTCAGTTTTCTGCTGTTTTTACTTAAATTATTAAACGTTTTATTAAAAGAGGTTATGACCCCTACTACTTTTTTATTGCATGCTTAGTGCTCAACCCTTTTACAGTTGGACGCTACGCTTTCCTCTTTTGATTACATCTGAGGGACCAAGTGGGAGACTCTATGATAGACAGTTCTTAAGGCTCTTTAGGACTAAATTGCCTTAATGTTCGTCATCTGCCTTGCTTCGTCGGGCCTTTGTAGGTGATTTTCTTGTTACTCTGTCTTCCTTTAGGACATTGAATACTTTTGTCGTGGTCATTGGGGTTTACTTTTATATGTTTCTATATGATCATTTTGGTGTTTTACTTATCTAACCTTTTGGAACCATAACAACAGTTAGAATTTCATTTGGCGGGATTCATTTTATTTACACTGTCTCGTTTATAGGAACATGCTGGGACTAAGAGTGAGTGAGGTTTGGTGGTTTGGTGCACCATTAACCGGTTATAACTCCCTAGCAGTACTTGTGCTGTTGACCGTTCCAAGGCGGCGCCCATCTGTGTTCCTCAGATATCTATCTTGTTTCATACTGTTTTGGTGACACTTTTGCTTGTGTCCCTTGTTGTTTTTCTCATCTACGGTAAGTATCTTCCCTTTTGTTTCTAGTTGTATTTCTTTAATTTACCGCCCCACCCGCGCCCCCTTTCCCCGGGTCGTCTCCTGTCCCCTTCCCCTTTGACTGTGTGGGCTTTTTATTAAATCATTTATTTGTTTTCTTTGAATTCCTTATCAGTTACATTATTATTATTTTAATGATAAGCCCGTCTGTGCTCTGTCTTGTGCCCTGTCCTGTTTTTGTTTGGGGTCCGCCTGGGCTCCTTGTCGCTGGTTCTTGTTGCTGGGTCGTGTGGGGGTTGCGTTCATTGAACGCCGACTTCCCTTGTTGACTTGTTTATCAATTTTTACAAATTATTATTCAGATAAATATTCAGTATATTTACAATAATACAGTCGTGCTCTTTATAACCACAATAATGTCTTTAAGTTATCGTTAAAAATAATATATTTGCAGAAAAAAGCATATATTTCTAAACATATGTTTAGATGTTCAAATTTTGTGAACTGTTAGGATCTGATAAAATGGATCGCTGCGAGCAGGGTTCGAACCTGAGCGGGCAATGCCCATTGGATTTCAAGTCCAACGCCTTAACCACTCGGCCATCACAGCTGCATATGCGATTAGGAAAAGCGTAATCCATTTTTTCATTGCTGTGTGAAAACATCTGTGATTGATGAAACAGACCATTAACAATTACAACATGTATATAAAAACCTGTTTAATCAGACATATAAACTGACACAGCTGGCAAAATCTGGTTCAATGATTTTTGTTAGAGTTATGGCCCTTCAATTATTTTTTATTTTTAAAGTTTGTCCTGATACAAGTCTCTTATACCACTAATGCAATTTCAATGAAACTTGACAGGATTGATTGGTAGCTCAAGTACTTGCACATATTACAAGGGTTTTCGCTTGAATGATTTTGACTGGGTTATGGCCCTTGAATAACAATGTGTTTTTGTGTTGCCATCTACACAGAAGCTTGTCAGAACTACTTCTCAGAAACTACTGGTGCAATTCTATCTATTTTTATAATCAGTATTGAGTCTAGTTGTGCATATTATTGGTATTTTAAGGTTTATTGATTTTTGTCAGAGTTATGGCCCATAAATGATTTTTATTTTTTAAAGTTTTGCTAGGACTACTTCTTTTATACTACATATGCAATTTAAATGAAACTTTATAAGATTGACGGGTACTTCAAGTAATTACTTATAATAAACAGGTTTAGCGATTGAATAATTTTACTGTGTTGTAGCCCTTGAATAAATAATGCGTTTTCCCTGTTAATGACTTTTGTGACATGCAAATACCTATCAAGAAACGGCACATGTGATCACTGATCGCTCTTGCTTTAATTAGTAGTAATATGGATGAACGAAACATAAGTAAATAGACTGATTTTGTTTAACAGTTGTGCGTTATATAAAAATGTAAAATAGATAGTATTTAGAAAGTGAACGAAAACTTTAAAAAGTTTCATACAGTTTACTAAAGACTGATTATCGTACTGTACAAGGTACACTGATTCCGAGACAATCACACCACGGAGCTGCTGCAAGTGTTACATTTGTTGGGTTTTTTGGCTCATATCTGCCCAAAGATAATTTGATAATATATATGATTGGTACAAATTTATTATCTTTGGTATTCTTTCTCTCAATTACAAGATGGTATTAAAGGAAACAGTATATATGGCATTGATGTGTTAAGCAAGTATGGACTATTATTATCTAACTAAAGATTTTATACAAATATAAAGCAGAACAAATACATGTAAATAGCTGACTTATTCCAGAATGGTTGAGACGTTTAAACCAGTAAAATGTCCACACATTATCGAACCTTTCCCGTCACAGATGTTCGTTTATTAAGCAGCTTATTTCAAATTTCTATAAACCTTTATCATATAAAATGAGCCTCCATAGCTCAGTGGTTACAGCACTGGTCTTGTTAACCAGGGGTCGTAAGTTCGATCTTCACGTCGGGCTGCTCGTAAATTTTACAAAAAAAATATTTAAATTGTAACAGTTTATAAAAAAAACAATTGCAAATATCACTACTTAACGACGAATCTTTAACATTTTTGAGATCTGTTTAAATGAGGGCCTTCGAGCTCAACACCTTCGTTATAGAGCCCGCGATCAAAACAAAGCTTGGGCATATAAAAACAGTATCACCAATAGTATAAGTACACCGTTCACCTTTGCTCTTTGCAAAGAAACATTACATTACGTATCACAATAGGCAATGAAATAAATTAATGCATGTTTAAAGTTTAACGTTACACAACAGTGGCTATTCAATTTAAGTACCGATCAAAGAATTAAAGCTTTCTAAAAAAATGAGAACAAAATATCTTTTCAACAAAACTCAATATCTTTAACATAAAAGAGTATTCACAAGTTGTACAGTTGTGAGTTCCTTCCTACGATAACCAAGTGAATATACTATATTTCCCTGTGTGATAGATACTAAAAGATATGGAAACACATCGATAAATGTTACAATCTTTCTTAAAGTAGCCGAATGGACGTAAACGGCTCCTTTTTGGGGTTTCTTGAATATTCTAAAACTGGTTGGCAAGTATTTTATATATCCAGGTATAATGCTGCTCAATAATGACAAACAACTTTGCGGATGTTAAGCTGGTAGATACAAGTCATCCTTCCTATTCCAAGGAAATATATTGATCATACGTTGTCAGTATATAGTTATGCAATGCCTATTTTAGTTACCATTTCCTATTGTATCAACATGTTTTAGATCTGTCTCGTCTGCGTTCTTGAAATCTACCACAGGGAAACAAATTTTCCAAGCGTTGTAGAAAATATATTATACTTGTTTTTAGACGTAAATGTTATATGACTTAAAATGAAATATCTGAATGAATTTATCATTGATCCACATCATTATACTCAATCTTTCCTCTTTAATCTAACTATATTTATGTCATCATTTCATCGTCTTTTGCAGTCTGTTCCATCGCTAACCTTCCTTCTGGTGAAAGAACCTCCGAAAACTTTGTTTTAAATCTTCCCATCAAAATGTAACGGATTTCTAGAAGTGTTTCTTCGGGTAAAATATATCCTTTTAAGTTATCCTCTATGAAAAGAACAAAATTGTTCATTTCAATTGTTTGTGTATTTTCAAGTGAAGTGTCAATCATATTTGATACAGAATTCATAAACAAAATATGTTAACTAATTCATCTGCAATTATTTACTCATGGAATACATTTTACGAACGTAATAAATGAAGAATGGTTTAATCCAAATTTCACCAAAATATATAATTCCTTCAGTGACACTTCAGCAATATGCTTCATTGTGTTATAACCCATGGGAAATATTTTTTTATATTTTCGCTCGTATAAATAGTTTTGTAAACTAGTAATAGTAAACCGCTCGTGTTACTTTTCAAATATGAATATTTCATTATAAGGATTAATAACAAAACTGACAATATTTATCAGCGTTCTATCATATTAAATTTAAAGCGTATTATCTCTGAATTCATTGACGATTTCAAAATCAATTTTAAGCAATAGAGAGAAGCATTCATAAAATTGATTGAACAGATTATATTTTTTTTTCTAAGATTAACATAATTATAATGATACGAAATTGAAATAATCATGTTTTCATGATATCAAAAACTTACAAAAAATAGAAGAAAGTAGTTTAATCTCTGAATAATTATAAAATCTTTGTACACCCAATTCAATCGAATTCAACTTTTCTTTTCGTTTCTGATATGTTGACAGAAAGAACGAAACTATACATACAAAGAACGATGTTTTAAATCGCACCTGTTGGCAAAAAAATAAATACATATTCACTTTTGACAAAACGTTCTATAATAATGATGAATTCCATGATAATATTTACCGTCGATCCCCAAGGTGCAATGTCTGCCTACAATATTGAATGGTGTCCTTGCATAAAAGACAAATATTGTCTTAGATTTTGTTATGTTTGTCCAAAAACACTTATAACTTTGGGAAAAGTAATAAACTGACCAACGTATTGGTTGTTTTTGTATGTTGTTCATTTTTACCTGATATGTTTTGCACTTATTTTAAAAAATTCCATATTCTTTTTAAAATACAAGGTGTAAGAATTAATAATAAAATTTATTCGGATTAAAACAATAAATGGCATTTCAATGCCGTAACACACACTACAAATCGAGACAAAACAGTGTTTCTCTAAGTTGCTTTATATCCGTGTAGATAACTTTGCAAACGGTCGACGATTTCAATTGAAATATACTGCAAGAAAAAAGAATTAATATTTAAAATTTATCCGGATTAAATCTACTTATGACATTTAAATGCCTTTAAACACAAAACAAATCGAGGCAAAACAGTATTTTTCTAAGTTGCTTCATAAAATGTGAAATGCAATTTCTTGTTTTACAAAAAAAAAAAAGATAACGTAAAATGTTTTCAGTAAAATGATAATCAGGCCCCAGTGTGGATCGATCTCACGACCCCTGTTTTATAAGCCCACTGCTCTAACCACTGAGCTATATTGGCTCATTTTTGTAGGATAAAGGTAAATATAAATTAAAACAATCTGCTTAGTAAATGAACATCGGTGACGAAAATAGTTCGATATGTGCGTGGGTTATATTGATGAGTTTAAATTACTTCCGTAATAGAGCCCGTGACCAAAACAAAGCTAATAAAGTTAAACACAGTTCATTCTAACATTTATATATTTTTTCTACAATCTTTCTTCACAAGATGATGTACATCCAAATATAAAATATTCTAAAGAACAATTTACTTGAGGTGCCACTAGTGATAATGTTTTTTCTTCTTTCATCGCCATAAGTATCATAATATTTATCTTTATATTTGTCAAAAGATTTCTCTAACTCGGTAAATTGTAATAAGTAACGTTAAGCAATAGTGTCAATTATTTGGCAAAATTTATCAATCTGACAAATTGTCAAATATCAGAAGTAAATAAAAGATTTTAGATATTTCAGAATTATAGAAATCAATTTCTATTATCTACTTCTATTGTTGAACAGCTGTAATGGCCGAGTGTTTATGGCGTTTGACTTGAAATCCAATAGGCATTGCCCGCGCGATTAGAACCCTCGGTCAATATGTCGTCTGCCGGTGAATATCACATCATATTCAATCGCAAACTAGTCAATAATTGTTTTATTATAATATGAATAAGCTAAGAATTTATAAAAACAGACGCACGTGTCAGGCGTGCAACGACTACGCGAACCCTGTGCATACAAAAGTAATTCAAGTTTATACATATCATTGGGATGTAACCTTAAACTATAATAATAAAGTAACGGTATTTTAATTGAAGTATGCCATAATGAAATAAACGCAAACAATATTTATATGCGCACACGTGGTTAACAGTCCTCGATGTATGGTAATTGAATATGAGTCTTAGTCTATTTTAAGACTGGGAAAATCCAATTCAGCCAGAGAATTGTGAATATGATTTTATAAAAAGTTCTGTTGACTACTGTTTGGACCAATTAGATTGCAGCTATATGAAGTTCATATAATAAAAAGAAATATTTTTGTAATGATTAAACGCTTTGAAACATTTCACAGTGCATATGTACATAAATTATTTAATGGCGCAACGGTTGCGCGTCTGACTCCTGATCTGAAGGTTGTGGGTTAAAATAATATCAGGTCATACATTTTCATTAATTTACATATTTAATAGATCATCCTACGGACAGTGCTTTTGTGAAAGACAAAGTTTAAATGCAGGCAACACATCCTAAGATGATTATTTAGTATTCAAGAAGAAATTTGAACGAACCGAGCATGAAGAAAAAGATCAAATTGGATAAATTTAAAATACCACTAGCACAATAACAATGAATAATCTCCAAGGGTCGGAAATATAACATCTGTTATTGGGTGCACAGGGCGACTTTTACAACTATAACACTGCGCAAACAACGCTGGTGTGACAATAAAAAAGATATATTTGCTTATTTCAAGAACGCCAAAAGCATTTAGTGAAGTTATATTACAGACAGAAAGAAATAAGTGATACATTATAGAAATGTACGATATTTTAACCTGATTCAACATGAAAATAAATCATTTTCGTCATTACAAAACATCAATATTATTATGCATTTTTTTCATGATAGAAACAAATCATTTGATGGATATTTTTAACAAACCAAAAATTTCTTTTCAGAACGAGAGATATTGAACCTTCTATTATCCTACATGAATAGACTTAATAAATCAGTGTCTGCAAATTTCACCACTTCATTATTGTTGTTGTTGCTTTCAAGGGATCTGTTAATTTTGTTATTGTTATGTAGTTTTTCTTAGTTTTTTTTTTTTTCGTTCAGACTGCACCAGGATTATATGTAAAAAAATATATTTCTTAACACTAGGCAATGGCCAATACGACTCACGTTTTGCAAGTTATTTTTATATCCAGAAACAAAACCATGTTAAACGAATTTGCAGAAGTCAAGTTTGCAGATGTACGACAGCTAATGAATCATAAAATATTGATCATAGTTACGCTATCAGTATATATTACTAGTTCTTATTCATGCAATGCCTATTTTAGCTACCATTTTCCTTTTGCAGCAACGTGTTTAAGATCCAATTCGTCTGTGTTTTTGAAATAGTTCGATTTATTGAAATCGACCACAGGTAAACAAACTGTCTAAGACGAAAACATGTAATATTCTTTTTTACAAAGTAAATGTCATGTGACTAAAAATGAAATATCTGAATGAATTTGTCATTGATTCCCATTATGATATTCCAGAGTTTCACTCTTTAATATAACTATATTCATCATTTGTCATCATTTCATCATTTTTCAATCATTTATTCGTCATTCAGTCATATATGTATTTTTTGCAGTCTGTTCCATCGCTAACCTTCCTTCTGGTGAAAGAACCTCCGAAAATTTTGTTTTAAACCTTCCCATCAAAATGTAACGAATTTCTAGAAGTGTTTCTTCTGGTAGAATATATCCTTTTAAGTTATCCTCTATGAAAAGAATAAAACTTTTCATTTCACCTGGTTTTGTTCTCTCAGATGAAGTATCAATCATATTTAAAACAAATTTCATCAACAAAATATGCCACTTAATTCTTCTGCAATAATATACCTATGGAATGTATGTTTCCTTATTTATTTTATATTATTTACAATTCTGTCTCAATGGATTTTCTTGTGTATCTTTTTATGAAGGACCTACATTCGAACAGTGATTATACATAATACATAAACATTATACACAAGACATGATAAATTAAAACTTTTTTTATCCAAGTTCCACCAAATAGTATAATGACTTTTCCTTCAGGTGATTCAGCTCAACAATGTGCGACATTGTGTGAAATCACATGGAAGATTGTTTTTGTATTTTTTCGCTCGTTTAAAGTTATATTTAGCAAACTAGTAATAGTAAACCGCTCATGTTTCTTTTCAAATATGAATATTTTATCTTAAGGATTAATAACAAAACTGACAATATATGTCAATGTTCTAGCATTATACATTAAAAGGTTATTATCTCTGTATTGATCGTCGATTTCAAAATCACTTTCAAGCTATAGAGAGTAGGATTCATGAAATTGATTGAAAAGATTATATTTTCGTGCTAAGATTAACATAATTATAATGATACGAAATTGAAATAATCATGTTTTTCATGATATAAAAAATACACATAATAGCAGAAAGTAGTCTCTGAATAATTATAAAATCTTTGTACACCCATTTCAAGCGAATTTAACTTTTTTCTTTTCTGATGCGTTGACAGGAAGAACAAAACTATTCATTAAAACAGTCTTGACACAGAACGATGTTTCAAATCGCAGCTGCTGGCAAAAAATAAATACCTATTCACTTTTGACAAAACGTTCTATAATAACGATGATTTCCATTATAATATTTAGTGTCGATCTCCAAGGTGCAGTGTCTGTCTACAATATTGAATGTTGTCCTTGCATAAAGGACAATGATTGTCTTAAATTTTGTTATGTTTGTTCAAAAACACTTTTAACTGTAAAATATATATTTATAATTACATAAACTAACCAATATGATGGTTGTTTTTGTATGTTGTTCGTTTCTACCTAATATCTTTTGCACATATTTTAGATAAGTCTATATTTTTTAAAATACAAGGTGTAAGAATTAATATTTAAAATTTATTTGGATTAAATCAACTAATGACATTTCAATGCCGTAAAACACAAAACTAGGCAAAACAATGTTTCTCTAAGTTGCTTCATATCCATGTAGGTAAGTTTGCAAACGCTGGGCGATTTCAATTGAAATATACTGCAAATATAAAGAACGAGTACTCGAAAATGAAAACAACACTTAGGGATCTGACCATATACCTCTCATTTAGTGGACAAATTACTGACCTGACTGTGCTATTGCGACTGCGATGTAAACTTATGCATTAAGCTAGAGGGACTTTTCAAAAAGAAATAATTATACACTCTATATTAATTCTCGTTAAATCACACGAAAGAGCTAAAATTGTTTCAAATATTTAAATGAGTGCTAACTGACATACCAAATCGGACTATATACCAACCTGAAAAATTGTTTATATCATATATAACAGATAAATAAATATGAAGTTTACAGGATGACATGTTCTGATTTCATTGACCTGTCAGTTGTGAATACATTATAGCACTCCATTAAAAACATCGATTCCACTGTGATTCGCCGATTGGTTACTTGGTTGACTTGAAATCAATTGTTGCATTGCCCGTGGCAGGTTCGAACCCTGCTCGCAGCGAATATAATTTTCTTCTCGGGTAAAATTCAATTTGTATACGTTTAGAAAAAACATTTTTAACGTTTTACTATGAATATAATATTTCTTTTTAACAATAAGGTTCATATTGTTCAAATTAATTATAAAGAAATGTTTCTCTAAATGTTAAAAGTTTTATATCATTTCAATGTGTTCACTCGTACATAAAAGACTTGTAGTACCGTATGGTAAAGGTTCCGGAAGTTAACGAAGTCTGACGAGCGTACCGGAAGCAGTAGTTCCGACCATACCGGAACTAGTGAGGCTAGTACGGAAGTGAGCTGTCTGGCGCCATATTGACGACTGACATATAGATTGTTTATCTGGCAGATACTGCTCAGCTGCAGACCATCCAAGGAAAGGTGATTGCTTTGATTGTATTTACAACCCTTTGTAATTTCAATCTGCATAGGTTCTATATTGGTGGCAGCGGTTTTTTTATTTACGAATTCCGCCCCGGAAAAATCGTCGCTACCTTAAAAAAAAATCCGTTATTGTAAGAATTTGCCCTTGCAAAATTCTGCACTTATAGAACGAGTTTACCTAAATTCTTGGGTTTTCGTTCATTAGTAGTCCAATCTACTTGAAACGATTTAAACTGGGAATTTTTAATTGGAATCTTCGTACTTGAGCAGTGAATATTGCCATATAATTCCGCTTGATTTTGTCTGAAAAGTTTTTTTTCGGGAATTTACTTTTTATACTGCTTGCCACTGCGTAAAGTTATCTATAAGGTAATTTGAATCCCTCCGTTCCAGTGTATCCTTTTTGCTATTTATTCAAAAAGCGGTAGATATTATAGTTTTGAACTTGAACCCTTTCAATGTAGAGAAATAGTTTCTGGCGGTTCATGGAGGGGGATTTGCTAAAAATGTGAATCCTTAGATTTGAATATCCACAGGATGCAGAGGTAAAGGCATTCACCCTTGAATGAGTCTGGGAAGCCACCATTGGGTCTCCATTAATTTTGCTCCTGTGGATCAGGAAAGGACGCGATTTCCCGGCAATGCGGGTACAAGCCTTGCCAAAAGGCTATTTGAGCCCGTGCCGGGAAAGCTTCTGGTAACATCCGGGGGAAAAATTTTCCCAAACAAATCTGTCGACACAAGTTCCCCCCCTGATATGTTGGGGCCCAATAGATTTTAAAAAAAATAAGCCCTCTCTCACTGACCGAAAGTTACGATTTGACCATTTTTAGCTCGGAAGACGAGATGGGGGGTAGATTTTAAACACCCGGGCACAGGTTTTTGGACAGAGAGGGTTAACGGGGGGTTTGAAAGGGCGGGGGACTTTCCAGCCCTTTTGTTTGAAACCATGAAGCACAGCAAAAAAACCCAATTTGTAGCACCCTTGCATAAATGATGCCCAAAACTTTTGCCAAAAAAAGCCCGGGACTTTTAATGTCACCGCGGATTTTTATTTTTAAAAAGGAAAAACCCCACATCCCCCCCCCACCTTACCTAAGCCACGCTATAACCACTCCTAAACGTACCCTACGTTTTGGGAAAATATAGTGGATAGTGATTCCGAAGATGATTAACCTCGGTTGTTCGGGTGCCATCTGTTCCTGATCGTAAGGGCCGTAATCCAATTTCGGCTCTTCCCAAGCACCTGTCTTACGATGGCAGGACTCCTTGGGAACCATTCTTCCTTAAGTTTACCCGCTATTTGGTCCAACAAGGCGGGTGGACTGAGGATGAAACAGATAAACTGCTTCGTTTGGTGCCTGAATGGATAAGCGCTGGAATACTATGCGCTTATCCATGATCAGGAAGGGTGTCTTACCTATCAAGGGTTGGTAAAAAAGTTGGCCGCTCGTTTTTGGCCAAAACACGAGTTACCAGCGGGCCGCACAGGTAAGATCCAGAATGCGGTACAAAGAGACTTCAGAGTCCCTGGAGGAGTGGGCTTGACCGTGTTGCTCACCTCTGGGTTATAGAAGCTTTCAGGAAGCTCCCAGAAGAATTTGTCTCTGCCAGGACAGTGAAACAGGTTCTCCAGGGTATGGTGGGACAAAGGAGGCTGGCCATTTCATGTAATGCAATGCAGGCAACCCGAAGTTCTGTGCATGCAGCAATACAAATGGTCCGTCAGTATCAGGCAGGTCCACTCTGCCCATGTACGGTTTGACAGGAAAGAGAAAAACCTGAAAAGGACCGGAAAAAAGGTTTTTTCCGCTGTTGCCTCCCAAGCCGTCACGGGAGCAACAGGCTAATGTTCTATCTTGTTTCATTAACTGTTTGGTGGACACTTTTTGCTTGTGTCCCTTGTTGTTTTTCTCCTCTATAATAAATTTTTGCAGAAAAAGCATTATATTTCTAAACATAGTTTTAGATGTTCAAATCTTCTGAACTGTTAGGTTGATTTGATTAAAATAGATCGCTAACGAGCTCGGGTTTCGAAACCTGCGCTGGCAATGGCCCATTGGATTTCAAGTTCCAAACGCCTTAACCAAACTCGGCCATCACAACTGGCATATTGCCGATTTAAGGAAAAGCGTAAAATCCTATTTTTTCATTTGCTGTGTGAAAACATCTGTGATTGATGAAACAAGACCATTAAAAATTACAACATGTATATAAAAAAACCTGTTTAATCAGACATATAAACTGACAGGAGCTGGCAAAATCTGGTTCAAAATTGCATTTTGTTAAGAATTTATTGGCCCCTTCAATTATTTTTTTTATTTTTAAAGTTTTCCTGATACAAAGTCCTCTTTATACCACTTTCATGAAATTTCTATGAAACTTGACAGGATTGATTGGTTTAGCTCAATGTACTTGACATATTACACGGGTTTTCCGCTTGAATGATTTTTGACTGGGTTATGGCCCTTGAATAAAATGTGTTTTTTTGTGTTGCCATCCTACACAGAACTTTCCGAACATACTTCTCAGAAACTAACTGGTGCAATTTTATCTATTTTTTATAATCAGTTTGAGTCTAGTTGTGCATATTATTGGTATTTTAAGGTTTATTGATTTTTGTCAGAGTTATGGCCCATAAAATGATTTTTTATTTTTAAAGTTTTGCTAGGACTACTTCCTTTTATACTACTTATGCAATTTTAAATGAAAACTTTATATAAGATTGATGGGTACTTCAAAGTACTTACTTGTAATAATAACAGGTTTAGCGATTGAAATGATTTTTTTACTGTGTTTAGCCCTTGAATAAATTAATGCGTTTTCCCTGTTAATGACTTTTGTGACATGCAAATAGCTATCAAGAAACGGCACATGTGATCACTGATCGCTCTTGTTTTAATTAGTAGTAATATGGATGAACGAAACATAAGTAAATAGACTGATTTGGTTTAACAGTTGTGCGTTATATAAAAATGTTAGACATAATTATGAAATTTGATAGTATTTAGAAAGTGAAAGAAAACTTTAAATAGTTTCATACAGTATACTAAAGACTGATTATCTTACTGTACAAGGTACACTGATACCGAGACAATCACACCACGGAGCTGCTGCAAGTGTTACATTTGTTGGGTTTTTTGGCTCATATCTGCCCAAAGATAATTTGATAATATATATGATTGGTACAAACTTATTATCTTTGGTATTCTTTTTCTCAAATAACATACAAGATGTTATAAAAGAAACAGTATAAATGGCATTGATATGTTAAGCAAGTATGGAATATTATTATCTAACTAAAGATTTAATACAAATATAAAGCAGAACAAATACATGTAAATAGCTGACTTATTCTAGAATGGTTAAGACGTTTAAACCACACATTATCGAACCTTTCCCGTCACAGATGTTCGTTTATTAAGCAGCTTATTTCAAAATTTCTATAAAACATTTATCATATAATATGAGCCTCCATAGCTCAGTGGTTACATCGCTGGTCTTGTTAACCAGGGGTCGTAAGTTCGATCTTCACGTCGGGACTGCTCGAAATTTTACAAAAAAAATATTTATTATTGTAACAGTTTATAAACAAAAGCAATTGCAAAATTCACTACTTAACGACGAATCTTTAACATTTTTTAGATCTGGTTTAAATGAGGGCCTTCGAGCTTCAAACACCTTCGTTATAGAGCCCGCGATCAAAACAAAGCTTGGGCATATAAAACAGTATCACCAATAGTATAAGTAACGTTAAACCTTTGCCTTTAAAAGGGAAAACTTACAAAACTTTATCAAAATTTAGGCCCAAATTAAAAATAAATTTAAAATGCATTTTTAAAGTTAAACTTTGACCCCAAACAGGGGCTTTTCAAAAATAAGTACTGTTTAAAAAAAAAAAGGAAATTTAAAGCTTTTTTGAAAATTGGGGGAAAAATTTTAATTTTTTCAAAAAAAATTTCATTAACATAAAACAGTTTTTCAAAAGTTGTACTGGGGGTTTTCCTTTCCCTAAGAAACCCAAATTTAGTTAAGATACTATTTTTTCCCCTGCGAAAAATAGATTTTAAAACAGTAATGGAAAAAACATCCGATAAAATGTTACAATCTTTTCTTAAAGTACCGAATGTTATCCCGGTATCATAACGTTTATTAAAACCATTGGACGTAAACGGCTTTCTTTTTGGGGGTTTCTTGAAATATTCTTAAACTGGTTGGCAAGTATTTTATATATCCAGGTACATTGCTGCTCAATTATGATAAACAAATTTGCGGATGTTAAGCTGGTAGATACAAGTCATCCTTCCGATTCCAAGGAACTGTAAATATATTGATCCTACGATGTTATGTAATGTCTTTTTTAGTTACCATTTCCTATTGTATCAATATGTTTTAGATCTGTCTCGTCTGCGTTTTTGAAATCTACCACAGGGGCACAAATTTTCCAAGCGTAGAAGAAAATATATAATACTTGTTTTAAGACGTTAATGTTATGTGACTTAAAGTAAAATATCTGAATTATTTTTTATCATTCATCCTCATAATTATTTTCATGAATATTCCTCTTTAAAATAACTATATTTATGTCATCATTTCATCGTTTTTTGCAGTCTGTTTCATCGCTAAAACCTTCCTTTTTGGTGAAAAAAAACCCCCGGGAAAAATTTGTTTTAAATTTTTCTCAAAACAAAAAGTAACGGGTTTTTTAAAGGGTTTCTTTTTGGGTAAAAATTTTCCTTTTTTAAAATTTTCCTCTAAAGAAAAGAACAAAAATTTTCATTTTCAACTGTTTTTGTATTTTCAAGTGAAGAATCAATCATATTTGATGCAATGGTCATAAACAAAATTTGTTAACTAATTTCATCTGCAATTATTTACTCATGGAAATAAATTTTTACGAACGTAATAAATGAAGAATGGTTTAATCCAAATTTCACCAAAATATTAATTCCTTTCAGTGACCCCTTCAGCAATATGCTTCATTGTGTTATAACCCATGGAAAATATTTTTTTTTATATTTTCGCTCGTATAAATAGTTTTGTAAACTAGTAATTAGTAAACCGCTCGTGTTTACTTTTCAAATATGAATATTTCATTATAAGGATTAATAACAAAACTGACAATATTTTATCAGCGTTCTATCATTATTAAATTTAAGCGTATATCTCTGTATTGATTGACGATTTCAAAATCAATTTTCAGCAATAGAGAGAAGCATTCATAAAATTGATTGAAGGGATTATATTTTTTTTCTAAGATTAAACATAATTATAATGATAATCGAATTTGAAATAATCATGTTTTCATGATATCAAAAACTTACAAAAAATAGAAGAAAGTAGTTTAATCTCTGAATAATTATAAAATCTTTGTTACACCCAATTCATCGAATTCAACTTTTCTTTTCGTTCTGATATGTTGACAGAAAGAACGAAACCTATTCATACAAAGAACGATGTTTTTGATCGCACCCTGCTGGGCAAAAAAATACATATTCACTTTTTGACAAAAACGTTCTATAATAATGATGAATTCCATTATAATATTTACCGTCGATCTCCAAGGTGCAATGTCTGTCTACAATATTGAATGTTGTCCTTGCATAAAAAGACAAATTTTGTCTTAGATTTTGGGTTATGATTGTCCAAAAACACTTTTAACTTTGGAAAAGTATATATTTATTAATAAATAAACTGACCAATGTATTGGTTTTTTTTGTGTGTTGTTCTTTTTTACCTAATATATTTTGCACTTATTTTAGAAAAGTCTATATTCTTTTTAAAATACAAAGGTGTAAGAATTTAATAATAAAATTTATTCGGATTAAAACAATAAATGGCATTTCAAATGCCGTAACACACACTACAAATCGAGACAAAACAGTGTTTTCTCTAAGTTGCTTTATATCCGTGTAGAAAAAATTTGCAAAACGGTCGACGATTTCAATTTGAAATATACTGCAAGAAAAAAGAATTAATATTTAACATTTATTCGGGGGGGGGGGGGGGAATTAAATCAAACTAATGGATTTCAAATGCCGTAAAAAACACAATACAAATCGAGACCAAAACAGCATTTTTCTAAAGTTGCTTCATATCTAATGTAGATAAGTTTGCAAAACGGCTGGGCGATTTCAATTTAAAAATATTTCAAAATAAAGAAAGAGTAACTCTAAAAATTGATGGCAACAGTTAGGGATTTGACCATATACCTCTTATATAGTAGACAAATACTTACCTGACTGTGACATTGCGAATGCGACTTATGCATTAAGCTACAGTGAACTTTCAAAACAGAAATAGTTATACACTTCATATTAATTATCGTTAATCACACGGCAGAGACGAAATTTGTAATCAAATATTTAATGAACGCGTTTACTGACATTGCCAGACTGGATTATATAACAAGCTGAAAAATTGTTTATATCTGATATAACAGATATATAAATTGTAAGCAAATTTACAGATTGACATATTTTAATTTTATTGACCTGTCAGTTTTGAATACATTATAGCAATCATTGAAACTATCGTGACAGCTGTGATGGCCGAGTGGTTACTTGGTTGGACTAGCAATCCAATATTTTCATTAGAAATATATGTCAACATTTATGTATATTTCTTAACACTACACTAGGCAGTGTTCAATACTCTGATAATTCGTGTTTATTCCCTTTAACCAGGGCTGGGAATCAAAACTGCGTCGTATCCCACAAAATGTGAACAAACGCCGCCATCTTGGAACGAAAAATGTATGTTTTTGTTTATAACTTTTTTTTTGGACATGATTCCCAGCCCTGTTAACACAAACAGAGCGTCTTAATACTGAATGATTTATTTTGAAGTAAAGATAAAGTGTAAGTTTATTGTTAACACAATGTATTTTTCTTCTTTACACGGAATGATTATTAAATGACCTATGGCAATTACACGATGACAGGACGAGTGATTAGTTGATTTCTTTCTCGATTGATGGAACGTGTAAACCAATAAAACCACACCGAACTTCTTTCGTCACAGATGTCCAGTTACTAAGCAGCTTATTTTTAATTTCTATAAACCTTTATTTTATAATATGAGCCTCCATAGCTCAGTGGTTAGAGCACTGGTCTTGTAAACCAGGGGTCGTGAGTTCGATCCTCACTGGGGGCTGCGTATCAATTTTGCTGGAAAAAACACTATTTTTCTATTGTTTATAAAACAAAACAATTGTATGTTTCTGTCAACTTAACGAAGGCTCTTCCTCATGTTAGTGATTTGTTTAAATGAGAGCCATCGAGCTCAACACTTTCCGTTATAGAGCCCGCAAAACAAAGTTGACAACGTTAAACACAGTATACTGTCTATAAGTACCTTCTAATAGTTTTGTCTACAATTGTTTTTACAAGATGATGTTCATCCAAATATAAATATTCTAAAGCATAATTTATTGTGATGCCAAAAGTGTTGTATCTCATTTTTAGTTCATTTTTGAAATTTAATTTGAAATCAAATATCAATTAAACTATCACTTGTAAAGTAATATTGTTGTATTTTTCTCTTTTATCGCCATATGTTTCATTGTGTTTATCATTATATTTGTCAAAAGATTTATCTAACTCAGTAAAATGTAACAAGTAACGTTATGCAATAGTGTCTATCATTTGTTAAATTTTATCAATCTGATATCAATTTCTATTATCTACTTTTATTTATGTACAGCTGTGATGGGCGTTGGACTTGAAATCCAATGGGTATTGCCCGCGAATGTTCGAACCCTGCTCGTTTATTCTTTGGTAAAATTGAATTTTGTATGTTATAGAAACATTTGATATTGGTCAAACATCACGTTTCATAACGTTTTTTCGTTTTGTCAATTAATTAACAGTAAATATGGATTGTAATGAATGATTTTTATAAGTAATTCAATGCTTTCCAAAATTCCATTATGTATTTCTAAATAAATGACTTACAATGTGCAACAGTAGTACCTCTCACTCGAGCCATATGGCGGTGTTCAAATCACGTCTAATTCTACCTTTGTATTTTATAAATTTATGTTTTTACAAGAGTAAGAAATTGATTTGGTAGAATAGTTATTATTTGCTGTTATACTAATAAACATAATTGTCGGTAGCGCGTCTGGCTGCAGATCAGAATGTTACGTGTTAAAATAATATCTAAGTCATACATTTTCATGAATTTACATATGAAATAGAGCAAAATACGGGCAGTGCTTTTGTACAAGACAAAGTTAAAAAGCAGGCAACACATCCGAAGTATGATTATATAGTATTCAAGAAAAAAATATTGGAGCATGAAGAAAAAGATCAAATAGAATGAATTTGAAATACCAGCAACACAATAATGTCGGGCTGACATGTACGGTATTCAAACCTGATTAAAAAAATGTATTGTTTTCTTCATAAAAACATAAACAATTATTTATTTACATTTTCATTATAATAAGTATAATAATAACAAATCATTTGATGAACATTTTGAACATTTGGATTTATCTGTATTGATCGACGATTTCAAAATCAGTTTTTTAGCAATAGAGAGTAGCATTCATAAAGTTGACTGAATAGATTATATTTTTGTTGCAAGATTAACATAATTATAATGATACGAAATGAAAAAAATATGGTTTTCATGATATCAAAAACACAAATAATAGCAGAGGGTAGTTAAGATCTAGTCTCTGAATAATAGCAATAATATAAAAATCTTTGTACACAAGATTCAATCAAATTCTTTTATTATTAATTTCATTAATGATGCAAATATATTTTGTGTTGACAGAAAGAACGGCTATTCATTTAAACTTTCAATTAAAACAAACGATGTTTTAAAATCGCAGCTGCTGGCACACAATATATATATACGCTTTTGACAATACAATCTATAGTTAAGATGAATATCATTATATTATCGCATGGCTGTGAGCCTTTTCTCTTTCTTTGTTCTTTCTGACTCCCATTATACTTGGTACAATTCCATTTAGGATTTGGAAACTGTATTGGTATATAACAGTACAGTTTGTTTTCCACTTCATTTATATGAGACAAAAACTCAATTGATATAACAGTTCAGTTTTTTTGCAAAATTTAATGCTATATATCGGTTGAGTTTTTACGGAGGTTCAAATGGGACATATGGTAAATGGGGGGAGGGGGTAAAAATTCAAGATACAAAGAAAAAAATTAAAAGAGCCGGTTGACCCGGGTGATGCTCCCCGAATATGTTTTGGACACAGAGAAAATATTTCTTGTTGATATCTCTTGTAGTTTCAGAGTTATGTCCCGGACAAAGTTCATAGTGTAAAAATGAACAAAGAGCAAAAGCTCCAAAGTTAGGCAAGGCAGAGTTACGGTTATTTTACATTGCACATTTACCTAATGAGATCTATCTACCTACAAACAAAGTTTCCTGTTAATATCTCTTATAGTTTAAGAGTTTTGTCCCGACATAGATAACAGTGTTAAAATGAACAAAGGGCAATAACTCCAAAATTAGGCAAGGCAGAGTTACGGTTCTTTTGCACTGCATTTCTACTCAATGAGATCTATCTTCCTACAAAGTTTCTTGTTGATACCTCTATTTGTTTCAGAGTTAATTGTTATATTACTTTTCTTTTTCAGCAGCGATGCTGCGCTCGCTGTCTTATAGAGAATAAATACTGTAGCATGTTTTTCTATTTATCATGTAACACATAAAACTTACAAAATTACGACATGATCTACTTTTAAATAGCGATTTTCGTAGAATGGGGCATTTTTGTTCAAAGAAATAATTCTTGTAAACAAAAACTTCCTCCGCCCCTGAAATTTTGTAAATGCCGGCCATTTTTTTCTTTCGACTCGAGACTATTTTTCTGTAATAAAAGATAAAGCAGAATGTAACACGATGAGATTCTTACCTTGAAACACCGATCAAAAAAATCCCTTAAAATCACACAAACTTTATTGCACTTATTTCCTTGAATTTTTAAATTCACAAGTTCACGATACAGTAATTTCAATCAAAGAAAATTCAAATCGGCAAGCAAACACAAGTTACACAAACATGCGTCTTATTTTTTGAACGAAACAATTTGATTACTTATTAATATTAAACAATAATTTTGCGAAATAAAGTATAAACATTTTCAACAAGTTCTCAGCCTGTTTGCTATAATATGACGTGGACATCGATGATGTAATTTGCAATAATAAATTATGACGTAACTTCATTTAGTTGGTGTTTAACTATTCGCTATCTAATTTATTCGTTATTAAAAAATCGAAATAGAAATAATAAATAAATAAATACCGCATCTTGATTCAAGACTTGTAAGATAAAATTGTAGAATTCACATGCTGAATATAAGCAATTGAAAACTGTCCGTTAAAATTGGCGGGACTTATTTTTGATCGATATGCGTTTACCATTTTTCATATTCATGCATTCATATATTTTTGTATATGAAGATAAGCAGTATATGCTTAAATATAAATTCAAAATAAATTATATGTTCTTTTTAAAAAACAAATACTTATTTTAATGTACATGTATGAAATTTCTACGGGAGAGTAATACAGAAACGCATTATTTACAAGAAGCCGCCGAACCACGTTTAAAGGGTGAAATTTGATTGGCCGAAAGGATCTTAGTTATGTATGCCTATATTAAGTGAATCGAAGTGATATTATTGGTTATTACTGTAGAGAATTTCATTGGAGCATTTTTATATCATATATATACCATGCTTAAATGAAATTATATATGTATAAAATAGAGAAAATAAGAATCCCTAAAGAAAGTCCAACACAACATAATTGAAAATGTTGCAGGCTCGGTTTGATTGAGCCTGTTCATGGACGGTACTGGCAAGTGCAAACTACCGTCCACGCCCCCTAGCACCGGCTTAAGCAGAATTCAACATTTAAACATGAAATGGTGAAATTTTGAATTTAGAAACATCCGCAGATGTGTTCATACGGCGGTTATCATGGAACCTTCAACGTGACACTTCCGTGCCATTCCATGAAAAGCGGCGTATGGTCCCCAAGTAATAGAAAGCGTGTGCCCTAAACGAGAAAACAATGGGCGGAACTAAATAAAATGGAATTTTGAAAGGGGATCAGAGGTTATGAAGCCTGCATATCACAGATAAGACGTCAAAAGACAAAGTTAAAAAGCAGGCAACATATCCTAAGGGTGATTCAACATTATTCAAGTAGGAATATTGGAACCACCAAACTAGAAAATGCCGAAAAGTTAAAACTAAAAATACAACAAGCACAACAATAATGTCCCGCTGAACGATCTTTTAGGATCGGAAATCATGCTTATAAGAATTATGCTTATAAAACAATTGTCAAACATCGAAGAATATGTAAAGTATGCACTGCAAATATGTTTAAAAAATTATTACCATCCTTTAATTACATCAAATGTTAAATTCGGTAATATCTTTATAAATAATGCTTTTTTGGAACTTACCAAATTGATAAATCTTAATTTGAGGTTCATATTTATGATATAAAACCATAACAAAATTGTGTTACAGGATCTTTAAGTACGGACCAATTGTAAGCTTTCTTAAATTCGAAAACAAAAGATCTCTTCAACAAAATTCAATATCTTTAACATATAAGAGTATTTACAAGTGGAATTGTGAGTTCCTTTCTACGATTGCCTAGTGAAGATACTATATTTTCCAGCGTGTACTTTACTAACAGTTATAAGAAAACATCGGTAAGTGTTACAATCTTTCTTAAGTAGCTGCTTTATTTTCATTCATGTATAATTAAGTTACTTAAAATCTCTGACGTAAATGGCTCCATTTTCCTTTTTGCGTTTCTTGAATATTCTAAATTGGTCTGCAAGTTTTTTTTATATATATTCAGGTACAATACTGCTCACTAATGCTCAACGTTTTTGCGGATGTCAAGGTAGAAGTAACATGTACGTGCGTCTAGCTGGCTGTGGCTGAAACGAAAGAAGAAGACCTGGAAGCAATCGACCTCCACACCGTAGGACGATGGGCCCACTCGCCAGCAGATATATATGGATAAGGGCCGAAATATCAATGACGGCGAGCACCATGCTGATGATGGAGGTCGATCAGCAATCTAGAAGAACCACAGACTAGAGATCTACAGACGATCTACATTAGGTGCGTTCCAGATTTATCTTACTCACGTATAAGTCATCCATCCGATTTCAATGAATCATAAAACATTCATCAAACCTTGTCAGTATATATTACTTATTCATGTAATGCCTATTTTAGTTAAACTTTTCCTGTTGTAGCAACATGTTTTAGATATTTTGCGGTTTTTTAAGTATAGTACAATTTACTAAAATCAACCACAGGGAAACAAAATGTGCAAGCAAAAACAAATATCTTGTTCACGAAGGAAATGTCAAGTGAATAAAAATGAAATTTAATTTATCATTGATCCTCATTATTGATATATTTAAGAATATTCCTTTTTAATGTAGCTCTTTTCATAATTTCATCATCATTCATCTGTCTTATTTTTTGCAGTTTGTTCCATCGCCAACCTTCCTTCTGGTAAAAGAGCCTCCAGAAACGTTGTTTTAAATTTTATTATCAAAATGTAATGGATTCCTAGAAGTGTTTCTTTGGGTAGAATATCCTTCTCAATTATATTCCACGAAAAGTATAAAGTAAAGCTTTTCATTTCAATTGTTTGTGTATTATCATGTAAAGTATCAATCATATTTGATATAAAAGTAATCAACAATAAATGTTAATTAATTCATCTACAATTATTTACTCATGGAATACATTTTACGAAAGTACGACTACCTATTTCTTGAATCAAATACGAGTATAATTCCTAATTTATTTTATATTATTCACGACTCGGTCTCAACGGAATTAATTATTATATCGTTTCAATATAGAGTCTAAAGTCAACCAATGTTTATAACTGATATAAATTATGCACAAGGCATAATAAATGAAGAACGTTTTAGTCCAAATTAACCAAAATATTTAATTCCTTCAGTGAAACTTCAACAAAGTGCTTTATTGTTTGAGATCCCATGGGGGATACTTTTATATTTTCACTCGTTTAAATAGTTCTGTAAACTAGTAATAAAAAACCGCTCAGGTTACTTTTCAAATATGAATATTTCATCAAAAGGATTGATAACAAAACTGACAATATATGTCAATGTTACATCTCTGTGTTCATTGACGATTTTAAAATCACGTTTTAGCAATAGAGAGAAGATTTCATGAGATTATAGTTTTGGTCCAAGATGAACATGATTATAATGATACAAAATGGAAATAATCTTTCTTTTTTCATGATATAAAAAACATACAAATAATAGCATAAAGTAGTTTAGTCTCTGAATAATTATAAAAAATTTATACACCCATTTCACTCGAATTCAGTTATTTTTCATTTCTGATGCGTTGACAGGAAGAACAAAACTATTTATTAAAACATTCTTTACAAAGAACGATGTTTTAAATTGCAGCTGCTGGCAAAAAAAAAACATTTTCAATTTTGACAAAACATTATATAATAACGATGAATTCCATTATGGTTGTTACTGTCTATCTCCAAGGTACAGTGTCTGTCTACAATATTGAAAGTTTTCCTCGCATAAAGGACAAATATTGTCTTAAATTTTGTTATGTTTGTTCAAAAACACTTTTAACGTTGAGAAAAATATATATTTTTAAATAAATAAACTAAACAAAGTGATGGCTGTTTTTTTATGTTGTTCGTTTTTATCTACGATTGTTAATGTCGTAATATGTTTTGCACTTATTTTAGAAAAGTCTCTACTGGGGTCCTACATATTACCGGACAAAATATGAAGTTTTTTATCTGTAACTTTTATTTAAAATAATAAAAAAAAATGGAATTTTACCCAAAACATTTTGGGTTAATAATGCACGTAAACATTCCTTTATCAAACATGAAATTAAACATTTGACCGTAGAAATGTGTCTTTAAAGTAGGGCATTATAAGAGGAAAAAAATCATGTAAACAACTCAATTTACCGGACATTGTGTTTCAAAATTTTTTGAACTCGTGAATTGGAATTAATCTTTAAATAACCAGCAAGGAAACTACCACTATTGAATGGCAAGGTTAAGATATTTGAAAAACCCAGTATGTCACTAGAAATGGCCACGGCAGCCATGCCTGTTATGAAGAGGCAAATATACTGTAGGGTGTAACTGAAATTAACACTATTAGCTCAATTAACGTATTGATCCTTCATGATCCTTAAACGTATGAAACATTTTAATATTCAAATGGAAATCTGTTCTTTGTCATACAGTTTCCTTTTGGTCATCATGTAGCATGTTACAAAAGCCATAAAATCTATTTTATTTACATTTCATGTAGAGTTTCCTCCCATGGGCGTTACCCGTTTCCTTATATGTTTTTTAATTTGCATTTCTTTGTAAAAGACAACAACAAGATACTGTTCAGACTAAATTTAAAAATACTTTTGTCATTTAGAATATGTTTCCATTGTCTCTTGAGGTAACGTTGAAAAGAATTAAAAGTGAAACCTATCTTAAAAAAGCCCATTACGGGTCTCCATATTCGGGCCTGCGCAGAACAGATTATTCCCCCGCATGATCAGGTCATGAAATACATGTAACTAGTAAACAAAAGGGCATGTTAGTAGATAAAGAATTGAATCAACAATATTTACCTGAGAGTGGTTTTGTTGTTATTTACTTTGAAATAGAAAATGTGTGTACAATTCAGAATGTATGATTTTTTAATCGAAGCAAAAAATAAAGCACTATTCAGCAGTAATAGTTTTTGTCCGGTAAACTGATTGTCCGGTAAATATGTAGGACCCCAGTACTCTTTTTAATATACAAGGTGTAAGACTTAATATTAAAATTTATTCGGATTAAATCAATAAATGACATTTCAATGCCGTTAAACATAATACAAATCAAGACAAAACAGTTTTTTCTAAGTTGCTTCATATTCATGCAGATAAATTTGTAAAAGCTGGGCAATTTCAATTAAAATATACTCCAAAAATAAAGAAAGCGTAACTCTAAAATGATGGCAACAGTTAGGGATCTGACCATAGACCTCTCATATAGTAAACAAATTACTTACCTGACTGTGCTATTGCGAATGCGATGACGACTTTTGCATTAAGCTGGAGTGACTTTCAAAAAAATAGTTATACACTCCATATTAATTTTCGTAAATAACACGGACAGAGTCAAAATTGTATCAAATATTTAAAGGCGTAAATATTTAGTGCTAACTGACATGCCAAATCTGACAATGTACCAACCTGAAAAATTGTTAATATCTGATATAACAGTTAAAAAACTGTTATATAAGATATAAGTAAGTTTGGAGGTTGATATTTTCTGATTTTATTGACCTGTCAGTTGTGAATACATTATAGGACGCATTTAAAAATCGTTACAGCTGTGCTGGCCGAGTGATTACTTGTTTGGACTTGAAATCCAATGGGCATTGCACGTGCAGGTTCGAAGCAATACAATTTTCGTCTCGGGTAAAATTCAATGTTTATGCCTTTTAGAAAACATGCTTAACGTTTGAATATGAATTTGATATTTCTTTTTAACAATTAGTTCATATATTGTTCAAATTAACTATAAAGATATTTCTGATAATTTGATATCATTTCACTGTGCATTTGTACATATAAGTCTTCGTGGCGCAACGATAGCGCGCCTGACTCCAGATCAGAAGGTTGCGTGTTTGAATCACGTCGAAGTCAAACATTTTTATTAATTAATTTACTTCTTCTCATTATTTTAATTATTTTATAGTACAAGAAATCAATTTGATTTAAGGTTATACTTAAAATTGAACAAAGATCAACACATATGATTTATCAGCTCAGCTAGAAGCCACATAGTAATTTACACGAGGAGATAAGTAAAATAAACTAAAAGATGTTTAATTTAATCAACTTAGGATCAATTTACATACACAATATCAAAACAGAGCTGCTGTAAATGCTTGTTATTGTCCATAGCCGCTTAAAGATAATTTGGTATTATTCTATTATATGACAGTACAGGTATTCTTTACTAAAACAATATAGAAGGATGTAATAAAATAAAATTCCATATGAAATTGATGTGTTAAGAAAACACGGATTCTTGATATTATCTAACTAAAGATTGATTATAAATATACAACACGGCAAATAAATAGCCAACTTTTTCTTGTAAACCAATATCACCCACGAACATGTCGAAATATTCTCGTCACAAATGTCCATTTACTAAGCAGATTATTTTTTATTTATATATACCTTTATCCTGCAAAAATGAGCCTATATAGCTCAGTGGTTAGAGTAATGGGCTTGTAAAACAGGGGTCGTGAGGTCGATCCTCACTAGGGCCTGATTTTCATTTTACTGAAAACATTTTACGCTATCTTTTCTATTTTTTGTAAAACAAGCAAATGCATATATCACCAAACCTAACGAAGGCTCTTTCACATTTTGATGATGAGTTTAAATTACTTCTGTAATAGAACCCGTAACCAAAACAAAGCTTATAAAGTTACAAACATTCATTCTAACATTTTTTATATTTTTTTTTAAATCTTTCTTCACATGATGATGTACATCCCAATATAAATATTCTAAAGCAAAATTTACTTGAGGTGCCACAAGTGTTGTATGTTCATTTTTAGTTCAGATCAATCAAACCATCACTTGTAAAAGTAATATAATGTGTTTTCTTCTTTTATCGCCATAAGTATCATTATTTATTATATGCTTTTCAGTGGATTACTGATTTATCCGTGAAAATTATATTTGATAATTTCACAGTGAAAATTATCAAAATATAATTTCACTTTTTTCAATGACGAAACTACTTTTTTAAAATTTTCCCCATGTGGTACCTCAATTTTATTTTTACTGACAATTCTGACAATGTCAGGCTGTTAAAAGAAATAGCAAAGCTGAAATAAATAAATAACTTGAATGTCAAAAGTAATAAAGAGAGAAAACTTACTTCTATTCCTTCAAATTCCAATCACAAAATTTCGTCTCTAAATTTTTTTGTTTCGTTTTTACAGTCTGAAAAATACATTCCTTCCCCATGCTAAACTGCTCTTGATGACATTTGGGCATATTAAAGTATCCTACGAGCAATAACTGCCGTATGCTTTATGAAAAATTGAAAAGCATTGACAGCCATCACTCGTAAAATAAGTAAAATAACCCAGCGTTCCTTACAATGCCTTAGCAAGCTTCCAAGTTTTCCATTTTCCTAGCTCCTTTTCTGAATGTTTTCACTTCTGTCAACACTTGTTTTATGTCTGTTACAATCCTCAAATAAGTTTTCTTTCTTTTAAAAAGGTGTATGACTAACAAATCCAAATTATATCCTTCTGAATCTTACACAATTATTTTCCTCCCATGAAATACACAACTTTAAAAAATGGCTGCCGCTTACATTTTACAAAGCCAGGTCTAATATAAATTCGCAGTAAGTAACAGAAATATGGATTGATGGTTGGACTTTTTCTCCTACAAGAATTGTTTGTTTTTATTATTAAGACAAGCGATCATTCATATTTTTTTAATAAAATGAATAAATATCACCGTCATTTAACCTTGATTGGCGGACTTATTTCTCAGCTCAAGACTTCTTGTTTTTAATGAGAAATTCCCTCTGAATGGGGCTCTCAATGAAGGAAACAGATTTTAATATTAACGTTAAAATTATGGAAATTTCGTTTTAACTTGTTTTAAAGCATAAAATAAAAAGAAAATTTGTCTGTTTGTTGTGTAAGATGTAATTTTATTTCATCTCGTGAACTTTAAAAACAGTATTCTCACTCGTGGCTACGCCACTCGTGAGAATACTGTTTTTAAAGCCCACTCGATGAAATAAAATTTCAACTTACACACAAACAAACAAATATCCTCTATGTATATCATTATATTTGTCAAAAGATTTCTCTAACTCGGTTAATTGTAACAAGTAACGTTAAGCAATAGTGTCAATTATTTGGCGAATTTTATCAATCTGACAAATTGTCAGATATCAGAAGTAAATAAACGATTTTAGATATTTCAGAATAATAGAAATCATTTTCTATTATCAACTTTTATTTTTGAACAGCTGTGAAGGCCGAGTGGTTATGGCGTTGGACTTGAAATCCAATAGGCATTGCCCGCGCGATTCGAACCCTCGGTCAATATGCCATCTGTCGGTGAATATATAGAGGATATTTGTTTAGTTCAGTGTAAGATCGGAATATATTTCACCGAGTGTTCACAAGGTGAAATATATTTCGATCTTACACTAAACTAAACAAATTTTCTTTTTATTATATGCACAGAAACGTTTTAAAAAGACATTAAACCTAATACTGAATGAAAAGCGCGCCAAATAATAATACAACGTGACGTCATTTACGACGTCACGTCATTTATTTGGTACCCAGTTCTGTGCACGCTGGTATTTCACTGAAACAAAGTAAATTCAAAACAGTGAAATTATCAAAGTGGTAATTTAACTGTTTCAAACAGTGAAATTACCAGTTTTATATCACTGATATATTTCAATAAACCACCAAAAAGCATGTAATAAAACATCATATTCAATGGCAAACTAGTCAATAATTGTTTTATTATATGAATAAGCTAAGAATTTATAAAAACAGACGCACGTGTCAGGCGTGCAACGACTACGCGAACGCTGTGCATACAAAAGTAATTCAAGTTTATACATATCATTGGTGTGTAACCTTTAACTATAATAATAAAGTAACGGTTTTTTAATTGTGAAGTATGCCATAATGAAAAAAACGCAAAAAAAAAAAATTGTGCGCACACGTAATTAACAGTCTACGAGTGAGTCTTAGTCTATTTTAAGACTGGGAAAATCCAATTCAGCCAGTGAATAGTAAATATGATTTTATAAAAAGTTCTGTTGACTACTGTTTGGTTCAGTTAGATAGCAGCTATAATAAAAAGAAATATTTTTATGATGATTAAACGCTTTAAAACATTTCACAGAATGATTTTATGACGCAACGGTGGCGCGTCTGACTCCAGATCTGAAGGTTGTGGGTTAAAATAATAACAGGTCGTACATTTTTATTAATTTACATATGTAATAGAGCATGCTACGCACAGTGCTTTTGTAATAGACAAAGTTTAAATGCAGGCAACACATCCTAAGGGTGATTATTTAGTATTCAAGAAGGAATTCGAACGAACCGAGCGTGAAGAAAAAGATCAAAAAGGATGAATTTAATAACCACTTACACAATAACAATGCATAATGTCATGCTGAACGATCTCCAAGGGTCGGAAATATAACATCTGTTATTGGGTGTACAGGGCGACTTTTACAATCTCAACACGGCGCAAACAACGCTGATGTGACAGCAAAATAGATATATTTGCATATTTAATGAACGCCAAAAGCATTTAGTGAAGTTATATTACAAGTTATGTAACAGAAATAAGTGATAAATTATAAAAATGTATGATATTTAAAGCTGATTCAACATGAAAATAAATAATTTTCCTCATTACAAAATATAAATATTATTATGCATTTTTTACATGATAGAAACAAATTATTTGATGGACATTTTTTACAAACCAAAAATGTTTTTTCAGAACGAGAGATATTGAATCTTTCATTATCCTACATGGACAGACTCAATCAAGCAGTGTCTGTTATTTTCACCATTTCATTATTGTTGTCGTTGCTCTTGAGGGATCTGTTAATTTTGTTATTGTTATTTAGTTTTTCTTAGTTTTTAGCGTATGTTTTTTTATTTTTGCTTCATTTTTTGGCCGCCTTTTGTTATTTGTTCAGACTACACCAGAAATGTATGTAAAAATTTATATTTCTTAACACTAGGCAATGGCCATTACAACTTATGTTTTGCAAGTCATTTTTATATCCAGAAACAAAACCATGTTAAACGAATTTGCAGAAGTCAAGTTTGCAGATGTACGACAGCTAATGAATCATAAAAGATTGATCATAGTTACGCTATCAGTATATATTACTAGTTCTTATTCATGCAATGCCTATTTTAGTTACTATTTTTCTTTTGCAGCAAAATGTTTAAGATCCAATCCAAGTCGTCTGTGTTTTTGAAATAGTTTTGAAATCGACCACAGGAAAACAAACTGTCTAAGACGAAAATATATAATATTGTTTTTTACAAAGTTAATGTCATGTGACTTAAAATGAAATATCTGAATGAATTAATCATTGATTCTTTTTTTTTTGATATTCCAGAGTTTCCCTCTTTAATATAACTATATTCATCATTTGTCATCATTTCATCATTTTTCAATCATTTATTCGTCCATCAGTCATATATGTATTTCTTGCAGTCTGTTCCATCGCTAACCTTCCTTCTGGTGAAAGAACCTCCGAAAACTTTGTTTTAAATCTTCCCATCAAAATGTAACGAATTTCTAGAAGTGTTTCTTCTGGTAGAATATATCCTTTTAAGTTTTCCTCAATGAAAAGAATAAAACTTTTCATTTCAACTTTTTTTGTTCTCTCAGATGAATTGTCAATCATATTTGAAACAAAATTCATCAACAAAATATTCCACTTAATTCTTCTGCAATAATATACCTATGGAATGTATGTTTACTTACAAAATACGAGAGTAATTCCTTATTTACATTATTTTTTCAAGGGATTTCCTTGTATATCTTTTTATTAAGGACCTACATTGTGTTTATACATAATACATGAACATTTTACACAAGACATGATAAATGAAAACTATTTTAATCCAAGTTACGCCAAATTGTATAATGACTTTCCTTCAGGGAATTCAGCTCAACAATGTGCGACATTGTGTGAAATCCCATGGAAGATTGTTTTTGTATTTTTTTGCTCGTTTAAAATTATATTTAGCAAACTAGTAATAGTAAATCGCTCACGTTTCTTTTCAAATATGAATATTTTATCTTAAGAATTAATAACAAAACTGACAATATGTGTCAATGTTCTAGCATAATATATTAAAAGGTTATTATCTCTGTATTGATCGACGATTTCAAAATCACTTTCAAGCAATAGAGAGTAGGATTCATGACATTGATTGAAAAAATTATATTTTCGTTCTAGGATTAACATAATTATAATGATACGAAATGGAAATAATCATGTTTTTCATGATATATAAACATACACATAATAGCAGAAAGTAATTCAGTCTCTGAATAATTATAAAATCTTTGTACACCCATTTCAATCGAATTTTAACTTTTTTTCTATGTGATGCGTTGACAAGAAGAACGAAACTATTCATTAAAACAGTCTTTACAAAGAACGATGTTTTCAAATCGCAGCTACTGGCAAAAATAAATACCTATTCACTTTTGACAAAACGTTCTATAATAACGATGAATTCCATTATAAATATTTACTGTCGATCTCCAAGGTGCAGTGTCTGTCTACAATATTGAATGTTGTCCTTGCATAAAGGACAAATATTTCTTAAATTTTGTTATGTTTGTTCAAAACCACTTTTAACTTTGAGAAAAATATATATTTATTAATAAACCAATGGTTGTTTTTGTATGTTGTTCGTTTTTACCTAGTAATATCTTTTGCACTTATTTTAGAAAAGACTATATTCTTTTTAAAATACAAGGTGTTAGAATTAGTATTTAAAATTTATTCGGATTAAATCAACTAATGACATGTCAATGCTGTAAAACACAAATCGAGGCAAAACATTGTTTCTCTAAGTTGCTTCATATCCATGTAGGTAAGTTTGCAAACGCTGGGCAATTTCAATTGAAATATACGTATAAAGAAAGAGAACTCTAAAATGAAAGCAACAGTTAGGGATCTGACCATATACCTCTCATATAGTGGACAAATTACTTACATGACTTGCTATTGCGACTGCGATGACAACTAACGAATTAAGCTAGAGTGACTTTTCAAAAAGAAATAATTATACACTCTATATTAATTCTCGTAAAATGACAGGAAAGAGCTGAAATTGTTTCAAATATTTAAATGGGTGCTAACTGACATGCCAAATCGGACTATGTACTAGCCTGAAAAAATGTTTATATCATATATAACAGATAAATAAATATGAAGTTTACAGGATGACATGTTCTGATTTCATTGATCTGTCAGTTGTGAATACATTATAGCACTCATTAAAAACATCGATACCACTGTGATGCGCAGAGTGGTTACTTGGTTGGACTTGAAATCAATTGTGCATTGCTCGTGCAGGTTCGAAACCTGCTCGCAGCGAATATAATTTTCTTCTCGGGTAAAATTCAATTTTTATACTTTTTAGAAAACATTTTAACGTTTTACTATGAATATAATATATCTTTTTAACGATTAGGTTCATATGGTTCAAATTAACTATAAAGAAATGTTTCTCTAAATGTAAAAAGTTTTATATCATTTCACTGTCACTCGAAAATAAAAGACTTCGTGGCGTAACGGTATCGCGTCTTACTCCAGATCAGAAGGTTGCGTGTTCGAATCACGTCGAGGTCATGCCTTTTTTATTAATTTATTTACTTCTTTTCGTTAATTTATTTGATGCCGACACAATATCATAACAGAGCTGCAGTAAATGCTTGTTATTTCATTGTGAATTTAAGGCTTTTTCCATAGCCGCTGAAAGATAACTTGATATAATACTAGTATATGACAGCACATGTATTCTTTTACTCAGAAACACATATAGAAGGATGTAATAAAATAAAACAATCTATATGAAACTGATGAGTTAAGCAAACACTGATTTCTAATATCATCTAACTAAAGATTGATTATAAATATACAACACAACAAATAAACAGCCAACTTTTTCCTAATAGTTGAAACTTGTAAACCAATATAACCCACGCACATATCCAACTATTCTCGTCACAGATGTTCATTTACTAAGCAGATTATTTTAATTTATATTTACCTTAATCCTATAAAATGAGCCTACAAAGTTTAGTGGTAAAAGCACTGTGGTTGTAAACCAGGGGTCGTGAGTTCGATCCTCACTGGAGGCTGCTTATCATTTTTGCTTTAAGCATTTCATACTATTTTTCTTTTGTTTATAAAAAACAATTGTATATCATTTCACCCAACTTAACGAAGGATCTTTCACATGTAGGTGTTGTGCTTAAATAATAAACATCGAGCTCAACACTACCGTTGTAGAGCCAGTGACTAAAACAAAGCTGACAATGTTAAACACAGTTAAACGGTTTTTTTGTTGTTTTGTTTTTTTTGCTTTTTTTTTGTTTTGTTTTTTATTCTTTACAAGATGATGTTCATCCAAATATGAATATTCTAAAGCATAATTCACTTGAGATGCCAAAAGTGTTATATGCTCAATTTAGTTCATTTCTAAAAAATTATTTGGTATCAAATATCTATAAAACCATCACTTGTAAAATAATAATGTTGCATTTTTTTTCTTTTATCGCCATAAATATATTTATGTATATATTAATTTTAATTGTCAAAATATTTCTCTAACTCGATAAAATTTAAAAAGAAACGTTAAGCAAAATGTCAATTATTTGTCGATTTTTATCAATCGGATAAATTGCAAATACCAGATATCCGAATTTCAGCTATTTCATAATTGTATAAATCAATTTCCATTTTATACTTCTATGTATATACAGCTATGATGGGCGAGTGGTTAAGGCGTTGGACTTGAAAACAAATGGGCATTGCCTACGAAGGTTCGAACCCTGCTCGCATCGAAATTATCTTTAATCTTTCTTAGGTAAATAAATATTGCACATGCATACACCACGTTTCATTATGTTATTTCGTTTTTTCAATGAATTAACAGTAAACCTGAACTATAATGATTTTAATGATTATATGCTTTACAAAATTTCATAATACATTAAATTTTTGCATGAAGAAAAAGATCAAATAGATTGAATTTTAAATACCACCAACACAATAATGTCATGCTGAATGATTAATATAACATCTTATTGAGTGTAAGGGCCGACTTTTACAGTATCGACACGGCACAAACAACGCTGATGCTAATGTGAAAATACAATAAAATAGATTTAATTGCTTATTTCAAGACCGCCGAAAGCAAACATCTCAAACCTTACAAAGTCATTTAGTGAAGGTATATCACAGGAAAAAAGAAGAGAAAAATACACTACAGAAAGGTACGATATTTAAAAATGATGCAACATAAAAATGTATCGTTTTATACTTTACAAAACATATACAACAATGTATTTATATTTTAACGATAATAACAAATCATTCTATGAACATTTTTTTAAATAAAAAATTAACTATAAGTATATCGTCAACACAAAGTGTTTTGTCTTATTTGCCAGTAATAAATATTAAATAACGTATGGGAATTAGACAATGAAATAGAATAATACATTTTTAAAGTTTAATGTTATATAACAGTAGCCATTTAATGTTCATATCGAAAAACTGAGTGTTCTTAAAGTGGAAACGAAATCTCTTCTAAAAGATCCATATCTTTACGTAAATGAGTATTTGCAAGTAGTGCTATGAGTTCCTTCCTAAAATAACCTAGTAAAGATACTATATTTCCCTGCGTAATAAATGCTAATAATAATGAAAAAACATCGGTAAGTGTTACAATCTGTCTAAAAGTAGCTGCTTGAATTTCATCCCGGTATAATTACGTTACTTAAAAACATGGAAGTAAACGGCCCCTTTTGCGTTTCTTGAATATTCCAAAACTGGTTTGCAAGTATTTTACATATCCAGGTACAATACTGTTCAATTATGATTATGTTAAGCTGGTAGATACAAGTCTTCCTTCCGATTCCAAGGAATTATAAATAATTATATTGATCAAAATTATTACGTTGTTAGTATATAGTTATGCAATGTCTATTGTAGTTACCATTTCCTATCGTATCAACATATTTTAGGTCTGGCTCGTCTGCGTTTTTGAAATCTACCACAGGGAAACAAATTTTCCAAGCGTTGTAGAAAATATATTATACTTGTTTTAAGACGTATATGTTATATGACTTAAAATGAAATATCTGAATGAATTTATCATTGATCCTCACCAATATATACAAAATTTTTCCTCTTTTATATAACTTTATTTCATGTTTTCCAGTGTTTTATTGTAATATATCAGATGATTATATTCTGATAAACCACTAGTGAAATTTATAAAATATAATTTTCATTGTAGCCGGACTATATCTGAATGCGGATGAAAAGAAAATCAAAACTGAATGGAATAACAGGCAAAAATAAATGCCGTCATGCGTAAATTTTGCTTCTTTCGGAAAAGAAAGTTGAGGTCACCATACATTATGTTAAAAATGTAACAAAATTAAAGAAATTTAACAGAACTATATTTCAAACTTGTTGATGTGACGTCATGATGTGATGACGTCACGAATGAGAATGCGCGACGTTACGCGGCAAAATCAGTAAAAATTACTTAAAACCACTTAAAACGCATGAAATAAAAAGAAAATTTATTTGTTTTACATATAAGATTGAAATATATTTCATTCGTGAACACCAGCTATTATATTTTCACTCGTGGCTACGCCACTCGTGAAAATATTGCATCTGGTGTTCACTCAGTGAAATTATATTTCAATCTTACATGCAAAACAAACAAATATCCTCTATATATTTATGTCATCATTCCATCGCCTTTTGCAGTCTGTTCCATCGCTAACCTTCCTTCTGGTGAAAGAACCTCCGAAAACTTTGGTTTAAATCTTCTCATCAAAATGTAACGGATTTCTAGAAGTGTTTCTTCAGGTAGAATATATCATTTTAAGTTATCCTCTATGAAAAGAACAAAACTTTTCATTTCAATTGTTTGTGTATTTTCAAGTGAAGTACCAATCATATTTGATGCAAAATTCATGAACAAAATATGTTTATCAATTCATCTGCAATTATTTAATCATGGAATAAGTTTTACGAATGTATTTAACATAAGAACGTTTTAATTCAAATTTAACGAAAATGTATAATTCCTTCACTGACACTTCAACAATGTGCTTCATTGTGTGAGAACCCATGGGAGATATTTTTATATTTTCACTCGTTTAAAAAGTTTTGCAAACTAGTAATAGTAAACCGCTCATGTTACTTTTCAAATATAAATATTTCATTATAATAATAAGGATTAATAACAAAAGTGGCAATATTTATCAATGTTCTAGCATAATATATTTAAAGAGTATTATCTCTGTATTAATTGACAATTTCAAAATCACTGTTTAGCAAAAGAGAGTAGCATTCATGAAATTGATTGAATAGATTATATTTTTGTGGATTATAATGATATGAAATGGAAATAATCATGTTTTTCGTGACATCAAAATCTTACAAATAATAGCAGAAAGTAGTTTAGTCTCTGAATAATTATAAAATCTTTGTACACACAATTAAATCAAATTCAATTATGTTTTCAGTTGTGACGCGTTGACGGGAAGAAATTAACTATTCATCAAAACATTCCTTACAAAGAACGATGTTAAATAGCAGCTGCTGGCAAAAATATACATTTTCACTTTTGACAAAACATTCTTTAATAACGATGAATTCCATTACAATATTTACTGTCGATCTCCAAGGTGCAGTGTCTGTCTACAATATTGAATGTTGTCCTTGCATAAAGGACAATGATTGTCTTAAATTGTGTTATGTTTGTTCAGAAACACTTTTAACTTTGGGAAAATACATATTAATGAATAAATAAATTAGTATTAAAAAATTATTAGGACTTAAACAATAAAAGGCATTTCAATGCCGTAACACACACAACAAACCAAGACAAAACAGTGGTTCTCTAAGTTGCTTTATATCCGTGTTGAAAAGTTTGCAAATGTTCGGCGATTTCAGTTGAAATATACTGCAAAAAATAAAGAATTAATATTTAAAATTTATTCGGATTAAATCAATAAATGTTATTTCAATACCGTAAAAGACAATCCAAATCATGGCAAACGATGTTTTTCTAAGTTGCTTCATATCCGTGTAGATAAGTTTGCAAACGAAGGGCAATTTCAATTAAAATAAACTGCAAAATTAAAGAAAGAGTAACACTAAAATAATTTCAACAGTTAGGGATCCGACCTCTCATATATTACACAAATTACTTACCTTAGTGTGCTATTGCGAATGCGATGACGACATATGCATAAACCTAGAGTGCTAGAGTGACTTTTTTAAACAATAAGTTAGACAATCCATATCAATTTTTTTCTACAATATGAATTCTATTTTATAACGATATCCTAAAGTTTAGGCAAAACATAAGATTTTGATATCGGTAATTAGCAGACGAATTTTAGCGACACTATTGACGACAGTGTTTTTCTTTGTACAGTTGTTTAATGGTTATTGATACATGTATATTTAATACATAGTGCTACATGTAGCAGACGAAATATTTACGGCAATAAATTCACATACCAAACAGTTAAGAAGATATGTGTTCTGCTGAGGTATATATACAAACATATTCTACTATTTTCAACTGTAATGTCCTCGTCTTACCATATATACAAAGGTATACAAACTCCTGTGATAGTTATACAATTTTTGAATTCAGGTTTTGTAAGGCTTTTAATAAGGGAGACAATTAAACATAAAGAACGTTTTGAAAATATATAGCTATTATGCCCCTTTAAAAAGAATAAACTAAAACATATACACACAAATACATCCATCCTCAGTAACCCAGTAACCCATGCTATTTACCGTATACCAGGATCGGTTAATATTAAATAAATAAAGAAAACATTGAAAAGAAAGTAACAAGCGCAAATGAAAACATGACATATTAGAACTATTTTACTTATTCATTGTTAAATCATTTGATGAGTACGGCTACGAAACAGGCGCTTATATACAAAAATGAAATAATTGAACCAGCCCAGAAGGAGAACGTATGACCCGCAGAAAATTTCAGATTTAGGCCTTCTTATACTGTATGTAGGTCAATAACAACGTAATGATTAGTATTTGCCCTTCTTTTTCTTTGAATGAGAAGACCTTTTGAAAAAAAAAATCTGCCGGTCTATACCCCATGAACTGATTTCATTAGAGTTTATTTTATCCATTTATTAAAACTCACGTCTATCTGGATAAACACTTTTTTATTATTGTTTAACTTGATTTAAGAAACATTGCAAATTTTAATGTACTTTTAACAGTAAAATGAATGAAATTATAAAGTTTTACAACTTAATATGTTTATATTTCAATTTTATCTAGATAATGTTTAACAAATTGATTAACAGTAAATCAATCAAGATATGGTTTGTATATTAAAGAAGAAATACTTCAGAAATCAAAAGCTCTGCAAGACGTCGATAATCTTTAGTTCCTTAACTGCGACACACTCATGTCATTTAAGAATGTGAGTGCCCTGAATTAGAAAGAAAACAATGGATGGAACTGAATAATATAATATATGAATAGGTTTAAGGAAATAATAGGTTATGAAGCCCTCATTTCATAAATACCGTCAAAACACAAAATTAATAAAGGGACAACACATACTAAGTATGGTTATACAGTATTCAACTTAGAATATTGGAACTATTCAACAAGAAACAGATTAAATAGAATGAAAAAATCACAAACACAACAACAATGTCATTCAGGACGGTCTTCAAGGATCGGAAATATAACATCTCTTATTAAGTGTACGGGGCACCCTTGTTACAGTCTTTCTTCAAGTAGCTGCTATAATTTCATCCCGGTATAATGACGCATGGAAGTAAATGGCACCTCTTTGCCTTTCTTGAATATTATAAACTTGTTTGCAAGTTATTTTTTATCCAAAAAACAAAACCATGTGCAACAAGTTTGCGGAATTCAAGCTGGCAGATATACGACAACCATCCGATTCCAACGAATAATAAATATTCATGTATTGATCAAACCTTGTCAGTATATATTACTTACTTATTTATGTAATGTCTATTTTACCAGTTTCTTGTTGTAGCATCATATTAGATCTTCTGTTTTTGTGGGGGTTTTTTGTGGTTTTTTTTTTAAAAGTATAATTTATTAAAATCAACCACAGGACAACCAAAATGCCAAAGCAGTCGAGAAGATGGCGGACGTGTTTTTGCAACGTGTCTGAATTTGAATGAAATGAAAAAAGTTAATTTTGTCCCTAAAAATGGCAAGTAATGACCTAAATGTTCATGGTAACCTATCTTTACAGCCAAACGTTATGGTTTCAAACAGATTTGGGCCTCTTTGTGAGGGTTTTGAGTCATCTCAGAGTAGGAAAAGAGCTCGCCGTTCGACGGTAGGGGCATCATGCGAATATATGTCTCAAACTCCGCCACAGCTTATAGACATTGATAAACTTAAACATCTGCCTGTTGATGATAAACTTAACATTATTATCCAAAATATGTCTAATATGGGACTATTGAAGTTGCGAATTGATCAAATAGAGTCCACTGTCTTTATGAATCGTGCACATCATGGGGCCACGAATGAAAGGCTACGGTTGCTTGAATATAAACAAATTGAACTAGAGGCCCGTAATAGAGCCTCAAATTTAATTATCTCAGGGGTTGTTGAAAGTGCAGGCGAAAACTGTGTTGCCCTTGTGACAGACCTTATTGAAACTTATTTAAATCTACAAGCATCGCTTTTTGTAATATTGAGGGCACACAGATTAGGTCGAGTGCTTAGACCTCGCGCTCCGCATTTAGGCCCCGCTCCAAAACCCAGAGCAAGACATATTATTGTGTTTTTTGTCAGCCTATTGAAGTCGAGTATATAATGGACAATGCTTATAAGCTCAAAGGTTCTAATGTCGGATTTAGCAGGGACTATCCAAGGGAGATAAGTGACGCACGCAAAGTTCTGTGGCCACATTTCAAGGACGCCAGAAATAGGTATGGAAACAAAAAGTTCGTATATTATTTCCGGCGGCGTTGGAGGTCAATGGGCGTATAGGACACAACATGTTCCCCGACTGGTTCGAGGTCCTTCGTGGGTCTAGATGCACTGATGTGCCCAAGCGTGTTAGCGACAATATTAAGGCACAAACGGAACGAATAAAAGAAGCTTTTGCAGAGCAAAATTCCACTGAACATACAATGGAGTCAACTGGTACGCATCAAATGGGCACAACTTATACCGATCACATTCCTGAGGCAAATAATTTTGAATCAACTGCTGTCTCCGAATCGCAACACAGTGACAACACCAGTGTTCATAGTTTTCATGACACAACCGCATCTGCTAACCAATATACTAGTAACTATCAGGTCCATGTCAAAACACCCAAACAGACGAGTGCCAAGGGCAAGGGCCCACTGCCTACCAGTATTGTAGAGTCTTTTTACCTTAGAGCCAATAACCAAGCCAAAACCCAAAATCCACCAAAAAAGATAAAAAAAATCAAGTCATAATCCAGTAATAATGACTGACAAAAAGCAACAATCGAATCAAAACAAACTCTATTCGGAAGCTGTGTTAAATCCCAACAAATATTGGCACAAAGCTGATAACACCCATGTCAGCCCACCAGCTAGTACCCTGCACGATGACAGGTAGGACAGACCGGGAACAGTACCGCTACTTGTGTCTGAGACGAGTACATTTGTACATGAAAATAAAATGACTTTTAGTGGCGATATACCATCCAACCAAAATTCTACAACACATGCATGTGAACAGAATATAAGCCCGGATGTAATCAATGTATGGAACTGCCAAGTTGTTCAAATTCTACTAGATGTGAGCATTATACTAGTCCAGGAGGAGATAAACATTTGAATTCTCACATTGGAAATATGCAAGAAAATACTATATATACTTGGATAACAATACAGTAAAATTTCATTGTAATAAGGAAAGGAGGTATGACACGTAGAAAAGATGTATACAACGGAACACTAGAATGTTTTATTTATGTGCTGATTTGTCATGTGCCCGATTTTCATGTACTGCATTTTCACAATTTTTGTGATTTTGAAGTTAAAGAAGTTGATGCATTTTTTTCTGATGGACATTCATTGTTAACAGTCGAAATACTTTTTTCGTGATCTTGCGGTGAAGCTGCTTTTGAATTATTGCACTTGTTTATCATTTTTAATATTTCAATTTCTGTAATGGGCGCGTTCAAAATACTGTCCTCGATAGTTATATTTGGTTTCGCTTGATTAATTTGTATACAATATGCAAAAGACTAAGATCATTATTTTTGGCACCAGTAGACCTGGAAATTACATGTTTACCATAAGTGGCGAAAAAATAGAAATTGTTAAAGAATTTAAATATCTGGGCGTTCTTTTTTCATCATCGGGTAGTTTTTTAAAAGCGCGAAAAAAGTTAATAATTCAAGCTAAAAAGGCACTGCATATCCTATATATGCGTAAACCTAATTGACTTGCCAATTGACGTACAGATAAAGCTTTTCGATCAAACAATTGTATCTATACTAACATATAACTGCGAAGTATGGGGCTTTGACAATTTGGATTTAATCGAAAGGGTTCACACCGACTTCCTCCGCAAAATAACAAACAGCAAGAAAAGTACGCCCCTATACATGTTATATGGTAAGCTAGGTCGTTATCCGCTTGAAATAGTCATTAAAACAAGAATGATAAATTATTGGTGTAACTTCTTATGGGCAGCGAGTCTAAAATTTCAAGGCAATGTTATGAGTTCATGTTGAATTCAGAAATGTATTACAAATGGTTAAATTATGTCAAAAATATTCTTGATTTTACCGGAAATACTAACTATTGGATCAACCAGAAAATTTTCTCTTTAAAGAACGTAGGTAAATAAATAAAAAGAACATTACTTGACCAGTTTATACAGAAATTCAACGCGAATTTAGCAAACTCCTCGAAAGGAACAAATTATAGGTTATTAAAATCTGATATTAAATTTGAACCATATTTAAATATATTACCCCCAAATAAAAGACTAACTATATTCCATTTTAGAACAGGTAATCATAGGTTACCAGTAGAAACAGGCAGGTGGCGCAATTGTACGCTACCATATGAAGACAGAAAGTGTATGTTATGTTCATTAAATGACGTGGGTGACGAATTTAACTGTCTTCTTTAATGTCCCTTTTTTACTGACGAAAGAATGAAATATATTCCGAGAAAGTTCTATAATAGGACAAATGTAATCAAATTTAGGGAACTTATGTCCGCAGAATCTTTAGTGGTCCTAAATAATCTGAGTACTTTCTTACACTTCATAATATTTTTTTCCGAAATACTTGTCCCTAGAGAATATAATCATTCAGTCACTTACCCATGTATCATATTCATGTTTAAATCCATGTTTGGTTTGTTTTCGCCGTTGTAATCTCAAGCAGACGGTTTTTTTTAATAATACAGTTCACTATCGTTCGGACTTATTTACTATTGTCATTTAAGGTTAACCTATTTTCTCTATCACTTAAATACCATGTAGTATGTAATATCCATTGTTACCTTTTCTAAAATCTCCCAGTCAATGACATACATTTTCTACTATGTTTTGTCTCGTGGTATAATTCTCCAAACTTATCCACTAGTCAATGAAATACCTTATCTGATCACGCTTTCCACGTGATCCAATTCTCCTAACGTTATTTTGTTTTCTTACTACGCTTTACCTGTGCCAACCCCAATTCTCCCAACGTTCAAATTACTGATAATGAGATTAACAAGCTCTACATAGTTTTAAATATTGTGTTAAATTGATTGACATGTTATTTACTTATTAACTTAAGTTTGTATAATATCTGTCCCCATATATTTACCCATATTTCAATAGAAAACAAAATGAATCATGTTATTACATGTCTGTAATCTGATATTAATAAAAGTAATTGTTGTTGAGAAAACATATAATATTTCTTTTACAAAGTAAATGTCATTTGAATTGGAATATCTGAATGAATTTATCATTAATTCTCGTCATTATATTCAAGAATATCAAGTGATTTTTATGCAGTCTGTTCCATTGCTAACCTTCCTTCGGGTGAAAGAACTTCCGAAAACTTTGTTTTAAATCTTCTCATCAAAATGTAACGGATTTCTAAAAGCGTTTCTTCTGATAGAATATATCCTTTTAAGTTATCTTCTATGAAAAGAATTAAACTTTTCATTCCATTTTAAAGTGAAGTATCATTCATACTTGATACGAAATTCATCTAACAAACCTGTGTTAATTAATTCATCTGCAATTATTTACACACCAAATACATTTCACGAAAATCCATCAGTTTATTAAATAAATTACGAGTATTTTTCCTAATTCATTTAAATTATTTACGATTTTATCACAAGTGTAGAGTCTAAACTCAAACAATGTTTATACTTGATATATCAGACACAAGACATTATAAATGAAAAACATTCTAATCCAAAATTTACCACATATTTATAATGTATATTCCTGGAATTAAACCTAAATATTTGATTCAGTCCAACAATATGCGACATTGTGTGAGATCCAATAGTAGATTTATTTTGTATATTTTCGCTTGTATATTTTGTTTTCTTTTGCCATTTAGTAATAGTAAACTGGTCATGTTACTTTTCAAAAATGAATATTTTATCATAAGGATTTATAACAAAACTGACGATATATGTCAATGTTCTCATCGAGTATTAGCTCTGTATTGATCTACGATTTCAAAAATCACTTTCAAGAAATAGAGAGTAGCATTCATGAAGTTGACTGAATAGATTATATTTCGCTGCAAGATTAATATAATTTTAATGATACAAAATGGAAATAAACATGCTTTTTATGATATCAAAAACATACAAATAATAGAGATAGTAGTTTAGTCTCTGAATATTGTACACACAAGTCAATAAAATTCAATAATTTTTCATTTGTGATGCAAATATATTCTGCGGTGACATTTTCAGAAGGTACGCGAATATACATTTAAACTTTCCTTTAAAATAAACGATGTTTTAAACCGCAGTTGCTAACAAAAGAATATATATTCACTTTTGACAATATAAATGTACATTCGTCAGTAAAGGTGAATTTCATTAAGCTATTTACTGTCGATCATTGGGTTAACGGTTTACAAAATTGCATATTTTCGTTGCATTATGAATAAATTTTGTCTGTTATTGTTGTTTGTTCAAAAAGACACAGTGACTTTATTTTGATTGAAAAAAATATAATTATATATTGATAAACCAACTGAAGACCTTCCTAAACTAGCCTTGTTTGATTTTTGCGTATAAAATCCACAACTTTCAATTTAAGTAAACAAATATGAGGGGGAAAAGTATTATTGTTTTTTTTTCTGTTTACATGCATCAGAATGATAGCATTATCAACCGATAAAATTAATCCTTTTAATATTTTCTTTCTTTTTTTTCTTAAAGTTTCAATCTAAATCGTTATTGACATGATATTTTCCCCTTGATGTCGCTATGTGTTTTAACTAGACCGAACCTCCGCGATACATTAATTTTTACAATTTGAGTAACTTTAACAAAATCCAAAAACGTTTTCATATACTTGACGTATGTAATGCATTAACACTTTACAAATATCAAAACTTTCGTATCTATGTCATTAGGTTGAAAACCAAAATGTGAAGGATTGTTATATACATTGTTATATTTTTGTTAGATTAAAGGCGACTGCAATAATATGCAACATACGTCTATTTTCTAACTTTTCTTCATGTCATTTGAGTTGTCATCTAAAAATGAAAAAAAGCAGGTATTGATAAAACAAGACAAAACAGATGAATTGCGAATGATAATTCTGAACATTATTAAAACATTTCAAAGTAATTCAATGAGAATTTAAAAAAGTATCAAATGATGAATGCACTAAAGGAAAATAGGCATAAATATTCTGCAGTGTCTGTTTTTGGTTTCTGGAGTAAAAACAAAATTAATTTGTAAAAATGTTGATGTATTCCATTCATTTCATTGACCGCGAATTTTATAAATACTGTAGTTAAAATCTGAAATTTAAAGCAAATCAATTATTGAACAATTAAGGACCACAATTATTTTTCATTATCTTAAAAATTCAAACATAATTTAAAAGTAATGTTGCTCAATGAAATGGAATTATATACAAATATTGACATCTTAAAAAGCAACATTACAAGTTTTGGGTTGATATATTTTATCGAAAATAGCTGCCGGTTTCTTTTTGCCGCGCCAGTTTTTGGCAAATTCAACCCCTATTTTTACGCGCTTTAAAAAAATGAAAACTATCTTAAATTGTCATATTTACTAAAAGGTTTAAAAGTTAATATGTGTTGTTTTTCTATCTTCAATACTTTTTTGTAAAAATGCATTGAAAGTTTGCATTTGCCATGGCAAAGTGTGTTTTGCCATGGCATTTCGGCATTTCCATGGCAAATTAGAATTGCCATGGCAAGATTTTTCCTACTTTTGCCATAGCAAATTTGCATTTTTTGAAAATGTTTTAGTATCATTAAAAAATGGTCTGTGGAATGTTTTTAATTTTCAATTTTATTTTGATGGTACTTTATTTACCAGGATTGGCAGAGGTGTAAGAATGTAAAAATGACTGACAGCAATTTATATTTACCCCCACCCAGCCAAAATCACACCTAAAATATACGGCATATGCGCAATCTTCATGAAAGTGCAGCATACTCTAGAATCCGCCCGATTCCTTTAAAAATATCACTAACACGCAGTGCAAGCTATGGCATTTTCAAAAATGACCAATAAAGTGTCTGTCATGCGTTTAGATTTTTCACAAAATTTATCCGGAATTTCTTACTTGTTTGGCGCCAACTGTCAAAGCTTGATTTTTAGCTCACCTGAGCATATACTCAGGGTGAGCTATTAGGATCACTCTTCGTCCGTCGTCTGTCGTCCGTCGTCCGTCGTACGTCGTCCGTTGTCCGTTCACACTTTTCAAACGACATCTCCTCTGAAACCATAAGGCAGATCATAATGAAACTTCACAGGGATGTTCCTTGTGTGAAGCCGTAACAAACTTGTTCAAAGAATTCCATTCCATGCAGAACTCTGGTTGCCATGGCAACCAAAAGAAAAAAATTTAAACATCTTCTCCTAGAAAACCCAAAGAGCTAGAGCTTAGATATTTGGCATGAAACATCTTCTAGTGAGTGTCTACCAAGATTGTTCAAATAAAAGCCCTGGGGTCATAATTGACCCCGCCCAGGAGGTCATTGATTTTCCTTATATGCATATAGTAAAAACTTTAAAAAATCTTCTACTAAAAAACCCAAAGAGCTAGAGCTTAGATATTTGGCATGAAACATGTTCTAATAGATGTCTACTAAGTTTGTTCAAATAAAAGCCTTGGGGTCAAAATTGGCCCCGCCCCAGGGGGTCATTGATTTCCCCTATATGCATATAGTAAAAACTTTAAAAAAATCTTCTTTTAAACAACCCAAAGAGCTAGACCTAAGATATTAAGCATGAAACATCTTCTAATGAGTGTCTACCAAGATTGTTCAAATAAAAGCCCTGGGGTCAAAATTGGCCCCGCCCCAGGGGGTCATTGATTTTCCTTATATGCATATAGTAAAAACTTAAAAAAAATTCTTCTAAAAAAACCCAAAAGAGCTAGAGCTTAGATATTTGGCATGAAACATGTTCTAATAGATGTCTACCAAGTTTGTTCAAATAAAAGCCCTGGGGTTCAAAATTGGCCCCCCGCCCCAGGGGGTCATTGATTTTCCCTATATTGCATATAGTAAAAACTTAAAAAACATCTTCATTTAAAGAACCCAAAGAGCTAGACCTAAGATATTAAGCATGAAATATCTTCTAAGGAGTGTCTACCAAGATTGTTCAAATAAAAGCCCTGGGGTCAAAATTGGCTCCGCCCCAGGTGGTCATTGATTTTCCTTATATGCATATAGTAAAAACTTAAAAAAGCTTCTTCTAAAAAACCCAAAGAGCTGAGCCTTAGATATTTGGCATGAAACATTCGTTCTAATAGATGTCTACCAAGTTTGTTCAAATAAAAGCCCTGGGGTCAAAATTGGCCCCGCCCCAGGGGGTCATTTGATTTTCCCTATATTGCATATAGTAAAAACTTAAAAAAATCTTCTTTTTTAAAGAACCCCAAAGAGCTAGACCTAAGATATTAAGCATGAAACATCTTCTAATGAGTGTCTACCAAGATTGTTCAAATAAAAGCCCTGGGGTCAAAATTGGCCCAGCCCCAGGGGTCATTGATTTTTCCTATATGCATATAGTAAAAACTTTAAAAAATCTTCTTTCTAAAAAACCCAAAGAGCTAGAGCTTAGATATTTGGGCATGAAACATTTCTAATGGATGTATACCAAGTTTGTTCAAATAAAAGCCCTGGGGTCAAAATTGGCCCCGCCGCAGGGGGTCATTGATTTTCCCTATATGCATATAGTAAAAACTTTAAAAAATCTTCTCTTAAAGAACCCAAAGAGCTAGAGCTAAGATATTAAGCATGAAACATCTTCTAATCAGTGTCTACCAAGTTTGTTCAAATAAAAGCCCTGGGGTCAAAATTGGCCCCGCCTCAGGGGGTCATTGATTTTCCCTATATGCATATGGTAAAAACTTAAAAAAAAATCTTTTAAAGAACCCAAAGAGCTAGAGCTAAGATATTTAGCATGAAACATGTTCTAATGGGTGTCTACCAAATTTGTTCAAATAAAAGCCCTGGGGTCAAAATTGGCCCCGCCCCAGGAGTCATTGATTTTCCCTTTATACATATAGTAAAAAGTTAAAAAACTTCTATTAAAGAACCCAAAGAGCTAGAGCTAAGATATTTAGCATGAAACATGTTCTAATGGATGTTTACCAAGTTTGTTCAAATAAAAGCCCTTGGGTCAAAATTGGCCCCGCCCTAGGGGGTCATTGATTTTCCCTATATTGCATATAGTAATTAAAAACTTAAAAATCTTCTTTTAAAAAACCCTAAGAGCTAGAGCTAAGATATTTAGCATGAAACATGTTCTAATGGGTGTCTACCAAGTTTGTTCAAATAAAAGCCCTTGGGTTAAAATTGGCCCTGCCAGGGGGAGGGGGGGGCAAAAGTCATAGTTTTTCATTATTTGTGTATAGTAAAAACTTAACATCATGAAATATCTTCTAATGGGTGTCTTCCAAGTTTGTTCAAATAAAAGCCCTTTGGTTTAAACTGGCCCGGCCCTGGGGGCCTATGTTCAGGTGAGCGACCCCAGGGCCATCATGGCCCTCTTGTTAACTTTTTCACCTCCATTCGGAGAGTCACAAATACATACAAAGCTACCAAAATGCTTAGTTTCGGGTAAAAAAACAACAAAAATACTGCTCGTTTCCTACACACAAACAAGAAAGAATTACAATGACAGAGAAATATCAGAAGTTTCCAGTACCTTCAAAACACCATGTCTGAGTTATTAAACAAATTGACCGGGGCCATCATTCGAATATGTCCCCTGCCCCCATATTTCCCGTCGCTAATTTGTATAATTTTTCCTGTAAAATATGAAAGGCAATTAAACGTTAACTATATCGTATGTAACGACAGGAATATTGATTTCAACTACATTATATATTTTTTCGATAGCGCATAAGAATATTTTTATGCAGATACCACTTTATGGTAGAATTTCTCTGTTTTATGCAACAATCAAAACAAATATATTTTTAGAGTCACTTCGCAAAAATTCGATGACCGTTCATTATTTGGTGGTAATTTTCGGATTCTGAAGTATACAATACGGATTCCGATGTCTGGTATAACGGTATATGTATAAGGTAGAATTACAAATAGAGTAACAAACTTATCACTCGCCTTACAAAATTAATCAAAATTATGAAATAAAAAAAATTCTAGAAATAAAGGACGATTTATCAACTTCTGTTTCATATAATAAAAGATAGTTTTATGAAAACTGCAAAAAGGATTTTCAAAGGTTTGAACTTGGCCTACTAGGTCACAACTTCGTAATACTTACCACCACTAGGCCATCGAGCAATTTTAATTGATTTAATATCGAGATCTATACTATCAATAAAATATTTAGCTTTAATCATAATATGTTACGTAAACTTACGAAACACCTCCCGAAAATTAATAAGTCTCAGGCCAATATTGTCAGACAATACTTGCTTATTTAATAATAATAGCAGTTCCTTGACAATATTGCTAAGCAGTATCAAAAATTTAACGGAACAGCTAGTTAAGCAAAATCAGGATGTTGAGGCTTTAAAATGTGAAAACAAACACCTCACAAATCGTGTAACAATTCTTGAAGAAAAAATGGCCGAGTTTGAAACACTGCCAGAAAAATTGATAACCTCGAACAGTATAGCCGTAGATCATCGATCCGATTTCTTTACGGCAATAAAAACTACCAGTTAACCACTAAATCTGTAGACAAACATCTCGTCAATACAACAGCTCCCCCTCGTACCCCTTCAGATCCAAATGACCAGAACACCAGTCAAGGAAAACCATCATACGATGATATAATACTTGACATATGCAACAATAAAATAGGTGTATTGCCACCAATTCCCGAAGATGATATCTCGCGTTGCCATCCAGTAGGGCAGGAAAAAATGGTAAATTCCAGCTTCTGTGCAAATTCAGGAATGAAAAAGTAAAGCACAGGGTATTTAGTCAAAAAATAAGCTTAAAAACAAAGCATCTAGCAACTTTGAAGTTTTTCTTGCTGAAGATTTGACACCAAAACGTCGACGAGTTGTTTTAGCCCTAAATGAGGCTAGAATGGATGGTGTTATATACACATACTGGAAGAGAACTGAAACATCCTCAAAAACGGAAGTGCAATACTTTGGTGACAGCAATTTCATTGCCGACATGTACGCCGCCAAATCTATTGGCCAAGCGTAACAATTTATTCCAACAGACTGAAAGAATATTATGAAAATATAAAAATTTCTGAACAAGTTAAGTAAGCATTTGGGTTTCTGTTTTAATCCGGTAACATAACACTAACATGCATTTTAATAAGCTTTGTGATACATTTTCTTGTCTTATTCTTCATTTCAGCATTGTCCCAAAGTCACTAGTATCCCTTATAGTCTGCATTTGACAGCAAATAATATATTAATACACTTAATCTTAAATTTTTTCATTCAAATATAAATAACTTTTGATTGACAGTCAAAACCGCTGATTGAAACAGTCACTCCGCACATTGTTTACATAGCTGTTTTCGCACGCTATTTTGTTTTTGTGTGTCAATAGTCTGGGGATTTACAAAATCTAAAGATATAGAGAGATTACACTTGAAAATTTGCAAGTTAATTATTGGTGTGAAAATAAGTTCTTGTAATGCAGCAATTTATAGTGAGCTCGAAAGATACCAACTTTATGTTATTAGATATATTCACATATTAAAATATTGGTTTACAGTGATACATTCAAACAATATCATTGTTAAATGTGTGTATATAAATACATTAAATCAGTGTAAAAAAGGTGTAAAAAACTGGGCGTATAAAGTAAAAGGAATTTTAGATGAATTTGGTTTTTCTGAGGTGTGGAATTGTCCTGAACTTTATAATCCAAAAGAAATTGTATATATTTTTAAACAAAGAGTCATTGGTGTTTTTTAACAAAAATGGTTTTCAGATTTTGTTAATAATAACGTTTTAAATACATTGTATAGACATATCAAGGATATTTTTTTTTTGGAATGCTATTTAGATAAAATTAAGTGTATGAAATCAAGACAACAATTAACCCGTCTCAGAATATCTGCGCATAATTTAAGAATAGAATCTGGTAGATATGGTAGAAACAGACTTGAAAGACACGAGCGCATATGTCAACTTTGTAATACACAAGATATTGAAGACGAATTTCATTTTATACTTGTTTTTAATCTGTACCAGGAAATACGCACTTAATTCATTAAAAGATATTATTATAAAAAAACCTAGCATGTTTAAATTCATAGAATTACTTCATTCATGTGGCCTACGTCAGGGATGTATCCTTTCACCTCTTTTGTTTAATTTATTCATTAACGAGCTGTCCATTTATCTTAAATCATTTGGTAAAGGTATAGACATTGCATCCGAGAATGTTTGTATTATGCTATACGCCGATGATATTGTTATACTGTCCGAATCAGCAGAGGATCTGCAAGTTTTATTAAATGCTTTAAATTGCTGGTATTCGCTTAATGATATGAATGTTAATTCCAATAAAAGTAATGTAGTACACTTCCGACCTAAATCTGAATTATGTACCCAGTTTATGTTTACTTGCGGAACGAGTCAGATTTGTATTGTTGATAGGCGTAGTACTAAATGAACATTTAGATTATGATATTACTGTAAAATATGTTGCCCAGAGTGCCAGTCGTGCTTTAGGATTGCTGATTGCTAAATGCAAAACCATTGGTGGTGTACCATACGATGTCTTTACAAAATTATACGACACCGTCGTTTGGCCAGTTATTAATTACAGCGCTCCATTATGGGGTTTCCGGTCATATTCTTGTATTGAGGCATATGCGTTTCTTTCTTGGTGTCGGGAAATATTCACCTAATGATGGTATAGCAGGCGATATGGGTTGGAAACCCCCAATTGTCCGACAAAGGAAATGTATTTCTTTATACTGGTCTAAGCTATCATGTATGAGTTCGGCTAGAATTAATAAACGTTTGGCACTCTGGTCTTAAAATAAAGCTTGTCGATCATGTAGAAACTGGTATATTCATGTTAGAAGTTATTATGATGTCAATGATTTACATTTGTACACCAGTTTTATCAGTCCTATACCTCGTTCTTTTGCCCATGATGTTGAAATGAAAACATTAAATAATTGTATAAGTAATTGGTATAAAAAAATCAACAATGTTGTTGGGCCCTCTGGTCGTGGACGTAATAAGTTACGAGTGTATAGTAAATTTAAAACTGAGTAACTATAAAGTAGAAAAATACTGTAAACTTATATTACCACCAAGTCATAGATCTGCTTTCTGTAAATTCCGTCGCTCCCATTAGCATTGAAACGGGGAGGTATGAAGGCTAACGATCTGTCCTTTGTGCAATACTGAGAATATAGAAAATGAATTACATGTTATCTTAAATTGTTCTCTTTACAATGATATAAGGCGGGATTTGTTGGCTAAAGCATGTTCCTTAAGTAACAGCTTTTCGACACTGTCTGATGATGACAAATACTGTTTTCTTCTTTCAAACATAGATATGATTCGTATTTGTGCCAAAACCTGTTTTAATATTTTACAAAGACGCCGGTTTTTATTACGTAAAAAGCTTCTTATTCATGTAAATATTTATATCTTTTACATTTGTATGAAATACTGCAGCTATTCTTATCAGCTATTCTTATTAGTTTGATTTTTTTTAACTGAAATAAAATCGTTATTTTAGTTATTTTTATACGATTTCTCAGTTTTAATGTTGTATGCTTACTATCTTAAATTGCTTCTTTCAGGTAGTCACGATGTTTCCTTTTATTAGTCTATGTATAGCAATGATTTCTCAGTTTTATCACTTAAACGTTTTGTTCTAATGATTTATGCAATTATATATATTTTTATATATATATTTACAAATATATAATAATATAATATAATATAATATATATTTATTTATTTATCTAATATTGTGATATAGATTTTTCATCTCTTATAACTCCTTGCTGGAGTGGCATTGTACTTTTATGATGTAACTTTTTAACATTGTGTATACATGTATGTCTGTACAATGATGAGATGTAAATAAAGATTACTACTAGTGTGAAAAGTCCATATTATTAAATTTATGTAAATTTATTTATTTTGCAAATAGTAAAAGAAAAGATATGTTGATAAGCTTAGATTATACATAATTGTAATGTTAAAATGTTGTTATTATTTTCATAGATATTGTAAACGTTTAGATTTAACTAGTAATGTTTATATTAAAATGAGATTATTTTGATATTAAAAATGAGACTACTCTGATATACATTTAGTTTATACAAAATCAATTTTTCTGCAGCAATATATGTTCATTCTCCAATATACTGTAAATCTTTGAATTATATCATGTGTTTATCTATTTATAATATTTGATATGTGTAATGTTACAAGATACTGTATTGTATACGTTACGAAATAAAATTTCTGTTCTGTCAATAAGTGCGACAGGTGTGCGTTATTGACTTAAAGGTTTATCACTATACTATATACGTTATCGATTGTTATAAAATGCTACTTATTGCTTACCACCATAAGTGCAAAAATTTCATGAAATTGTAATTAAACAATATCATTATGTTACACAAGAATCGCTTATTTTTAATTGCATTACAAGAATACCATTTAGAAACCTTTTACAATTGAGTTTTTTTGTTTGTTTCTGTTTTTTCTCTTTCTCTCTGGTTTTTGTTGTTCTTTTCGGTGAAAAGTTTACTTTTTTGTGGTATGCTATGCCCAGAAAATATCTTTTTGTAAATCATTCTATTAAAGCAAATTATGCGCAGTACTTCTTCAGTTCGCAAGTATGCAAATACTTTGCCACTTATCATTAATCCTGATTATACACCTTTAGTAATTGCATCTCTTACAGGTAAATATTAACTAAATCTATTTTTAAAACATGGTAAGAAAAAAACAAGTATAAAGATCAACAAGGCAAAGGCAACGTTCACAGGACGTGGCCTTCCCCCTCCCACCACACACTCAAGTAGGGCACCCAGAAGGCACCAAACACAAACCTGGAGTGGACATAAGGGTGAAAGGAGTGGGACATGTAATGTGAAATAATATAAACTAAAACGGGCCCATAAGGGAATTAAAGGGACAGTAAATGTTAGTTTCGTCAATGCTAAAATCAACAGTTACTATGTTCCTGGAAATGGCCATCCATTTTATTTGATTCATTTCTCGATGAACTGAATTTACTCATGAGTTGCGCTATCTGGTTCGCTACAATTTTCTGTCAGTTTCTATGGTGTCCTGTTTGAGGCAGTTAAAATATCGCCTGTTACGATTTAAGATTGACTAAATCTCTTGTTTTAGCTCGACTACTCACAAAATAGGGAAAGCTATTGTAATTGTGAATTTTGACAGAACTATGGCACTTTTTGAAAAATTCTACATTATTCAGGCTCTTGTTTTACTATCAAGCACTGAGACTAGTCAAACACACAGATATGTTAGCGAGAATGAACATTCCCATTCGAAGACTTTTCACTATAGACACTGGTAATAAGTTAAAGTTCTCGAAGGAAACATGCGAAAATTAAGGTTCAAGCTGCATGCCTCAAGATGAGTCAAAATATTTCAATAAAATCAAACATCAGAAATGTGTACTATGATTTTAGGAATAGTAAAATGATGCAAGATTCAAGTACAAGTTATGTGCGGTTAAGGACTGATTTTTCAGTATTTACAACTGTATATTTCTATTGCGTTACTAACTCAGTAAGGCATATTTATGCATATTTTGACCACTTTTTGGTAATTTACGTTGGCTGTAAGTGCCATTGATAATGTGTTAATTGCTTCCTTTATATTAAACACTTAAATACATTTTCAAAATTTCATGAAAATTAGCATGAATCTGGAGGCGTGCTGCGAAGATTTTTACATTTTGATTCGCACGAGGATTTAAGTATTAGAAAGTATAAGAAGCATGAGACAAATTCAACGTTGAATAGCGCGAAAAGTTTCTTGCGAGAATGTAAAATATTGCCACTTTATCTATAAAAATACAGAAAGTTAGAAAAAATAGCATGTCAATAGGAGACCTTCAACTGGCCCAAGCAGGACACCGTATATTTCAACTGTATTAAACCCACGTTGAAAGTAACGGTTATTTAAAAGTGTCTTCTTAAGACGTAAGAAGACACTTTTTGAATAGCTATGCTGGGGTATAGTCGTATAATGATAATGTGACGACAGGCTTTTATATTTTGCCTTATAGCCTACTAAAGTTTACTCTTGTTACACATTATCGCTCAAGCATTTATTTTATCATAATAACATAATCGTTATCATTTTTTGTTTTCTTTACAAGTTTTGTTTTCAAGTTTATTTGATTATCTCAGTATGCATACAAATACATAAACACGAGAAAAAGAATCCTATATATATATATAAAAAACCATGTCTACAGAGGACAACATTCATCCAAAAAGATGAATTATGAATATTTGTTTGCAACCAAATTTCTTGTGTATATGAAAGAAAGACAGTACTGAATCAACATGTCTAGAATAAATTGTTTACAAAATATCGTCTGTCAACTTAACCTTTTCTTAACCTGAATTCTAATATATTGTGATTGGTCAGCTGGTTGCACGCGCTTTCTACTGTGCCGTTAAATAAACTTCTGTAATTTACACAAAAATATGTCATTGGGCCAGTAGGTGTATTGTGTCTGCACGCGATATAGTTTCAGTATAATTATAGTGTTGTGATGATGTCGTTTATGTGGCAAAAAATAGAATTAATAAACCTGCAAAAAGTAGAAAGAGAAGAAATAAATCTCTGTTGATCTTGGATTATTATCTGGTTACTGATTTATAGGGATGTACGGCTGCAAAATTTACAAATGTGACGAGAAGGGTGAGTAAATATTGGTTTTGTTTTGTAAACATAAGAAAAACAGGGGATTTCCCCCCTTATGAATAATTGCTGTGAATTATCTTACTAACTTAGAATCTGATAAGGGTGGAAATTTTAGTACTTTCAAATATCCCTCATTTGTGGTAAATGGTGTGCGTTTGACCAGCCCTTAAACGAAAGTGAAATATTAAGGGCTTAGCCTCGCTGCAAGTCAATTAAGGTCAGTTAGGTTCAATTAAACCGGTAATCAAGTTACTTAGAAATAAACAACTAGATGAAGGAAATGCAGAAGATATATCTGTTACTGGTATACTATTATCATCTTCATTCATGCTTTTAAATAAGTATTATCCTCTTTACAAATTTCAAAGTAATTATGAAATAAAGTTTTCAACGATATAAATAACTGACTGTAATATGGATGGGTCATTATGTTACAAAAAGAAAAAAACCCGACAAGTAAATAAAAGAAGACGACGTTTAGGTCTACAAAGGTTAAGAGGTTTGGGGTCGAGAAAGACGGTCAAAATTAAAATAAGATACACAAAACAAAGGACAAAGGGAAGTTACTTACCGTAGAAAGGAAACAAAAACTTCACCATAATGACGATTATTGGTAAGGCATCTAGCACGGCTTCTAACCAAAAGGAAGGCACTAGTAAGGAAAAATGAGTAATTATCCAATTTTCAAACAATACTATACCATAATGTGTCATATTAACATCAACGTGCGCACTATTATATGTTATAGATTTCATGCACAGAGCGTCGCAATTAAATGTTAAAAAAAATGGGAAGAATAAATGTTTTAATGCACTTAACTTAATAGAAAACCGTTTAAATTTCGGTAAAGTTCAAACATGTATATTTACAAACCAGTTTGCGAGACTACATCTTTTGTTTAATTGTTTCACATTTATTTCGTAATCTTGCCTTGGCATACATAGATGATAGGCAGACTAAAAAACAAATGTGTTTTCAAACGGGAAAACCCTTAAACATTTGATATTTTCACGTCAGACACTTGACATATTAGACCAAAAAATACTGTGTCAGGTATAATATTTTTACACGTAGATAACAACAGCGAGGTAAAAACCCCAAGGTCATTTATTCAAAATAGTTTTCAAGATAGACCACAATCTTCGGGATTTTAGTTTAGTTAAGCATGCAATCGTTTATTAAAATGATCAAAATCATTAAAGTCAATTTAAAACATAAAATATCGTTTCAAAGAAGGTCAATTTATAAGTACAAAATTCATTCATGCTATGTTTTATTAGAATCGCATAAACAATTTTTGAAATATGACCCAAAATGTAAATTCTCTTTAGAAAATGTCTTTATATGTATCAAAAGATCATATCTAATATGAAACCTTAGGAGGATTTAAATGTCGCGTTTTTATCCCTTTATTTTCTTATTCATATATTATATAAAAAGGTCAGAAATTTGGAAAATCTTTTCTAATTTATAGATCCGGATAGATGGTCAGTCAGATTTCCCTTTCAATTTTATCTGATGGTAATAAAATAAAAACCAGCTCAGAACGATGTTTTTCACGTGAAATTTGAAATGTTTGCCGTGTTCTATATCATTTAACAATAGACTTAAATAACCAAACGATTATTTTATCGCATGCTTGTGCACATGCTTAAGGTATTTACCTAAATCCATACAAAAATGTGTGCGAGATACGAATTTATCGCTTACACAATTTGTCATACTCGTTAACACTGGCTGGGGCGCCATCGAGGGATATTTTTGCTATAAACAAAATGTGGAGGCCACAAGGCCGTGAAGGTATTTTTGGCAAAAACATCCCAAGATGTCGCAAAGCCAATGTTATATCGCCATGACTTACAATTTACATGACGTATAACTGTTTTATCGAAATTTCATTATTTCTTGTAACAGAAAACAGCAAAAAATACTATTCTCAGTGTTTTCCCTCTCTTGTGCCCTTTTCCATTTGTTTCAAATGTAAACCCCAGAAAAAATGAACCAATACCAGCTAATTCTGTCGTAAGCTACCTCACAGCTTTATATAATAACTCCGTTAGGTGCGTTCCTTCAGTGGGTTAGTTGTCGCCGAAGAAATAATAATAATAAAATACGTTTTCAGATCTTCGTTATCAAATCTGTGTATTGGGTGTGTAGGGATTTACTCTGAGTAGTAGTAAAGGTAATCGATTAACGTTTGTATCAACATTTAAAGAATGATATGAAATGTCATTAAAATATCAGTTGAAATAAAGAATGCAGTATTAAATTTTGTCAATTTCTATAGAAATAAAAAGTACAGATTTAAGAATTCATTTCTACGGTGGCACAAAGGTGACATGTATGTGTATTTATCTCGTGGCTACGAGATACTATGTCGTGGCCACGAGATAGCTTAGTCGGGGCCACGAGATTCTAAGTCGTGGCCACGAGATAGATAAGTCGTGGCCACGAGATACTATGTCGTGGCCACGAGATAATTATCCAATCAGAATACACTATATATATTATGATTTTTTTTTTAAATTGACAACTTTCTTTTACATGCAGCATTAATGTTTGAAAATGTTGAAGATATTCACTTTGAACTTGTCTTTAGGGTCATATTAGAAAGTCACCTTCCAAGGCCCATCAGACATTAATTTTGACTATAGCCCTTTGTTGGGACAATTTTGTGATCGAATTGGTCAGTTTGTACGTACTACGGCCTGTTGACCTTGTTTAAACGATAACATGAGAAAGAATAAGTCCTGGTTTATTTTGTTTGGAAGGGACATTGCCCATGGACAGTAGATAGCCTATCAGGTAAAATCCTTGTCTGATGAATATTTTAGAAGGGATAAGCCATGGTTTATATAACCCAGAAAGATCATTACACCTGATCAGTAGACGACATCTAATAATTTCGAGGCCATTTGGTCAAAAATAAGGGTCACAGTGACGCTAAATGTAAAATTATTGACCAGTCAATAAGTTATATAAATAGCACCCTTGTACTATAGCACATGTCTAGTTAATTAGGGAAATTCATATAAATGGTGTAATCTGATTGGTTATTTATCTCGTGGCCTCGACTTAGTAACTCGTGGCCATGACATAGTATCTCGTGGCAACGACTTAGCTATCTCGAAGCCACGACTTAGTAACTCGTGGCCACGACATAGTATCCTGTGGCCACGAGATAAATAAAAACACACACATGTCACCTTTGTGTCACCGTACATATTAGTCTATTATGAAAGTCTAAACATGATGTATTTAAATATGTGATTTAAATATAAATCTTAATTATATTTTTTTATTATTTAAGTTATTCGTCGAACGTCTATATAAATGTAAGGATAAAATACAATAATTATAAAAATACGATTTATTTTAAGGCAACAACAGACACTTTCTGTGTCACTATCATAAGCGCCATTTTAACCAACCTTTTTAGTAAAAATTGTTGTTCATATTGAATGCTACTTTTGATCTTGGTAGACTTAGCCTTAACAATACCTTAATAGTTTGTAAATACTTGATTTTGAACAAAAATCTTGTAAATTTCAAAATATTGTATCAAAGTCATTTTCTTATTTCTTTTGACATTAAACTTTTGAAATAGAAATATAATCATTATATCTAGGGAACAGTGTCTTTTTTTCTCATTCTGTCTATCTTTACAAAATATAATATGTAACTTAAAACGTTTTTTTGTGGCTTTCTCATCCTACTTATCGCTGAATTAAAGATATCTAAGCCGCTGATTGAGCAAACAAAAAGTCATGGCATGGTTCCCTCCGTAAATGAATCCTTTTGTTGCATTTCATGTTAATTGATTAATTATTAATTAAAAACTCTAAAATGTTCGACCTGCATCAGAAGACGTCATACATTGACTGTTCTTCGACCCTGACTTTTACGCTGGAGTTTTGCATAACACGCAAATATCGCACCAAATGGGTCACAATTTGCAGTAGCATACTCTATCAACATAATATGACCAAGTGGCATCTGACCAAATAAAAAGCCGCTGATTTATAACATTTTATAGCAGATTTTGTTCAAAATTAACGTGATTTACTGTCTGTGTCGTTTATGTGTATATCAGTAAAACATTGTGTCAATCGCCGGTCGGAATGGAACGTATTTCTCGTGCATACAGTGACCGGAATATTTAATTTAGTTTTTTTTTTGTTTACTACTGTTATTATTGTTGTTATTATTATGATGATGAAAATATCGGTGAATGAAATAATGTTAAAATATAAATTAAAATTGCAGAACACTGAGCTCCCGACAGGCTAGCTATCACTACATGATAATATCTATTGTGACTATTAAATTACTATTGTTATTTATATAATTACTATTATTATTGTTGTTGTTATTACTATTATTATTATCATTAATGTGGTCACAATATATTTTAAACAGGTAATAATTGGATCTCAGTTTTCTGTGATTTCAATTCATATTTTATCAGTTGCTATTTTAATGTTTAATGCCTAGGTCACAAATAAAACGGCCGCCGCCCGATTTAGAGATAATTTGAAAACATCGGCGGCTTTGACGATTCCGCAAACGCCGGGCGATTTTAAATCTGATACCTGGCATGGTCATGAATTAAACTGTCGCCGGACGATTTTATGCCGAATTGATGTTACAGACAGCATTCAAAGACCAGGCGGTCGCCGCCCGATGTCCGAACGGCGTCTGTGCGATTTATAAATGGATTGGACGGTCGCCACGTGGGCGTCGGGCGGTTAAGGCTCGGTATTTTAGGTCATTCTTTTAAAAACCAGTCAGTGGTCATTATGCCAGCCAAGAAGGTAGTTAATAGAGACAAGATGAAGACCAAGCAAATAATGCAACAATTGTAGTTTGTCTTTTCCTTAATACTTATTCTAGGAGAAGAATTTCATAAGACAATTGTGTTTCATTCTAATCTTGCTATTTAAAGAATATTTGCATTGCTCTGTGTATGTTGTAAATTGTAACATGTATATATATTCTGAGAATTAAGATATGTTTAAACTAATCCGCGTATAAAGTTCATGTTAAATCCAATAGAATTCACAGATACATTTTAAGACAACTACAAAAATCTCAAGCCGCAATTACAACAAACTCATCGGGAGATACTTGTTCGCCAACTGTTGTCTATTCAAGCGCCGGGCGATGTCCGAGTGGCGTCCGGGCGATGTCCGCCCGAGTGCTTTTAAAATCGGTGTATGTTTTTGTATCAAAACCAAAAGACCGATCCAACAAGAATCCCCGGGCCTACGGCGATCGTTCGATCCCCGCCAGATGATTTTTTGTCAACTCAATGACCTCCAAAATTACCGTCCGGACGCCGTTAGCTTTTAAGTAGTACTTTAAACTCGATGAGCAAAAATTTCAGCTGCTGCAGTCCGATTGTAAGGTGGCCGGACGGACATTGGCCGATATTGCGATTTTTTGGAAAAATAGAAGCCGCCCGGCGGCCGTTTGTCATTTGTGACTTAGGCGTAAGGTGGCGATGAACATGTATTATATTTATAACGTTTGTTTAAATTTATGTTCTCATATGATTTACAAATGTGCATGGGATTAGTTTGTTTGAAATTCATAAAGTAATAAATCAAGTTAGTATTTGTTGATTTTTTTAACGCAAGTAAGACATACAAATGAGAACGGGATTTTAGACCTTTTAATTTTAAACGGACTTCGAAAACGGAATTCGTAATACGGAATAGTTTTGGGATTTTCTCAAAACATACTTGCGCGGAAAATAAGATAAACTGTAAACCAGCGGTTTTTGTACATGTATTGGCTTGTTATAGTATTTCTATCACCATATTTCAAGTTTGAGACAATATAACCATTATCTATATAAAGGCAAAAAAATATATAAAAAAATAAAAATAAAACAATACAAGTTTCTTAATTCATATACTTCATTGCAGTGCCATTAAGTTCTGTTTTAGCAAAGGAAAATATCATCACTGCTGTCACTGCTGACGCCAAGTATACAGAGTAGTTTTGGATTTTTTTTTTGGGTGGGGGAATCTCCTGTGAGACTGATTTGCTCTTATTTGATTTACAAGGCAGCGCCTATTTCTCATGTGCTGAGCCGGTCGATTACGTTTACCTGGTGCAACATTTGAACCAGACGGCAGTGGGTGCTGGACTTGGTCTGGAACTGCTCTCTTATCGTTATTGTTATCAACCTGCAATTCTTTCTTACGTAGACCGTCTGCGGGCTTAGGCGCTCTATCACCTCCCCCAACGTCATCGTCGTATATATATTTGTATAAAAAATGAAAGTTTGTATAAAATATAGTAACGTTTCAGTGTGAAATTGCACGAAATTCGTACAATTATAGTGCATATGCTATACCGACTAACATTAAACCCTGGGCCCTCAAAAGTTGCCGATTTTCTTACAATTATATCTAAGAGTAGGAAATTGATATTATATGTGTGTCGTTATTTATTATTATTATCATTATTATTATTTGCTATGTTTGAAAACGATTGTGTTACTTTTCGCTGCAACACTATACTGTTTGCATTGTATTTAGATTTTCAGAATGAACGCTAGCAGACAAAATCTACTTTTAACATCACTTCCTGCTTAAGTTCAATCCCCACCAGATGCTTCAGAATATATCAACCGTGCACAGTCATTTTAGTTGTCGTGATGATGCCACCTCTATACTCTGTATTAGATATTCACACTCGTTTGTTTTCAATTGATTCGATTATATATTCCGAAAGAAACGTTTTTTCCAAATTTTCTCAGAAAATATGTACACTATCTATAACTGGTGAAGTATCAGAAACATTACATTTAATAGATATGTTACATATCATAAACTTAGAAATTACAGTCGCTACAAACTGTCTCAAGTAACAATAATTTTATTGTTTGTGATATGGATATGATGTTACCTAACCCTAAATTGATACACTTTCCACCATATTCAATGTGAGCACCGCGTATGTACATGTTGAAATTCGCATGATGATACGTACATTTTACACAACATTTGCGAATTACATCACTTGGCCAACCATAGATCAATGGCTTTGGTATCGCAACGGCTGGGATACCCGCAGTTGGTGCAATAGATGGGACATCACACGAAATATTGCGACCAATGGATAAGCCACACGAATAATTCTATTCTGGATACTGTCACTTCCACGCTTCCGACACACAAGTTATCGTGAATTTAGATGGACGCTCGAGATTTCATGCAATTCCCATTGAAGCGTTACGTCACATTACACAATATAGAATTGGCTTCAGCAGTGACAGTAGTTTACGTTAAGTCCTGTATACCTGTTTTACTAGTATATCTTTAAAAAATCGCTTCTTGGTCATTGGTAAAAAAATTAACACTACAATAAAGTTTTTTTTTTTGCTCCTTTGTTTGTTTGTTTTATTGGGTCTTTATATAAATTATGGTTATTGTCTCCATCTTTAATGTGTTGATGTTGATGGTTTACATTAATACTATAACTAGAATATACAAGTTAAAAAAGCTAGTTTTAGCACATTAGTCTTCCTATCATTTATGTTTTGAGAATATCCCCCAATTTATTCCGTATTTCGAAGTCCGTTTACGAAGTCCGTTTAAGAAAGAAAGGTCTATTGTAGATTATTGTTCGTTAAATGTAAATTCTTATCAATACTTAGACATATCTAAATACAAACAAAAGGTATCGCTCGGTCAATATGATCCGACCTTCCTGATTTCTATTATCATAATTACATTCATATTCCTCTGCGGATGTGTACATCTTAGAGGTTCTGTTTATTCTGGGACATACAAAAGTATTCATGGTTTGTCCCAGGTTTATATAAGTACTATGATCGATTACTGGCGAATAATATATTCAAAGCAGTTACTGAACATGTTTTCATATCGGTTCGATTATATAGAAATGCATACAGAACTCATCTGCAGATTATCGTTAAAGATATAATCGAAATTTCTGAGGGAAGCCTGGCCACCATTCGTATAGGAGTCCACACTAGAAATGTTGTCTGTTTCTTTTTGCAATGTAATAGAACGAGGTTGATTCTGCAGGACAGTACAAGAGTAAAAAAAACGTGTAAAATAATATAAATCAGATAACGGAGAAACGAATTAGTATTTAAATATATTATGCGCATCTAATTTCTTCGGTTTCGGTGATTACAGGTGTGGTCCTTTACGATCCCCATGGCTGAGCAATTTGCTTTTATGCTAAATTATCTAAATACGTTACATATTGTTCAGCAAAGAATGTTAAAGTTAAAGGAAGACAATATTATGTCGAAAGATACCAATGTCCAATTTGGTGCCGCAACATCGGGGCGGTGCGTTATTAATAATTGGCAGGTTACGCGCAGAGAAAATAAAAATTGTGTAAGTTTTATTTCTTAAATCCTTACGTAGCAGCTTTTAAATACTAAACGTATGGGTTTAAAAGTTCTTCGTAGGAGTTTTTAACTCATAATTACGCTTTCTATGTCCTATGCAGGAGTTAAGAATTCTAGTGGCACACGTTTGTCTCAATCATCATCAAACCTAAACAGGATACTTGTTTAAGTAACTGCTCAAATGAGTTCAAATATTGGTCATCTCAGATGAAAAACTTGGTCACAGGAGAAACATCTTGTAAACATTCTTGTAAACCTTTTGGTTAGAAAGGATGTTTAAATTAATTCTAGGTAAAAGTTTGAATATGTGTCACCTGAGGTCAAAAACTAGTTTACACAGCCCAAATATGGAAAAACATTGTTAAAACACTCTAAAGCTACTGCCTTGATCCAAATATCGTGAAAATTAATCAGACAAGTTGCTTTGATTATTTCTAGACCAAGTTCAAATACGGATCATCTGTGGTAAACAACTAGGTCACATAGCCCAAATATGTAAAAAAAATACTTGTTGACAATCAATAAGCTATTGTTTATTTAAATATCTTGGATGCAATATAGTATAATTTGTCCGATAGTTTACCTTAGTAATTTCTATGTCAAGTTCGAAAATGAGTCACCATGGGACAAAAACTAGGTCACACAGCCCAAATATGGAAAAACATTGTTAAAACACTCTAAAGCTACTGCCTTGATCCAAATATCGTGAAAATTAATCAGACAAGTTGCTTTGATTATTTCTAGACCAAGTTCAAATACGGATCATCTGTGGTAAACAACTAGGTCACATAGCCCAAATATGTAAAAAAAATACTTGTTGACAATCAATAAGCTATTGTTTATTTAAATATCTTGGATGCAATATAATATAATTTGTCCGATAGTTTACCTTAGTAATTTATATGTCAAGTTCGAAAATGAGTCACCATGGGACAAAAACTAGGTCACACATCACAAATATGGAAAAGCGTTGCTAACACTGTTTTCATCAAAATATAAAAAAGAACTTGTTAACACTTTTATGGAGGTAATTGTTTTGATCCAAAATATCCTGGAAATTGGTCAGAGGATGGCCTTGGTGATTTCTAAATCCAGTTATAATGTGTGTTGTCTGGGGTCAAAAACTAGATCACACCGCCAAAATATGGAGAAACATTTTGAACATTCTATTGGCTACTGTTTTGATTTTTATGTCCTGGAAATTGGTCGGAAATTGTATTGATGGTTTCTAGGTCAAGTTTGAATATCGGTCGCCTGGTGTCAAAAACTATATCACACAGCCCAAATATGGAGAAAAAACCTTGTTAACACTATAGAGGGTATTATTTTGAACCAACTAAACATCCTGAAATTCGGCCAGAAAGATTGTAGCTTTATCATTTCTAAGTCGAGCTTAAATCATCTTAGGACAAAAATATGTCTTACAGCTTAAATATGGAAAAACCTTCTTAACACTCTAGGGGCTACTGCTTTGAACCAAATATCATGGAATTTGTCCGAAAAGTTGGTTTTATAATTTTCAGGTAAAGTTTCAATACTGGTCAACATTGGTCAAAAATTACGTCAAACAGTCCAAACACGAATTAACATTCTAAACACGCTAGAGCCTAATGTTTTCATTCAAATATTAACTAGGTCACACATCAAAATATGGAAAAACGTTGCTAACACTATTTTCATCAAAATATAAAAAAGAACTTGTTAACACTTTTATGGAGGTAATTGTTTTGATCCAAAATATCCTGGAAATTGGTCAGAGGATGGCCTTGGTGATTTCTAAATCCAGTTATAATGTGTGTTGTCTGGGGTCAAAAACTAGGTCACACCGCCAAAATATGGAGAAACATTTTGAACATTCTATTGGCTACTGTTTTGATTTTTATGTCCTGGGAATTGGTCGGAAATTGTATTGACGATTTCTAAGTCAAGTTTGAATATCGGTCGCCTGGTGTCAAAAACTATATCACACAGCCCAAATATGGAGAAAAAACCTTGTTAACACTATAGAGGGTATTATTTTGAACCAACTAAATATCCTGAAATTCGGCCAGAAAGATTGTAGCTTTATCATTTCTAAGTCAAGCTTAAATCATCTTAGGACAAAAATATGTCTTACAGCTTAAATATGGAAAAACCTTCTTAACACTCTAGGGGCTACTGCTTTGAACCAAATATCATGGAATTTGTCCGAAAAGTTGGTTTTATAATTTTCAGGTAAAGTTTCAATACTGGTCAACATTGGTCAAAAATTACGTCAAACAGTCCAAACACGAATTAACATTCTAAACACGTTAGAGCCTAATGTTTTCATTCAAATATCATGGAAATTGGTCAAAGTTTGTTTTGGTTATTTCTAGGTCAAATTTTAATATGGGTCACATGTGGTCTGAAATTGGTGACACAGTCCAAATAGGGAAAAACCTTGTTAACACTCTAAAAGCTAATGTTTTGATACAAATATCCTAGAATTGGCCAGAAAGGTCGTATTTTCGTAGGTCATATTCGAATATGGGTCACCTGGGATCAAACACTATGTCACACAGCCAAAAAATGGGAAATCTATGTTATTGCTCTAAGACTATTTTTTATCCAAATAACATACAAATTTGTCAGAAAATTATTTTTGGCGATTTTTACGTCAAGTTTTATATGTTATATTGGTTATCTGAAATCTAAACCAATGTCACACATCTCAAATATGAAAAACCTTGTTAAAAAGTTGTGGGATAATGTTTTGATTCAGCTATCATGAAATCGGTCAGAAATGTTGTTTTGATGATTTCTAGGTCAATTTCGAATCCTGGTCACCTGAGGTCAAATACGTTTAAAAGTTTGTGGTTACTCTTAAACTTTATATCAATAACTATTTTGAAGTCATCTGTAATCCACAGCTATCTGTTTCTGAATTGTCAATGTCTTTATTTATCCTGGAAATTAGCCAAAAAGGTTGTCTTGATGATTTCTTAATTGATTTTAAATATTGGTCATTTAAAGTAAAAAAATAGGTCACACAGCCTTAATATCGAAAAACATTGTATACACTCTAAAGACTATTGTTTTGAATCAATGTTTCTGAATTTTTGTCAGACAGATTGCTTTGATCATTTCTTAGTCTAGTTTAAATATTGGTCATCTTTGACCAAAAACTAGATCACACAACTTAGATATGGAAAAACCTTCTTAACACTCTAGGGGCAACTGCTTTGATCAAAATGTTATGGAAATTTGTGAGAAAGGTAAGTTTGATAATATCTAGGTCATGTTTGAATATGGGTCAAAAATTTCGTCAAAAAGTGCGAACATTGATAAACCTTGTTAACACACTTTAGGCTGCTGTTTTCATCCAAAAGTCATAGAAATTGGTTAAAGTTTGTTCCGATGATTTCAAGGTCAAGTTTTGTATGGGTCAGTGTTGTATAAAACTAGGTCACACAGTCCTAATATGGACAAATCTTCTTAACACTTTAGAAGCTACTGTTTTGATCCAAATATCTTAAAAATTGGACGGAAATGTTGCTTTTATGATTCGTAAGGGACGTTTGAATATGAATCACCTGGTATTAAACACTAGGTCACACAAAATATAGAAATTCTTTGTTAACACTTTAGAGGCTATTGTGTTGATCCAAATATCTTGGAAATAATTCAGAAAGGTTGATTTAATGATACCAATATCAATTACTGGTATGGGTCACCTAGGGTCAAAAAATAAATCACACAATTCAAATATGAAAAACATTGCTAACACTGTAGAGACTAACACTCATCAATTTTAAAAGTTTTCAATTTTGGTGAAACATTATTAAAAGGTTTTCCCGGGTTTTTTAATTAAAAATATTTTTCAAAAATTTACTATCAAAAAAGAAAACCCCGGCATCAAAACCTAAAAAAGGAAAAAGCCCTTAGAAGGGGCAGGGAAAATGCTGATTTACGTGGACAAAAACAAAAGGGAAAAACAACCTGAAAAACCCAAAAGGGGAAAAAGGTTTTTGGGATTTTATAATACTATTTAAACAAATTATTTAAAGGATTTTAAAATCTATCTTTACAAGCCGTGCTTTAAGATTTTTTCTGTTTTTCTCGATTTTTGAATAAGAAACCTTCCCTATAATTCATCAAGCAATTCAATCAATATAATTTGATTGCAATATTCACTTAGCTTAAGTTTCTTAATCAGGATTGTATTTTTTAAAAAAAACCTTGCAAAAAGGTAACCGCTCACATGCATAAACAATGCTTAAAAATAAGATAGTATACAGAAGCTTCAAGGAGTTTTGTGGCAACCTGATAAGAGCGATGCAAGGCTTTCGAGACAGATCATATATAGAACATGTGTTGCCATTTTGATCTTGATAAAGGTTTAAAATACTGTTTAAACATGTTAAATTTACAGATAAACAGATAAACATCTTAATGTATGACAAAAATATACATTTAGATGCCTCTAGGTCCTCTTGCAGAGGAGGATCCCTTTCAGTATAGCCCATGTGAACAAGAGTTAATGTATAATCTAGATGAACCTCCTGAGAGCTTACAAGATCACCTAATATATCTTTAATTAAAAGTACAGTGTATGTAAATCTTGATGTTCCTTGGTCATCATACATGATCTTTTAATATATATTCCATAACAGCTAGAGTATACGTACATTAAGATGATTTCCTCATATATTTTCTATACTGAATATAATATATGTACATATCTTTAATATGAACTTAAGTGTTTGTAAATCTTGGTCCTGGGTCATCATACCTGATCCTCTTATATATATTCCACAACAACTAGAGTATACGTACATTTCCATGATTTCCTCATATATTTTCTATACTGGATAGAGTATATGTACATATAAATGATCCTTTGGTCATCTTACTTGATCCCCAAATTACCGTTCGATCAACCCAAAAATTTAAAAGTGCCTGAAAATAGTCACCCCTTAAATGAAATTCTCTTGTATAGGGTTTCCATAAGATCTAGAGAAATGTTCATAAAGATGAACCCTTTTGTCAAAATTAATGACCCCTTTGATTATTTTTCTAGAAGAACTAAAAAAAAATTGAAATTAAATGTTTACTTCACTTTTTTTTTTAAGCTGACCCCCGAATCTTTTTTTTAATATTTTTTGGTTTTTTGGTAAAGTTTACTAGGGGGCACATAAAAAAAAGTTTTTTTAATTTGACCCCTTTGCCCTTTTTGAAATTTTTTTGGACCCCTTTTCATTTTTTTTTAGTTCCAAAATAAAAATTTTAAAAAAATTTTTTATAAAACCCAATTTTTCCTTTCATATGAACAAGGTGGCATGTCTTTTTCATAATCTCCCGGGTTACCTTTGTGATCCGCAAATAAATGTCTGTGGGCCCCATCGGGACAAAATTTTGTTTTTCAAAGATGACCCCTTTAGTTTTAAACAAGATCGTTTTTGGAATTATCTTTAAGAACTAATGATATAATTTATTTTCCATTTATTTTTCAAAAAGTAAATAAAAAAAAAATAAAAAATTTCTGTATCCCGCCCCGAATACAAATTCTAAAAAAGAAAAAAGGGGCGAAATTTTCATCTGGAATACCCCTTGCCCAATTTCCCTGACCCCCAATATCTCCTCCGTGTTGGGGAAAAAGTTTATTTAAAAAACATCTTAAATGATCCCTGGTCGTCCTACATTTTCACACGTCATATCAAATTTTTAATAAGAAACAGGGGCCCAAATGTTTTAAAAAATCAGATACCTTTTGTCAATTTAAAAACCATGATCCCCAATAATTCTGCCCCCGTGTTAGGTGGAGTTTATGTATTATATCTACATGATTCTCTGGCCATCGTATGTTATCTACTTATACATGCTTCATTAAAAATATTTTATATCTAGATCATCGCCTGGTAGCCTCTTCACATGTTCCATAACAAACAGAAAGTATGCACAATTTCCTGGTTTTCTAGGGTTTTTTGGTGATCCCTTTATGGAGGCTCCATGCCATACAAAGAATATGTAAAATTTAAATGATCCCTCATCGTCTTACATGATCTCCTTTTACATGTTCACTAATAAACAAGAAAGTACATCTTCGTGATTCCCTGATCGAATGACGTGATCCCCTTGTACCGGCTCCATAAACATCAGATTATATGTACAGCTACATGATCCACTGTTCGTCTTAGGTGATCCTCTCATACATGTTCGATAGTAAAGAGAGTTTCTTACTCCAGCTAAAATTCCGGTCATCTGGGTTCACAAACAAGGTTACACATTTTAAGCCCAAATTGTCTGGGGAATTTGGTCAGGAAGGTTGCTTAGATAATTTATTGATAACTGGGTACTTGACTGAAGCAGGCTAACTTGATTAGGGCCATCATGGGCATATTTTTGTTAAAAAGGTGCGGGATTGTTATGCTACATGAAGACGGTTGGATAGGTGGCCTTTTTATCCAACCATCACATTCTTTTAAGAGAATTCACTTGATTTTTATTAACATTTTACAGTGTGCTTGGAAGTATGTTAATCGTCCGGAAACTGTAATTGAACATAAGATTCCGATCTGATGAAAACTTTTTTTTCTAGATAAAAAAAAAATACAAACCCAATCAAACCAAAGGGTTTACACCAAAATGTTTTTAAAGCTTATATTTTTCTTTCGGGAAAAAAAAAAAATTCCTGTTTTGCTGTTTCAATTGAAACCTTTAAATGCATGAGAAAAAATAGAACCACAAAATGGCCCTTAAACCTTGAAAACCCATTAATAGGATAAAATTCAAAATTTGGGCTAAAATTTTGTGTTTTTTTAAAAAAAAATTAAAAAAATTTTTTATACTTAAATTGATTTTTTTCCGGGTTTTGAAAAAAATTAAATTTATCCAAATTTAAATATTTAATTTCATAAAATTAAACAACATGCTCTTACCCAAATTTTTTAAAATTTTTAAAAATAACTTTTTTTTAATTTTACCTTTTTTCAATTTTTGACTTTAAAAATTTTGGCCCTCAAAAAACCAAGAAAAGGAAAACATCATACAAAATTAGATTATTTGACTTTTGTATACAAATGTCTTTTGTAAAAAGTTCAAACCCTAAAACGTTTATCTCGACATTTTATTATCTCGATATTTTTGACGGTCCCGATGACTTCGAAATAAAGAGAGTCGACTGTAATAATCTCTATTTCAAATTGGCAACTTTAATTAATCATTTTAACTAAAACAAAAACTTGAAAAACTTAACAAATTGTTTTTTTAACAATGGTTGAGAATTTCATGGGTGTTGTTTTTGTTGTTTTTCGCTTTTTAAAACCCCAGGTCCCTTTTTTTTAAATATTTGGGGGGGTTTCCCCAAATTAAAAAAAAAAAAAAAAATTTTAAAATCTTCAATAAAAATTTTAATTTAAAATTTAAATTAAAAAAATGAAACCCTTTTTAACCCAATTTTGTTTTTTTAACTTTTTTCATAAAACAAAGGGTAAAACTCTTGTAATTGTTTTTGGGTAAAGTTTTTAATCAAAAATTGTCAATAACCTAAAAAATTTTAAAATTTTTTAAAATTTGTTTGGGTTCAAGGATAAATTGGGTTGGTTTTCCCCCAAAAAAATTAAAAAAATTTTATATATTTTAACTAAAAATTTGTTTATTTAATCGTGTCTTTTGTTTTTTTTTTGCGGATACCTTTTCCCCTTTTTGGAATTTTTAATTTTGGAAAGTAACGGAAAAGCCTTATAAGTTATAATTCATATGATACAACATGTTCAGTGAAACATGCTAAATATAGTGTATTTCTCATCTATTTATAATTTTCAAGTATGTTTGTTAATTTTTTACCTTCTTTGGTTACAGGTGTGCATTATTTACGTTCTTGCTGTCTCGGTGTTAATGCACAGAACAAATCTTGTATTTCTGATACCAATCGTTTCAAAATATTTACCAACTTCAGAAGAAGCAGTTTATTTTTTTCATACTTCACCTACTTATGGTATGCATGCCATTTCACAATAATTTTGATTGAGTTTCTCAGTGACAAGAAATTTCTTAAACAATTGCTTTGAATCAACAGCATTAAAACTTTTTTGAATATTGACTTATGATTACAATTAGACTTCTTAGTAAAATTACAATATTTACGGAGTTTGACTAATCACTTAGTGCATATTATTTCTTGCAGCAAATAACACTATTGGTTTTAGATCAGAGCTGTGGATAGATAGATATTTCAAACACAATCATGTAAGTATTCTGAAGCTTTAGAAATAACTGCATTGCTATCAGTTTTTTACAAAAGTGGCACGGTCAATGTTTGTAACAGGTTCAGTTATTTAAAAAGGTTAAAAAGGATACAAAAATAAACTGTAGAATTCATGATCTATGAAGAAAAGAAAAATATACTGTGCCATTATATAACAGATTATTTTGACAATAAATGGTGACACTTTGACACATTTATGTAACGAAATTTTTAAAATAATCACTTGTTACTGTGAAACGGAGGGTAGACCAAGGATAACCCGTAATTTGTTTATAATCCTCTCTAATTTCAGTTGTATTCATTATATTTTCGTTATATTTGACGTCTCTTCTTTTAAATTTCAAAATATTATGAATCTAATGAGGTGTTTTTTTTTTCAAACCGTCTTATATTACAATGAACATGCAACTTATAATGAAATCTTATACTGCACCAAAGTGATTGTTACAAAAATGGATTTTGCGCAAAATTGCCGGAGCATAATGTAAAACCCGAAAAATAGCAGGCAAAACTTTTATTTGGACATTTGGTTTTCGTGGAATCAAGTTGCAACCGGTTGTGATTGCAACGTTTATTTATTCGGCAACGTTGTCATATTTGGCCCAAAACACTCAAAAAGTTACATCAAGCAGGTGGCAGAGAGGAGATGTGCTTCCTTCTGCTTGAGGGGTTTTAATGGGGCAGCAGCCTCATCGTCAAGTAAATTCTGGACTTGTGAGAGGCTAAAATGGCTTAAGGCCGTTCTTTATGTAACGTGCATCCAATTCTGAAAAGTCTTTGACTCTATCTCAATCCATTTAGAAGTTGCAGCACTTTTAAATCAGTTTTGATGGGGAAAAAATCATGCAAAAAAGTGATTTTTGGCAAAGTAGAGATGTCCCATCGTTACCATGGCAACATAAAATTTAAGATTCATGCTAGTACAAAGGCAGTTGTCCAGGTTACATTCAGAAGTTGATTGTGTTTTTCTTCAGCTACCAGTGGCAGTAACATTTTGCATAGTTTGCATTCTGGTTTTATTTTCCAAATTTGCTGTGAAGAAGTTTTGCAAGGAAAGTAAGTGTATATTTTCTTTATTGCTTCAAATCTATAAATATGCGAACATAGTTATTTAAAATCTAGTTGCAAAATACAATACATTAATTATATTCTGCATGCTTGGAAAACGTTCAATGTTATGATAAAATATATGTCAACACGTCCTACTTTACATTCCTAAATTGTATATCGCTCAAAATCCAACATGTTTTTTTTTGATGAGTTGAATCGAAAACAGATTTTAAGAAAATTTAGATTTTGACAAAAAACACCGAGTGAAATGTCTGGTATTAGAAATGACATTTAACAGTAGCCAACCACAAACACAAATGTCATTATCAACAGTGAAAATGGCTAGCATTTAACTTTCTTAATTTTCTTCTTTATGTTTTAGATGTCTATCTTGTATATATAGATTTGTTCGCATCGAATGACATTACCTTTCTCTGGCGAACATTTCATTTATTCCCGCCTCACTACTTTTGTAATATTAATTTTCTTAGGCCAATGGGAGTTAGTCTAACTGTTGATTAAAGTGTAGCACGTGACAAAGAATTTTGAGTAATTACATAGATAATTGTGCTTCTTTACATAAATAATCTGATAAACTAATTACGTAAAGGAACAGTGTCAAAATGAAATTTTCGTTTATAACAATACAAAGGGTTTGTAACAGCAAACATATCATCCTTCTTTACCGCCTCATCATAATTTTCCTCGGGGTGATACACTTACTGAAACTCACAAACCTGTTTGTTATTTATATAATATCTTCCACAGAAGGATAAGGTATTCGGATATTGTAACCAAAGCTCAGCTCAGTAAGTCAGTAATGCACCAGAGCCATATAAATTGCTTTATATGTATTTCAAATATCACATTTCTTTATAGGTCAAGAAAAACTTGACACCTTTTTTGATGGGCTAAATCGAAAAGAACTTGATTTACTTAGAAACTGGAAAACAGACGAAATAAATGAAATAAAGGATAGAATATCGGACAATATTTCAAATATTGTATTTGGATCCTTTAAAGACGATGACATTTTTCGTTTGGAAAGGACAGCAATTCATGAACATGTTCGTTAAGTTGAAAGTATGTCAGAGGGTACTAAAATTAGAAATCCCGATGAATTTGATTTCGTTTTTATTTGGCCTCATTTTACTGAAAGTAACACGATAGTTGAAGACATCATGAAATCTCCGTTTGATATAAAAATCTGGTATAGTGGCAATTCTGTAAGTCAACTGATAGAAAGAAAGCTAATTTCCAAAAAAGATGAAAGATCCGTTACACGTTTAATATCCCCATCTAAACTATTTAGTTTCTTTTGCATGAAAATACTTGAATATGTTTCTCATCTTCCAGATTGTTATATCAGAGTTTATAGTTCAGCTGTTACACTTTATTTTGATAATATGGTCCTTGAATCGGGGAAAAGAATTTGTGTTGCAGTTGATCTTGTACCAGTAATATCACTTTCGAAATCGAAAGCCCATCATCGTCTTTCAAAACGACTTCCCAAGAAAGTTTTAGATAAAATGAAATACATTCACCTGTCTCATATTCCAACTGGTCGAAAAGTTAAAAGCAAAGCTAATGGCAAAGTAGTAAGTAACACATGTTTCACAGAAAAAGATTCTTTCAGCATTTGTCTCCCGCATGTTGAAAACATATTGATGAAACGTATTGCAAAAAGCAACCCAAACTGATCAAAAGTTATCAAATTTTTATAGATATGCAGACACTATTGAGCTCTTTTGTCTATGGTAAAGACAAAGCTGCTCCATATAAATTTGATTTGAATAGTTACCAACTGAAATGTCTGATATTAGAAATGGCATTGACAAAAAAACAACCGTATACAGAAATGTCATTGTCGACAATGATAATAGTTTTATGGGAGAAAATTCTTTTAATATATTTTAATGCGGCTGGAAAGGGGAACGCTGCAATCCCGACATTGCTGACAAGAATATAAAACTGACATTCACTGAGATGCAACGCTCGAGACGCGTTTCTCTTACGTACAATACTTAAAAGAAACCGCGACATGTTGGTTTCATTTTTTGAGAAAATACTCAATGACCGCACATACAATTTCGAGGAATATTTGGAGCAATACAATGATTTCTTACAGTTATCAGACGAAAGTTTTGTAACAGTTACTGAAAGCCGTACTTTCCGATCTAACTTTGCGCGATAAGGTTTATTCAGTTGACTGAATAAAGCTTAATTCATCTTTAAAATAGTTTTGCATAAAAATTTACACATTGTCACGATTAAGTAACGTAGCTAAATTGTCATTCGACCTTTATTTTCAAAGGAGTTTTATACAAAAATGCATTTATTTTGGTATCCGATCAATAAATCTGTCATTGGTCTAGATTTACTTTTAAAAAAAGATTTAGAAATGATGACGACTTGTCGCGTAAATGTCGAGTTAATTCTTTAGCTCAAATGTAAATGTCACACGTGCACTTCGATACCGAAACTCACTTTATGATAGTTTATTGATAGCCAAGGTCAATATATTTGCAATTCATTCGTAGATTTTTAAAAGTTTACTATAAAATGTGATACCTGAGACCAAGTTGTTGGCTCCAAGGTTAAGGTACCACTAAAACTTAAAAGGGAAAACATCATGAATGACCTTTGATAGCCGTGCTCATCAATCCTGCGATTTAATAGAGAAACATATATTTTGACACATATTTTGTTTTATTTTGTGGGGGGATGAGGTGGGAGTGAGTCACATTTGTCTGTTTCAAACGACAGGTCTTAATTTGCTTACTTACTTACTTACTTGTACTTACTTACTTACTTATACTTACTTAATTATACTTACTTACTTACTTACTTACTCACTCACTCACTCACTTACTCACTTACTTAGTGTATGTTATTGTTATAACATTTGTCTGCAATATGCAGAAATCATTATGTCTCCTTTCAGAATTCCATCAAAGTTCCAATAACTGTTTTTACTAATGCTATATCTCTCAAAAGTTGTATACATATATTTTGGTGTTCTGTTAAACCTTTTATTGGCTTAAAAGCTGAGCCATAGTTGCTTCAGTTGATTTTAGGTATAAGTAACGTTATAGTGATTTAGAATTGGTATAGAAGTCATAATACTACTTTGCTACTTGTATAGCAATAAATGTCACATTGAGGTCTAATTTATGCACGTAATATGTATCTATCATACTCGATATATTATAAAAATCGATATATAATAAAAATCATGTTTTAACTTTCTAAAGAAAACACCATTTATTCATTTCTGAGGCATAGTGTGCCTTTAAAGTTATAGGACTGTTAAAAGAAAAATACTTTGCTACTTTAATATTGATTGTTAGTATAACGTTGATTTGACAGTTATATTAATGTGTTTGCGAACATGTATATTTTTATTCCATGCTGTTGCTTTTCCGAGGAATAAACGTTACAACCGATGTCAAAATATTAAACACGTGTATAAAAATTTCATAGTGACCTGATTTAGAACATTTCCGCAAGGAGGAGGTTAATATGGAATATTTTCGAGAGTTAGATTATTTTTATCACGTTATAGATCCATTAGAAACATAAACTCGGTATATATTGACATCTTAAATTAAATTTCGTTTTTTATTTATTTTGTGTCGCATGATAAATTGCATATTGCCAAGGTACTAAACGTTTTATGATAGCAGTTTAAACATACTTTGAATTTTTTAATACTGAATATGTATACGATATGAAAACTATGTAAATGCTGCATTACATTTCCTTCCAAAATAAAGTTTGTATCCATTATACTGTTTATGTTGTTGTCTACTCCTTTTTAAAGATCATGTTACACAATTTTGTATGGTTTTATTTCATAAATATTATGCTCAAATTAAGATTTGTCAATATATAGTAAGTTCCAATAAGCATTATTTATAAAAATATTACCGATTTTGCACATTTCATGTAAATAATGGGAGGTAATTAGAAATTTATTTTTTATAAATTTTAAGCAAATTTTCCAATAAAATGAATGCATATAATCCATTGATTACATATAATGTGCACACAGTATATTTTTTACACATTTCACGATGTTTGAAAATTGTTTTATTGCATAGATATATACATATATAATTTCTTGTAAGTGTGGAACACACACAATAACAATATCAATCACAAAACATACAGGATCTTTAAAGCTTATATCTAAAGTTTCTGTCATTTAATTTTATCAGACTATAAAGTATGTAAATCAAAATGGTGCCTGCAAAACCTTTGTTACAATAAAAACACAATTTTGCTTCTTTAAAACGGAGCATGAGAGAGGTCTTTTTACGGCTGTTGAAAATTTATTTAGTTGTTCAAATGGCGGGAAAGTAAGAACTTCTGATAAGTAGAATTGCATCTACGAACAATGTCAATATATCGGCTATTTTAGTTAAGTCTCTCTGATTAGGAATAATCGGCGAGAAGTTAAAGAAGCAGCCAAATTTCCATACACGGTTAACTAGGTCATATAATAGTGTTTAGTGATATTGGTACGAACTTGGTTTTACCAGAAATCTGTCTTAACACGTTTTCGCTGAATAAGTGATAGAAAGAGCACCGAAACACGAGGCTATCTGATTTGTACGAGGGGGCGTACAAAGTGTTTTGGTGTTCTTTCTCTTTTGTATCATAGTCAAACATAAAAGCACGTTCCCTGTTGTCACAATATGAAACCCCGGCAAAAATGAACCAATGAACGAACATCTGAATATGACATTTCTGTCCCTTTCCCTTTCTCTGCCGTCACAATATGTAAACCCCAGCAAAAATGAGCCAATCAATAGGCATGCTCTGGAGTGCGGGTAACTAATACCCGCACTCCAGTTAACGCACTGTGCATGTATATGTATACGATTTAACCCTGACACATTTTCAACAGAAAGGTCTCCAAACTATGATACAATAAAGTAAAGGTGCGCTTTTAAAAATAATATATTTTTTATGACACCAGAAGTTTAAAGATATCAATTCTGACAGCGATGGAATTCCACGTAAGTCGCCTAATTTAGGTTGATATCTTGCTATTTCATTTGCTAATAATCTTGTTGTGCTTTAAATGTATTTCGGGCGATACATGATGATGTCAAAATGCGTCAGCTTAACCTGCACTATATATCGAAGCGCCACTGAATAGAATGTCACGCATAAAAAAGATATTGAGTTCTAAAACATTTGACTTTCTAATGAAACTACACACAATTATTAAATATTTTGATATGATACAACTTTGTAGCTTATTCTTTAATGCACAAAGAAATTAAAAATAACAAGTTGAATTGTTCTTATGTCATTTATTGATTGTATTAACAAAATAACATTTTTTTTACCTAGGTCAACAGTCAAAAGCAATTTTCTTTACTAAAAAAATAAGGTTTTGAATGCAAAGCATAAAAAGTCCCCGGATAGAAAAAATGAGATTAATAAATAAAGAAAAAAAAAGTTTAAATTTTAATGTTCAAGTATAAAGAAAGAGGAACAATATGTTGAGTAACTGTTTATTCACAATAAAACGTCATATATATTGGAAGCAAACTTGCTTAGCAATATTGTCATGGAACTGCTATGATTATTAAATAAGCAAGTATTGTTTGGCAATATTGACCCGAGACTCATTAATTTTCGGAAGGTGTTTCGTTTGTTTATTTAACTTATTATGATTAATTCTAAAGATTTTATTGAAAGTATATATCTTGATATTGAATCAATTAATATTGCTCGATTGCCTAGTGGTAAGTATGACGAAGTTGTGACCTAGTAGGCTTGGTAATCCTTTTTGTAGTTTTCATAAAAATATCTTTTTATCATTTCTTTTAACTATATGAAGCATAAGTTGATAAATCGTGTGTTTCATTTCTAGCATTTTTTTCTCATAATTTTGATTAATTTTGTAAGGCGAGTGATATGCTTGTAACTCTACCTGTAATTCTACCTGGTACATATACCGTTATACCAGATGTATACTTCAGAATCCGAATTATTAACGGTCATTGGATATTTGCGAAGTTATTCTGAAAATATATATGTTTTAATTATTGCATGAAACAATGCAATTCTACCGTAAAAGTGGTATCTGCATATAAAAATTAATTCTTATGCGCTTTCGAAAAGATATATAATTTAATTGAAATCAATATTTCTGTCGTTGCATACGATATAGTTAACGTTTAATATCTTTTCAGTTCGATCAAATATCATCAAAAAGATATTTCATTAGTTTTTTCTCTATGTAACTAATACGATTCCGGATCCCTCCGTCATGCCGTTTTGGTAACCTGCGCGACGTAATATAACGACGACGACGATTACCACTATTAAATGTGCCTCTTTAGCATAAATCTATTTTGTGATGTTTAACCTAAACTGAACTAGTTACCCTTTACCAAGAAAAAATGAAAAGGTTTTGAAAATTTATTCTTTAATGTGTAACTTATGAGTATACAGACCTTTCTAATGATATAAAATACGAAACTGATCAATGAAAAATAACTTTGAAATTATGTATACAAAATGACTATTATTTGCATATTATCAGCGGCCATACCTTTTGCCAACTAATCACAAGTTACCTGTATGTCTTATCAGCAATCTGTTACTATTAATAGATTTCATAACAATAACATACAACGTGTAGTCACGTTATTCTTACGAAAGAACAGGGAGAATTTTGTTTATTATTAGATAAAATAATGAAATATAATGGGTCTCATAAAATATCAACAACCAAGTTATTTAAAAGTGTCATTTCATATATCATTCATGATTTATCTATTATAAAATAGCAACGCTTGGCACCTAGAAAAAAGTATAAGTATCCCTAAATTTAACTGGTCCAAAGGGATACATTATTAAGTCATTTGATGAAAAATGTAATGTTGTTTTTTAAAATGTCAATATTTGTATATTTCATTTCATTGAGTAACGTTATTTCATGTTTGATTTTTTAAGATTATGAAAAATAATTGTGGTCCTTAATTGTTCAATAATTGATTTGCTTTCATTTTCAGATTTCCTACCATAGCTATATTATTAAGCTATTACAAATATAGTCGGCGGTTTCTACCGGCGACTAATAAACAAAATAGATGTATTAAATTTTAAGATAATCTTAGTCAATAAGAAGATGGTACAAACAAAATTAAACATATCAATCTGATAAATATTCAATAATCACACCAATAGGAGTAGCTCTACATTTAGGATTAAGAATATATTATTTATTCATCTTTCTTTCTATTATTTATTCCTTTACAAAGACAAAAAAAAATAGTTTAATTTGTCACATTAATCATATTAATTTGCTTCAAAAGTTTAATTAATTATGCGTTGAAAGATTTGCTTTTTATATCTTTGTAAAATGGCCGCTAATATTATTATTTTATGGATATGTTTGATAATTTGATGTTAATCTTAATAATTGCAATTACTGTTGCTTATAAAAATTGATCGATGTGATTACTAGCAGACGAGGCCAAATGTCATTGTTTCCATTACCGTACTTGCATAAAGCCACAAAGGAAACTTAAAGTTAATATGTTAGAGTTGCCCTAATACATTATAGTATTTTTCTCATCAAAGTATTTATTGATATATTTTTTATAAGATGCTTTATATATGATATATTTCATATCAAAATGTTGATATGACACTTGTAAGAATATTTAAACAGTAGTTTTAATTCCGATATATTGACATTGCTTTTAACGAATTATTATCAAGACGAACATACACAGTTTTATTGTTTTATATCACGCGATTACCAACTGCAAGGACTTAAAGTATACTTGGCGATTTCTCAACAACATACTTACTTTTGTTCAGAGATTGTTTAGGCCCAACTGGGAGACCCCGTTTATTTCCCCGTAATACGTATGAGAGAGTCGGTGTCATCATAATCATACCTTACATAATTTGCATGTAAATGTTAAAAGAAAATAAAATATAACATGTAACTTATTAAAAGAATCATGTCAGAAAATATTGTTTAACGAATTAAAACATTTTGATTTTTTGCCAGCTGTTGGGAATATGTTTTTGAAAATGGGGAAAAGAGTATATTTTGGATTTAAAATGACTTCTCATTCAAAACCTCTGTCCACTGAAGTATAATAACTTGAGAGCTACTATGCTTATAATATGTATCCAGGCTTGTAAATGACCCCTTTTGATTGTGAGCTTAGAAGGTTTAATGTCAAGCTCAAGATGACCTTCAATTCAAACTTTAGGTAGTCAATTACCGCTATCTATTCTTAAATAACTTATATGTTGTAAAGGAGTCTCGGCAATGCACCCTTTTGTGCAGAGCTTGCCTCATTTAAACGGTTAAATTCTGTTATTTCTTGAATGCTCAGTTTACAATTATAATTAACTATAAACTAAAATAATGTTATTATAGAAGAAATATGTATTAGAACAACAAATGTCCAGATGGTAGAATACATTAAATGCCCTTTGATTTAGCATTTGAAGTTGTTTCGTTTTAGTGCCTTCGACAATTTAATCTACTAACCAATAATGTGTTTTTCCTTTCATGTGGCGTTTATTTGTTTCTCTTGAATAGATAGGTAGGGTTTAGAAAACGATATTGACGGTTAAGGAAATACAAAACTAAGTTGCGTAATAACAGATTTTAAACGGATTTTTAAACATGCTTAAAGATTCATACGATTTCTTTCAAGATCTTGTTTCCTTTGATCTGTAAAGATAAAATGTAGCCGTAGCTTAATTTACAAACCATGAGTAGCATGGAATGCAATCAAAAGAGAAACATTAATCATTTGTGACATATATACGTGTCTATCCAATGTCATTATCATGCAAAAAGTGTAAATGCTGAAGTGTTCAATGTATAGACGGTAATAGTAAAAACTTATCTGGTAAAGCACATAAATTTGTTTATAACATTCGAAAACTTTATTATATTATCTAGAATGTGAATTATTCGTTTTAGTAATCAGAAGAGATCAATTAAGGTATATATTATCTAGAAGTTGAAGTTCAATTTTATTATACTGCCACTGGACCACGGGGTTTAATGAGGTGAACATATAATCTTATCAAATGACGCGCGTACACGAAAATGCTTTTATACTAGCTCCCTAATGGCAGCTTTGAGTATGTCATATAATTGTTTTTCATTCACACTTCTCTCTTCATGCACTTCTGTATTTTTACATCAAAAGTCATTTATACAGCCTCAGACATAAACTATAATTTTCCACTTTTGAAATTGTGACAATAGACCCTGTAGTTTTGTCGACAAATTCGTAAAATGCGGCGAAAGTTAAGTAACAAGCGTAAGCATGTAAATTAATGTCAATGAATACTAAGATATTTCTACTGTGTTACACTGTTGTAAGCAATTGTCGGCCCTACTGGAACCGTGGAACGTACCACTTAACCCGTCCTTGTAGCACTCACTGTTGAAAATATGGATGAATAATCAAAGCAAAAAAACAGAAGTCAAAAGTGAAATCCAGCATTTTGGCACCTAAAAAAATATGATATACCAAGCCAGGTATTAAATCCATTCAACGTAAATAATCATAGCATCACAACATGAATATGATAACATATACATTACGAGATAATACTTGCGGTCATAGGATAGGATACTTTTGGAGTTCAGTTTGTTCATCCGATAAATTCATATGTTACCTCATAAGTTGGTCCAGTGTAGAAGAATTGTTTTGTCTGGTATTTTGGTAGCTATATTGCTTTTAGTTCACAATATAACGTACATTAAAAAATGAGATAGAATTTGCTTATAAGTTTATTACATATTCATTTTATCTTATTTGGAGACTATATTTTTACTTCAGTGATCCTGTATGTTTTGTAATTGAGATTGTATAGTAAGTGTGTATTTGAGTTTATTTATAAACGCCACCGGTTACCCATATGGGCGAGTCCTCCAGAAGAGTATTAGTCATTTTATATTTTGAAGGATAGTGCAAGATACAGATACAGAAAGATGCCCCAATTCCAGAAGCTTCCTCTGGTTCTTTAAAGTGCCAAGTGTTTAAGCACTCACACGGGACTTCATTTAAAGTCTCATCCGAAAGACTGATTTGTAATTTTAGTTGGCCAACCTCGAACCCACAATGTCGAGATTACATGTCTCGCGCTCTAACCGATTTAGCTATGCGGACTGGCAAGAGATTGTATACCACTCTTACGTGAAATTATATATGTATATAATTATGCTAATACAACAATTTTCAAACTTCGAAAAATATTTTAAATATGTACTGCAAATATTTGTACATATTAAATGAAATCATTCAATTATATGCATTCATTTCTTAGAATTTATAAAAAAAACAAATTTCTAATTACCTCCCTTTATTTACATGAAACATTAAATTCGGTAATATCTTTATAAATATTTTTGGAACTTACAATATTGATACATCTTGATTTGAGCATCACATTTTTTTATATAAAACCATAAAAAATGTCTTTCATGATCTTTAAATATACTGTTAACATTATAAATACTATTCTACGTTTTATAATGTTATCTATGTGAAATACAAATATGAATGAATTTTAGACATAAATGTGATAAACACTGTTTAACACAGATCTGTATCATTCGTTTCAATATTCCAGATAAAACGAGGAAAATCATTTACTCTCCTAACCTTTTTATATGGCCGAAAGAATTTCGGACATATTGTTTTATACCCCCTGGCGTCCGTCCGTCCGTCTGTCCGCACTCACAGGAGAGTAATTATGTGGCTAGAGGGACAATAGGTAACTGTTCTTTCTCTTTGATGCCATTCATTCCGTAATGCTTTTATGTGGCTATTTTCTTTTATGTGGCTAAAAAGAACAATAGAGAGAACAATAGAGTAGCCACATAATTACTGTCCTGTGAGAACTTCCGTCCGTCTGTCCGTCCGTCTGTCCGTTAGCAATTTGGTTTCCGGAGCATAACTTAAGTTCCATTTGGCCCACAATATTCAAACTTCATAGAATGATTGTCCATATTGGGTAGAAGACCCTTATTGATTTTGGGGTCATAAGGTCAAAGGTCAAGGTCACCATGACCTTAAAACTGAAAACAGTTTCCGGAGCATAACTTAAGTTTCATTTGGCCCACAGTGTTCAAACTTCATAGGATGATTGTCCATATTGGGTAGAAGACCCCCATTGATTTTGAGGTCATAAGGTCAAAGTCACTATGACCTTAAAACTGAAAACAGTTTTCGGAACATAACTTAAGTTTCATTTGGCCCACAGTGTTCAAACTTCATAGGATGATTGTCCATATTGGGTAGAAGACCCCTATTGATTTTGGGGTCACAAGGTCAAAGGTCAAGGTCACTATTTCCTTAGAACTGAAAACAGTTTCCGGAGCATAACTTCAGTTCCATTTGGCCCACAGTGTTCAAACTTCATAGGATGATTGTTCATATTGGGTAGAAGACCCCTATTGATTTTGGGGTCACAAGGTCAAAGGTCAAGGCCACTGTTTACTTAAACTAAAACAGTTTCCGGAACATGACTTAAGTTCTATTTGGCCCAAAGTGTTCAAACTTCATAGGATGATTGTCCATATTGGGTAGAAGACCCCTATTGATTTTTGGGTCACAAGGTCAAGGTCACTATGACCTTAAAACTGAAAACAGTTTTCGGAACATAACTTGTGTATCTTTTGGCCTACTGTGTTTAAACTTCATAGTATGATTGTCCATATTGGGGAGAAGACCCCTAATGATTTTGGGGTCACAAGGTCAAAGGTCAAGGTCACTATTACCTTAGAATTGAAAACAGATTCTTGGGCATAACTTAAGTTCCATTTGGACCACAATATTGACACTTCAAAGGAGGATTGTTATTTGAAGGAGGTAATACTTTATTTAATTTCCATGTCTTACAAATGCTTCATCTTTACTAAAGAAAAAAAATCACTTTCGGGCATATAATGCTCCGCCTAGCGGTGCTCTTGTTATATCTTAAAGTGGCATTATGCAAATATTTTCATAGTCAAGTTGAGCTGAATTGACTTTATATTTCAAAAGATTGACTGTCAAAATGGTGTTTGACCAACAGTTGATATCGGATAGTGTTTAGGATAAAATTATAAATCTGCCTAAAATATAAAAAGACTGCCCGACTCTTTTTATAAAGTAAGCGTTATAGGTAAATTCTAATGAATATTTACAGAAATTTCGTTTGGATCTGTACGTTATTTATTGTTTAGTTGAACTTAATTATTAAATTAAAATGAATTATGGCAAAATGAAAACTTATTTTGATCTTCACCTGTTCACTTGGATGGGCATAATGTCACTTTAAGGTATACTTTTGTACATATATTTGGTTCTCTATAATTAGATTATTTTCAATGGATAGCAGGCTGAATGTGCCTAGCATTATTAGACATTAGTGTTTTAAGACAGATACGGTCACGGAAATCGGACTTCCGTCGTTTCACAATAGCAACGAAAATGGACTACAGTGGCGTACATATCGTTTTATTTTATTATCAGTCAACATTCATAATATCAATCAGATTTTGTTTTTGACAGACAATACCCTTGTATATCGTTACAACACATGGTAAAACTTTCCGACAATGTCTCCATATTGTTTCGACTGACTTGTAACTCTTTATTTCATCAATGACATGCTCATACACGATACTGTCTAATAGTCATGTTTTTTATTCTTCTAGTGTCTAGTGTCTCGCCTTCTGAACTTTCATATATGGAGTTACAATCGGGTGTCCATTTGAATAAATTTTATCGCCGAGAAGAACACATACGTCCAGCTCAAAAGTGGCGCAACAATCCTAAATACTGTGCAGCATTATTGAGATGGTCAGAATTATTATGCCTGCATAGTCAACTATTACTTGGAAATGAAATGTATGAATGCTTATGTGCGCAGAATAATATTGATGTTGTTGTGCCTAATTAGGTCTGTAGATTTCATGTGAAGCTCCTTCTATAGCTCCTACGGCGGCAGAAAATTTACCCCAGGTACATTTCATACATCTCCATTGGTCCACAGACGGCCATAGATGAACTATTTAAGTTTAAAATAAAATACTGGAATCTTCTGTTACTGTTGTCACACTTATATTAAACAAAAATCCAAAATTGTTTCTGGTGTTTAGTCTGTCACCTCATAAATTTGAAAGCGATGCTGAGCAGTGGAACGAAAAAGCTTTCAGCCACCATATACATGTATATATTGATCTGATCCAACCAAGCGATACCTTATGTCTAAAAGAGAGTCAGGTGGCGAACGTAAGAGAATGAAAATATCCCGTTATAAGGCAACGTATTTACTTGTATCCGGGGATAAGCGGACCAATGCCGATTAAAGGACAGAATGCTCCTTACTTGACGATTCATAATAACTGCAAATCGTAAAATCAATGAAATTCATCTTGATTTAAACATCTTTTATTGAGAATATTTGTACATGTGTAAATAACAACATAACACTTATATCAATAATAAATTCATCTTGATGAACAAAAGAAGACGAAACAGAACGCCGCAAGCGAACACATATTTGACGTACAGACATATTGTAGTGGTTTATGTGCCACAAAAGACACCAACTATGAAATAAATGAGTTTCATGAAATAAATGTTTGAAATAAAATTTGAAAGCTACCTAAGCAAAGCAATTACCAAAACTAGATCCGGCCCCTACAATAGCAATGTCGTTGTAAAACAAACATTGAACACGAGTTTAATGTGCAATGTTCTTGTATAACACAAATTTGTACACTACGTGTTTAAAGAATTATGTATTTTTGGAAATAAAATAACGGATAACAACAAATAATGTAAGTAGAATTAATTAAATACCACTTGATGTTCAAACTGCTTACCTTTATTTTTTTTTCAAACTTTTTGACATTCTATCAATAAATTAAAAACAAAATATAAGCAAATAATTAAGAGATAACGGAAAACCGAAAGCCTTTTGAAAAACCGATACACATTTCCACGAAATTCACAATCGAAAAAGTCAATAGCAACAAATAACAGAGCCACTTAAATAGAAAAAATGCAATTTATACAACTGCTTATATTTTACATCAGCTCAATTCATATTTATAAATTGTGATTTTTGCTTTTATGTCAACAAAATGACTTGGACTCCATGAGCTGACGTCACTCTCTATACTGATCTGGGCTGAAGATAACAAGAGCTGTCGGAGGACAGCGACGCTCGACTATTCGAAAGTGTTGTCACAAGGATGTTTCATTAAGTTTAATAATGCTGGCCTACATTAATGCTAAACTTGACCCAAAAATCTACAAAGGCTTGTTATCAAGATGTTTTATCGAGTAAATTATGATTCATAAAATTGTCACACAAAAGGCACAAACCCTTCAGTAGTTATAGATATACCAGCTTACTCTCAAAAACTTTACCAAGCATTTCTAAGTTGAAAAAAAGAGGCTTAACCTTTTTGAACTTTGGTGGTTCCAGTATTCCTACTTGAATACTATATAATCACCCTCAGAATATGTTGCCTGCTTTTTAAATTTGTCTTTTGACGTCTTGTCTATAATATGCAGTCTTCATAACCTCAGATCCCCTTTCTAAATTCCATTTTATTTAGTTCCACCCATTGTTATCTCGTTTAGGGCACACGCATTCTTTTACTTGGGGACCATACGCCGCTGTTCGTGGAATGACACTGCTGTGTCACATTGAAAGTGCCACGATAACCGCCGTATGAACACATCTGCGGATGTTTCTAAATTCAAAATTTCACCAGTTATGTGTTTAATAAATGTTGAATTCTACTTAAGCCGGTGCTATGGGGCGTAGACGGTAACTTGCACTTTCAAGTACCGTCCATGAACAGGCTCAATCAAACCGAGCCTGTAACATTTTACAATTTTGCCGTGTTTGGCTTTCTTTAGGGATTCTGTTTTTATCTATTTGATTATGCAATAGTCAAATCAGAGTTTTGGTACGCGTACCAATTATGTTAGATAATAACAGAGAATAAGCATGTGAAGTTTCAATCAAATCCCTTCAGTGAGTTATGGTGATACAAGCTTACACACGAAAACGTAACCAAGAATTTCCTAGTCGAAAAAGAGGCATACATATGCACAAAAGCAAATCAGAGTTTTGTGACGCGTGCCAATCATGTTGGATAATCACAAAGAACAAGTGTGTGGAGTTTCAATCCATTCGCTTCAGTAGTTATTGAGATAACAGCTTACAAACAAACACTTGAACAAGAATTTCTCAGTCGAAAAGGCAAATCAGAGTTATGGGACTTGTGTCAATTATGTTAGATCCTCACAGAAAACAAGTGTGTAAAGTAAGTTTCAATCCATTCCCTTCAGTAGTTATGGATGTACCAGCTTACACGCAAAAATACCAAGCATTTCTTAGTCGTAAAAGGGTCATAAATGTGCGAATCCTGTTAGATAATTACAGAGAACAAGTGTGTGAAGTTTCAATCCATTCCCTTCAGTGAGTTATGATGATACAAGCTTACACGCAAAAACTTAACAAAGAATTTCTAAGTCGTAAAAGGAGCATAAATATGCAAAATGCAAATCAGAGTTATGATACTTGTGCCAATTATGTTGGATAATCACAGAGAACAAGTGTGTGAAGTTCCAATCCATTCCCTTCTTATTCAAATTTACAAGTCATATACATTCAGCTCTCTCAGGCTAGAAATGTGCAAATCTGCTTATGTATTATATGGAATGAAAGAAACAAACATGTAAATTTGTTGCTTTTTCATGTAAGGTCAATTGTAAACTTTTTATTTAAAAGCGGGAACATTCGATTAAAATTTTGGATTTAGAGGTTTATGATATGCAGTACACGGATACAGTCAAACTTGCTAGGCATACACGCTCGTTAGTTTTCAAGAGTAGTTTTCAAAAGGAATCCTTTACATGTCTGGAATTTTGACAACGAACGCCCTCCATATGAATAAGAGAAGTTATTATAAGAACAGTATTTCAATTTTGAACTTGCTTTTGAGGCATTATTAGTATGAGTTTATTTCTAAATCATTTTAAATATTCAATTCCTTTTTCCAAACAATATTGATTCATGTATAATTAACAGTTTCATAAATGTTTATTCTTTGCTTATTTGAAGTCACAAAACTTCAAACTCACTAGATTTGAACATTTGTAGTTGGTTTGTATCTACACATAATGTATTTCTTTCATAGCTAATTATCATTCATCACCTCAAGCTAACTTAAATCATGCCGAATATAAATCAGTGTAAAACTTTAAATTCTCAAGTAGCACTGTGTTCATAAAATAAATCATTCATTTAATTGAAAAGTAACTACTAGTAAAAACAATAACTAAATATTTGATCAAATGACTTTTCCGGAATCCGAACATTTACGAAACGAATGCACTTAGCAAATAATTGAGTAAGGGTGAAGCCCGTAGTAAAATTCTGGTGTAATATATGTTTTATATGCACGGAATCTTTAAGTGATATAAAACTGAATATTAATTATCTATAAAAATGATGGTCAGCAGAATTGCCTAAATGAAGGCAAAATAATTAAGAAGAAAAAATAGTTTTAAAAAATGCCTCCTCTAGGCTTTGAATTTACACCATACCAGGAAAATTTGCATTAAGCATCTAATACTTTAAATTTCATTTTACAAGATGTATTGGTACGCGTTTAACTTTTGAGGCATGGAGGAGCACGTGACCTGTTTCGGTACATGGAGGATCATGTGATCTGTAAACCGTACATGATTGGTTAAATGACCTTTTCGAAAACCTAGCTAAATACCGTTTGCCGGTACTTTACGGATTTACCGGTAGGGAATTAGTCCGAACTACCTAATTAAGAACAAAAAAAACTATTACGTGATATTTTTAATTTTCTATAATTATTTTACCGTTTAAGGTGGAAAAACTTGAATGATGTGTTTGAAAATTATCATTGTTTCTTTAATATCTATCTCAAATTTTACAAACAATAAATTGTTTATACTGACAATCTACAAAATTACAATATACGTAGTGGCATCTGCCATAATAAATGATATTTTCTGCGTAAACTTGTGTGTTTACTTTATTTATTTTTTTGCTCGGAATTATTCATAAAATGGTAGGCCTATTTAATAATTTTCTTAAAAAGAAATAATTGTTTTATGTTCAACTTTCTCCGTCTTCAACTGTCACCAGTTTCCAAAGACCTTCTTCTATATTGATCGTTTATTCAATTGTCAACTATATTCCTGATACAAACGTTTATTTACCCCCCATCCCCAAATAATAATGATTTATCTTTACATCATTAAAATATTCACCGCAGGAAACCACTTCACTTGTTCTTAATGGCAAGTTTTCCCGTTGTTTTGTCAGCTGTTGTCGCGGAAGTAGCAGCAGCAGTACCAAAAGCTGGTAATAACGTTTTGTTCTCTCTCATGTGCATGATGAAATCTTTTTCGGTTTTCCATAATTCTCGCCAATAATGTATTATTCCAAATGTATTAGATGGAACGTATAGTATGTATTATGAAGCATTTAACTTCACATCTGTGTTTTCTGTTTTGTAATATAAACTCACTTATTTTTGTTTTGTTATCGATTCTTCTCAGATTATTCAATATGTTATGACTTAAGCGCCTATTATATGTGAACTACTAAATAAGGAGAAGAATTTCATAAGACACTTTAGCTACTTTGTAGTTTATTCTGATCCTTTCTTGTAAGAATATTTTAAAATGCTTTATTTATATTATACATTCAAACTTGTATGAATAATATTGGAAAAAATATGTTTTATTTAAACATTTGCCACAACTGATGAGACATAGTGCAATGCATAAATAGTGTATATGAAGCTAGATGTTCAAGGTTCCCACTTAGAAATTAAATATTGGTTTACAAACGAATGTCTTAAATGCACTATTGCATTTTAAGGGGAATTTGACAGTCGATTTGACTACAATGGGTACATTTTCAATAAATATTTCAAAATATTGATAAAAATAATAGAAATGTATTCAGATATTCAAATAAAATATTGCTTGAAAACAAATGTTGTTCAAGTTCTAAATGGTTTAGTATGACACATTTATATAATGATTAAATGATATTTTGTTATGGAACAATTAATTACTTATTTTATTACAGAAAATACATTATAGACCAACTCACTTTAACATGTTTTGTTGATTATCACAATTGTTTGCATATGTAGGAAACTTTGTGTACATTAAGAAAACCATACGCTATTGCATCTTTATATTTGTATGTTTGTATTAACATCATAGAATAAACAAGATAAACTCTCAGTCTTTGTTGTCATCACATTACACCAATAACTACAAATATACGATAAAAAAGACATGCTATTGTAAACATTAAATCAATTCACACCGACACTTTTCAGGTAATAATTTATAGCGACGTTCCATCTTTTCTGGTGATGTAAGACCTGCACCCCGTGCATTGTTTAAGGAACATGCGAATAACATAGAATAATCACCGGTCTTTCGTAAGCTAGCTTGACATAACAAGTAAGTCGTGGCGTTACATACACAAAATAAAATTCAAAATAACGAGCAAAATTAATGTGCCTGTCTGCTTACGTCTGTCTCCGATAAATATTACGAGTTAAGTGTACTGAAAAAATATATTTTTTAATCTAACCAGAGCATAAACTGCACAATTCATGCAAATAACATTTTATAAGAGGAATGTTCGGATGTCAACACATTTAGAACTTGAACCCAATACTTTTTTTTTACTGCAAACATGAGAAAACAAATCAATGGTGCATAATAAAACTCTTGTAGTTACGTATCACCAGTAACAACGATAACAATAAGCTAAAAATAGATCGCCGCTTTGGTTATAAAAGTAAAAAAGAAGGCCAACTAGAACGAAATCCCAGCTAAGCATTGTAAATTTTAATGACTATTTAGATAGTGAATCGTAAAGAAATATAAAAAAATAAATCCAATTCAAATTGGAACGTACGTTATAAATCAAATTGGACTTTTATTCGAGATGTTATAAACTAAAATGAAGGGAAATGATCGCTCATTTTATAACTTGTTTTTATAAGTGGTTGCTGGCATGTATCCGACAAATGCAGCAATATATTAAACTAAAATGTGTTTATGTTGTTATTTATAACGTTTACTTTAACTTCAAGTATTTAACTCACATGTGCAGAGGAAACTATAGCCTTTCAAAAATGTTAAATTATTTCATGATAAATACATAACACATTATTATTAACAAATCAAAAGTTTTTCGTGACTCTAGGATAACTCGCGCATTAATAAAAGAAGAACTATTTTCGTGACTCATACCGCGGGTTTAGCTGAATATTCAGCAGTTATTAATATATTAGATACAGTACAATGGCTAGTATAAATATTTATTTTTGTATTTTCTGATCGCAGATCAGAGAATACATAGCTAACATCCACGGTCTAACACAACATTTCCTAACAGTCCTAACAACGCAAATTAGTTCTCACTCAAAACTGCTTAAAAACCAGCAATTTAAAAGAAAGAACAATTTTTTGTTACAAGTGTCCAACAAATTACTACATCTTCAACCTTTTAAAGTAGCGTTGGCTTATAGAGTTGTCAATAAATGCACACTCACAAATTACGCGGATGAATATGATTTTAATCAATGAAAATGCTATTTTTAGCGATGTCAATTACCGAATACTACACAAATAAATCTGACTGCCGAGTAGTTGAATATATAGTTTCTAACATGTTGACTGTTTGGGCGAGAAGATTTTTGCTAAATTATTTACTTCAATTTTTAAACAACAGGTTTACCCTGAACAAAATTACTCGAAATTACCTTAACCCGAAATGCAATGGAAATTCTAAGTTTAGAATGACTTGACTTTATTCAGCTTTCGATATTTAAACTTCTCCGTGTTGCAGGGGTAAAGCGCTGGCTTAGTGTGTGAGAGTTTGGAGTTCAAATCCCAGGGAGGCAACATTTTTTTAATTCTTTTTTTTTTTAGTGTCTTTGTTAAGGAAATAGCCCCGATATGCAAGGATAAAGTGTGGCTATCATTAAAAAAATGAACATAAATTATTTTTTAATGCAACTCTAGTTATGCAAAAATTCCGTATGTATCAAACTCTGGTTCCCTGCAAAGATGACTTATAGTACATAAAAATAAACTTATACAGGAAAAACACATACAGATATACAGAACGATTTAGATTGCAGGGATCAGAAAATACCACAGAGCTTGAAGCCCTTTGATTGAAAATGCATGTAAGACACTTTACCGCCATGTAGTCTTTCATGTAAGGAAGTTATAATACTAGTTCTACTTCCGATTCTTGTGGTTTGTTTACATATTTTACTAGGTCATGATATGAGTTAACCTTCGCTATTCTAAAAATAGATTCTGCTTCACCTGTTCTGATTTTGGACAGGCGATTAGGAAGTACACATTAAACATGTAATTAATAAACCAGCGGATTGTAATGCAATACTTTTAGAAATGCCTATACAATTGTAAGAAGCAAACAAGTTGAAAATGGAATTTAGTGTGAAGTTGAAAAAGGACAACTAAACACTGTAGTGCTTAAGTGACATTTAAATTAAAATAAAAACGATGTGCTCTGGCCTCTACATCTTTACCTTGTAAATAAAAAAATCTAAGAAATACACTATTAATTGCTGATGATTTTAACCATTTTTTTTTTAATGAGACATATCCAAGAGAAATACAAATACAAATGACTTATATTTTATTGTCTGTATGCCCACTATGATATAACACGAAGCAATTCTAAATAGCATTCTCAAATGTATAAATTGTATTATGTTTAAAGTTTATTTGCCTGGATTTATTCTAGAAATATTTCGTTGATAGTTTTTTTTCTATTTACATATCATTTCTTAGAATAAATCGATAAGGACACTGATTTACAAGTTTGACCAGAGTTTTTAGGCATAAATTTCATTCTGTATTTAAGTGCTTGAAAGTAGAAAATCTGAATTATATCAATTTGGGACACAAAATATATTGCTCTACAAATCTCGAACTTGTATGGAACAAATTTTCTCTGTTATATATTTTGTGTTTTGTTTTTGTTTTGGTTTTTTCTTAAAAGAAGCCTTAATTAATGTCTTTCCGGTTGCATGTCCGTCGCATTCAGTGCTGCAGCACTTTGATTAGTAATGTTACGGTAATCGTCTAGCATATTCATCTGCTATGCATATATTCATTTTGGTTAACAGAAAATGAACTAGAGCGCTATTTCATTCTTGAAAATCTAATTTGCACATCACTTGCTTATCCGGATGATTTGCGTCGACTTGATGCTATGTTGTTTTTGAAAGATATTCGGAAGCACCTTCAGGTTTTGGGGTGGGATAAATCAAGCATTTCAGATTTATCAGTTTGAATATGACAGAACAAACTAGGCGCAAAAAATTTAGGTTTTAACAATATCCTATCCTATCTGCATGCATAATTTAAAACAATGTGTGCAATAAATCCTGATCCGGAGTGAGGGCAATTGAGGTCTTTAGAAACAGAAAGTTTTTAACGTAGCCGTTGATGACTAAATATCAAATATTTAGTACCTTAGATTTGCAACGGTTCATTTTGACAAATAGCATTAGATCCACAAAACGGTATTTGTTACAGGAGGTCATACTTGTAACTGTTACCATTTCAAACGAGTACCGTGGGCTAAATAATTCACCAATAGCATTTCAGTCCGTTATAACAAGTGCATTGGCGTTAACTACAATATGATCTTCATTTACATTGATGTTAGATGATTTGCTATCCTTATTATGATTTCGAAACACTTATAAATAAAACTAGATGAAAATTTAGATCTTAAAAGCGCAAATTTTAAATTGAATCCCACATAATGTCAATTTTATAAAGAAAAAAAATTGAATACCAAGGCACTTTTATATCTAAGAATGGTCTAAAAGCTATTCCTCAGACGGTAATTGCTATCAAATCTTTCCCTTAACCAAATTCTGTAAAAGCAGTTTAGATCATTTCTTGACATGCACAACTTTGTCAGAAATTTAGATTGTAGCAAAATGTAATTTCTCTTAAAGGCTTTATTAAGAAAAGACAATCATATGGTCTGGGTCCGAGGAATATGAATATGCCTTGTTAAACCTGATGGAAAACTTATTTCAGTCCCGTACTGACCTTACCAGATATAAATAAGCAAGTAATAATAATTAACGATGTCCCCCAGACCAACACTGGGTGTTTCTTATCTCAACTAGATGACGAAAGTAAGAAAACAGTCGGCAGAAGAAGCGTTGGCAGATGCCGAAGTAGAAGTTCTTTCCATTATTTGGCAGTACAAGAAATATTATGTCTACTTAGGTAAAAGAAAGTTCAAATATCCAGTTGTCATATAGATTTACAATGGCTGAAAAACACATACAATTCACATTGTTGCTTATATAGTTAGTTTTTAAAAAAAATCTCCAAAGAATTACAAAAAATCGGGTTCTACATCTGTAGCAGATATCATGTAGCAGATATTATATCTGACGACCATATGAGTAGCAAAATGCTGATAACCGAGGTGAATATAACTTTAGCAAGGTCCAAATAATTAGATATCTACCGAAATCTTCATTGCAATAACGCTATATTATATGACCATATTTGAATTTGGTAATTTTTCTAAGTTGTCCAAATTCCTTTTCCAAGCAAACAAGTCCCAAATAAGCGGACGGAAAGCGCATAAGTTATTTTTATATCTTCGACATTCGATTCCATTTCAAAGCAGGCAATTTTTTTATACGAAAACTAAAATAAAATATGTACGCAAAACTAATAACATATGTACGAAAAACATAAAAACGTATGAAAAACAAAATAAAAATATGCAAATGTCACTTTTACGCTAAATATATTTGGTCTATCTAACATTATTTTCATTGGTGGGCTAGCACTACATGTATATACGTTAAAGTCATTAACGATTGATTTCTAATATTAGATATAATTTGACTTTATGACGTAGTTTGTTTCAGATTAATATCATTTTCTGTTGACAGTCAATCACAACAAGGGACAATTGGTAGTCATATAATAAAATATATTCAAGAGTATTTAAATAATCTACCATCAGATGATCTTGTTGAAATATGCGGAATAATCATGAAACATCTTCCACTTTACTCCTTTATTCTCGACAGCGTTGCGCCGCCTCACCTTATCGAATGTAAACAATTTTTGTTTATGTCTGTAATAAATGGAACTAAAGTATTTCTAAATAACTCACAATATATATGTGTATATAGTTATATATGTGTAGAATCTAATACGGACAAACGGAGAAGAAATATCTTTGATTAATCTTAATGTATATATATTTTCCTACAATATGAATTTCAATTTATAACGATATCTTCAGAACTTTTGTTATGCAAAACATAAGATTTTGATATCGGTAATTACCAGACGAATTTTTAGCGACACTATTTACGACAGTGTTTTTCTTTGTACAGGTGTTTACTGGTTATTGATACATGTATATTATTAGTTATAAAGATCGTTGACAGGTTATATGGCCCTATATAAACGGCTATTTGTAAATATAACCCGAGCCGTTAGGCGAGGGTTATATTGCAAATAGCCGTTTATATACGGTCATATAACCTGTCAACAATCTTTATAACGAATTTATAATACAGCAAGCATCATTTTTTAGAGAAAAAAGTAAGATTTGTTCATGATTCGACAACAGCCGTGTATATAAAACTATATAAACGTCACGATTATCCAATCAAAGGCGACGTTACAAACGTGCAGTATTATAATTAAACACATAAATAGTGCTAGCAGACGAAATTTTTACGGCAATAAATTCACATACCAAACAGTTAACATGATATGTGTTCTGCTGAGATGAACACAAACATATTCTACTATTTCCAACTGTAATGTCCTCGTCTTACCATATATACAAAGGTATACAAACTCCCAGTGATAGTTATACAATTTAACATTCAGGTTTTGTAAGGCTTTTAATAAGGGAGACAACTCTTAAGGAAGCTTTGTAAATATTATAGCTATTATGTCCCTTTAAAAAGAATAAACTAAAACATCCCAATACACACAAATACATCCATCCTCAGTAACCCAGTAACCCAGGCTATTTACCGTATACCAGGATCGGTAAGTGTTAAATAAATAAATAAAACAATGAAAAGAAAGTTACAAGCGCAAATGAAAACATGACCTATTAGAACTATTGTACTTATTCATTGTTAAATCATTTGAGGATTACGACTAAGAAATAGACGCTAATATATAAAAATGAAATGATTGAAACAGCCGAAAAGGAGGACGTATGACTCGCAAACAAATTCAGATTTAGGCCTTCTTATAGGGTATGTAGGTCAATAACAAAGGAATAATCAGTATTTGCCTTTATTTTTCTTTGAATGAGAAGACTTTAATTTGAAAAAAATATCTACCGGTCTATACTCCATGAACTGATTTCATTAAAGTTTATTTTATCCATTTATTTAAAACCCACGTCTATCTGGATAAACACTTTTTATTATTGTTTAACTTGATTTAAGAAACATTGCAAATTTTTAATGTACTTTTAACTGTAAAATGAATGAAAATTATAAAGTTTTACAACTTAATAATTATGTTTATATTTCAATTTTATCTAGATAATTTTTAATATATACTGAAAGAAAAAAGTTAAGCAAGTTTTTCACACCTATTATTTTTTCTTTTTGAGCTTTCGAATGAAGACGTTTTTATATGTAAATGATGTACTTATCGATGCTCTTTACACATCTATTGTGTTTGTTCGAAAACCGTGTATTTTATCAGCGAAGCGTAAGAAACTCGAAAATCACGTGCAACGTAAGCACGGCAATTTCGGTAGCGTGTAGAGTCGAGTAATGTACCTTATTGTTTTGAGCTGTTACCACAAACAAAACAACCAGTTTAAAACTCGAAGAAATTCCAATGGGGAGTCGCCAAGGAATGACGTTAGAAGAACGTCAAAGAGCTGTAGGTATGCTCCACGCTGGTATGACGGCAAAAGCTGTCGCTCGGCATTTCAATCGCCATGAGTCTACATTTAGTCGCCTTAGAAACCGTCTGAGGCAAACAGGATGAGTCAACGACAGACCCAGATCAGGCAGACCACGGAAAACAACGCCACGCGAAGACTGTCACATCACGACGCTTTCTCGACGTAACCGGTTTATGTCCAGTGGGAAGATAGCCTCTACGTGTTATCAGAAAGCTAATTTGTAGCATGAGACGTCGGTGTTTAGCAGTATTAGCTTGTAACGGGGGTCACACTAGATACTGAACTCCTTGTGAATTTTGACGCCTAACCCCTAACGTCTTTCAGGCTGTACAGTGAGCTAAGGCAACAGGGTTTTGACAATTTATTGTTACAAACTAATTGAAAACTAAATGCTTTATTCAATCATGTACTTGGTTTAAGTCAAATTGGTATAGTTTCAATAAACCAGTGAAATATTTCCGAACTTGCTAAACTTTTTTCTCTCAGTATATATGGGGATATAACGATGCCCATCGATATATGAAAATCATTACCAGTTGTTTTAACCCACACACTTTCGGTTTTATCAAATTGGAATCTAAATCCTATAATCAAAATCGAATGCCGATATCCTATAATTAAAATCGAATATCGATATCTTATAATTAGCATCGAATGTCGATATCCTTAAATGAAAATCATATCCTAAAATGAAAATCGAATGTCGATACCCTATAATTAATATCGGATGTCGATATCATATAATTAAAATCGAATGTCGATATCCTTAAATTAGAATCGAAAGTCGATATCCTATAATTAAAATCGAATGTCGCTATCCTATAATTAAAATTGAATGTCGCTATCCTGTAATTAATATCGAATGTCGATATCATATAATTAAAATCGAATGTCGATATCTTTAAATTAGAATCGAATGTCGATATCCTATAATTAAAATTGAATGTCGCTATCCTGTAATTAATATCGAATGTCGCTATCCTATAATTAAAATTGAATGTCGCTATCCTGTAATTAATATCGGATGTCGATATCATATAATTAAAATCGAATGTCGATATCTTTAAATTAGAATCGAATGTCGATATCCTATAATTAAAATCGAATGTCGATACCCTATAATTAAAATTGAATGTCATGGTCACATTGACAAAAAGGGATCAAGTATTGACTAGATTAACTGGTCGTCAAGACGATGACTCAATAATAGGGTCTATACTTCAAACTTTGTTGATTTGAAGATTTTCAAATACTTTAGGTGAACCTAAAATTGATAACACAGTTTAAAGTAACAAAAAGCGTTCTAAATTTTATATACCTAGTAACGGACTCTTTTTAAACGATTTATTCTTTTAATATGGCTCTCCGGGTGGTTAATAATTGTATTGATTGGGAGCAAGGGGCGTTAAATGAAAAGTCCCAGTTTTTATGTAGTAGGTAACAAGTATGTAAAATATTTAACTGATTGCAAGAGTGAAGAGAGACGAAAGTATTCAATACGTTTTTGTTGCATACTTTAGGCAATCCTAGCACAATATGAACCAGGTCAATGCACCAATGTCTTTATATGGAAGTTTCAGAGGTTTTCATATACAAAAGACATGCTATGAGTAGCCAAAAGGCTATTATTTTCCACGGTATGGTAACGTTAACTAATATTATGAGGACGTCTTTCGTAACATAAAGAGTGTTTCACTTTGCTCCGGTTTCCCCTACTTAAAAAACTAACTTATTCAATTATTTAATATTTACATTTTAATCAAGTGTTTACTTATTCTTCCAATTCAACCTTTTTATCAAATCATTGACCGCATTTAACGTTTACATATGGTATGAGTTTGATCTATAAATTGTTACTGTCAACTTGATCTTTTTTGACACTTTGCGCACGATCTCATATTAAAATTTTAAGCGTAAATTAGGTTTTTCAGACTTAGAACCGTTATTATATACAGAAATAAGTTTCCGTCTACATTTATCGAGCACAACCTATGTCCTGTCATTTGCGGGGAAGCTAGTTAAAAAGGCACACCCATGCCCAAAACGATCGTAAGGCAGTTCATCGCTTTCATCTTTCTTGCCAGATTTGCACATGATACCGTACTGAACTACATGTATTTTTAAATGTGTCAGTTTCTTTTGAAACCCAGGGATATCAAATAAGAATGGAAATGCATTGCATCCTTTTGGAGCTGAGCATTTTGAATAATATTAAATAAACATTATATATTTGGACACAATTCAGACGGTACTACAACTTCAAAAATAGTTCCTAACATTAACCATTAGCTTATGAATTATTGTTTCTAAATCAACAAGAGCAATCGTGTCGTCTGATGATAGCCAATTCAGCAATTGTACTGTGGGCGATTGGTCATTTGTTAGCTAATTTGTAGCCTGGTGCCCCTACTTATCAGGAGACTTAATTATCATTACCAGGCAAAAATCTCTTTTTTATTCAGGGGCAATAACTCAGCCAAAATCATTCAATCGGAAAGCCTGTATAATATATGCAAGTACTTAAGGTTTCCATTTATGTTTCATTCAAATTACATTAATGGTATAAAAGAAGTAGTCCGGACAAAACTTAAAAATGAAAATAAAAAAAAATTAAAGAGCCATAACTCTGACAAAATCATTGAATTAGAAGATGCTGACGAAATGCCCACCTAGACTTTGTACTGATCATTCCTGTAAAGTTTGGATGAAATTGCACCAGAAGTTTTTAGGAGTAGCAGTCAGGTCAAGTTTTGTGACAGATGGACGGACGGAGGGACATACAGACGACGGAGAAGTGATCGTTATATTTTGCCACTACACTGGAGCATGTTCGTCTACCTCTTACTATTATTTCTTTTAATCAAATTGTAATTCGTCAGCTGATAAGAAGCAGAATGTGTGCTCATTCTTGTTTTAAATATTGAACTTAACCATTGTCAGTACACGGATATTGGATATTTTTGTATCATATAAACGGTTCACTATTGGCAAAACAAAGAAATAACCCATAAATGTAATCATTTACTACTGACATTCTTTTTTGCATAATGTGTTTAAAGAGGGAAATCAAAGCATTGCGGCCCTCGAGCAACATTATTATCTAAATACTAAAAATGAGAATGATCTTTTTTCTGGGGTTTCATATTGTGACAACAGGGAACATGTTTTTATATTTGACTATGATACAAAAGAGAAAGAACATCAAAACATTCGGCAATCTGATAAATACTCGGTGGCTACGCCCCCTCGTATAAATCAGATAGCCTTGTGTTTCGATGCTCTTTCTATTACTTATCTAACATATCAATTACAATATCATTCAAAAGTATAGATGTCAAGCAAAATTTGAAGCTAAATATTTCAAAAGTTTTTTAGATTTGTTGTTTAGTTATACTATCCAAAAATATACTTTTTTAACAAATACTTGAATTCTGTTTTGCTTCTATTACCTCTTGGCAATAATTATATTTATAGTTATTTAGTATTTTGTATGGCAGTCAAAATACTACTTAGTTTACATTTTTTTACAAATAATGTCACATTCAGCGCTTCTTTTCCCAAGTGATAAATATCAAACATGCTCTGAAACCATTATTTTACTGTTATAATACTCATTTTTGCATTTCTAATGAGTGCAAAGTATTTATGTTTCTGTGGCCTAATAATGCCTTAAATAAGATTTAACCTCACGATTTAACCTCATATCAAATATGTTGTCGATACCTAACATAGGGTAAATAGAATAATGATTGTTTTCATTCTTGGTTTTTTTTCGTGATAAGAAAAAATACATAGTAAATGTAAGTAAGTCGGTATTAAACTGTAAAAATAAAATATATGACATTGTATTTATTTATATAAACAAAACTAAAACAAAATAATATAATTTTTGAATAAATGATAAAGTTAAATATTTGTTCATTGATCAATTATTTTCTGGTGCATATAAATACTTTAAATCTTTTCAAAGATAACAAGGGTGCCATAGTCACAAAATACGCCCGTTTACGAAAGCTTAAGATGGAGATGGGGGCATTATGGATAAGTGTTATCTAGCAAGCAAGTTTTTATTCTTGGAACTGTGTTGTTAAATGAACCTTAAAACAAATCAGTAGGGAAGATATGCACAGGATGTGTGACCTTGACCTTGGTCGCAGGGACCTGAATTTTATGCACGGCACTCAGCCTCACAATGATGAACATTTGTGCCAAATTATATTGAAATCCCTCTATGCATGTAGAAGTTTTGCTCCAGACAAGCGTTTTTCTATGAGCTCTAACTGTGACCTTCACCTTTGACCTAGAGACTTGGTTCATGTGCAGGGCACTACGTCTCATGGTGGTGAACAATTCTATAAAGTAACATTAAAATTCCTCCATGCATGTAGAAAATATGCTCCGGACAACATCTGGATATTTAATCATCTCCAGTGACCTTGACCTTGCAAATATTAACCTAAATTAAATGTGTCACACCTGTAGTCATGATAGTTACCATTTGTGCTACAATCTATCAATAAATGATGACTAAATGGTCCCTATACACATCTTCAAATTTTTATCTGAACTTTGACCTCAGTAGGGAAGATATGCACAGGATGTGTAACCTTGACTTTGGTCGCAGGGATCTGAATTTTGCGTGCGACACTCAGCCTCACAATGGTGAACATTTGTGCCAAGTTATATTGAAATCCCCCTATGAATGTAGAAGTTTTGCTCCGGACAAGCGTTTTTCAATGAGCTCTAAGTTTGACCTTGACCTTTGACCTGGAGACTTGGATCATGCATGGAGCAATACATATCATGGTGGTGAACATTTCCATAAAGTATTATAAAAATTCTTCCATACATGTAGAAAATAATTATGCTCCAGACAAAATCTGGATATTTCACCATCTTTAGTGACCTTGACCTTGCATATATTGACCTAAAGTACATGTGTCACAGCCGTAGTCATGATAATGACCATTTGTGTTACAATCCCTCAATAAATGATGATTAAATCGTCCCTATACACATCTTCATATTTTTATCTAAACTTTGACCTCTATGGGTGACCTTGACCTTAGCTGCAGGGACCTGAATTTTGCGTGCGACACTCCGCCTCACAATGGTGAACATTTGTGCCAAGTTATATTGAAATCCCTCTATGCATGTGGAAGTTTTGCTCCGGACAAGCGTTTTTCAATGAGCTCTAAGTGTGACATTGACCTTTGACCTAGTTCATGTGCGTGACATGGCTTCTCATAATGGTGAGCATTTCTATGAAATTTCATTAAAATCCCTCCATGCGTGTAGGAGATATGCTCCGGACAAAATCTGGATATTTCATCATCTTTAGTGACCTTGACCTTGTATATATTGACCTAAATTATATGTATCACAGCCATAGTCTTTGATAATGACATGTGGAAGTTTTGCTCCGGACAAAGCATTTTTCAATGAGCTCTAAGTGTGACCTTGACCTTTGACCTAGAGACCTGGTTCATGTGCGCGACACTGTTCCTCATAGTGGTGAACATTTCTATGAAGTTTCATTAAAATCCCTCCATACATGTAGGAGATATGCTCCGGACAAAATTGGACGCCGCCCGCCCGCCCGACCGCCCGCCTGCCAGGGGCGTTCCCATAATACGTCCCGTTTTTCAAACGGGCGTATAAAAAGCGCCTAATTGATCTATATGTAAGATGATATATGATATGATGTGATATACAATACCCCCCTCGCAAAATCACTGCAATCTAATAACAAATACAAAATAAGTGTATATCAATCAAAACAAGCAACATTTTGCGCTTTAAATATCATATAGAAGCATTAGCAGTTGATGCAAGAAATAAATAAACAAAAGAATTAAGAAATACGTTTATCAAACTATTCAGATATAAATTACACCATCACAGAAGCTAAAATGTGTCCATCTATGTCTAATGAAATCAATTCAAGTTTATAATAAAAAGTCTTTTCATGCTATGCAATGTGTTATGTTTTACGTATTAAAAACTATACAAGTCTATATAATGAGTGTTGATTCGTCATAACACATAGTCAAAAGCGCAAAACACACGTACGCAAACGGACGAACACACGCACGCACGCGCCACCACACAAAATAGTGGAAACAAAATTCCCGAGGAACGCCCGAACAGGCAAAAGTAAAAATGTTGCAGACTCGGTTTGATTGAGCTTGTTCATGGGCGGTATGTGCCGCCCAAGCTCCAAAGCACCGGTTTAATCAGAATTCAACATATAAACATAAAACTAGTGACATTATGAATGTTGAAACATCCCAATATTTCTTCTTATAGCGGTTAACATGAACCCTTCAAAGTGAAACGACTGTGCCATTCCATGAAAAATGGCGTATGGTCCTCAAGTAAAAGAATACGTGTGCCTTTAACGAGAAAACAGTGTGCGGAACTGAAAAATTGAAATTTGAAAGGGGAGCCTGCGTATCACAGATAAGCTGTCAAAAGACAAATATAAAAAGCAGGCAACGTGGAATACTGGAACACCCAACTCGAAAAAGATCATTAAGAAGAAACTAAAAATACTACAAATACAACACTATCGTGGTGAAAGATCTCCAAATATCGGAAATATAACATCTTTGACTGAATGTACAGTGTGGCGATATACAGCCTCCACAAGGCACACACAACATTGATGTGACAATGACATAGAGAAAAATAAAACAACAACAAAACAACAAGAAACAAACAAGCAACATTATGCGCTTTAAATATCATATATAAGCACCAGCAGGTGATACAAGAAATAAATAAACAAAAGTGTTGAGAAATACGTTTATGTGGTTCCAGTATTCGATCCACTCTATTTTGAAAGGAAACCCTAAATATTAAGACATGGAAACTCGCGTGACTTTGCAAGCGTTTTCCTCGCAATGATTAAAACCTCAATTGGGCCAAAAATCGCGCGTCACATATTACTTTTTATGCATTGTCAACTTGAACTGAATCTAAAGGAGTCGACTCTACCTTCTGGAATCTATATAAATGTAAATTATCAGCCATGTCTTTCAACATCATGCTAAGACCATACACACCATTTTTTATATCTAATTTTGATTTCAATAAAAAATGGACAACCATGCACCATCCGATTCCAAAAACAAGAGTTATGAGGAAGATCGCTAAAACGATACCACTAAAATTTGTTGCCAGATTCGCGACAAAACCACTCGACATGATTAGAAAAGGAACACCAAATATCAACAAGTACTGCCAGATGTGATCTAGATCCCCAAAAAATATCTTACTAATTATTTTTGATGCTAAGACGATAATACCCCTTACACAACTCAGCACTTCGGTATGCAAACTGGATGGTGGTGCTTTAGGTTCCTTCCTCGTTGAGTTATAAATCTCATAGACATAACATGAACCCCAGTAACTGCAGTAAATTCCAATTGCAAAGAAGATAAGGGAAACAGCAAACGCTATCCCAATTAAAGATTGCAAAACGTTGAGAAACAGTACCAAAGCGGCTAAACCATACAAACTCACAACCTTCAATAGAGTAACAAAATGCAACTTTTTCACCATCAAAGAACATTCACTTGTTACCAATGGACCAGACACACCATGTTCACTTTCACGTACAACAGAAAATATATACATTTCGCTCAGCGTGTCAAGACCTTTTACTTCGTATCCATTTATGTAGCTCGGTAGGTTTTCTTCGACTATAGTCCATTTGCCGTCGTACCATAACTTCTGCCTTATCACGATGTTTGTTTCAGCGGTCTCTTGGACATCTTGCAGTCCCCAAACAAGAACCGCAGAGGTTTCTGTAACATTTTGGAAATGTATCGGTCCAGCTGGTTTCACGGGTTTTTTCAAGTTAAGTTGTCTGAGTTTATCTTTAAGTATACCGAAGTCTATGAGAACATCGATAACAAAGTCCATTGTAGAACTTGGGGCAAAAGGATAGTGGTAAGTCGAAATTGTTTTGTGGAAAGACGTGTTCTGAAAGGTTTCGTTTTTGTAACCAACTAGGTATATATTTGCACCATTCAATTTACTATCTCTCAAAGATTTTTTCATTTCCTCCGGTAGCTGTTCAATTGGACGATCAGTTAAAACGATTACTTTGTTGGCATCCTCCAGCAACATTTCTTCATCTTCATAAACGGAAAATTCTTCTTTAACAAATTCAACAAGTTGATTTTCAGAAGTGTTAGAGCTTAAAACGTCCACTAACTTTAGCTTAATAGCATGCGGATAATGATCGCCACTACCAAACATTTCTCGAAGAAATTGAGGCCACCAAAGGAAAATTCTGTCCAAACTTTGAACAGCAACCGAGTTGTTTTCCGTCTCGTAACTTATTCCTAAGACTTGATGGCCTGGATTTGCTTGTCTTACGGAAACGAAAAAACTTCTTAGTTTGTTACGATTATTTCGTTTCAGTGCATCAATCCATGCCATTAATTGGATAACATTGGTTTGTTCTTCTGACAACAAAAACAGCACTTTTCCTGTACGATTTTTGAATTTATCGTTTTCGGCATCATCTATGTCGAAGCAAGTGATGTCATGAAGTTTTGTTTTCCGCTTAAGTACACTACATATCCTCTCTGCAAAGGTACGTAACTCCTTATTTTTGTTGACTATAATAACAAGATCGCGTTTTATAACTGGAACAGTTCCATAGACATCCGTTGCAGATGGCCCTGCCTGATTTTGTGCGGGTTGAACACGCATGTCAACTTATGGCTCTGTCTTTAACGAATTTCAATTTTAGTCTGACGGGGCCAAATGATTCACAAAGCGTTTTGACTGGTGTCAACCCAGTTATCTCTTAGTGTTATCTTTTTTCTGTGAAAAACTCTTTTTTTCTTCCTTGTTTTGAATCTGTTTCATACTTTTCTTCTAACCATGATTAATCATAACTTGCTGGGGTGTTTAATGTGATAAGTGGATTTCAATTGACCTATATACGTCTATCAATATGTACAAAGTTACGACGAACCTTAGGACAGACCAGTGGCTTATAGTCGAAATTCGTATGTCAAACAAAACCTTTATATACATATGAACTTCATGAAAAATGCACCGTACCAACTTTTTTTTAAATTTTTAATAAATCGGTAAAACAATTAACATTATGTTCTCCTTTTGTTGCAATGATAGCACTGATTATATAGGTAATAGACCAAGGAAGAAGGTCATTATCTTCAACATAAATTAGCTACAAGGTTACAGTAAAACACCTCTGCGTGTGGTATTATATTAAATTAAAACTCGGTACACGTTTGGGCTATTTTTGCCTTTGTCATTATTTACATTGGATCAATCGAAATAAATTTTCTTTGTAGATAAAATTCATTGTGTAAGACTTTAAATTTGAAATTTTACAGATAACCTAGTTAACCTAATAGAAGTATTTTACACTTAACAAATATATAAGTTTTTACATTCATTTCGGTAGAAATATTCCATTACGATATTTTGTCGCTAGCTTACAAGATAATACCACTACAAAGTATACTGTTGTTAACCAAAATGGTTTCTTTGCGGTCAATTTTGCGTTCCCTTTCCTGCTATACAAATAAGCACCTGTTTCTATGGGAATATAAAAAAATCATGGACTAGGAGCAGAAAACCGATGTGAGAAGTCTCACAGATGCTGTGTTTCACGGATCATTATAATTATTCATGTTCAGTATTTTTATTTGTTCCGTTGATATAAGTCTGAATTAAATCGACAGAAAAGTAAAAGGCAGTGAATGAAATCTGTAAAATACAACGTTGCTTTTATGATGAAGAACTGGTAATGTTTCAATGACCATTCGCTGTGACTACAAACAACTTAAACATGTGTCTTGTGACGTTTCATTTAAATTTGTCGGTGAATATCGGTACAGTAGGGGTCATGACAAATATCAGAAAACACCCTTAGTCATGTCAATTATAATCTAAATGAAATTATTTTCACTCATCACTCTAAATATTGACAGAAAAGGCATGCACACTAAACAAATGCCAATGCACATTCTTTGTGTATAACTTACAAAACAAATATTACCATACCAGCTACACACAAACGACAGCTAGTGCAAACAAGAGGGCCAGTATGGCCCTGAAATCGCTCACCAGTATATAGGCCCCTGTGCCAAGGCCAATTTTAACCCAGGGGACTTTTATTTGAACAAACTTGGTAGACACCCATTAAACGATGGTTCATGATAAATATCAAAGCTCTAGCTATTTTGGGTTTTTTATAAGTAGATTATTTAAGATTTTACTATATACATATAGGGAAAAACAATGCCCCCCCCCCCCCAATTTTGACCCCAGGGCTTTTATATGAACAAACTTGGTAGACACTCACTAGAAGATATTTCATGCTTAGTATCTAGACTCTGGCTCTTTGGGTTTTTATAAGAAGATTTACATATCAAAAGAAAATCAATGACCCCAGGGGCGGGGCCAATTTTAACCCAAGGGCCGTTATTTGAACAAACTTGGTAGATACCCACTAGAAGATGTTGTCAAGATATGTACGTTAGCGCTCTTATGCACGTGACGTCTACCGCTATTTATACGTTACGTTGTAGACGGTGCTCCACCTTTCTCCGTCACAGGAATAGATTTTTCTGGCGCTTTATACGTAAAAGATAAAACCGGAAGTGAGACAAAAGCATACATCTGCCTATTCACATGTGCATCAACTAGAGTCGTACACTTAGAACTAGTTCCCGATTTATCTGAAGATTCATTTCTTCAAGCATTCCGAAGATTTTGCAGTCGTATGTCCGTGCCTAAGATCATGATTTCAGACAATGCTTCGACTTATATGGCAGCAGCTAACCACATCAAACGCCTGTTTAAGTCTGATTCCCTGCAATCAATAATTAGTCACAAGGGTACACAGTGGCAGTTTATTCCTAAACGTTCACCATGGCATGGCGGTTGGTGGGAAAGACTTGTTGGCCTGACAAAACAACATTGAAAAAGATTCTTAGACGGACACACATAAGCTATGAAACTTTACAAACAGTTGTGACGGAAGTAGAAGCCGTGATGAATGACAGACCACTAACGTACGTCTCTTCCGATTCTTCTGATGCTGAACCACTTACACCAGCCCACCTACTTTACGGCCGAAGATTAACGACATACCAAGACGTTACCGATACACAAATTAATAACTCCAGTTTAAGTGATATCATGTGTATTTACAAGAGCCAGAGTTCAGAAATTACTGATTGACCGGTTCAGGGAGAAATGGAGAGATATCTCACTGCCTTACGTGAACACCACCAGACGACAGGAAACAATATTCAGACGATATCAGCTGGAGATGTAGCTCCAAAAACCGTGACGAAAAACCCCCCTTCTCAGTGGGAAAAAATCGCCGTAGTAGAGGAATGGCTTTAAAACGGCAGCCAAAAAAAAGAACCAAAAAATGGTATTAAAAAAAACAAGCCCATTTTGAAACTTTAATTTCCCTTGGAAAGTATTTAAATATAAATCTAAATTTAAAATTTTCCAAAATAACAAAATCTTTATCAGTGAAAAATTGACTTAAAGGGGCAAATGTGGGTTTTTTAAAGGGGGGGAAAAATGTTGAAAACTTTTAATTTAACAAAAATTTTTTAAAAGTTTTTCAACAAAATTGCCGGCCAAATTTAATTTTCATTTCGCGGCACCCGTGTCAAGATATGTACCCTTAAAACGGCTCTTATGCACGTGCCGTTTTAAAGCTATTTATACGTTTTAAAAAATTTTAAAAACGTCATATATGTTTACAGTTCTATGTCTATATATTACAATAAAGGTAAGAACCTGAAAGACGTATTCTTATACTACAATATTATGATTCTCGATAGATGTTTCATGCTAAATATCTTAGCTCTAGCTCTTTGGGTTTTTTGGAAGAAGATTTTTTAAGTTTTTACTATATACATGAAGGGAAAAACAATGATCCCCTGGGGCGGGGCCAATTTTGGCCCCAGGCCTTTTATTTCAACAAACTTGGTAGACACCCACTAGCTTAATATCTAAGCTCTAGCTATTTTGGTTTTTTAAAAGAGGATTTTTTAAGTTTTTACTATATACAAATAAGGAAAATCAATGACCCCTGGGGCGGGGCCAATTTTGACCCCATGCCTTTTATTTCAACAAACTTGGTAGACACCAATTAGAGGATGTTTCATGCTTAATATCTAAGCTCTAGCTATTTCGGTTTTTTAAAAGAAGATTTTTAAGTTTTTACTATATACAAAAGGAAAATAATTTTTTTTTCACTATATACAAATAAGGAAAATCAATGACCCCCGGGCAGGGCCAATTTTGACCCCAGGGCATTTATTTGAACAAACTTTGTAGACACTGACTAGATGATGTTTCATGCCAAATATTTAAGCTGTAGCTCTTTCGGTTTTCTAAAAGAAGATATTTTAAGTTTTTTCTTTTGGTTGCCATGGCAACCAGAGTTCTGCTTGGAATTAAATTCTTTGATTTCATGAATTCATGTCATCATCATGTTATACAGATGCTTCCTGTTTTTACTATTGAAAAACCATCTGTCAATGCAAAGTTGTAAAATTATTTTAACATATAGATGCATGTGAATATAAACTGGTTAAAGAGATATCTCCTAACATAAACTGGTTAAAGAGATATCTCCTAATATAAACTGGTTAAAGAGATATCTCCTACACATAGATTATCCGAACACTTGGTCTGTTTTTAAACATTTTTTCCAAACAAATATGTACCTGGTCACCTAGTAATATAAGAGAAATGCAAACTGTGATAAATGATGAACTTTTAATGAGTTTATAATGACCTCAACTTTTTATAGAACTGCCTCAAAACATTCTTACTACCAAACTACCAGAAGGTAGTAAAATTTGCATTGAAAACAGGCCACTAAAACATATAAATGAGCCACGCCATGACAAAACCAACATAATGTGTTTGCGCCCAGCATGGATCCAGACCAGCCTGCGCATCTGTGCAGTCTAATCAGGATCCATGCTGTTCTCTTACAAAGCCTATGACAAGTAGAGAAACTGATAGCGAACAGCATGGATTTGATCAGACTGTGCGGCTGCGCAGGCTGGTCTGGATTCATGCTGGTCGCAAAACGCATTATGTTGGTTTTGTCATGGCGCGGTCTCAAATGTAAACATAATTGATTGAAGCTAATTTTTCAACTTATTTCTACTTAAACAAAGATTGCATTTGAGAAAAATGCTATGCCACCGCATTAATACAACACTAAATAGTAGTGTAGGAACAGATTTTTTTTGTTTCTATTCAATTTTGTAGATTGTCATAATGCATAGATCCCTGACGACCTATCTAATTCTTATCAGATTAGTGGTTAAATCTGTTGTTAACTCAATAAAAGATCAGAGTAGGAATATATCAATGCACTCAAGTCTAGTGAAATTTGGTGGTGAAAGTCATATTTCAAACAGCCTAAATTTCATGACTACATCAAAGGACAACACAGTAAGACACTTTGTCAAAATCTAGGTCAGCTGATATCAAAGTTCACTTTACACATCTTTAATCTGTGCACATGGTTCAAATTTCATAGCTGTACATCAAAGGACAAGAAAGTAGGTCACATCATCAAAATCTAGGTCACCTGATATCAAAATTCAATTTTACAACTAAAACTGTGCACATGGTCAAAATTTCATTGCTGTACATCAAAGGACAAGAAAGTAGGTCACTGTCCCCTTGGGGCAAGGCAAAATTTTGGACCCAAGGGTTTAATTCAAAAACAATCTTGATACAGGTCCACCAAACAACATTTCAAGTCAATTATCTAAGCTGTAGTTTTCTCCATTCAGAAAACATTTGTTTTTTATTTTCTGTTTTTTACTATGTGTACATAATGAGAATCACTGCCCCTGGGCACGGCCAATTTTAACACCAGGGGAAAAATTTTGAACAACTTTTGGTAGAGGACCTATAGATGATAATATATAATATAGCAAACATCAAAGCTCTATGCCTTGTACCTTCAGACAAAAAATATTTTTATTTTTTTTACTATATGTACATAATGAAAATTAATGACCCCCAGGGCAGAACCAATTTTGACCCCAGGGCTATAATTTGAACAATCTTGGTAAAGGTTCACTTCGCAAAGTCTCATGCCATATATTTAACCTCTAGCCTTTGTCAATTCAGAGAAGAGGATTTTTCAATTCTGAGAAGAGGATTTTTCAAGTTTTTACTTTATACATATAAGGAAAACTATCGCCTCTGGGCAGTTGCAATTTTAACACTAGGGGCATAATTAAAACAACTTTAGTAAAGGACCAATAGATAATACTATATACCAAATATCAAAGCTCTAAGCCTTGTACCTTAGACAAGAAGATTTTTTAATTTTTTACTATATGTACATAGTGAAAAATCAATGGACCCCTGGGGATGGGCCAATTTTGACCCCAGGGCTATAGTTTTTACAATCCTGCTAGAGGTTCACTACATAATGTTTCATGCAAAATATTTTAACTCTAGCCTTTGTAAATCTAGAGAAGATGATTTTTTTAAGTTTTACTATATACATATAAGGAAAGCCTATGGCCCCTGGGGCGGGGCTAATTTTGACACTAGAGGCAAAATTTGAACAACTTTGGTAGAGTACCTATAGATGATATCATTTAACAAATATTAAAGCTCTAAGCCTTGTACCTTCAGACAATAAGATTTTTTTTTTATTTACTATATGTATATATTGAAAATCAATTTACCCCGGGGCGGGGCAATTTTGACCCCAGGGCTATAATTTTGAACAATCTTGCTAGAAGTTCACTTCACAATGTTTTCATGCCAAATATCTAACCTCTAGCATTTGTCAATTGCTAGAAGAAATTGTTTTAAAGTTTTACTATAAGTTTTTACTATATACATTTTTAGGAAAACCAATGACCTCCGGGGCGGGGCCGATTTTTGATCCCAGGCCTATAATTTGAACAATCTGGGTAGAGGTCTACCAGACAATGCCTTATGCAAAAATATCTAAGCTCTAGGCTTTTTGAGTCTTTACAAGAAGGTATTTTAAGTTTTTTACTATATGTACATATAGTGAAAATCAAAGACCCCCGGGGCGGGGCTGATTTTGACCCAGGGCTATAATTTTGAACAATCTTGGTAAGGGTCTACCAGACAATGCCTTATGCAAAATATCTAAGCTCTAGGCTTTTGGTTTTTACAAGAAGGTATTTTAAGTTTTTACTATATCTATTATATAGTGAAAATCAATGACCCCCAGGGGGGGCGGATTTTGACCCCAGGGCTATAATTTGAACAACTCTTGGTAGAGGTCTACCAGACAATGCCTTATGCAAAATATCTAAGCTCTAGGCCTTTTGGGTCTTTTACAAGAAAGATTTTTTTAATTTATTCTTATAATTCCTTTTGGTTGCCATGGCAACCAGATTTCTGCATGAATGAATGAAATTCTTTGAACAACTTTGGAAGCGCTTCACCCAAGGATCAATCCTGCCAAGTTTTGGTTGAAATGGACTAGTGGTTTTTTCACAAGAAGATTTTTTAAGTTCACTATATAATCTATATAACACACACACACACAAACAAACAAACAAACAAACACACACACACACGCACACACACACAGGTGAATCGCTATATGCCACCGCATCGCAGATGCTGCGGTGGCATAAAAAGTACAAGTGTTTATCTCCTGTTATGGTACATAACAAACATGTTTTGGATTGAAAAATAATGCATAAAGTGCTTTTTTGTTGTAACTTTAGTAATAGTTCCAATCATCATTTCTAAATGCCTAGGAAGAAAATTCTGTTGTTGTTTTTTTTATTTATTTATCGTACACTGATTATAAACATGTTGATTTCATTGTTATGGTGCCTCTGTTTAAATGATAGATAATAATGTAAAGCCGATAATAGATCACCCCTTTCCCTTTAATAAGTTATTCATCATAAATAATCAATTTAAAAATAACACACTCAATCTCACTATTATTCATATTAAATGTCAATAGGATTGCATATTTACTTCAGTTGAAATATCACCTGGAAGAAATTTACCAGACAAAATCTTGTTGCAATAAAACAGAACAAAAGTAAAACATTCACCAACAATCATAAATAATTTTGCACTAATATTAAATTTAAACATATCATCATATCAGAAAAGAAATATCAGCATTTTTGTTACTTGAGCCCTTTGACACATTATAAACTAGCATTTACTTAGAATGACTTATTTAATTTTAAACAATCCATGCTGGATTATTCTTCTCAACACACAACTTAATGTCTATACGATGTAACAATACCTTAACTTCATATGAATATATATAGTATAGTCTCTGACAAGGGTGTGATTGCTTGAATTGTTCAATGATTTAACAATATCTAGCTATGCCCTGGTGCCTAAATAATGTACAACTCAAGCATGTCTCAAGGAGAGTTTGATCCCACTTTGATGCATGTCACATCTAACTTGACGATTCTGAGAGTTAAGGAATACCATGACGTGATAAATGTGACTTTTTCCCCTTCATGCATAGCAGAGTTACTCCCCTTTTGAAGTAAAATAACCATTTGCATTTTCATCATGAAAAGTGGAAGCCCTCAGAGTTGAAACAGTTTAAGAGTCTGGAAACAAAACAAGAACATGTTTTTATTTTTGACACAAAAGAAATGATAATATTTATATATACAGATAATTATGCTTCATTCATTTTGACTATCTAAGGTTTCTATGACATTTCAATGACTGGACAATTGATTTATTGTTTTCTCTCTTTTTTTCAAGTGAATTTGCAGACAAAAATATCAAATACATTGTACCTGATAACAATAGTTCACAGATTAATGTTTTAAATGGCCATAAAATATTAAAACCTCTGAATTGGTTTTAATGTTACAGAAACTTAAATTTTATGGTTAATTCCTACTTTATTATCAACATACCCTAAAAAGTCATCTATATCCATAGTTCTAGCTCGTTTTAATTCATATCCACTTTTTTCTAGCATATCTGTTATTTTGGCTTTGACATCAAAATCTGGCGGTACAGGCTAAAAAAATGCACAACAAAAACAAATGAAAGTTTCACAGTAAAACGTATTTATGACAAAATTTGTTTATTTGTTTTAAATGGGATGACCTAAGATGCACATAAATTGTATCTGAAAATAATGACATTAAAAACGCCTTTTCCAATTGGAAACTGTCAATTCAATAATTGGTTGTTTGTCAGTTTTATTAGATTGATGGCCATGTTGTTCAAACCCTGTCAGGGGCAAGGCGTTGTGTCCTTGAGCAAGAAACTTTACATTCTTTGCTTAGTACTGGTTGGTTACAGGAATGCATTTGTTTTACAATATGCGTATAGCTTTTTACACATGCAAACTAAGATAAATTGTGTATAAACCAAACATTCATATACTTACAATACTTTTCAATGAACAGTGAACTTTGTAATTTTTCTCTAGCAGTTCTAACACCTTTGTAAACCTGCAATTAAATAAACAAACCATTTACATGTAGTGTTCAACTTCAAATGCTAAAAGGTTAGTATACACAAACTAATCTGTCTAAAATAATCAATTCAGATTGTTGACATTTCTTTAAAGGGACTCCACTGAGGTTTTTTGACATGATGGGACTGGAAATATTTTTTCCAGATAAATGTACCATTTGATGTAGGTTTAGACCACTAATCTTTGTGCAAAATTTCAGATCATTCGCGCACTTTTTCCAGAATAATTATTCAAATTGTAAAAAAATGACCCAAAATGAAAAGCGTTTAAACTGGTAAGGTAACTGGTTTTTAAGGCATGGCAGCAGAGCTAAGTGATTTACACTTCTTTCTTAATATACAAAGTCTCACAACACATGATGCAAATCTTCTTCAATTATTTTTGTGCTGACAAAAAGAATTCAAGAAAACAGATATGCTGTAATTATTTCCTCAACATCTCATCTCTTCTGCAAAACAGAATGACTATGCAAGACTAAGCGTTTAAACGCTTTTCACTCAAATCAGGCTAAGGAAAGCATAAAAATACTATTTTCAATTAATTTCAAAATATATTTCTAAACTATATTTGCATATATTTCTGTTTGAAGTGCCTCAGCTTATTTATGTAAGAAATTCAAATGTTATGTTTTTAGGCTTTTTTAACATCAGTGGAGTCCCTTTAATATCTATATAAAGCAAGGAAAGGTAACTGGTTTTTAAGGCATGGCAGCAGAGCTAAGTGATTTAAGCATCAGACTAGTAATCTAGGGATTCCCACTGCGAGGTTAAAATAATGTTCACAAACTCATCACATTGATCATTACCTAAATGAAGCACCAATGGTTTTATTCTTTCTTGAAAAACATATCCTGACAAGACCATCCCATTCCTACAAAACAAATTAAAATAAAACATGTATTATACAAAACTTTTTTTTTTCAAATAAGTGTTTAAAATAAAGATTTACACTTCTTTCTTAATATACAAAGTCTCACAACACATGATGCAAATCTTCTTCAATTATTTTTGTGCTGACAAAAAGAATTCAAGAAAACAGATATGCTGTAATTATTTCCTCAACATCTCATCTCTTCTGCAAAACAGAATGACTATGCAAAAAAATGAAGTTTTCCATAGAAATTAAGCATAAAAAAAATTGGTTGAATAAGATGAATAGTAACTATTATCCATTTTCATTTCTATCATTTTGGACTAATATTGATAAATATGAGGACTAATATTGAAACTTTTGAGGACCAATATTGAAACTTATGAGGACCAATATTGAAACTTATGAGGACCAATATTGAAATTTATGAGGACCAATATTGAAACTTATGAGGACTAATATTGAAACTTATGAGGGACTTATATTGAAACTTATGACGACTAATATTGAAACTTATGACGACTAATATTGAAATTTATGAGGACTAATATTGAAATTTATGAGGACTAATATTGAAATTTATGAGGACTAATATTCAAACTTATGAGGACTAATATTGTAATTTAAGAAAAATGAACCAGTTCTATTTTCAAAATATTTTTAAGAAATTCCACAAAATGATAACCATATCTTACCTGAAAGTTGATAGGAGGTGGTGGATTTCTAGGTTCTATTCTAACAACACTAGATTCTACTTTAGGAGGTGGCCTAAAGTTATTCTTTCCAACCTGTCAAAGTACATTTGTAAATTACTTTATTCTATACATTCAGGTATTTTACAAACGATCTTGGAATATGCACCAAAACTTGTTATCCTGTAGGTAGTTGTCAATAAACTTATTACAGATATCTCAACAGTGGAGAACAAAGACATAATCACATAATAACATAAGCTAAGACTTTCTTACAACTAAGACTTTGTCTAGTAAACAAATAATAACCCCCAAAGATATAACTAAACATACCTTCATTAAATGATCCACTCTTGCCAGGAGTTGTGTGTTGACAGACAATCTACAGTAAAGTTTATCCCCTGGTTTTGCTACAAGTCTCTGGGCAAACTCTCTTTGAAACATCAGAACTGCACATCTACAGTGGAGTGAAAAAAAATACTGTCAACAATATCATAGAAGGGTTTCAAGACATAACAACATTAACAAACTAAACAAAGCTGTGTTTTATACACTTTGCAAGTATAGGAATATCCCTTATGCTTTTATGTTCAATATTCCTGGGCGCATGTGTAGAATCAACAATCTTCATTAGGTTACCCTTTGAGTTTCCTTGCTGAAAAGAAACCAGCGTCCCTGCTACAAGTTTTCAAAGATAACCACTTTAACAAATCAGTCAAAAAAGGTCCAACTTTTACAATTTCCTGTATATTGTTTAGTAATTACAACGCTCAAACATTCTGATGCTGTTCAGTACATGACAGAAACAGGTCAATATTAAATGATTATTACTTATTTAAACATAATAATACACTAAATAGTGTTTGATGTGTTGCTCATTTATTAATTCATATACATCTGAAAATGCAAGATAAGGCCTATTACTCTCACTCCAACAACTATACATAAATTACATATAAAAGAAGGAAAATTAATGCTAAAATTAATGGAGGACTTACCTAAAGAAAGGTCTGTGGAGAAGTAATTTAAATACAAAAGGAGAAGATATCTGAAATAATAAAATATATATTGATACACATACTTGTTAAATGTATACAAATGACAACAAAAAACTAAGATGTATTTTAAAAGTCTTGTTGAGTAAGCATAAAAGCAGTACAGAACATATTTGAAACTAGCATAATCAATGATCAATTCTTCAGAATTGAACACTAAATGCACTGTAACTTTCTGTTTTGATTCGCAACATATATATATAATCTATTTATTTTTTTGTAATACATATTTATTTTTTATCATTTTTTTTTTTGAAAGAGTAAAGTACTTTTAAGAATATGACTATGAACTTTGTCCACTATTTTATTGATAAGACATTTTAAGCAATTTCAAGCATTTTGCGAGCAATTGTAATTTTGACTTTCAATTACAGGGGTAGGATATGTTTTTTCAGGAGTGTACAACAACACAATGTCATATGAAAAATTTAAAATTCAACTTGTCTACCATGCTTTGTGTACGTATTTTTTTCATTGAAAAGAATCCAAGAAAAGTGCAGACTAGGTTTGACTAAGTCTGTCATTGAGAGACAATGTGAAAATGTAACAACCCTCATGTCCCACAGCACCAGCTTAAGCGACATTCAATCTTCAACACTAAATATACATGAAGGGATTAATGATCTCAAAGAGAAGCAAGTCCTAAGTGCTACTTACATTCAAAACATTAACTTATTTACATGTAAGTAAAATAATACTATAGTCTGTCCCATCAAATTTGAACATTCCATTTTTTATTTAATATAATAGTAAAATCATTTAAATTAATGTCATGTTAACCCTGACGTCAATATCTCTAGGCATGTTTTTCATTTTTTTCATAAAGTCACGAATGTTGTCAAAATGCTAAAATTATATTTTTTCCCGTTGACTTACGTTGTAACCTGACGTGACGTCCATTTCAAAATGGCGGCGCCCATATAGACGTCATTTAGGGTTCGTCTCACAATTAGCGTGAAATATACCCGGTAATTATAAAAAAATATTATCCTTATTCACTTACTGGTCAATAGCTAAAGGTTATCATTAAAATGAAAAATGACAACAAAGTTGGAGTCCAAAAGGCAATTTTACTAGCAAACCATTATTTAAAATAATCAAAATCATTTGAAGTGAAAATATCAGTAAGGTTTATAAATTCTAACCCAAAAGATTTAATTAGTTACCATGATATAATGTCGTATTTCATATTTTTTTAAGAAAGTGATTTGATTATAGCTTTTCAATCAAGTGCGTATCTTGAATACCGCAACGCGTCGTAGGGGAGCGGGAATACCAGCTAGAAGACTATAACAAGAGCACCGCTAGGCGGAGCATTATATGCCCGAAAGTGTTTTTTTTTTAGTAAGGCTGAATCATTTGTAAGACATGGGAATTCGCTGTTCATCCTATAAAATTTTACAGCTGTAGGTTGATTAATACTTATAGTTATTAATAATGACCTATACCTTTGACCTTGTGACCCCAAAATCAAAAGGGGTCTTCTACCTTATATGGACAATCATCCTAAGAAGTTTGAATATTGTGGGCCAATTGGAACTTTATTTATGCTCTAGAAACTGTTTTCAGTATTCAGGTAAAAGTGACTTTGACCCTTGACCTTGTGACCCCAAAATCAATAGGGGTCTTCTACCCATATGGACAATCATCCTATGAAGTTTGAATATTGTGGGCCAAATGGAACTTACATTATGCTCCGGAAATTGTTTTTGGTTTTAAGGTAAATGTGACCTTGACCTTTGACCTAGTGACCCCAAAATAAATAGGGGTCTTTTGCCTAATATGGACAATCATCCTATGAAGTTTGAATATTGTGGGCCAAATGGAACTTAAGTTATGCTCCAGAAACTGTTTTCAGTTTTAAGGATATAGTGACCTTGATCCTTGACCTTTTGACCAAAAAAATCAATAGGGGTCTTCTACCCAATATGGACAATCATCCTATGAAGTTTGAACACTGTGGGTCAAATGGAACTTAAGTTATGCTCCGGGAAACTGTTTCCAGTATCAAGGTTATAGTGACCTTGACCTTTGACCTTGTGACCTCAAAATCAATAGGGGTCTTCTAGCAAATATGGACAATCATCCTATGAAGTTTGAACATTGTGGGTCAATTGGAACTTAAGTTATGCTCTAGAAACTGTTTTCAGTATCAAGGTAATAGTGACCTTGACCTTTGACCTTGTGACCCCAAAATCAATAGGGGTCCTTCTACCCAATATGGACAATCATCCTATGAAGTTTTGAACATTGTGGGTCGAATGAAACTTAAGTTATGTTCCCCGAAACTGTTTTCACTTTTAAGGTCATATAGCGACCTTGACCTTTGACCTAGTGACCCCAAAATCAATAGGGGTCTTCTACCTAATATGGACAATTATCCTATGAAGTTTGAACATTGTGGATCAATTGGAACTTAAGTTATGCTCCGGAAGCTGTTTTCAGTTTTAAGGTCATAGTGACCTTGACCTTTGACCCCAAAATCAATAGGGGTCTTCTACCTAATATGGACAATCATCCTATGAAGTTTGAACATTGTGGGTCAAATGGAACTTAAGTTATGCTCCGGAAACCAAATTGCTAACGGACGGACGGACGGACGGACGTACGGACGGACGGACAGACAGACGGACGCCAGGGGGTATAACATAATATGCCCTTTCGGGCATATAAAAATGGTTCTTCGCTAATCAATGTTTAATTTAAATAATTCTGTAGTTGTCTGAATTCTGTCCATTAGTGTGCATCACGTCTATTCAAAAATTAATAAATTGACCACGTTCGATGGGATACAAAAATATGTTACCCTTCTTATTTCGAGTGCGATGTTCGTGCGCTAAAACTTTCCGTAGGTTTCAACTTTCACAAGAAAACGCCAACAAATACAACATTATCATGCAAATCTGACAAAAAAATATTAAGAAAACTGATTCACAATACGTTCAGCATTGGTTTGCTTGTTACCACAGTGTCTACTTTAACTAACTCCGTCGCTAACGGGAGAACACAGACTCGCGTTCGGGGAAAATGTAAATTATAAGAATATAATATCATGCTTTCTAGTTTAAGCAATCAAACGTAGGCCTATTCACTTTAAGCTCGTAAATACATGTTTAACTTTCCGTCTCGCAATTCAACAAAATGTCCAGAAATACCGGCAGTGATTTGATATTATTAAGAGAAAGTTTGAATTGGAGTGTTCAATAAGCGACAATAAGTGTTTTTTTTGTAGACACAAAATGTTACATGTATATGTTAGTCTTCATCTGTGCTGTTATACAGAAATTAGAAACTTCGACAGGAGCTATAGCGACAGGAGAATGTTTTCTAATTTCTATAGAACAGCTAAAGATGAACACTAACATATTTAGTGTCAAGCTTTATTTGGCCCTTGATTACGTCACTACGCGGTACTATGAAGCACTATGAAAAATAGAAGGCGACTATGAACGGATTTCAATATAGTATCGACTTTTTTTCTTCTATGAAAATTAACACACATAATTTTTAAGAAATACAGCGTTTTCATTGGATGACAAATAAAGCTGGACACTAAATAATTATTTTGTTTATATGAAGGGTAGATCGAGTCAAAGAGAAACATCGAGTGACGTTCTCAATAATTTTAGCCTTCCTAAAATTTGAAAATATTCAGTGTTTTACAAAAACAATAGATCTAAAATCTAGCATATTTTTCGCAGGAGAAAAATACCACGTATTGTATATTTTGTAGCTAAAAGAGTAAGATTTACAGAAGTCTTGAATAACGATAAATATGTAGGGAAACTATTTCTGAGAAATATAAAAAATGTTCAAAAACATAAAATCAAAACGAATTTTATATGTAGTTAATGAAAGAAGTATTGTACTGTTGAAGATTCATGTCATTTTAAGTGTGTTTAAAATTATTTTTAAATGTTAGAAATCTATCAAAAGTTTTATATTATTAATATATGAATTGAACATGGAATTTGCAAAATCTGGGTTTACAAAAATTATTTTAAATGCCATCAAGACAAATTTATCTCAACGCTTAAAATTATCTGTTTGAGGTTACATATGCCTAACCGCCCTCTGTCAATGCCGCAACTGTAATCATCCATAAAAAGCGCGAGGCATTTTTGTTACGTCATATATTTCGTCAATTGTTGTTGACGTAATAAAGTTTTTTTTCGTCAGGAATCCATAAGCATTGTGATGTAGACAACTAAAATTTATGGGCCGTTCTTGAATTATGGATTTGGAACATGATGAATTATGATGTGTTTCATTTACATATTTCATTTGCTAACCCAGATAACTCCACAAATTGAAGAATGTTTTAATAATGAGACGGATTATCAGTTTAAAAAATCTGGATCATCAAAAGTGTAGGAGTCATGACTCATGTCATTAAGGATTTTTGAAGTCAAAAAGTGGGATCTACGGAACTGGATAGAAAATGGCAATGAAGGAATCTTCATATGCGAATTTGTCGTGACAAACCGTCGTTTATAAAGTTCATCGGATTCTATTAAGCTTAAAAGTAAGTGCAATTTCTAGATCTACTCCATGTGACTCGGTGTTCTTGTTGCTTATTTTTCATTTTTTAAAGTTTTCCATCATGCATTGCAACTAAACTGTTACATCTTGTAGATCCAGCTTTGTAAAATAATCATGAAACGACCCCGAGAACCTCATGTATATATTAGAAACATGACACGTGCTTTCTCCCGTTCATCTTCAAATGAAGAGTACTTCGGCAATGGCTACGGAAAATAAACAAAAGAGATTTTCCATAGAGAAATCAAAATTTGCTTTCACAAGAAAAGTAGACACTTTAGAGTAAAATCCTGAAAAATCTCGAGGGTGACTTTTTTTGAGTTTACAAAAATGTTTTACTTTTTATTCAAAGTCGTTTTGCTAATTCATACCAGGCAAAAGTTCATTTCCATTTTTAATGGGACAGACTATAGTATCAAATAATTGAAAATATCAAAGAGAAGGGGTGGCATACTGGTTAAGGTGTCTGCCTCTCAACCCAGGAATCATTGGTTCAAGCCCTAATCTGGTCACAACAATGTTTCTTCATATGACACCAGAACTGGTTGGTGGTTCCATGAAAAGGACTCGAAAGTGATCAATATAAGTTGCAAGAGATTGTTTCGCATCAAGCTTAAATAAACATGTTTAAACCAGAATGTCTACCTGGTATGGAAGATTCGCCACACATACATCAAAGAATGGTAGATCTGTTTTTAGCACATCACCAACTAGAACATGTAACTTGGTCTGATATGGCCTGTAACAAATATACATAACTTATTTCAGAAACATGAGATGTAGATTATATGTAAATTATATTTTTCATGAAAATTAACAAATTAAATATTGCAATTTTATAATAACAACAAATAATTTTATTAAAGCTAGAATATCTCTCAAACACAAACAAAAAATATGGAAAAATACAATATTATTCTTTTTGTAAGCAAACACAATGTAAATTCAAAGGTTGGAATTTAACTGTAATTATTACAAACAATTATATATCATCATATAAATCACAACAGAATATAAAAACTTGCTTTAACATAGTCTGTTAGTGCTAGAAATTTCAGAGTAACTGTAAGCTATTGAAAGTCTTCAGATTACTGAATCAATTCTTTTTTGTATTATGTTTTCTATGCCACATCAAAGTTCTTTTCTGTGGTTGTGTTTTACATCTCACCAACACATTTAAGGTCATATGGCAACTTTTCAGCTTTTTTGGTGAAGGAAAACCTCAGGTGCCCTTCCATGCATTATTTCAAGCACAAATGGACATCTGGGAGAACCACTGACATTAAATAAGTTGCATGTAGCTGGTAACAATTAGCTTCCCTGACTAGACTGGAACCCACAGCAGTGAGGGACAACTGGTTTGATATCGACAACCTTAACCATTCTGCCACGGACCCCCGGAAACTTTAATTCAAATGGTGCTACACTGGTGGAGGAAAACCTCAGTTCCCCTCCGTGCATTATTTCAGGCAAAATCCAATTTCAAATACCGAGCAACAGTCACATACACATTGGTTACCATGTTTGAAGTTAATTTACATGCAAAATCATAACAAATGCCAAATTTCAACTTACGTTCCCATCACTCTCTTCTGTAACTCAGCAACCAATCTGGGATCAATTTCACATGCATTTACCTAAAAAAATAATCTTTAGCGTAAAACATTCCTTTTCTCTAAAATGATCTATTGACTGGGCTCATCTAAATAACTTTGTAAGAATGAAAAAAAGTAAAACATCACATGATCTTAAAATACCCTTAGTTAAAATTTACATCAATGTTTTCATCCCCTTTATTGAATTACTACATGTATGAGTATAAGAAATTGAATTATAATTTATAATACTCAGCTGGAAACTACTCCTTAAAACAGATGTTTACAAAAGACAGCTCTTCCTTCACTGACCTGTATCATCTTAGGTCTATCAATAATTAAGAAATAAATTACATTACAATGATAAATAAAACAGATTTTACCTTTTTAACTTTTTCAAGAAGTTTCATGGTCATGTTTCCAGTACCAGGTCCAACCTCAAGAACCACATCAGTAGGACGTAATGCTGCCTGAAAAATACATTAAAACTTGAATAATTACATATTAATTAAATATGCAACAGATCAGAACTTCGGAAGCAGATGACATTTAATGCTTATTTTCTATATTCCTTGCACCCATCTCTTGCTACACATATTCAAAAAAAAAAAAATCATTTATTATCCCTTAGTTTGTTTATCTGCACTGTGTTTTGTTTTTTTCTTTTTTTTTATCTCTACTTTGGGAATGGTGCCGTTACCAGACTGATTCGGAAAAAATTGTGTAATTTTGGGAATTTTTACTATGCATTTTTCAGCTACAAATCATCCTGAATAAAGACAGCTAACGGGCTTCCACTGTCCAGGTATTGAGTGGTGATTTATATGAATATGTTGGATTTAAATGATTCCAGAGAAATCTCATGGCCTTGTGGGAATTCTGACCAGCCATTTTGGGAATTTAAACATTGGAAATTGGGAATTTTAATGTCTATTTTCTATTGGGAACAGTGCCTTTTTAGGTTAGTAGTTATATAAAGGAAAAAAACACTGTCTGCAGATACAAGAACTTAACCCTCCTCCCAGTTGTGAGTTTTGAATTACATATTTCAATATCAAATATACAAATTTGAACAACAAATGTACCAACACAATAGGGCTTGTTCAGACTGCAAGGATGTGCAGTCTGGCCTGGCTCTATAAAGGCAAGTTTCTATAATGGTTATTTAATAAATTATCTTCTTCAATTTATATAGAGCTGGGTGTTTTTTTAAACTTGAATTTTTGCCTTGAAATATAACAAAAAGTTCAATTTTAACAGAATACACATTAGTTTACTTTTTAGATATAAATGGAATTTTAATAAGGAAGGAAACATATAGCATATCTATCATTCGATTTTGGTTTTTACTTATATTCATGTTACGGTTTAAAAATGTTTACTAATTAGGGAAGAAGATGTGTAAGCGGCCGGATAGCTTAGTTGGTAGAGCTGCGGAACCGTATCCCAAAGGTCCCAGGTTTAAGTCCCGGTCAGGCTGAACATTTTTCTCAACCTGTGACATTTGGCGCCCAATGTGGGGCCGTGACTAAATATAGCTCAAAGTTTAATTCACATTGCTCTGTAACTCTGTAAAATTCAAGAACAAATTTCAATATAGCAGGGGAGTATGTCACGGTTCAAAACTGTTCACTAATTAGGGAAGAAGATGTGTAAGCGCCATAGCTCAGTCAGTAGAGCTGCGGAATGGTATTCCAAAGGTCCCGGGTTCAAGTCCCGGTCAGGCTGCACATTTTTCTCACCCTGTAACATTCACAAATAATAATAAATGCAGTTTACCTTCTCTACCATGCTATTCACCACAAGAGGATTCTTCAAAATATGCTGACCAAAGTCTTTGTTAAAGTTGATACCTGTAAAACAATCATATAATTATACCACAGACCTATTACCCAAAAGGATGTAAAAATGCTTGCTTAGTCAATGGGCTCAGTCAGTGAACCTAAATGACTCTTAAGACATGCAAGTAGATTCTGTTATATCATCTTAATGATAGCCAATGGTCAGTTTAAATATCACCAGAACGCCATTGAATATAGTATTACATTAGTTTTATTCTAACTATGAAAGCATATGTTTACATGTTTGAAGTCCTCCAGATTAATACGCTGATGTTTATATATATGCCTCAAGTCAAAATTCTTTCTAAATATGCGACATTGATATTAAAAAATAATTTTAACAAATTAAAGATATATATATATCTATATAGTATATATTCTAATTCACATTCGGATTTCCTCACAAGTGAGTATCTGAGTCTTGTTGTTCATTACATAATGACAGTCTTAGTGTATTTACATGACAATTATGCCAGTTGTAGCCTCTATGCATCACTTTACCTGTTTAAATGTGTTGTGTTTGACAACTTGACTTTATCCAGCGAGATCATCCCAAGATCAGCAATCTCTTGTTACTAAACCCCCTCAAGGTCTGACACCAAATAATCATTTTCCCGGATGAGAGTATAAAATTTTTGTCACGGTTCATAAATGTTCACTATTAAGCCTTAGAGGGGAGAAGATGTGGTAGGCGGGCGCATAATCTCAGTAAGTAGAGCCATGGTACAGTATTTGGAGGGTCCTGGATTTGAGTCCGGGCCGGGCTGCACATTTTTCTCACAATGTGACATTTGGCACCCAATGTTGGGCCATGATTGCAGGTAGCTCAGAGTTTAATTTACATAGATCTGTGAAATTCGAGGACGAATCTAAATATAGCTGGGGAGTATGACAAGGGTCAGAACCGTTCACTATTCAAGGGAGAAGATTAGTCCAATAGATTAGACGTTACAGGCTTGTTATAGTTTTATGTTGGTCAAGCCTGACGTCTAATAGTTATTGGTCAAAAACGCGTAGCATTTTGAAAAATTAAAAAAATGTCTGTTGACTTGCCTTTTTAGCTTTATTCAAAAGCTTATCTTCTGTTCTTTCAATTGCATGGTCTATCATTAACAAAAAGTTTCAAACAATGTACTTATTAATTAAAAATAAAATATGAATATCAATCTATTTCGCTCATCGGCCATACTGGTTTGATAAAGCGTTTTACAGATTGATTCCAATTTTTTGAACGGAAAAATATTTTCGACCACACTGACGGTGCATGGGCAATTATTTCGTTGAAAAAATATTCCGTTAGAAACTTCTGGAGTCATTTAAACGCTTGCATTGAATTAGCCAATCAGATTTCGCGCACTGTATGGCGGCCATTTGTATATCTGCTGTACATGGAATTTAATTAAATGAGAGGATTTAATCATGACTTTTCGGGTGTGACAGTTCAATTATTTTGTTGAAAGGTATTTAATTTTTAGTTTTGTTCATAAATAGTTCAAAATTTATGTAAATACACGCTGTTTTAATTGTTAAAATGCATTAGATCTAAATCGATGTCTAATGTCAATTTTTTTGCTACACGATTTTGCAAAGATCTGTTAAGACCTAACGTAACATGGAAAATGAAAAATGTAAAATATCAGATTAATGAATGATAAATATGAAATAGGTTACGTATAGGTCTTATAATTAGGACTAGGGAGAAGATGTGCAAGTGGCTGGATAGCTCAGTCGAATTATGGTGGTTTCGTAGAACTACCGGTTCGGCAATCTTAATTTATGAAGAGGTGCGAAAGTGTTTTTGTCGACCTTATGTTATATAGTAATTAAAAGCAAAGTAGACGTTTTAAGGAGAGTTTTTTCAGGTTGTACTTTTATATATATATATATTTATATTTCTATGATGTTGTTTGTTCACTGAGATATAAATTAAGTTCGCCGAAACCATTACCTGTTTTATTATATAAGATCAGTTCGCCGAACTGGTAGTTCGACGAAACCACTCTCACCCGCTCAGTCTGTAATTAAATTTAAGCTGTGTTACGGTATTCTGAGGGTCCCGGCTTCGAGTCCTGGTCAGGCTGCAAGTTTTGACAATTTGTTTCTTATAACTTTATCAAGACTATTTTTAACGAATTAAACGTTGGTGAGCATACCAATATCTAGTATTCCAGTAGTCTGACTCGGAGTATCATGAACTGATATTGATAAATTATATTCCATTCTGTTTGTTGACACAATAAATTATATTAGGAGATAGATAAATACCTTGTTTCTGAACTTCTGTATGCTGTCTGGACTTCTTTCTTACTCGTTCTTTCGGCATTTTTATGGTTAAAGATTAAATTTTCAATAAAATAATAGCTTTCACGTGTTCAATGTTTCACAACAAATTTTCAGTTTTGGACGCTTGTTTTTCAACTTAAAATCATTACTGCAAGCGCTTAAATGACAACTATAGTCATCGGGACGCTTTGATGTAAAATTACGAGCCTTCATTGACTCAGATGATAAATTCCACATCGAAAGAAATGAAATTATCAAAATATTGTCTTGTTTAAGAATGTAAAGATAATTTCATCTGAGGATAATAAATCAACTTTTTAAAAATGTTTTCCGACTTAATTTTGTTTGGGTAAGATCATTACTACTTTCCAAAGAAAAGAAATAACATGGTGTTGTCATGTAAATTCGCGATACAAAAATTGTCAAAATTGTATAGTTTATCGCCAGACGGTCCTAATACTCCTATACAGCTTAAATGCACTGATTTTCAGAGTAAATTTATTTGTTATATGAAAAAGGCAAAGCCTCAAAGGGAGCTCGATTTTCTTTTACCGTAAAATAGTTTAAAATAATCATTCATTTTTATTTTACATTTTCCGTTTTAAAATTGTCATTCGATATTTTATACAATGCTTCCCTTTATTCTGGTTCACCCTTTCTATTATGGTTCCTATATAAGTGTGCAGGATACCAGTCTACGCTTCCGTTTTCAATCAGAGTACATCGGTTTTTATCGTTATCTTGTAATTTGAAAAGTTGCGATGTGTCCAATACACTGATAAACACTTTCAGAACTAGCAGACGACAGGCTATTCTTATCAGTAGTAATTTCGAGTAAAGATGACGAGTTGCGTATCTCACTGTATAAATCGTATGTAAAATGGCCTGACATATGGTAGGTTTAACAGTTAATTTAAATACTTTGGAGTCAAAAGATGTGTTGAAGTTTATACTGTGATGAAGCTAAGATCCAAAGCTTTTTATTCAAATTATTGGTGTAATACATTTTAAAATCAGACATTTAATCACAACAAACTAGCAGTTTAAAAACGGCTTATTTTGTATTGTTTTAGCATAAGCGATATCGATTTTACTCGAAGATAAGGGAAGCAACTCGTATTTCTCACTGGATATACCTCGGTTATTTACGTAGATCATATTGAAAGTGTTTATGGGTGTATTCGGTACTTCGGACAAAAGTTTTCAAAACCATCACTTAGCAGGTACTCGCGTTACCGTAAAGCTCGCTTTGCGAGCAGGCCCTTCGGGCCAGCTCGTCGGGCTCGTTATTACAGTAACTGTTATTATATAAAAAAGACTGGCTCCAAGACATATTTCTCAGAAATTTGAGTGGCATCCATGCAAATCAACAAAAACAGTAAATCTATAAAATTAAATACATTACGCCTACCCAAGTGTAAATGGTAAGTGCATAGGTAAAAGTCAGTTTTGCCATAATTGTGTTCAATTTGATAATTTACTATGCTAAAATGATAAATAATGATAAATAATCCACATGACACAGAATTTCTATAAATACAGTTTATTGGAAATAATTATTACTAATTTAACTCTAATTGACAGTGAAAATATTAGCATAATGTCACTTTAATATGAAAGTGTTTTGAGATAATTTTCTTCTTGGCAAAGCAGCTTCATATCGCAAATGATCACCATAGCTGGTCGGCAAGTAAATCATGTGAGACCAAGTATAGATTAATTTTGAGCTGTTCATGAACAAAACTAAGAAAAGAAAAAAATGAAATTGTCTCATTGGAAATATCATGCTAAAATCCTTTTATTTAATTAAATTCCCTTTCCACCAGTTATACAATTGACAGTGGGCTAAATATGATCAGCTAATCAAATGCAAGTGTTTATATATACGAGTCGAAAATTTTAAACAAAATATCTTTTAACCAAATATTTGCTCCTGCAATGTCAAAAACTAACTTCTGTGATTACTTTTAACGTAGGAACTCTGGAACAGGATCAGATGAGTACCTAAAATATTTATCTATGGATCATGTTTTCATATTCCTTTTTTCAGTTAGGCAAAATCAGTTGGACCATATTACTAAAGTGTCTGTATTCTCAATGTTAACAAAAAAAAACAGTTGAAAACACTAATACGCCCATTACAATGCCGCCTATACATGTCAACACATGTAAACAATAAACCTTGAACATTATATCTGGAAGATACCTGATAGTTGACAAAAATAACGGGAACAAAATTCTGAAAAAATAGTAATCAATTGTAGCCGAAGGGGAAAAACTCATGCCGAACGTTGCGGCATATGGTGGATGTCACTCCTTGTCTATTTTTACAATACCGTTAAATTTTACCAGTTTTAAAAGAGACAGATTGGGTTCAATTGATAATATATTTTTTAGGCCATATATTCGGATAATACTAAAAGATATTTAGATGTAGCAGAAACATTTTTAAAAACCATTACACAATCGAAAATATCTGCAGCAATCTGCGGTCCCGTTATTGAATTCCTGTGACTTTTAATAAGGTAAATATGGCCAGTCCCGTCTAATTGGGTCTCTCTAGATAGGCAAATATAAGAGACTGACTATAAATACTGTAAAATTTAATTGTTACTGAAACAATTGAGATGACTGCTTTAGAACTGGAAAAGACAGATGAAAAAATATGTGTAACTGTTTGCCAGTCTCCAATATTCCCAGGTCTAGAGAGAGGAGACAATAATTTAGAGGGGTAATACATACATGTATGCAAAGGTTATGAATAAAGATGGTGGATTGAATAGTTGATAACCATTGAGAGAGAAATTTAAGCCTGTCATCAGTTCTTATTGAAAAATGAAATATACGGAATTTGTTTAAAAAAAACAACAGATATAATATCAAGTATTTAAGTTGGATGGTTCTACCTCACTTTGCTAGTTTTTGCTCCAAACAACTTCTAATTTGACATTGTCCAAGTACAGAAATGCAGTTTGTGTTTTGACTTGGAAAAAGACATCAGTTCATCCATCTAAAAATAAATCTTGCAGAGTTCTCAGTGACGCTGCTGATGCATGATCCAGCGTTGTGGTTGGCATGTTAATTGTTGCCAGACGCATAGATTTCAAAGCTGGGATTTTGGGTATGCAAAATTTTGCCCAATGAATATTGTCTTATAGCTTGAAATAAAGGGGTGTGTGGAGTGACAAGTCTAAATTAAATTATAATCTAATACAAATAGATTCATGGAAGTGGCTTACCATAAAGGCTCGTACAGGGATAGCTATTGGCAATGAAGGCAGAAATTCCAGCATTTTTCCACTTTTTGCTATTTTTAGAGATCGAAGAGAAAAAAAATCTGGAAACAAAGTGATCCCTCTGAAGCATTAATCACAACAAAAATTACATGAAAATTGCAGACTCGGTTAGATTGAGTCTGTACATGCGGGATAATGAATAAGTGCTACATCCCTCACGCCCCTAGCACCAGCTTGAGTGGTACTCAATTCTCAACACTTGATAGTGCTGGCATCAATGATCCCGAACGACCAGAAAAATATAACAACACTGAAGTCAATTTCACCAACATGTAATATGACTAAAGGTTTTCTTGTCAAATTCAGTTATTTCTTGTTTATTTTCAGGACGTTATTGGTGAATGCCTGTGCTGTTGTCAACTTTAAGCTGTAAGTTTTCACTTTATACAAATGTTCCTTAATTTTGAAAATATATACATAGTACAGTACAACTTTGATTTGTCAAAAATGAAGGAACTTGCATAAAATCTTTGACACATGGGGATGTTGATTTATGTATTGATCTCAATTTAACGAAAAGAATTTGAGCTGTATAATTATTCTACTTGAAATAACAAAGATTTGTCAAAATGTGAAGGTGTGAAATAAAGAGGTCATTTGACATTGTTGAGAATAATACTGAAGCTATTGGTCACATAAACATCTAAAAAAAACCTATGAAAGACTCATCTAGCATCTCAGTGCGAAAGCTGTGAACTCATCCAATAGAAGTTTTTAAATTCAGTATTGTACTCAACAATGTGTAATCACCTCATATTATTTAACTTCTTGTGAAAATTACATGTTGTAATAAAACATCATTTAAAAGGAGATGTTTCAATGTCGGCGTCTGCGTTGGTTAAAGTTTTTTGTAAAGTCAAATATCTCAATTATTACTTGAGATATTCAATTGAAACTTACAATACTTATTTATAGTAACAAGGTACATCAGATTGACAAGTTGGATAACTCTGCCTACAATATTGACAGAATTATGCCCCTTTTTAACTTAGAAATTTTGGTTAAAGTTTTTTGTAAAGTCAAATATCTCAATTATTGCTTGAGATATTCAATTGAAACTTACAATACTTATTTATAGTAACAAGGTATATCAGATTGACAAGTTGGATAACTCTGCCTACAATATTGACAGAATTATGCCCCTTTTTAACTTAGAAATTTTGGTTAAAGTTTTTTGTAAAGTCAAATATCTCAATTATTGCTTGAGATATTCAATTGAAACTTACAATACTTATTTATAGTAACAATGTACATCAGATTGACAAGTTGGATAACTCTGCCTACCATATTGACAGAATTATGCCCCTTTGGAACTTAGAAATTTTGGTTAAAGTTTTTTTGTAAAGTCAAATATCTCAATTATTGCTTGAGATAATCAATTGAAATTTAAAATACTTATTTATAGTAACAATGTACATCAGTTTGCAAAATTGCATAACTGTCTGCAATATTTGCAGAATTATTTGCCCCTTTGAAACTTAGAAATTTTGGTTAAAGGTTAACGGTCTTCAAAGATATTAACTTGAAACTTTACACATGCACTTAGGGTCATAATTGGAGGGTCATAATTGTATGGCACTGACCAAGTTCCATAACTCTATCTTGCATTAAGGCTGATTCATATCCCCTTTTCTACTTAGTCTCTTGGTTAATGTTTACATATCTCAATAACTATTAAAGATATTTATGTAAAACTTCACATATGCATTTAGGGTCATAATTGTAGGTCACTGACAAAGATCCATAATTCTATCTTGCATTTAGGCTGATTTTTCTCCCCTTTTTCAACTTAGAAATTCATGGTAAAGTTTTGCTTGTAAGCTGTTATCTCAATAACTACTGTAGGGTTTGTGCCTTTTTTGGGACAATTTTATGCATTCATAATAATAAAGTAGTGATTTACTTGATAAAACATCTTAATATCAAGCCTTTGTACCTTTTCTGTCAAATTTATGTATTCATAGGTAATTAGTATTATTATACTCAATAAAAACCTTGTGACATTACCTTCCGAATAGTCAAGCCAATTCTGTATAATTAGACTCTCTCTAAGGCCTATAACATGAATTTATAAAAAAAAATTAGCCCTTTTGTTAACTTAAAAAATTTAACAATATCAAGGCTCTTTTACTATCAAGCACTTAGAATAGTCGAGCATGCTGTCCTACAGACAGCTCTTGTTATATAATAGAATTTGACACCACTGATTTGAAATAGATGTAGAAGAACATAATAGATAATAAATTGTTCTAGCATGTAATAGTTCATTTAAGCTTTGCATGAATTGTTTATTTATAGGAAAAAGAAACAAACAGAAGCCTTTGATGCAGTGTTAGAACCTGGTGTTGGTAAGTACAATAAATAGTTTATTTAATATCTTTTGATTATCAAATACATGTACATTTTGTGTTTTGTGTCTCTTTTGCATATAATTTTGTTTTGTCTTTTGCATATCAAATGTCTTTTGTGTATTAAATGTCCATAAGGTTTTACATAGGTGAATTAATTGTCTTTTTATTCAGTGCCAATATTTTTTTTTTTTATATTATTGATGTTTTTTTATTGTAACATGTAACTCAAATGATGGTCATCTGAAGTTATCCAAGTCCAATTGTGCATTTTTGAGTTATGTCCCTTTTAAAACTTTAAAAGGAAATTATCTTAATTAAATGCTACTCATACACTGTTATAAGCAAAGCAATTGCAGTGTTATCTAGTATTTTAACCTGACTAACTTTGCACATATATAACTATATATGTTTTCTTTTTATGCAGGTGACAAGATAAGGGAGTTTCTACTCAGTTTGCGGTATTTTAGAGTCTTCATAGGCCTGTGGAATGTCTTCATCATGTTTTGCATGCTAGTGTAAGTTGTTTAAAGCAAACTTAGACAAATTTGTTTTGTTTATATCACACACACATTGTAAAGGTCACTATTTTAAGGTCATTTGTTGCCTTTCCAGCTCCACTGAATAAGGAAAACCTCAGTTACCCCTTTTTGTGAATTATTTCAACACAAGCGGGCACTTGAGTAGAACCACCTTTCTTCTGTAAGCTAGCTAAATAGCATCCTCACATGAAAAAATCCAAAGTCCCCTATGTGATTTGAATTCACATGGGCCTGGAGCCCACAATATTATGTAACAAATGCATTTTAGGTACATACATTTTAAAGTACATTTATTCATGCATGACAACTGTAAGAGTTTTGTTTGGTATGACAATGGGAATTAATTTAGAACATTCATGATTTAAAGATTTTGAAAATTAGGCAGTGAACATTTATTTTATTACACATGTATTAAGTTCCCAGTCTAAATAAACTTATTAAATAATTGATCAAGATCTATGAAATAGCCAAAATATGTTTTAAGATATTATGTGTTCAAGAAATTTATGATTCAGTTAATACATGTAATATAAAAAAAATATAATAAAATAAAAATGTGGCAGTAGAAATTATCTCTTTAACAAATAATTCAGTTTTGTTCATTAATAAATTAACATAAATTATTTCTTTCTTATTTCAGATTCTTTAGTCATTGATAATCATGTCTTCAGTCATTGACATTGGAAGATGAGTGTTGGGGAATTTCATCATTTTGCCATTAGACCATGGATGAGGAGAAACATTATAAACATTAATTTATTTTTGTACTAATTTATTTATTGCTCACAGAATCTGATTTTGGATTATAGAATCATGGGAAATAAATTAGATTTCTGGTTGTTAAAGTCAAGGTTTTATTTTAACTCTTAAACTGTTTATTATGATCATGAAATGCATTTGCCTGGCATGAATTAAATGTCTTACTGTTAATTTCAGGTATTAAATTTTGAAAATTTTATTACCTAAAATTAACCAGACAAATTACAAATAGTTTTGTCTGGAGTTTAAATATACTAGTACTATTATGTTGGCAGATTGAATTTCCTATTGGTAAAATGGGCAAGTCAGTATTATCACTACATGTAGTATACAGAGTGTGACATTGTGATCATTAATCTTTAACCTGCTAGCAGCAACTGATTCAACTCATAGAACCAGTGCAAAGATCAGCCGGCACATCCATGGCATTCTGATAATGGTGGTCCTGTTCTTTATTGAGTCTGTACTTATTTTTAAATTCTCTTCAAATATGATAAATGGTTTTGTCTAGATTGAAAGATGAGCAAGCCCAGTTAAGATATTTAGTGTTGTAAGGGTTAATTGTAAAAACAGATTCTTATGTGATTCTTTATTATTTTAAAATTGAAGCATTGGCTCCGCTCGTAAAACATGTAAAAGTTTTAGCTTTGCTATTCAAAGGATAATGTGGCTATCCCACTCATTTACATACCATCATCAGTGAAAATCATGTTAAAATTTTGCTTTCAACTTCATACATCTCAAGCTGTTTGCTTAAAACTTCACATGTTTGTTTAGGGTCTGTCAAGCTATTTGCTTAACACTTCACACGTTTATTTAGGGTCATACATATAGCTGTAGGGTACTGTCCTGAACTCTTTAGTGAAGTCATTCTAGAAAAATTCTTGGTTAAGGTTATGCATGCAAGATCATTCTCCACAAGGACTCAAAGTATTCTTTTGAAAGGTCATGTATAATTCTGTATAGGATTTTGTTTGAATTATTCTGAAATTAGAAAATTTGTACATTATTAAATTTTAGACTATTATTTAACTATCAATCATAAAATAGTGACATTATGCTCATTCTTTCACTGTCAAGTTGAGTTAAATAAGTACTATATTTAAAAACATTGGCTGTTTTAATGGTGATTGAGTAATAATTGATCATGCAAAATGTGTATGATGCACTCTAAAAAGACTGCCCCACTATTTTAAAGAATTGAGCATTATCAATACACTCTGCACAATATTTAAAGAAAATTTCAATTGGTCATGTGGATTATTCATGTTTTTCATAGTTAAATAGATTATGCCTGAACATCAAGTTATATTTAATTTTATCTGTTCACTGACCATCTACATTAGGATGGGCATACATGTATTGTCATATTTTTTTTTAAGAAAATTGTTAGACTGGCAACTATTGTTCCCAAATATTATTGTAGCTTTTTGTTGCTAATGTTAAGTTATTTATACGTTAGTTGTGATATTTTCTCCAGCTTAGTGATATATTTTTGTATACATATATGTTTTGTTGTGCTGTGAATACGCCATTGTTTTCTGGTAAAACTTGCCAGAAATAGCATGCCAAAATAGGAATTTCTTTTTAGAATATAGATAATCATGAATTTTCAGTAAGAGTATACTTTTAATGTATCATAAGTATTACTTTAGAAAAGAAAAAAAAACTAGTGAAAAAAAGAATTATTTTTCATTTAAGTAAAGAAATGATCATTTGCTTTCTTTATTTAATACTTTATGAGTCTAATGAGAAATTGAATCAATTTTTGTATTAATAAATAATTGAAAGATTGATGTGATTTCAATGCAGTTCATTGATAAAATATGCTTAAATGACTCAGTTGTTTAAACACTTGACTCATCTACCACCTCCTATCTGCCAGATAAAATAACCAGCATGGGTAAAACTAACAGAAACATCAATCTGACATAGGCTGTATCAAAGGTGTAACTGTATAAAATTTTATAAATTAGAACGATTAAAAACACATGTTGTTTACTTCATTGACACCTTAGCAGGAGATTTAAAATACTTTATAGAACCTTGGAAAGATGAAATCAATAATACTGCAGTTATATTTTTGTAAGAAGAAAATTATAGTTTGAATGTAAATTATGCATAATATAGTTTTCAGCAAAATTGATAAAAGCTGTTTACTTAATCTATAAGGTTATTTACTGAAGGTGATTTAAATTTTAGAAATCTTTGTATTAGACATGTTAGATACATGGTATTGATATAGAAAATAAAAGAGTTGTTTATGTTCATTGCAAAGACCTTGGAAAGTTTTTTTCTTCTCATTTTACCATTTTAAATCATTATTATCATTTGTAAATTTGTAAAATATTGGGTTTGTATATTTTAGTTAAAATTTAGCACACATTTACAATGTATGTAAAGAGATCAATTGTATTTGCAATTGAAAAGGTATGAAACATGACCATGAAAGAGTATTTTGTTTTGACACAAATTGTCACCTCTGAATTTTTGTTGAAATAACATATTTAAATAATTATGTAAGCAAGCTTGTGAAAATTTCAAGATTTTGTTCAGTCATCTTGCATAAGATGGAACAAAAATAATGAGAATATGATTTTATTGTGAAAAAGACAGTGACAAATATATGTACAAGTAATTAACACAGACAAAAGTTTGTACTATGGTGACAGAATACTGGAAAAGACATAAAATGAGGGGCTTTAAAAGACTTGGTCAATACAAGCCAAAAAGTAGTTTCTGCGCCCGTCCCCCCCCCCCATATCTCCCTACCTTCTTTTAAACTGCAGACCCTAGCCTTGTTTGTGATTTGTGTTTTGTTTGTTTTTTTGTGCACAATAATTATATATATTGTATAAAAGTGATAAACCTGTCAACCACCATTTTCAGGGGGTCTGAGGTCAGAAACAGATTTTTATGGGTTTTATCTTTATTTTGGTACACCTGGTCCAGACAAGTCATACTTAAACCCTCTTGATGTATATGTTTATGAACATGTTTAATTGTTTATACATAAGAAAGGAATTTTTGGAATGGAATGTATGTAATCTCAATTGTAAATATGATGGATGTTTGTTTTAAGTATACATTGCATATATAAAGAAAACTTGGAAGGAAAAATAAAGATGATTTTACAAATAAAGAATAAATTTCATTTCTTTGTTACTGTTTTTGTTTTATAACCACATTGATGACGAAATTTGAACCTTAATTCATACTCTGGGCTTTCAACGTTTAAATATGTGGCTCTTCTTTCTAGAGTTTCCGGCATACATGTAGCAAGAATAAATAACAACTAACGTTATTATATATATATATATATATATATATATATATATATATATATATATATATATATATATATATATATATATATATATATATATATATATATATATATATATATATATATACATCTCTACTGATTCGGTACGTGGGTCACTTGTGGAGAAAATGATAATTCCTGGAAAACTAGTATGGTCGCCGAGAAATGACCAAAAATGTATTAAATATCAGCCAGAGGTAGAAAACAAAAAATCGAGTAAAATGTACATATACATGTATAATTGAGCATGTTTAGCCTAGTCAACATTTTTGACGTGCCAAAGTTAGATTCTGAGATATTTAAGTTCTAGGTCAGAATTTGGCTTCTAGAGGGGAGATATTGCCAATATACAAAACGCGTAGTACTTTGAACTAGTTTTAGCCGGAATGTCTTGCGCTGTCACGTACCAAGAAGTTGGTGGTGTTGGTAGATTACCCTCCGGGTCACGCAGGAAAGCCATGTTGAATTTACCAGTGCACAGTTCAGCGACTGCATCGTTCCTGAGCAGGGTGTCAAGGTGTTCACTAAGTTGCAAGGAACTGATAACTTCTGTACAGGTAGAGCAGAAGTACAATTCAAATGACCGTAGAAAGTATTTCGTAACCAGTAATACAACGAAAGTGACCTGCACAGTCCAGTATCGGACCCGGGTCGCCCGATCTACAGTCCGGTGGCAGTTTAGCAGTAATTACCTTCGTATTTATAATATACTATGGATTTGGAGGTGTGGGCGAGTGACCGGTCCAGCCAATTTTAATAGCTTGTATGTTAATGGTTTTATTATTTTACCCGAATTTATATGTATGATACATGATCCGATATTACATTTATTCTTATAGCAGATGATAAATCGTTTCTATAGTTCTTTTCAATATTTGAATTTGTTAAAATGTAAAAAGTACCCATAACCATTATGTAAATTCACTGTAATCTCTCAACTAAAAAAAAGAAATTAAATAGAAAATAGAGAATATTGAGTGAGTGTACAGTAGATTTAATACTTAATTTATTGAACGAGTTGAATGAAATCATACTAATCATCAAAAATATACTGACCTACCTTATTAAAAAAAAGATGATACATGATTACAACATATAGTGTGTAATGTTTTTTTAAAAGTGAATTGATATTTTCTATTCTTTGGCAACTATACTGTTAAAGATACGTATTTTAAAGACTTTCTTTCGACCTTACCTAATTTATTTATTAGAAATATGAATTTCTTCTTTTTATTGAAATTCTACTTTGGTAAGCAGACGTCTCCTTCGGGTAAACCGCTTTATTTGTTCGACAGACATAGAGATGATACAATCATAAATTTTCAGCTATCATCGAAGAAAATATGCATATTTGTGATTTAAGGGTGTATAATATAACAGACAAAACTTTTAAGATCTTTTTATATATCATATATATCCTGTCAATTTAGATGCTAGAAAAAAAAGAGGATAAATATATATTATATGTGATCTATAGAATAAACGCCAAACTCCTTGATAAAGAGGGGGTTAACCCATCGAAACGTTGGAGGATGATTAATTTGTGAAATAGATAGTTATATGTATTTTTAAAGATATGTTCTATACAAAGCTAGGCTTTCTTCTCTTTAAGGCATATAAGGGGGTCAGTATACTCTTCCGTATCATACTATGCGAGACTCTGGCGAGCATAATATTGTGTTGTTGTTTTTTCAACAATATTGTTGTTGTTTTTTTCAACGAGTTTGATAAATTTTCCACTGTAACACTCCATATTATTTAACGTGTGACCAGCGTTATACTATAGGCGCGTCAAATTTTCACTCTTTATTTTGGGAATGAGATAAATAAAATATTAAATTCTCTTAAAGTTCAATACTTAATTTATTGAACTCATTATATAAAGTTATATGCTCACCAGAGGCTCGCGCATAATGTAATGTTATTCAACTCGTTCAATAAATCTAGTACCTATTGGTTTATGTGATAAATGAAATATAAAATAACGATGTGAAACCGTCACATGAATATATGAATATAACATCCATATCTGGTTTGTGCAGCAGATTGTTACACGCGGATCTATTTATATACCATAACCCAGGTAAAATACGTATCAGAGAACTTCTCAAGATCACGTGTGCTTAAAACGTACCTGCTTTAAGATGAACATGGGATTTATAATGGTGAATTAGTCAAGTTATAAATAAGGTAAGTTAAAGGACCATTTAAAAATGCATTGGGTTATTTATATATTTATTAAAACAGCTGCTGTTAGTTTTATATTGATTATAAAAATATCACATTTTTAAAACCGAAAGTAGAAATACAAATAATATTATCCGCCATATTTTGGCAGACTGCTGTTGCAGTGTTAACTGATTTTCTTTTCTTGTGCTTTGAGGGTTTATTTTTCTTTGCATTGTCTTCAAATACTGGAGGAAAAAAGTATCTAATTCTATTTATTTCTGATATATATTCTTAAGTGTTTTAGCTCAAACCGGAAGTGCATTTATCAAGTAAGATTAAAACTCAAATTACGTAAACAATATTGATCTTGCACGATATATCCCTCGGCTCAAACATTTATAAATGAATATCTGCCAGTTTTTTTTAAGCCAATAAGGGTCATGTAATAATGACATGTATCAAATCAAAACAAAAAGTGCTATCTACATAATTAAATAGCTTTTTTTATATATAGATATTGGCGGAGAAAGGGAAACAACCAATAGCATCTTCTCGGCCCTTTTCGCCGAACTTCGGATAAGGATTATTTAAAATCGCCGTGGTATTCCGAGTGAAAGGGTAATTGAAGCGGCAACTTTAGGCCTAACTGTGGTATCTCGTTTAATGACCGAATATCCCGATCTATGACGACTGCTACAAATGTTTGATTCCTTTCCAGTACATGTCCATATGACCGGAAATAATCAAATACCATGTTTCACTTTACCGTCAAAGGTGCTAGTCTCACTGATTTGAATTAAAATATGTTTAATTTGTTATTCATGTAATATAATATCCATATATTAAACAAATTTAAAATAGATTTTTATTTTAGATTTTTGTTATATTGTTATAGTATATAACAATAAAACAAAAATCTTTTTTTTTCTATTATTTTTTTCTTTCAATATAAACATGTATGTCAAATCAATGCGTCTTGCACCTTTGTGCATAATTCAAAAAGAAATTGTAAAACTAATATATTTGTTAAGAACCCTTTTTATACCAACGTTTGAACTCAATATGGATTGATTTAATCTTATGTGATAGCGACTTATTTATGGAAATTCTGATGTGACGTCACTTAAATTACTTCTTAATTATGCGTGACAGGGGTGTACGCGTGGCAGTAGGGGTGTATTTAAGAAAATGATATCGGTCTTAGCGGTGTTTATCGGCTATTTAACACCGGCTTGGAGTTTTGATGCGTAGGAATTGACCACGAAGGACGTAGGCCTGAGTGGTTAATGTTATTGCATCAAAACGACATTTTTGCCGTTTTATTGATACTTTAAAAGGCTTTGTAAACTATATAATCGAGGGAGAAAACATAACAGCCGTATATGATCATTTCCGGTCATATGTACCACTAAAAAGTTTGATTGCCTGCCAGAAAATTTTTGTTTCAGAGTTAACTATTACTTAAACGATTTGAATTTGAACATAGTATTTTTGTTAACTAAGAATAAATATTTTTAGATTTCAAATAGGGAATTCTAGAGCTGTTTGAACACACAGATCATTTGTATTCTATGTAATGTTGACTGAATTATTCTATGTTATGTTGATTGAATGATAATAAACCAATTTTTTTTTATTCCATACTGGTTTTACCGGAGGGTACTTTGGGCTCACCCTCCGTCAGTCAGTTCGTCCATCCGTCCCTCCATCAGTCCGTCCTTCCACAAAACTATTCTAAATATTAAATGAAACTTGAAGTATGAAAATAAAAAATCTATAAAAAAAACTGTTTACAACCAGGGATGTTTAAAGAATTACCTTCTCTCTGTCAGCCCGTCTGTTTGTCCGTCCCTAAAAACTGTTTCCTAAGAAACAACGGCTTGGCCCTGACGGGGTTTGGACCCACGCGGTCAGTAATCCTCAGCTTACTAGTCCGACGCCTTTACTACTTGGCCACGTCGCCACTCATGTTTATGTTTTATTGTCTAAATGTCAGAGAACAATTTTCTCTGTGCCTGTTTCTCAACATCACGTACGTAAAATGTACAATTGGAGACGGAATTCTAGTATATTTCAACGAACTACTGTTAGTTTTATCGAAAAAAGACACTGCTAGTAACTTTGTTCCTGAAAATGGCCATCCAATTTTTTGCTTCAGTTTCCGATTAACTGAATTTACACCCGAGTTACGCAATCAAGTTCACTACAACTTTCCGCATTTTTATTGTGTCCCGTTTAAAGCAGTCAAAATGCCGCCTGTAAAGATGCAAGATCTCTTATAATTGGCTTGACTATTTGAAAAATAAGGAGAGCTCTTTTACAAACCAAGGCGCCGTAGTCGATATAGGCTTAACACTTTGGTGAAGTATTTTTGTCTTAAAAATTACTGAAAGAAATGTGTTAAAACTTCACATACTTATTTGAGAGCATTGTAGGAGGTCACTATGAATCTAATGTGGATTTTTACAGAACTATGGCATCTACATTATATTGTTTTTCTGTCAATCATTGAGAATAGTCTAGCACGTTTTTCTTTCGAAGAATTTTTACTGAAAGTGTAAAATAAGCTACAATTCTCGAAAGAAATATGCGAGAATTAAAGTCAATCATTGCAACGCTATTCTCACGAGGATTTATGTTAAGCATAAGACAAATTCAACGTTGAATAGTGTTAAAAGTTTCTTAACGCGAAAATGTAAAATCTCTGAAGTTTATACTCGTAAAAATACTAAAAGGCGACACACCATTTTTAGAAAAGAAATCTTGCATGTCAATAGGTGTCATTTAACTGGCCCAAGTAAGACACGCGTATATATCAACTGCACTAGATCCACTTGGAAGGTAACAGATATCTAAAAGTGTCTTCTTACAGACGTTGAATAGCTCTGCTGTGGGTATAGTTGTATAATTATAATAGGTATGACAAAACGAGACGTACAAGCTGATCTTATCTCAGAAATCTGGCAAAAGATAAAGCATGTTTTTTGTTTGTTTTGTTTGTTTGTTTGTTGGTTTGTTAGTTGGTTGGTTGGTTGGTTTTTTAATTGATCTATTTGATATTTGAGAAAATTATTGTCAAGTGACTAGATATCTATACCTTATTCTTGAATAATGCACAAGCAACGTAATGTTATCTGAAATAAACTTATGTGATAATGATAATTATAATAGTGCATTGTGTCTTGTTCTTTTCAGGTCAATATTATAGAGTGCTAGTGCATGTAAAACACTTAAATTACAGGATAACATTTATTTCAACAAATGGATGAAATAAGCGATTTAGAAGATGTTCCTGAAGTTGAGCTTGGAGATATACGATTGTTACTTAGGCAAGAGGCTGAGAACAGGGTTGTTGAAGATGATGGCTATACGTTGTTCGGCTGTCTTGCGTTAAGTATAAAAAATCTGTTGTTACGAATACCAGCTCGAAACAAAAACAAAACGACTCAAGGATCTACCATTGAAGATTATACCAAACCAGATGTTATTAAGAAAGGTGTTGTTGATCTTCTATCAAAACACAAGAAGCAGTTCAAGTCGGTATTGACAATACTTGTCGACGATATTCCACCAGAAGCGCTACCAAATAGTCAATCCGAAAGCAAAGAAAGTGAAGCTGATTTGGAAACATTTTACCAAAGGGTTATCGAAGATTGTAAAAGTGATGAAAAATATAAACCTTATGCAAAGTTATGTATCTATGCAGCAGCAACTTGTGTAAATGCACCTATATACATCCTTTGTGTAAGTGAGGCAGGGGAAATGCAATGGACTTACTTCAAACCATTATTCAAATTCGAAGGTCAACCGGCAGCTGTAATCAAATACGTGACTATGTTCATATCTTCTGACAATACTTTCCATGGAATAGAATCACACGACCAATCTGCACCAAAACCAGTAGCAAGAGGTCTAGTTGGGATGTATATGTCGATTTTAGAAGGTACATGTAGTTTTCATTTACATGAAATTATAGCATTTCACTCACATTCACAGTATATTACATTTTGTATCATTCAACCCGTTATGAATTTAAAGCGACAGTTTTGGCACTGAACATACCCCTACTACTTGCTGCTTTGTTAATCTTGATGTTTTAACACATGCAGTCATTCTGAAAGCTTCATATTAAATTGTTGAGATTTATTAACATCTCTTAGGCATGTTTTTGTTATTTATTTTATAAAGACGTCCGGATAAATAAAATTGTTTAAATCTAAATGTTTATTTCAGACACACCAGAAACCATCATTGAGGTTCCAGACGAGCTTAGGGATTTATCAATAGCTTCTAAATCTAAGCTATGTTACAATCTCAACAACGACATGGTTTTAAGATGTTGGTAAGGTATAAACTTGCTTAATTTTAACAACTTAATTTATTATTACTAGTGCAAATTCATTCGTTATTAGATTTATTTGAGATGTCTTCCTTGCAATTAATTCCTATTTATTAACGCATCATTTTATTTTTTATACTTGGGTGGGCAATTAAGCTTATGGTTTGATCCGTTTGTATGAAAATTATTCAGAATTCAGAAGATTCCAAAAAAAAGTTATCAGTTCAATAACTATGCTTTCACCTTATACTTCAGTGAACTGCTACGGAAGAAAGGCCTTTTAAACGAAAATGATTACCGCAAGATGACAGCACATAGAGCCACGAGAATTGAATTTGCCATGTTTGTCACAAACTCACCAGATGCGTTTGACATTGTTTGTCAGGTAAAGTCTAAACTGACTTGATATCAAATGGGTCTAAGCGTTGAAAAGCTGGCTTTTGGCCTGATTCTGTGTACTAGATTGTTTCTGTATACAGTTCTGTAACAAGATTCTGTTTAGAAAGTTTCATTACCCCATGCTATTGTAAAAAGTGAAAATTTATTCAAAAAAGTATAGAATCTGCTTATTATGTTTATTTTAAGCTCTCAGTCCTATACTTTAACATCGGTCTTTTTAAAGCTTTGTTTTTAAACAATAAAGAGTAATAACATCAATAGTCATGAGGGACCAGAAAACATAACAACGCCGAGATGATGTCAGTTTTCTCAGCTTCAACGGTCTGAATATCAGCTGTTGTAGTATAAATATTCAGGAAAATGAGATATCTGGGGGAGCTATGAACAAAACCACACACATAAAAACGATGACAATCTCGATTGCAAACAGCTTAAAGCAAAACAATGTGAAACGCTTCGGTTGTAAAAAGGAAAAGAAATACATTGTATTTTATCAGAGCAACCCACGCCCAGAAATTTGCATCTAAAATATTGTTAAACTTTTATTACATTGAAAATAAAAAGATGATACGTGTAAATGTTTATTTCTATTTTATTTTGATTGAAAATTTTATTTCTAAGATAATTTCAAATAATACCATCCATACGAATAAAAATGATAAAAATAATAAGAATACTAAATATTAACTTCGATTTTACTTTCTTTTTTGCGTCTACCTTTGTCTGGAAATTTATTTCAGTAACTGCTAATTATATTACAGGTTCTGCTCAAACGCCGCGAGAAGACTATACTCAAAGAATACATGAATAACTGGAGCATCTTTGGTAAGTTTTAAATCATGTTTTGTCTGTAATGATACATATATCTATTTTTAAAGTCAGCTAAAATCGTAGTGCAGTAATATTTGCTAATACATAAACTTTCACTTTATAATTTACATATTGATAACAAAATTGTTTGAATCTGAAATTATATTACTGTGAAGTTTGAAGAATGTTTTGAACTGGGTAGATTCTTTGTGGTTTTCAGTAAACGGAACGTTACAAAATATTACGAATGTATCGTATATGTTCAAAGTAATAATCATATATTGTGTGTATGGAAAAGTACAAAGACCTAGCTTAATAATCAAAGTTAATAAATTATAACCATTTGTATGAGTTATATTTATTTTACCAAAATTATAAGTATTGTCAATATTGTAACTTAATGTCAAATAATGACTGTCTGACTATAGAATGTATATAAGAATTATACTTTCATCTATTGTAACAGAAACTGTGTTGGCAATTATAGTATGAAATATTGTCGTATATTTAATCTCTTTCCTACGCTAACGTAAATGATAGAAGTTCTTTATTACAGTTCGATCTTGTGGTTTCCTTGCAAAGTTTGATGCATTAATAGAGCTGGATATTGCAATTTATGAGAGAAATATTGCTGTGTCGGCTTTTGTGAATTCTTGCATAGCCGGAGGACAAGAGTTGGATGAAAGAAGAAGGAGAATAACAACAACAGTGATAGCAAGCTCGTCAGTCGGCATTGTATCTGGAGGTATGGTCATTGCAGGGATCATACTTGCCCCCTTTAGCTTTGGTGCATCGTTAGGTCTTAGTATCGCAGGAGGGGCTATTGGCGTGGGTTCCGGGGTTGCAGCAGGAACGGCAAGGACCGTTGAAGCTGTAAAACAGAACTCTAAACTAAATGACATCAAGGCGGAACAAGAAGAAATTAAGACAAAGGAACAAAGAGTAGCTTCAGCGCTTCAAAAAGTTGAAGAATATTTTAGAACTGAGATTGCAAATTCTAGCACAACGGACACTGAAGGTCCTGGATCAAGCATACGAGGTTTGCTTGCTATTGGTTCAGCTCTCCGAGCTGGTCATAGTATAGCAGGTATAGCTCTTGCAGCAGTTAGGTTAGGGACAACAGCCGCAGCTGTAACAGCATCTGTTCTTGGACCTTTATCCTTGGTATTTGATGTTGCATTTCTGGCAGAAGCAGCGCATAATAAACACACAGGTGATAAAACAAATGCTGGAGAAATGTTGCATGACATGGCTGAAACAGTTGATGTTAAGTGTAAAATATTTAACAGTATGCTCCGTGGAAATTGTGACGAACACAAACGATTATTTGAGTGGGCCTGAAACGATAGGAACATGAAGTTAATAAAATAAAATTATGTATAAAAGGCACATAATGGTTAGGCATAATATTTCTCTTTTTAAGTTGTGTTGTTTTGTTACTGGGTGCTTGCGTCTGCTTAAATGCATATTAATATTTCGCTGAGAGTAAACCTTCTATGAAAGATTTTTAGGAAAAGGATAAGTGTATTGGTATACATTTGTATCGGAGTATTTTTTTGTTTGTTTAAACTATTTGTTCAGTGTCATCTATAATAAAATACATTACGAATCATTTATTAGTTATACATTAAATGATATTATTGTATTCTAGACAATTACTTTCAGGATATCGAAGTTAAGTAAATTACGAAAACTGTAGTAAATAAAAAAAAATAGCAATTTTTTGGAGCTATCAAGTGTAGATTAACATGTCATGATCATAAATTATTTGACTGTCACAATTTACTTTCCTGAATCTGCTATAAAGGCCACAGATAAATGCGATCAAGTCAAGATTTTGTAAATGTAATATTTTATGCATCCTTTGTCAACTATGATCTAACTAGGCACTCCATTGCATTTCTCAATGCGTATTATTCAGGATTCGTTTCTATCTAATCATCATGATCATGCTGGCATTCGCCATTTATAATTTAATGTTTTGTGTAATTGAAAAGTGTAATTCACACACTATATTTGTGAGACGTTGTCACCACTGAAAATACAAGGATTTCGTGGATGCATTGATCACATATAAGTTGATTTGTTTTTTTCACGTCAGGTCAGTTTTACTTTCATCATTCAAGAAAGATAACATTGTGTTGTTGAAATGATTTAATCATATAATGGCATTGAAACAAAAGAGAATTTTTGAAAAGTGTGATTAAAAAAACTTGTTTACATGATCTAACATTAACTTTTGATTTATTTTAGTGAGCACACATGTTACTGTTTGTTATTATCTACTTAGTTATTACGATAGCGTATTAATTATTGTAATCTAACGCAGAACTGTTCATATCACATTGTTAATCTGAACAATGGGCAAGTGTACATCCTCAAATTTGTGTGAAACAAATGATGTCTCGAAAAACAATTAATTGAATTCAATACTATGATTTTATTAACAATGTTAATTGTTGGTTTTAATCAATAAACTTACAATTGTTTTGATAAAACAATATTTTTAGTTTGAAAGTCGTTACAGTTTTTGCAATGGAACGAAAATGATCTAAATCTAAGTAGTATATAGTAATTTAAGGTAGTATAGTAATTTAAGGTAGTAGACAAGTTTTTTATTCGCATACTTAACGCCTTTTAATTCGAAGAAAAGACTACAGATAAGGAAAGTTTGATTGCCTGTCAGAATTTTTTGTTTTAGAGTTAACTATTACTTGAACCATTTGAGGTTGAACATAAGATTTTTGTTAACTAAGACCAAATATTTTTAGATTTCAAATAGGGACTTCTAGAGCCATTTGATTGTATTCTGTTATGTTGACTGAATTATTCTTGTGATGTTGATTGAATGATAATAAACCAATTTATTTTGATTACTTTTAGTTCCCTATCGGGTTTACCGGAGGGTATTTTAGGCTCACCCTCCGTCCGTCTTTTCGTCCCTCCGTCCGTCCGTCCTTTCGAAACACTGGATTCCTTTTTAACGCAAAAAGTACTGAAAATATGTATTAACTAAATGAAACTTAAAAAATGAAAATTAAAAATCTATAAAACTGTTATATTCTGGTTACAAACAGGGATGTTCAAAGATTAACTTCTGTCTGTCAGTTTTTCTGTCTGTCCGTCCATAAAAAGTGTTTCCCGGGATCTCTTTTAAAAACTTGGATTTTTTTGTGCCCCCACTTTAGTGTTTACCCTTGTCCGTCCGTCCGTTCTCTTTTGTGTCGCACGTAACTAAATAAGTATTTGACCTAGAGTCATGAAACTTTACAGGAATGTTGATCAGTATGTGCAGTTGTGCACCTGGGTATTTTCGTGTGGATTTATTCAGTATTTTTAGAGTTATTGCCCTTGACTTAGTAAAAATTTGCAATTTTCAACTTGTGTCGTACGTAACTCAAAAAGTATTTGACCTAGAGTCATGAAACTTTACAGGAATGTTGATCAGTATGTGCAGTTGTGCACCTGGGTATTTTCGTGTGGATTTATTCAGTATTTTTAGATTTATTGCCCTTGACTGAGTAAAAATTTGCAATTTTTGAACTTGTGTCGCCAAAACTCAAAAAGTATTTGCCTAGAGTCATAAAACTTTACAGAAATGTTGATCAGCGTGTGTAGTTGTGCACCTGGGTATTTTCGTGTGGATTTATTCAGTATTTTTAGAGTTATTGCCCTTGACTTAGTAAAAATTTGCAATTTTCAACTTGTGTCGCACGTAACTCAAAAAGTATTTGACCTAGAGTCATGAAACTTTACAGGAATGTTGATCAGTATGTGCAGTTGTGCACCTGGGTATTTCGTGTGGATTTATTCAGTATTTTAGATTTATTGCCCTTGACTGAGTAAAAATTTGCAATTTTTGAACTTGTGTCGCCAAAACTCAAAAAGTATTTGCCTAGAGTCATAAAACTTTACAGAAATGTTGATCAGCGTGTGTAGTTGTGCACCTGGGTATTTTCGTGTGGATTTATTCAGTATTTTTAGAGTTATTGCCCTTGACTTAGTAAAAATTTGCAATTTTCAACTTGTGTCGCACGTAACTCAAAAAGTATTTGACCTAGAGTCATGAAACTTTACACGAATGTTGATCAGCAGGTGTAATTGTGCACCTTGATATATTTGTGGACACATTTCTAGTTTTTTAACAAATTTACATAAAATAGAGAAAAGTTGAAACATTAGTTATATTTATTCATCCTAAAAAAATTTGTCTATCTGTGGTATAAACATAATTTTATTATAAGGCAAGGAAAACACATTATTATGATACAGACAAACTTAGAACTCAAAATAATTAACTTCATTTATTTCTTCCACAATGACAAAATTATATGGCCATGCCCCTTAAGAATGTTTCTGTGGCTCTAACCGATAGAAATCTTTTGTATTGTATTTATTCATTTATTTTTTTATTATTTTTATTTTATTTATTTTTTTATATATTTTTTTTATTTATTTATTCATTTATATGTGGGGAAGATGGGGGTAGTGAATGTCTTGGTAATGTTTTAGTGAATACACATTTATTTTAGTTCAATTTTGTTGGAAGCTATAAGCGTGTTTAAACACTCTCGAATGCGTTCCTGGAACCAACCAGTATTAAGCAATGAATGGAATATTTCTGCCCAAGTCAAGGAAACAACGGCTTGGCCCTGACGAGGTTTGGACCCATGTGGTCAATAATCCTTAGATTACAAGTCCGACGCCATTACCACTCGGCCACGCCGCCTTTCATGTTTATGTTTTATTGTCTGAATGTCAGAAAATAATTTTCTCTGTGCCGGTTTCTCAACATCACATACGTAAAATGTACCAGTAGAGGCAGAATTCTAGCATATTTCAACGAACAACTGTTAATTTTGTTGGCAAAATAATCACTGCTAAAACAGACAGTAACTTTGTTCCTGAAAATGGCAATCTAATTTGTTTGCTTCCGTTTTCGAGAAACTGAATTTACACCCGAGTTGCGCAATCAAGTTCACTACAACTTTCCGTATGTGTATTGTGTTCTGTTTAAAGCAGTTAAAATGTCGCCTTTAAAGATGCAAGATCCCTTATAATTGGCTCGGCTATTTGAAGAATAAGGAGAGCTCTTTTCTTTTGCAAACCAAGGCGGCGTAGTCGGTGTAGGCGTCACACTTTAGTTAAGTATTTTTGTCTAAAATATTACTGAAAGAAATGCGTTAAACTTCACATACTTATTTGAGAGCATTGTAGGAGGTCACTATGAATCTAATGTGGATTTTTACAGAACAATGGCCCTTTTAGAACGTAAAAAGTCTACATTTTCTAGGCTCTTGTTTTATTGTCCATCACTGAGAATGGTCTAGCACGCTTCTCTTTCAAAGAATTTTTACTATAAGTCACTGGAAGTGTAAAATAAGCTATAATTCTCTCAAAAGAAATATGCAAGAATTAAAGTCAATCATCGCGAAGCTATTTTCACGAGGATTAATGTTAAACATAAGACAAATTCAACGTTGAATAGTGCTTAGAGTTTTTTTCTCGTGAAACATCTCGCTACATTATCTGAAGACTATACGCGTACAATACAAAAGGGCGACACAACATTTTTAGAAAAAAAGCTTGCATGTCAATAGGTGTCATTTAACTGGCTTAAGTAAGACACCGTATATTTCAACTGCACTAAATTCACGTGGGAGGTATCTAAAAGTGTCCTCTTACAGACGTTGAATAGCTCTGCTGTGGGTATAGTAGTATAATATGTAACAATAAGTATGACAATACAATACGCACAAGCTGATCTTATCTCAGAAATCTGGCAAAAGCTAGACACGTTTTCTTGCTTTTTTTTCTTCTTTTTTTTTGTTGTTCTTTTTTAGCTTTTTGATTGATCTAATTGATATTTGAGAACAATTTTGTCACGCAATTAGACAAATACGTTTTTAAATAATGCACACGCAACGTAATATTATCTGAAATAAACTTATTTGATAGTTATAATAATGCATTGTGTCTTCTTCATTTCAGGACTTTAAAGAGTAGCTAGTGCATGTAAAACACTTAAATTACAGGATAACATTTGTTTCAACAAATGGATGAAATAAGCGATTTAGAAGATGTTCCTGAAGTTGAGCTGGGAGATATACAGTTGTCACTTAGGCAAGAGGCTGAGAACAGGGTTGTTGAAGATGATGGCTACACGTTGTTCGGCTGTCTTGCATTAAATATAACAAATCTGTTGTTACGGATACCAGCTCGAAACAAAAACAAAACTACTCAAGGAACTAAAACTATTGAAGAGTATACCAAACCAGATGTTATTAAGAAAGGTGCTGTTGATCTTCTATCAAAACACAAGAAGCAGTTCAAGTCGGTATTGACAATACTTGTCGACGATAATACACCAGAAGCATTACCAAATAGTCAATCCGAAAGCAAAGAAAGTGAGGCTCATATGGAAACATTTTACCAAAGGGTTATCGAAGATTGTAAAAGTGATGAAAAATATAAACCTTATGCAAAGTTATGTATCTATGCAGCAGCAACTTGTATAAACACACCTATATACATCGCTAGTGTAAATGAGGCAGGGGAAATGCAATGGACTTACTTCAAACCATTATTCAAATTCGAAGGTCAACCGGAAGCTGTAATAAACTACGTGACTATGTTCATATCTTCTGACAATACTTTCCATGGAATAGAATCACACGATCAGTCTGCATTAGTACCAGTAGCAAGAGGTCTAGTGGGGATGTATATGTCGTTTTTAGAAGGTAGATTTCAATTACAACAGCATAGCTCTAACATGAACAGTATATAACATTTAATTTTTGCATCCAGTTACATATATGCATTAAAAGGGACAACTTTGGCAATGAGCACACATCTCTACAACTTGCTATTTTATTAATTTCGCTGTGTAACTGCATTCATTGTGTCGAGACCGCTTGCGCTGAGCTCGACTTAATAGTATAGTTGGGTGTATGTGCGTCCGGTCTATATTTTGCTCATTCTTTGAAGGTTGGTACAAATGTTCACCATGATGGGGCGGTATGTCACCCGCAAAACCCGCTCAAAGATCAAGGTCGCACTGGCCGGCTCGGCCCAAAACCCGTGTCTGGAGCGTAATTTCTACATGCGTTGCGAGATTTTAATATAACAAGGGACAAATATTCTCCATAGTGAGCGAAAAAATGCAGGTGTCTGTGGCGAAGGTCAATGTCTTACTTCAGGGTCAAAGGTCATATAACAATTGAAAACATTCATATATGAGTATAATTTCTATATATAGTGATGGATTTTACTATAACTACTTAGCACAAATATTCTCCATGGTGAGTTGAGTTATCTTGGGCAAAATGAAGGTTAAGATCACATAAGGTCAAAGTTCAAATGAAAATATCAAACTTTGGTTGTCAGCACTGTATCTTGCTTATGCGTTGAAGTATTAAGCTAAGTGGGTCAAATAAGACAAACATGATCAACAAGGAAGGGCGGCGTTCAATGAATGCAACCCCCAACGACCCAGCAACCCCAAAAAGACCCGCAACCTCCAAACGACTCTGCTTGCGATGACCTGAACATAGTTGTAAAAATGGCTGTTCAGTGTTTGCGTGTGCATGCATACATCCAAAAATATTTCCATGCCATTACTTCTTTGTGCATTGAGGAATTTTCAAATAACATGAATCGAGGTTTTTTAGACACAACTGTCCATCATGCAATGTTAAGATTTTTCCTCGGGTATAAAGAGGATGTGTTGCACACTACTCACCTATGTATACAGCTTTCATGATCTGGAGCTTATAGGTTCAGGTTTGAATTATGATGAGCAGACATGTCTTGTAATAAATACATATTAAAGTTTTGATATTTAATTACCACTGTATGGCATTCCTTTCTTATGATCCTTTTATAAAGACGTCCAAATAAAATTATCTAAATGCTTATTCCAGACACACCAGAAACCAGCATTGAGGTTCCAGACGAGCTTAGGAATTTACCAATAGCTTCTAAATATAGGCTATGTTACAATCTCAACAACGACATGGTTTTAAGATGTTGGTAAGGTATAAACTTGCTTATTCTTAACAGTTTTTAATTATTATTGATTACGCAATATTCCATTTTTATAATTGGGCAATTACGCTTATAGTTTAATCCATTAGTATTAAAATGATTCCTATCAGAATTCAGAAGACTTAAAACATTTAGTTCTAAAGTAAAATTATCAGTTCAATAAATATACTTTCACCTTATACTTCAGTGAACTGCTAAGGAATAAACGTCTTTTAACCGAAAATGATTACCGCAGGATGACAGCACATAGAGCCCCGAGACTTGAATTTGCCATGTTTGTCACAAACTCACCAGATGCGTTTGACATTGTGTGCCAGGTAACATCTATAATAGCTTATATCAAACGTGTCTTTGCGTTATTTAGCTGGCCTGTGGCGAGCTGTATGCCAGTTCAGTCACAAGTTTCATTACCCAATTCTATTGTGAAAAAAAACTTCATAATAAGAGAAAATTTATTCGACTGCAGTGCGAGTTTGCTAATAATTTTTTGAATTATTTCAAGCTATCATTCCATACTCTAACACCGGCCTTCTGTGCACGTTCGTTAACAATTATCATCAATAGCCATGAGGGTCCAGAAAACATAACAACACCGAGATGATATCAATTTTCACAATAACGCCGGTCTGAACATCAGCTCTTGTGTGTATAAGTATCTTGGAAAAGAAGATAGACAGAGAGCTATGAAAACAAACACATAATATTTAACGATGACAATAGCAAACAGCTTAAAAAACGACTATTGTGAAACGTTTCGTTTGTTAAAAGAAAAAAAAATATTCCGAAAGCAGAACACTCCCAGAAATTTGCATCTTAATTATGGTTAAAGTTACATTACATTAAAAACAAAAGATGACTGTTTATGTTTATTTTATTTTGCTTACAATTTTTATTTCTAGATAACTACATACGTAGCAGAATGATAAATAAAACAAATCGATTTTACTTTCTTTGTTTAACGTCTGTCGGGCCGTATGTCACATAACGTATATGTCACACCTGTGCCATATTGAATATGCCGAAAATGTGCCATATTTGGGTTGATTGAATTTTTCTATGTTCAATGCTCACCAAAACGTATTTGTCACCTACCAAAAGTGCACATAAAAATGAAAATACCAACGTATACGTCACATGTGTTGTTCATTTACTTAAATAAGCCCGTTTAACACAAAACTGTTTGCTTACAAACATTGATTTAAAAATTCACAATCCGAGCTATATTTGTTTTTTCAACAACATGCATGACAAGTTGGAAATTGCTGATTCTGACAAAGTGAAGGGTAATAACTCTGACATAAATGCGGGAAATCGACAAGCGAAACTTTATACCCTGACTAATATTCACGTAAAGTTTCATGACCCTAGCCCAAATACTGTTTGGACTACATGCGACACAAATATAAATTGCAAATGTGTACTAAGTGAAGGACACTAACTCTGGCATTACTGTGGAAATCGACAAGCTAGACCTCGTGTGGACAATTATATTCATGTTATGTTTCATGACCATGCCCCTAGGTCAAATACTGTTGAAGCTAAATGATTCACAAGTTGACAATTTCCGATTTGACTAAGGGCAGTAACTATGACATGAGTGCCCGAATCGACTAGCGAAACTCCAGGTGCACAATTACATAATGCTGACCAACATTCATGTAAAATTTCATGACCCTGACTAAATTATTTATGGAGCAACACTCAAGAAAGTTGAAAGTTTAAATCCCCCCACCCCTCAGAATGGGGGCATACAAAGTCGATATTTTATCTTCAAGTCAATAAATATTAAAGTCCAAAATATTTTGCATATATTTTCGTCCAAGCCAGTCACTGTGTATTGATACAGTAATCATCTTACTGGTAAAATAATAAGCAAGCGGTGTGGATTTAAACAAATATATAGCTGTACGATGACGATGATGATGTATCATTGATGATGATAATGTTGTTATTGTTGTTGTTGATGATGATGCTGATGATGATAATGATGATGAAGTAGATAGGTTAAAATGACGATGATAATGTATGTTGACTGTGTAAAATTTGTGACGTATACGGTCAGGCATTTACTACTAAATTGCAGAAACGTATGGCACATAAAACAACTGTGATTAATTCGGTCGAATATGTCCCACACGTGCGACATATACGTTTCGTGACATATACGGTCCGACATATGTCTACCTGTAATTGGAAGCTCTGTTTATACAGGTGCTGCTCATACGCCGCGAGAGGACTATTCTCAAGGAATATCTGAATAACTGGAACATCTTTGGTAAGTTTTAAAACATGCTTTGTCTGTAATAGGGAAACTATACATTTCAAAGTCAACTTAAATCGTTGTGCAGCAATATTTGCTGATACATTAACTTTCACTTTATAATTCACATATTGATAACATAGATGAAATCATTCTGAAATTATATTACTATAAACTGTGAAGAATGTTTTAAATAAGGTGGATTCTTTGTTATTTTCAGTAAACGAAACGTTAGAATATATATCAAATGTTAAATGTTCATAATAATAATATATTGTGTGTATGGGAAAGTACAGAGAACTAGTATAGTCCAATGAGTTATTAATTAAGTTGTTAAAATTATCACCATTTGTATGAATTTATTTATTTTACCACTATTAGTCTCGCTGATATTTCACTTAAGTTCAAATAATGCCTGTATGCTTTTTAGGATATTTGAATTATTCTTAGAATGGGACTCGTTTCATCTGCGTATATCACAAAATGTGAATGTATTTCAACGTATATCATGTTCTTGTTGGTTTTTTTTTTGGCAATTAATATACCGGTTATCAATCTCTTTCCTAAGCTAACGTGAATAACAGAAGTTCTTCATTACAGTCCGATCATGTGACTTCCTTGCAAAGGTTGATGCATTGATGGAGCTGGATATTGCAATTTATGAGAGAAATATCGCTGTATCAGCTTTTGTGAATTCTTGCATAGCCGGAGGACAAGAGTTGGATGAAAGAAGAAGGAGAATAACAACAACAGTGATTGCAAGCTCTTCAGTCGGCATTGTATCTGGAGGTATGGTCATTGCAGGGATCATACTTGCCCCATTTAGCTTTGGTGCATCGTTAGGTCTTAGTTATCGCAGGAGGGGCCATTGGCGTAGGTTCCGGGGTTGCAGCAGGGACTGCAAGGACGGTTGAAGCTGTAATCAGAACTCTAAACTGAATGACATCAAGGCGGAACAAGAAGAAATTAAATCAAAGGAACAAAGAGTAGCTTCAGCGCTTCAAAAAGTTGAAGAATATTTTAGAACAGAGATTGCAAATTCTAGCACGACGGACACCGAAGGTCCTGGATCAAGCATACGAGGTTTGCTTGCTATTGGTTCAGCTCTCCGAGCTGGTCATAGTATAGCAGGTATAGCTCTTGCAGCCGTTAGGTTAGGGACAACAGCCGCAGCTGTAACGGCATCTGTTCTTGGACCTTTATCTTTGGTATTTGATGTTGCATTTCTGGCAGAAGCAGCGCATAATAAACACACAGGTGATAAAACAAATGCTGGAGAAATGTTGCATGACATGGCTGAAACAGTTGATGTAAAGTGCAAAATATTTAACAGTATGCTCCGTGGAAATTGTGACGAACACAGACGATTATTTGAGTGGGCCTGAAACAATAGGTACATGATGTTAATAAAATAAAAGTATTAAAGAAAGGCACATACTGTTTAGGCATAATATTCTTCTGATCAAGTGTGTGTTGTTTTGTTACTATGTGTTTGCGTCTGCTTATATGCATATTAATTTTTCGCTGAGAGTAAAGGCAATTCAAACACTTTTAACATCAGAATCTTTATATAAAATATTTTAAGGCAAAAGGTAATTGTATTGATATATCGGAGTAGTTCTTTGTTTGTTTAAACTATTTGTGGGTCGTCTATAATAAAGTACATTAGAAATACAGTAAATAATATTATTTTATTTCAAAAAATTACTTTCGGGATATCACAGTAAAGTAAATTACGAAAACTGTACTGAATAAAAAATGGCAATTCTTTGGAACTATCAAGTGTTTATTAACATGTCATACTAACTTGTCTGACAAAATTAACTTTACTGAATCTGCTATTAAGGCCACTTCTGAATGCTATGCCGTCAAGTCAAGATTTTGTAAATGTAAATATTCGTCAAATATGATAGAATCTAACTAGACACTACGTTGCATTACATAAATTAAATATGTATTATTTAGAATTCGTTTCTATCTAATCATACCGGCATTCGCCATTTATAATTTATTTTTTGTGTTATTGAAAAGGTGTATTTTTTACTTTTGTTTACGTCACGTCAGTTTTATTTTCATTGTTCAGGAAAGATTACATTATTTCGTTGAAATGATTTAATCATATAATGGCATTGAAACGAAAGAGCATTTGTTTTGAAATGTGTGATTAAAAGAAACTGTTTACATGATCTAACATTAACTGTTGATTTTTTCTAGTGAGCACACATGTTACTGTGCACTTTCATTGAGCATAGAACAAACAAAAACACTTAATTGACTTATGATTATTATAAAAAATAAAGCACATTTAGAAAATAGAGTATTGTCTTCTGCATGAATATACGTTTACGATTATATACTTTCATGTAAAATATGTTTGGCGAAAATATGCAGAAAAGAATCAAGTCACAGGAACAGGCTCAGTTCATACGTGCTTTGTTATTGAGCAATGGTGTTTTGCATTGTTTTTCTGTCATTTCTCTATGTATTGTTTTAAAATTTAAGTTTTAATGTTTCATTATACATGTATTTTATTTTATTACATATATATTATATGAGAAGAAAAGCAAAAAACAATAGTTAACGGACTGAGACGTTTTGTGTCGCCTTGAAAAAGGGCGACATATAGAGGGTACTTTTGTCGGCGTCGTTGTCCGCGTCGGCGTCCCCTTAAGCTTGTCCGGAGCATAAAACAGTCATAATAAGTCGGATTGACTTCAAACTTGGTATGCATGCTTCTTATAATGACCTAAAGGGAAGTGCACAAGTACCGGTACTCTGCACTTCTTAAATTTTGAGTTATTGCCCTTTGTTAATTTTCATACTTTAATTTTTGTCCGGGCCATTTCTCTTTAAGTATATAAGCTATGGACTTGAAACCTCACAGGGTGATAGATCTCATGAAAAAAGTGCACTGCACAAGAACCGGTACTCTGCATTTCTTATTTTTTTACTTATTGCCCTTTGTTCATTTTCATACTTTATTTTTTTCCGGGCCATTTCTCCTAAAGTATAAAAGCTATGGACATGAAACTTCATAGGATGATAGATCTTATTAAGAAGTACAGTGCATAAGAACCAGTATTCTGCATTTTTTATTGTTTTAGTTTTTGCCCTTTGTTAATTTTCATACTTTATTTTTGCCCAGGCCATTTCTCCTAAAGTATCAAAGCTATGGACAAGAAACTTCATAGAATGATAGATCTCATTAAGAAGAAGTACAGTGCATATGAACTGGTACTCTGCATTTCTTATTTTTGAGTTATTGCCCTTTGTTATTTTTCGTACTTTTTGTCCAGGCCATTTCTCCAAAAGTATAAAAGCTATGGTCATTAAACTTCATAGAATGATAGATCTCATTAAGAAAAAGTGCAGTGTACAAGAACCGGTACTCAGCGCTTCTTATTTTTTAGTTATTACACTTTATTAATTTTCATACTTTATTTTTGTCCAGACCATATCTCATAAATTATAAAAGCTATGGACTAAAGGATGATAGATGTTATTGATTAGAATTGCAGTGCACAGAAGCTGTTGCTCTGCACTTTTTATTTTTTGAGTTATTGTCCTTTCTTAATTTTCATATTTCATTTTTGTCCTGGCCATCTCTCCTAAACTATATTGTTCACAAGGCGACACATCCGACTCGCGGAGTTCTAGTTGATGGATGGAACGGCTTCTTTACAACAATATTCCGTGGTGATGGAAATGTGATCTATGTGCCCTATGAAGAGTATCATGAGTGGCTTAATTTTTCTTGGAATAATGTCCGATAACTTAAAATAATGTGAATAAAAGTGAAATTAATTAGATACAAATAAGCATGAAAAATAAAGTACCTTTGGAATTTTTCTCATAAAAAAAAACAGCATTTATGACTGACAAATACACAAGTTCATGCGTTTTAGGGTGATTAAAAAACACCTGTGTGCTCTGAATGACAAACCAAGGGTTTGTTTTTGTCCCTGACACATATGAGCAACAAAATAAATGAAATGAGCACTTTATATACCCCTGACTAATATTTTGAACCATTCTTTGATGAAACATTTAGTTTATCACGATTGTCATATTTTTTAATTATACCTTATCTTTGTGGTTCTTATAGATTATATAAAAATGAGGATGAAGACTTCCATTAATGACGTTTCTTATACGACTTTTTATGTACCAATTTATAACTAAACAATATAAACAGCAAAAATGAAAGACAAAAATGCTATGTAGGCCTTGTAAGCATATTTCATGTTTTTGTGTGGCATATAGCGATTCATCTGTGTGTTTATAAGCGTGCATGCATGTGGCGTGTGTGTGTGTGTGTGTGTGTGTTGGTGCGTGTGTGCGTGCGTGCGTGTGAGCGTGTGTGCGTGTGTGCGTGTGTGTGTTACATGGATTATATAGTAAATTAAAAAAAATCTTCTATTAAAATACCACAAGTGGAAATAAGTCAAACAAAGAAGGGGTATTTCTTTTAAAAGACGATTGTTATATAAAAAATTTGAATAAAAAGGAGTTGATAATAGTTAAATTAATGCGAGTAGCACTTGTAGTTACAATAAGTGAAATAGCTTTTACCATGTGGAACATTGCCTAAATGGCGATAACATAATTGTTTTTATTTGATTTAGGAGTTTATTCTTCAAAACGACGACAAGAATTTTATACTTGGTGGCGATTTTAATACATCGCATTTCATACTTGGTGGCGATTTTAATACATCGTATTTTATACTTGGTGGCGATTTTAATACATTGCATCAACATAATTTAGGTTTCCAGCTTTACTGGTGGATGGAGACCTCAGGTGCATGTCTGTCACGAACGGGAACATAAGTAACTATTAATAGAAGAAAGTATTATAGACAAAGAAAAGAAACAATAAGGAGGAAAAATACTAACAACTATAAACAACGAACAAAACAATGAAAATAAATTGCATAAAGAAATTATGTAAAAAATTCAAGAACTTAAACAAATTTCGATTTTGAGAGCACGTGCTATTCACATTGAACAAAATAAAAAAGTAAAAACTTTTATATAATTTTTCCCAAAAACATGGTGTAAAAAGGTCGTACACAAGTCAAAAGTAAAAAAAAAATATCACAGAAGCAAAAGAAATATTTAAAGAAGAATATCATTTTTAAATACTTGTACAAATGCAGACACCCACATAATTTAAACATAAACGTCTTTAATACAAAATTAAATTAACATTTTATACAATGGGTCAAAATTATTTACACTGATATTTCAAGTATTATTGCAAATAACGATCGTTTCTCAGACCCTTTTACCATAAAAAGGTGTATTCGATACAGATGTCCTTTATCATCATCATTAATTTTTTATCGTTTGTGAAGAAATTTTAACCAATAACATAGAAAAAGATTTTAAAAATGCAATCTTCCTAAATGATGGTTCAGTTAAGTATTCCGAAAAAAACATGTTTAATATGCGATTACAGAATTAAGTAAAACTTCCGGTTTAAATCTAATTTTAAAACATCTTCAGTATTACGAGTTGGGTCTTTTAAGAATACTAAACTTTATTGTAAGATAGAGAAATCAAGTGGACATCTGATTCAGCCAAAAACATTAGGCATTTATTTTCGTAAGATAACAGTAAAGATACAAGCATTAATTTAGAAACCGAAGTTAAAGATTTTTTCAATTGCTTAAAGCAATGGCAACCACAGACAGTTTTAATATTCCGACGGGAAAAGAAATGGTGATAAAAAGTTTGGATTGCAAATTTAATATGACTCCTTTTTCAAGTATGAGCAATCCATCCCATAGAAAAATGGGAAAAAAAACTAATTGAAAGCATTTTTCATTTTTTGTTAAAATCATACGTTAAACTTCAATAATAGTGAGATGAAAATGACTTTTTTCTTTATGAAGTAAAAGCAAGCATGTGAACAGGTAAAATTAGGGTTCTTGGAAACTTTTCTAAGACAAAATAAAACAATAAAGAAGTGGTCTTATCTTTCAATGTTTTCTTTTAATAATTTATAATTCGTTCATGAATGACGGTTTTCGTCTTGGTTTCATATTCAGCATGATCGTAATAAAAGCAAAGAGAACGTTAAAGACATTATATGGAATAACTAAATTTCGATCATTAAAAGTGACAATCACTTAGTTTATTACTATAAGACGTGGCACGATAAATGCATACTTTATATAAAATAAAAAAAAAAGAATCCCTAAAGAAGGTCCAACACGGCACAATTGAAAATGTTGCAGGCTTGGTTTGATTGAGCCTGTTCATGGACGGTACTGTCAAGTGCAAACTACCGTCCACGCCCCCTAGCACCGGCTCAAGCAGAATTCAACATTTAACATGAACTGGTACAATTTTGAATTTTGAAACATCCGCAGATGTGTTAATACCGCGGTTATCAATGTGACATGTAAGTGCCATTCCATGAAAAGCGGAATATGGTCCCCAAGTAAAAAAATGTGTGTCACCTGAACGAGAAAACAATGGGGGAAACTAAATAAAATGGAATTTTGAAAGGGGATCACCGGTTATTAATCCAGCATATGACAGATAAAAAGAACAAAGATGAGAAATTCTAGTACAACGTACAGCGGAGGTCCCGGAAATAAGTAATCGTGGTTTTCTTTCAGTTCAGATCTGAGATTTTTCTCAACTCAGAAACTTGGTCTTTCTTCGAGTAAAAATTTCTGAGATAACAAACACTTCAATTAAATATTTCTTAATGTTTTGATGAGCTTTTTTTCTTGAAATGTGCATGCTAAGTTTCATCTCTTACCAAGTTATTCTATGATAATTTATCGAAGATTCTGTATTTACCATACAAAACTATTCAAAGTACTGATGCATGCTTAATCAATATTGCACGGAACAAGAGTTTTTGAGGCAAATTACAGTTGAAAATTCAGATTTAAAAACCATTGAATAAACAGTTAAAGAATTAACGATTTTATATAACAGTATTTAATATACACTATAACATTTCATCTTTATACAACAAGTTACTTACCACTTAACGTTTAAATTCATTTGGACAATATCAGGTTAAATTTGCGGCAAGGACTAACTTTGTCACTGGTGTCTTAGGCATCTTAAGTGGAAAAAATACATACATGTATATGCACGAATATTGATGATATAAGCATGGGATTTCTACCTTATGATTTTTTATCAAATCATTTGTTTTGTATATAAAGTTTTTATAAACACATTTAAAATGTCGGTATTACGTTCGTTTTTTTGTATAAAAAGACGTGGCAGCATTCATGTTTTTAATTGCTCGCCAAATTGTATGTTTTATATTAGCAAATCAACTAATCTAAACAGGTTATTCATATTTCAATATTTTCAATAAAGCGTCGATATTCGTGTCGCTATAATTCAAATTTTGTATTTGTGCCTTACACGAACTATAACACGGATAACTATTAATAGAAATAGGTTTTGCTATATGTATAATTGTTGATAACACTCAAACGTTATTTTTTTTGTTTAGTTTTGGGTTTTACGTCACGTCGACACAGTATAGGTCATATCAAGACGTTCCAGCTTTACTAGTGGAGGAAGACCTCAGGTGCCTTTCCGTGCATTATTTCAGGCACGAACGGGCACCTGAGTAAAACCACCGACGTTCCGTAAGCTAGCTGTATAGCTTCCTCACATGAAAGAATCCAAGGTCCCTGTCGGGATTCGAACCCAAAGCGGTGAAGGGCAAGTGATTTGAAGTCAACGACCTTAACCACTCGGCCACGGTTATTTTTAGTATTTTATTTAATTAGTAATTAATATAATTTTTTATATCTGAAAAAAGGCATTTAGGGCAAAACATATTAGAACAAGAACAATATACGAACTCCCTGAAGAACAGACAAAACGGCAAAATCAAAAATATTTCAGACCCGGTGTAAATGATCCTGTTTGTAAATGTAAGCTACTGTCCACGTCCCGGGCACCAGCTTAATATAACATTCATACTAACCGCTGTTTTTATGTGACACGTTCGTGCCATTTCTGGAAAAGCGACGTATGGTTCCCAAATAAAAGAATGAGTGTGTGCCATAAACGAGAAATCAATGGGCGAAACTGTATACAAAAAATCTGTAGATTTAATAAATACTAATTAAAATAAAAAGCAATATAGCGTGAGATTCATTAAACTTAATTAAATTAAAAAATAATGGAGCCACCCAACAAGAAAAGATGATCAAACGGAGGAAATTAAAAATGTCACAAACATAACAATAATATCATTCTTGTAGATTTAAGGATACGAAATATAACACCTCTAATTGAATGTACGTGGCGACTTTTTACAGCCTCCATAACAAAGCTGATGTGACAATGATATAGAAAAAAGAAACTTTGTTATCACGAGACAATTAGTGATTCAGTTATAATTTTTGTAGAACGTGATATGTGATCTAGATCTAAACGTAGAAATACACTTTACTTTATTTGCAATGCGCTTACATACGGGTTTAAGGTTGTATACGTGCTTGTATAAGAAATGATATCGGTCTCAGCGGTGCTTATCGGCTATTTAACACCGGTATTGAGTTTTGGTGCGTAGGAATTGACCTTGAATGAACAAAGAAAACTAGTTTAAATCAAATTGAAAATGAAACTGTCATTGGAAACAATGTAAATATACCTATTTTGTTTAGCCCCTTTCAGGAATGAAAGTAGAAAGTAGTAGAATATAGAACATGGACATGATACAAATTAAATTAATCTAAGCATGGGAAAACGCCGTATAACGAAATGAATTGAAATGTAAGGTGGCTGATTTGTGTCATGTCTTATTTTCGCCTCGAGGTAACCTGAAAAAAATTATGACAAAGTAACCATTTTGTCGTGTTTTCTTGCTTTCGCCTTGCGTCCCGCGTTGTTTCCGTGAGCAAAAAAATTTACAAATTTTACACTCATTGCTTAGTACTGGTTTCTTCCAGGAACGTCACGATATGGCCAGTTATGTGTTGACGTGCCGTTAAAATCCAAACAAAATCTTCCAGGAACGTAAACGAGCGTGGTTTAATAAGCTTCTTTCAACACAATCGAACTAAAATAAAGTAGTATAATCCTAAACAAATTGTAATACGTAATGAAAACAAACAATGATATTTCTACTTTCTATTGTTAGTAAATTTAATAAATTTTGATGTAGTCGAAATCGTTTTCATACAGGTTAACCTGTCATATAGTTTGTTCATTATCTACTCGTATTCTGCAAATAAGTCCCAACCTAAACAAGGGAATAAAAAGGGTCCCATGGAAATGAACGAATAAAAAAATCATCCGACAATGATGTTGTGTTTTGTAAAAGCAGCTATATAGTTATTTTTTCTTTAAATCATGATACACATCAAATTCTATATTTCTCCTTGTTTACATATTCAACACGAAACTCGGCTGTAGCGAATTCGTCGATACTTTTGTTCGCTATATCGTGGTTTCGTATAACAATTACAACACACAACCATTATTTAGCAAACATTTACTCCATAACGAACACAATAAGTAATTTTTTCTCGATGTATCGTATATCTGCATTAATAAACATTCAGGATGATTATCGTCAGAGTATTATGCGCATCAAAAAATAGACATCCGTTTGCGTTATCTTTAAAGAGATACACTTGTTTTTCATTTCACGGCCTGTCTATAATATATGTGGATTATGCATAAAATTAACATAAATTTGCGCTAGTACGGTCGCATGTTTTGCAAACATATACTTCTACAAAACAGAGGATTGTAAATAACGACAATTATCACATCAGATCGTTTTAAATAAAGTATCCTGATTTTCTTTAAATTCAGAAATCATATTATTTTAAATATACGGAAGTGTAAATGCTTCGAAACAAATGGCACAAAATTAAACGTTTAAAGGGCACAAATAACAAACAGAATATTAATGAGGTAAGATAAGTTAAATCTATCAGTAGAGATTTTTAAATTTACACATTGCATGTTATATAACTAAAGTACAATTTTCGAATTTTATTGATTGAGACAGAATTGCATATCTTATATGAAAAAAAAACGCATTATTTTTTAATGCATAATAGCTTATGCTGTTATAAGGAAGTCTTGTTTATTTGCTATCTTTTATACAATCGCAATAATCTTATAACATTATTAAAACTGTTTTTCAATTCACACTATATTGTAAATTTTTTATTAGCCAAATATCTGAACAATCTTTTCATTTGTTAGCTTTATGTAATAAGGCTAATTTAAGTAGTTTAGTATTTTTTATGAAAGTTAAACTGCTACTTTGTTGACATTTTTCTACTGTTATGAAAAAAGGTCAAAATTATCTTTCAAATGGTTATAAGCATCTAAATTGCTCTAAGACTTTTATTCAACATTATAAGAATACTCATGTTTGCATTTTCTACAGAAGTAAATATTATTTTGTTTCTGAGGTATAATGTGCATTTAAAAGAGATTCATATCGACAAAGAGGTGGACTAAACTTTCTTAAACTTTTCACGATTGCAAAAACACTTTAAGAAAACTAAATGGGAGTCACAATTAAATCATCAGTGTTGACCAAGTTTAAAGTTTTGGTTACATCTTAGATATGTGATTAATATACCAAATGGTACTTGTGACTTTTTCGTAAAGACTAACTGTTAAAATTATCTAGCTGCTATTTGGTGTTGCTGTTGCAGGAGAATGACTGGCTTTGATGTTATTCAATATGATAAAGGGTTTGGCAAATAAATTATAATCAAGGCAGGTCAGCACCGCCTGAGTTTTATGCAAAAATTGAATTATTCTCAGTTTTAAAACAAGCAAGTAGTGGTTTAGTTAACACTTTTTTTCTTTGCATCTTTTGTTATCCCAAATCCATATATGTTAACTCTGAGGAAGAGTCAACACAACAAACGTCTCTGATCATTATGAACACCCAAAACAAACACATCATTCATTGACCATTTATAAAAAAAAAACCTTACATACGAGGATTGATCAAAGAGTTAACGACCTGAATTACTTCCGGTAGTAAAAGAAACCAACTTATGGTCTTTTTTTAATATAATCGCCCTCTACATCATTGCACTTTGCCCACCTGTGCTCCAACTAGTTTAACCCTTCAAAATAGAACTCTTTATTTTGCTTCCTCAAAGAACTCATTGACCGCCTCCATGACATTTTCATTGCTTTCAAAATGTCTTCAACGAAGCTCGGTATTCAGTTCCGGAAACAGGTAGAAGTCAGAAGGGGCCAAATCCGGAGAATACGGGGGATGGGGGAGAATTTCAAAGCCACAGACTCAGTTGCAGCAGGCATCGCAATTTGGGATGTGTTAGCTGGCACATTGTCGTACAGTAGCAGAACGCCTTGAGTCAGTTTGCCCCTCCTTTTACGCACAATTTCTTGACGCAAACGTCTCATTTCGTCTGCAACATCTTACCTGCTGATAGTACCCTCTTGAATTTTTTCGAAGGGGATGAGCCAGGGTGCTTCCACTGCATGCTCTGTTTTTTGTATTCTGGATCAAAGTGATGGACCAACGTTTCATCCTGAGCTACGATCCGGTAGATAAAATCAAGTTCATCCTCGTAGCGAGACAAAATATATTTTCAAAAGCCACGCCTGATCCGTTTCTGGTCGTCAGTCAACTTTGTATGGGGACCCATCTAGCGGAAACCTTTGACATGCCATAGACATCAGTCAGAATTGCCTGAACTAAACAGAAGCTTAAACACGCTTCCCTAGCAATGCTTCGCAGGTCTCGCATTCTGTTGCACATGGCCAGATCGTGCACAGCTTCGGCAGTTTCATCGTTGGTGGCCTCTTTTGGCCGCCGAGGTCGCTCATCATCTCCAATGCTCTGCCTGTCCCACTTTAGGTCACCAACCAATTTTTTTTCACAGTGCTATTTGAAGGGGACTCCTTCCCAATTGTAAACATGAAATATTCATGGATTTCCTTGGGGGACATCCCTGTCTTACATAGGTACTTAATGACGGCTCTGATTTCAATTGTCTCCATTTGGTCTAAATGACACACCACTCTACTGATCAAAGTGTGTTTTATGTCACTCAATCTGTGTAAAACCGCGTGTAACTCACAGGTTCTCGTCCAGACTTGGTGCCCATATAAAAAAATTGAAGTTAAAAAAAATTGAAGTTAAAAAAAAAAAAAAAAAACGAAAACAACTATTTTGGTTTGAGTGTAAGAAAAAAAAATAGATTTTTTTCCTAAATACCATTACTACTCTTTACACATCGTGCATTTAGAAAATTGTTAACATTCTTCTTCTACCTTACATACAATCTTAAATAACCTACATTTAAACTCGGGCACTCCAACTTGTTAAAAGTTTGCAAAACAACAGTGATTATCGGCCATTTTATCGAAAACGAAAACAATCGGCCATTTTATCGAAAACGCAAGTACAAAACATACACCGTATTGTTCCGCTGTTCTGGTTTCCTACGACTACGTTCGCTAGTAACCAATAAATTGATAGTTACCGTTGTCTACTGTTCTGCGAACGTAGTCGTAGGAAACCAGGAGAGCGGAACAGTACGATGTACGATGTAGGTTTTGTACTTTTTGACGTTTTTGACAAAATGGCCGACCATCAACGGAATTTTGCAAGATTTTAACAAATTGAAGTGTCCGAGTTTAAATGTAAGTTATTTTAGATTGTATGTAAGGTAGAAGCAGAATGTTAACAATTTTCTAAATGTATGACGTGTAAAGAGTAGCAAAATAGCTTGTTTTGTTACAGAACTGGATATTGTGGTTGTTCCACAGCGTGTCCTAGTAAAGCTCCATAGCGTTACGGCGACTAGGTGACCTTTTCGTAGTAATGGTATAAAGGAAAAAAAATTCAGATTTTTTTTCATATACTCAACCCAGAATAGTTGTTTTGGTGCTTTTTTTTTTTTTTTAACTTCAATTTTTTTATATGTGCACCAAGACTGGACGAGCCCCTGTGGTGTAACTCAGTCAGTAATCTTCAATAAGATATCGGTATCGACGTATTTTGAGTAAATGTCAGTGTAGTTGCTAGAAGTATTTCGGGCCGAGAACTTTTTGATCATACCTCGTACGTCACTTATACGTAAAAATAATATATATCATTCTGGGAAGCCCAAGCTCTAAACATATTACGATCAAATAGGACAGAAAACTTGCCAAAAAATAACGAACACAAAATTGTTTTAAAACATTAAGATACGGTATAAACCACAACAATTCTACCAAAAAATATCAACTTAACAGCATCGAATCAACATCATAAAACAACCAAGACTCAGACAGAAAATATAAACAGATATCCTCAAAATCAAAGCATCAACTATGAAAATATTGGCAAGACAAAATCACTCAATATAACTTAGCCAATATATACCAAATATAGCAACCAAAAAAAACTTAACTCAACAATTAACCACATTATTTAAAATACAACCTATGAACCCAGATGATTTTAAAGCACCACAATTAAATTCAACCAAATTCAACAAAGCCGCAAAAATATTCTCTTCACTGAAACGAGAAACGCAACACACTCCAATTTCACCCTTAAATTAGTATAATTTACAACATTTTTTATCTTAACGATCTGACATTTACATGTCTAGAGAGTTTATACAAACTACAGGTAGCAACAGATTTAAAAATAGCTGTACATTGAAATATGATATTATTGCTACATGTGATATCGCTTTAGGGTTTAAAAAACAAACAAATCAACAGATAAAACCGTGTTATCATTCTGACATACTGCTTGACCTATATTACATTTTGGACTTGTTGTACTACCTAGACTTGCGGCACAATTTGGGCTTGTTTTACTTCTTAGACTTGTTGCATTATTTGGACTTGTCGCACAAGCCAGACTTGCTGCACAATTTGGATCTGTTGCACCACCTAGACTTGTTGCACAATTTGGACTTGTTGCACCACCTAGACTTGTTGCACAATTTGGACTTGTTGCACCACCTAGACTTGTTGCACAATTTGGACTTGTTGCACGACCTAGACTTGTTGCACAATTTGGACTTGTTGCACGACCTAGACTTGTTGCACAATTTGGACTTGTTGCACGACCTAGACTTGTTGCACAATTTGGACTTGTTGCACGACCTAGACTTGTTGCACAAATTGGACTTGCTCCACTACCAAGATTTGATGCACAATTTTAGTAAACTTTTTGCTCAATTTTAACTTGTTGTACTAGCTTGACTTGTTGCATAATTTGGACTTGTTGCACTACCTAGACTTGTTGCACAATTTTGACTTGCTTATCTATCTAGACTTGTTGCCAAATTTGGACTTGTTGCACTACCAAGATTTGATGCACAATTTTACTAAACTTTTTGCTCAATTTTAACTTGTTGTGCTTGAATTGTTGCATAATTTGGACTTTTTGCACTACCTAGACTTGTTGCACAATATTAACTTGCTGATCTACCTAGACTTGTTGCCAAATTTGGACTTGTTGCACTACCAAGATTTTTTGCACACATTGGACGTGTTGCACTACCTAGACCCGCAGAACAATTTTGACTTGCTGATCTACTTAGACGTGCTACACAATTTGGACTTGTTGTACTACCAATATTTGATGCACAATTTGACTAGACATTTTGCTAAATTTTGACTTTTACTAGCTAGACTTGTTGCATAATTTGGACTTGTTGTACTACCTAGACTTGTTGCACAATTTCTAACTTGCTTAATATCATAGACTTGTTGCCAAATTTGGACTTGTTGCACTACTTAGGCTTGCTGTACACTCTTGACTTGTGTTACTACTACGTAGACAACTGCTGAATTGTGACGTGTCGCACTACTGAGAATTTCTGTTCAATTTGCACTTATTGCACTTCCTGTTGCACAATTTGACTTGCTGATCTACATCGATTTGTTACATAATTTGGACTTGTTGCACTACCTTGACCTGTTGCACACTTTAAACTTGTTGCACTACCTAGACTTACTGCACACTTTAAACTTGTTGCACTACCTAGACTTGTTGCACAATTTGGACTTGTAACACTACCTAGACTTTGGCATAAATTGAACTTATTGCACAAGCTAGACTTGCTGCTCAATTTGGACTTTTTGCACTACTAAGGCTTGCTGCACAATCTTAAGACGTGTCACTACGTAGACTAGCTGCTCAATTTTGACGTGTTGCACTTCTCCGAATTGTTGTTCAATTATGACTTTTTGCACTTCCTGTTGCATAATTTGGCATTGCTGATCTACTTTGATTTGTTTCACTATTTGGACTTATTGCGCAACGTAGACTTGCTGCATAATTTGGACATGTTTCACTGCCTAGACTTGCTGCACAATTTGTACTTGTAGCACTGCATAGACTTGTTGCACAATTTGGACTTGTTGCACTGTCTAGACTTGTTGTTCAATTTTGACTTGCTGATCTATCTAGACTTGTTGCACAATTAGGACTTGTTGCACTACCTAGACTTGCTTCACAATTTGAACAAGTTGCACTACCTAGACTTCTTTCAAAATTTGGACATGTTGCACTACCCAGACTTGTTGCATAATTTGGACTTGTTGCACTACCTAGACTTGTTGCACAATGTGGACTTGTAACACTACCTAGACTTTGGCACAAATCGGACTTATTGCACAACCTAAACTTGCTGCTCAATTTGGACTTATTGCACTACTTAGGCTTGCTGCACAATCTTAACTTGTGTCACAATGAAGACTAGCTGCTCAATTTTGACGTGTTGCACTACTAAGAATTGCTGTTCAATTATGCCTTGTTGCTCTTCCTGTTGAATATTTTGGGCTTGCTGATCTACTTTGATTTGTTTAACGATTTGGACTTATTGCACAACATAGACTTGCTGCATAATTTGGACTTGTTGCACTGCCTAGACTTGCTGCACAATTTGGACTTGTTGCACTGCCCAGACTTTCTGCACAATTTGGACTTGTTGCACTGCATAGATTTGTTGCACAATTAGGACTTGTTGCATTGCCTATACTTGTTGTTCAATTTTGACTTGCTGATCTTTTAAGACTTGTTGCACAATAAGGACTTGTTGCACTACCTAGACTTGTCGCATAATTTGGCTTTGTTGCAATGCCTAGACTTGTTGCACAATTTTGTCTTGTTGCACTACCTAGACTTGTTGAATAATTTGGACTTGTTGCACTACCTAGACTTGTTGCACAATTAAGACTTGTTGCACTATATAGACTTTTTGCACAATTTGGACTTGTTGCACAACCTAAACTTGCTGCTCAATTTGGACTTGTTGCATTACGTGGGCTTGCTGTGCAATTTTGACATGTGTCACTATGTAGACTAGCTGCTCAAATATGATGTGTTGCACTACTAAGAATTGCTGTTAAATTTGGACTTGATGCACTTCCTGTTTCACAATTTGGACTTGCTGATCTACCTTAATTTGTTGCACAATTTTGACTTATCGCACAACGGAGACTTGCTGCACAATTTTGACTTGTTTCACCACCTAGACATGCTGCATAAATTGGACTTGTTGCACTATCAAGAATTGTTGCACAATTTTGACTTGCTGAACTACCTAGATTTGTTGCACAATTTGGACTTGTTTCACTTAGCAGACTTGCTGCTTTGGACTTAGAACACTACCTAGACTTGCTGCTCAATTTTGACTTGAGATAGTTCAGGTCTTGATGTAAATCATTGACTTGCTGTTGTATTAATGTTAGCTTTCTTATGCACGTGACGTCTATGAGTCCACTTTTTTAATCCAGGTATATAATTTATATGTATATTTATATATTTATAAATGAAATATTGACTACTATTGGTGAAAATAATGCATATTTGCATTTTCCGAATTTGCTCTATATTTCTTAATTTGCTCCGAAATTATTATCACCATTTCATCAAAATAATAGAGTTATTTGTAAATCATTTTACTCGTGGGAGTATTTACGTAGCTGCCTCAGATATAAGAAACAATAATAATACTGTAGTCTATGACACAGATAAAAACATACAAAAACACTTTAAGATAATGGAAGTACTGCTTTCATTTTTTTATAGGAATTTATTTTTTAATCAACAAAGCTAGGTTTATCTTGTAAAGTGTAAGTCGCCATGTATATGTATATCAATCTTGTACATCCATAAGAGCAAAACAGAAATAAAATATTATGCAAACTTTAATTTAATATTACTTAAGATTCTTTCATTTAACTTTATATTCACGGCTTCCATTACTTTGATATCTCGCTTATATAATCTTATATGTTATGCAACAGCATATATTATACAACAGTAAAATTATGGGTCATGGGTCAACTCCAAAATTAACGGTGCTAGGATATTGACGCTCCATGAACAGTCTAATAACAACAATCGAAATAAGCAGAAAAATTAAAAAGTGAGTCCAAAATGTCTCCATTGAATAGACTAATAAATATTGTGTCTATAAAAAGCCCTCAATATAAATTAAATATTACGATTATCGTATATCCACCTTTTAGAAAACATAAATGCGGTAATAATTAAAGAAATGGGGTCATTTGTCCAACAACATCTCATAATAATTTTTGCTTTGGGAATATTTGGATATAACTTAACAGCAGACCATTTGTTTTTTAAAGGTCATTCCAAATTTCCTTGAAATGAACGAGTGTTGTTCGAAAACTAATGTCATTGTCCTGTGTTTTCCTAAGTATTTGCAGCATTTTAAATTTCTCTGGCCCTCAAAATACTCCTCACCTACCTGAACACACCGTTTGAGTCGCTCAGTCCAACTTTGAAAGCAGACTTCATACTCTTAAATGTGGACACTCATTAAGTACTAATAAAAGCAGACCCGAGGGCATTTCTAGACCAGTCTTGTATCTCTTTCCAGACAGTTGGAATTTGAGTTTTGGAAACAAGAAAAAGTTATAAGGGGCCAAGCCTTTTTTGTTACATTTGGGATACATTTTGAGAACCTTTTTTTTGCATTTGCGACACGGGTTCTCTTTTGTATGTCTGTCAGCAAATGAGGTATCCATCTTGCAATCTTTTTCGAAGTTGAAGATGTTTATTTAAAATACCATGGACTCGTGCTAAAGACAAGTTTGTCAACCGTGCTAAATCCCCACAGTGTATCGGGCATTTTTGTTCAGCATATTCCAGATTTTTTCTATGTTGCTTTTCGTCATTGTTGTTACAGGACGACCTGGGCGATTAGCATCTTTGACTTGCAGCTGACCGGTTTAAAATTTAGCAACCTACCTACAAATAGATCTGTGAGACATTTCACCCACCCAATTAATGTCTCACACCAAACGGCTTTATGCCGAGTAATGCCCGACCTTTTATATAAGCCCTAATTTCAAGCAAATCTTTAGTTCTTCTTCCAGTCATTTCATGTATAGTGTAATGAAAACGCTATAAAGCAATGTACACTGTATCAATGGCAGTGAAATTGTGAACAAAAATTTCACCTGTGTAATGCTTCAGTGATTATTCTATCGGTCCGAAGAGGTTTATAGTACATAGCAAACGTTATTCACGAGATTATGCACAAATGAAATTATTTTTTGAATAGATCACATTTAAGAAATATTTTTAAAATCACAGATTACCCAAAGAAGTCTCATTCGTCACGCAATTGAACAGAAATGACGCAGAAAATCAACAATTTTTCCCAGATAATGTCTATTGCCACTTTCTCCAATTCATCAAATAACTGTTGCTCCAAAAGTTAGATTTACGAAATATATAAAAGTTCCCGGTACGCGTGGAATTCTTTTCTAGTAAGTATCATAGTCTGACATTAATTTGTCAAAGTCCCGTTTGACTTTTTATAGGGGATTGGCTTGAGAGAACAGGTGTTTTAATACTGTATAAACTGTGAAAATTGTTATCTTCAATAAACATACTTTAAAGGATATTTGTCACAATTGTCGTAAATCAACATTATCAAATGTTACCCATTCGGACTGGATTTAATAATTCAGACGAATTTTATTGATAAAATATTTACACAATTTGACTTCAGAGATTTAAACTCTCTTGTTTCGAATATTTACTCTAAATAAGTATCAACTATAAATTTAAACTGAAAGATATAAAAGTGTCATGTTTTAAAGAAATGATTCTCTTTTTGCCAATAACCATTTTTACGTTTTTACACAATATCAAATACATGTACGAAAAACGCAAAGTGTTATTTAATTCACAGCGTGACTGGTGTTCTTAGGGGCCGGGAAAAGATCGAGTTAATCACTGTTTTTTCATTTGGAAAATTATTAAAAAAGATATGTTATTATATTGTCTTATGATCTATTATTTATATAATATGTAAGTTTTAATCCATACCTTGCCTTGCAATAAACAAGGCTATAGATTTTATGAAGATAAGGACGTTTGATGTTATAATTTTTTAAGTTTAAGTGATCAACAATCAGTCCAGGGAACAGTGTCATCAAATCAAACAAATGAATACATTTTTAAGATATATGCATGAGTATTTTGTGTTTTAAGGCGGTGATTATCCATATGTCTAGACTAAATTTTATTTCAGCAATATGACAGATCAGACATTTCTTTAAGAAGAGAAAAGTGTTGATTAAGGTAAGACTTAATATCATCAATAATTGTTTATTTTATTACTTTCTAAAATTGATTAATCATTGCAATTCCGATCACCAAATGAAAGTGATTTTGTTGGATAACTATCTGTCTATCAATCAACTCAGTGCGGAAACTTTACATGTTAAAACAATTGCTACAAAGCAAGAGTCTAGCGACCGTTATGACATTACTCTATACAAAACAAACATAATTATCAAAATATTTTAAATACAAGAATGTTGTTATAACCGAATATCATGATTAGCAAATTATTCTGAGTGCATATGATTTAAAATGTTTATCGACATCGCGAAAATAGAAAAGTTTGAAAAATTCTGAAACTAACAAATTACATTTTAATATGTAAATATTATCCTAAATTTTTATAAAATGATAAAAAAATAGTTTCTAAGTTGTCACAAATTTATAATTATTTAATACATCATTTAAATCATGTTAATAAAAACAGAATATTTTGGTTGGTTTCATGTTATTTTGCCATGACTGAGGGCGCAATAATTTTCGCATTTTGCATAATGAGCAGTGGATGAGTGCAAAAAGACGTAAACAAGTGCTCAGAGGCTTTCAAGATGGCTGCTGGTGAGATGTTTCTTGCATATACACAATTTAAGATTAAGAATGATATAGAACAGGATAGATATAACTAAAAGAGCTCAACAAAGTATAAAATTTTAAAATAAATGTATAGAATAGCAAGAAAAATAGTCCAGTTATCTTGTCATAAACACTATAAAAATGACTTCATCTACCCACCTATGTAGTTGATGTTTAACTTGCAATTGACAGAATCAGAAAAGTTTCACGATGGTAAGATATAACAACAAAAACTAAAAGGAAAGAAAACAATGACTTATTTTGTTCTCACGTGTAATAATTTACAATATTCATTTGTCATTTGCATTGTTTCGTCGGATGTATCTGGTCAGTAAGCAATTTAAAGATAAATAAATAAGGGAAATGGTGATGTGTTTTCGCCATTTATGTATTCAAGAATCAGAAAATCGATGCCACACGATAACAGTTTCGATTATTTTGATATTTTTTGTCGTTATATACTATATGCATGTGTCTGAAATAAGCAAAAGAAACTGCAAGTAATGACTATCTTTATATCTATAGTGTCTACACAAGTTAATAATACATGTAGATATGTTATGTTGTATTGGTATATTTTATCGTTCTGTGAATTTTTCGATTGCAAAGAGTAAGTTAACATTTTTTTTCCATTTTCTTACAATGTCTCAAAATAATTTTAATAATTTTTGTAACATTATAACGACCACTTTTTAAACAAAAGCGTCGAATATCGAGTGTAATCATGAAAGATAAGGTAATAACATTTTGCATTGGTTAAGACACTGAATGAAGGATCTAGGAGTTGTTATTACTGCCATTAGGCACTTGCAGGCCATAGTTACTCACATACTAGTATACCACATATGTCCATAAACAAGCTCATTAGAACAAATTCGTCTACATTTGTATAGTTTTGACAGTTATCAAGGTTTTACTGTCAAATCAGCGAAGCGTGAGTTTTAAAATGGCTGTAAAAGAAAATTCGTAAATTCAATTTGTGATGTTATGTTCATATACTTGAAGATTAAATCATTATTGTTTGTGGCTCCAAAATTCTTTTTTGAAATTTTTGTTGTTGTTTTTTCACCATTAGAATATGTCAACTGCCTGTTTAAGTATTTTGACAATTTTCTTGCAAATCAGACAATATTATCTACCGTTAACACCGGTGCTAGAAAACCCTGTCTCACACCCCCATGTAAAACAAGCCGCATGCTTTAAGTGATATCATTTCCCCGGGGCTTTTGCGAATGAATTGTGTTCATTGGAGAGTTCATCATACAGAGGTTGCATGTACTTGGTTGAAATTTTGAGCTATACAAATGAGATTTTCTCGGTTTATTTTTCTGCTGTTAACAAGTTTAAAGAAACGTTAATCAAATATAAGTGTTTCAATTTTGTATAGTTACCATAAATAGTACAAATATATTTACTTTTTGCAAGTTTATGCTACACTAAGTTGCATTTATTATGCCCCCATTTCGAAGAAAAGGGGGTATATTGCTTTGCACTTGTCGGTCAGTCGGTCCAAATGGTTTCCGAGTGATAACTAAAGAACCCTTAGGCCTAGGAACTTCAAACTTGGTATGGTGATTGGTCATGACCAGTAGATGACCCCTATTGATTTTGGGGTCAAGGGGTCAAAGGTCAAGGTCACATTGACCTTGTAAGCAAAAACGGTTTCCGATCAATAACTAAAGAACCTTAAGGCCTAGGAACTTCAAACTTGGTATGGTGATTGGTCATGATCAGTAAATGACCCCTATTGATTTTGGGGTCAAGGGGTCAAAGGTCAAGGTCACATTGACCTCTTGGGTAAAAACGGTTTCCGAGTGATAACTAAAGAAGCCTTAGGCCTAGAAACTTCAAACTTGGTATGGTAATTGGTCATGACCAGTAAATGACCCCTATTGATTTTGGGGTCAAGGGATCAAAGGTCAAGGTCACATTGACCTTGTAAGCAAAAATGGTTTCCCATCAATAACTAAAGAACCTTAAGGCCTAGGAACTTCAAACTTGGTATGGTGATTGGTCATGATCAGTAGATGACCCCTATTGATTTTGGGGTCAAGGGGTCAAAGGTCAAGGTCACATTAACCTTGTAAACAAAAACAGTTTCCGATCAATAACTAAAGAACCTTAAGGCCTAGTAACTTCAAACTTGGTATGGTGATTGGTCATGACCAGTAGGTCCCCTATTGATTTTGGGGTCAAGGGGTCAAAGGTCAAGGTCACATTGACCTCTTTGGTAAAAACGGTTTCCGATCAATAACAAAAGAACCCTTTGGCCTAGGAACTTGAAACTTGGTATGGTGATTGGTTATGACCGATCAGATGACCCTATTGATTTTGGGTTAATGGGTCAAAGGTCAAGGTCACATTGTACTTGTAGGTAAAAAGGTTTCCGATCAATAACGAAAGAACCCTTAGGCCTAGGGACTTCAAACTTGATATGGTGATTGATCATGATCAGTAGATGACCCCTATTGATTTTGGGGTCAAGGGGTCATAGGTCAAGGTCACATTGACCTCTTAGGTAAAAACGGTTTCCGATCAATAACTAAAGAACCCTTAGGCCTAGGAACTTCAAACTTGGTATGGTGATTGGTTATGACCAGCAAATGACCCCTATTGATTTTGGAGTAAAGGGGTCAAAGGGCAAGGTCACATTGACCTTGAAGGTAAAAATGCTTTCCGATCAATAACTTAAGAACACTTAGGCCTAAGAACTTCAAACTTGGTATGGTGATTTGTCATGACCAGCAGATTACCCCTATTGATTTTGGGATCAAGGGGTCAAAGGTCAAGGTCATATTGACCTTGTAAGTAAAAACGGTTTCTGATCAATAACTAAAGAACGCTTCGGCTTAGGGAACTTCAAACTTGGCATGGTGATTGGTCATGACCAGCAGATGACCCGTATTGATTTTGGGGTCAAAGGTCAAGGTCACATTGACCTTGTATGTTAAAACGGTTTCCGATCAATAATTAAAGAACCCTTAGGCCTAGGAACTTCAAACTTGGCATGGTGATTGGTCATGACCAGCAGATGACCCCTATTGATTTTGGGGTCAAAGGTCAAGGTCAAATTGACCTTGTAGGTAAAAACGGTTTCTGATCAATTAACTAAAAAGGCTTAGGCCTAGGAACTTCAAACTTTGTATGATGATTGGTCTTGACCAGCAGATGACCCCTATTACGTTTTGGGTCAAGGGGTCAAAGGTCAAGGTCATGACCAGTAGATACTTGATAACCCTTATTAATTGTTTGATCAATGGGTCAGAAGTCATGCATAATAACCTTATCACATGACTAATTGGCTGCTGATAGGGGGCATACATGTTTTACAAACATATCTTGTTTTGATTCAAAATTGAAATCTAACCTTTTGAATGACTTCTTTAGCGACGAATGACTACAGAAGATTATGCAATTTTATGCATTTATTTAAAAGAATCGTCATATTCTAAAATGTTTTGTTGAGATTATCATTCTTTGAGGTCAGCAAAACATTGCGATGAGACATCAAGCATGGTACATCATTATTAAAGTCATATATCTGCTAATGAATTAATTTTATCACTGAATCCGTTAATGTATTCACGTGATCCACATTATCTAAGTTATACGCAACAATTTTTAATTAATTCATAGACAATTCTGAAAAATTTTGTAATATGTTTGCGTGTATTATTACGCGGTATTTTTTATATATTTTAATGTAATGAAATATTTAACAGGCAAAAAACTCACTGAACTTAATCACAATTTTCTCGCTTTTATCATTCTAAAATTAATATATTGTTACAACAGTTGCTACTTGTAAAGGTGCATAATGACAGTCTTTCCTGAGAGAACAATGGGGCATTGTATGAATAAATTCATCTTTGTCCGAGAGTCTCAGTGTTAGCTGGACTAACGTGAATTTGACAATTGCCGCCCAGCGGCCACGGCTTTTCTAAAGGAAGCAAGGCTCTGTACCAAAACATGAAATATAATCAGTTCAATGAAAACAAACGCTTTCTTTAGTTTTTGACGTTTCTAGCGTTTTTTTTTTCATTTAAAATTTACTGAACATGGGAGGTTTGTTGCTATAACATCAGTTTGAAGGTCGCAATATAACATTTTTTTTTCTGCAAAAATCGATTATAAATATAAACAAGGGCCTACGCCGGGCGAGGGCAACGCTCGACTTGTTACTTATTCTAAAAGCAAACAAAGAAACGTTTGAACAAATCTTAACGTTTCCGTTTTATATTTTTAATATGTCTGTCTTGCCACATTAGTTTTGTCAAAGTATGAATCCTTTCTATATATATCCACATGTGTTTTACAGAAGAAGAAAAAAAAGGATACTAATATACTAAAAAATAACTGACATTAACTAGATTTTCTCAATTTAAGGTAGTACACCCCTAATGCACTATCTCTACTTTGAAGAGTAATTAAATAGGCTAGAATCACTGTAAAGTGTATTGAAACTGAGGGGCGTTGGTTCGAACCCCAGGAGGGGCAAATTTTTTTCTTCCGTTTTTTTTCTTTTTAACATTTTTTGTTAATCTCTCAGATCCTTAATGTAAGAATAAAGTGTTTCTTTTTAATTATATAATTATTGTAGGTATTTATTTACTAAATAATGCCAAATTTAATAGCAAATATGATACCAGATATTTTCAAAGTTTAGTTTTCAAAGAAGAAGATGTTTAAATGTTTTTTCTATTTTTAGCTCTAGAGACCCCTAAAACGGGTCAATCAAATTAATATGAGCAAACTTGATAAAAGACTTCCTTAGAAAGCTGCAGACAAAGGTGATCATCCATCAATTAGTTCTGTAGAGTTAGACGTTTAAAGGTTTTTTTCTATTTTTAGCTCAAGATTTTTATCTTAAGCGGCCCCTTAAAGGGGCCATTCAAATAATTATGAGCAAACTTGATACAAGACTACCAATGAATGCTACAGACAAAGTTGGTGACCATCCATCTATTAGTTCTGTAGTATTAGACGTTTAGAGGTATTTCTATTTTTAGCTCTAGAGACCCCTAAAAGGGCCAATCAAATTAATATGAGCAAACTTGATAAACGAATACCAAAGAATGCTACAGACAAAGTTTGGTGATCATCCATCAATTAGTTCTAAACAAATAGACATTTAAATGTATTTTCTATTTCTAGTTTGAGCGACCCTTAAAGGGGCCGAAAAAACTTGATAAAAGTCTACCAATGAATGCTACAGACAAAGTTGGGTGACCATCCATTAATTCGTTCTTTACAAATAGACGTTTAAAGGTATTTCTATTTTTAGCTTAAGCGGACTCTTAAACGGGCCAATCAAATTAATATGAGCAAACTTGATAAAAGACTACCATAGAATGCTACAGACAAAGTTTGGTGATCATCCATCAATTAGTTCTCTAGAAATAGACGTTTAAAGGTATTTCTAATTTTAGCTTTATCGGCCCTTAAAAAGGGCTAATCAAACTAATATGATCAAACATGATAAAAGACTTCCTAAGAATGCTACAGACAAGGATTAGTGATCATCCATCAATAAGTTCTGTAGAAGAAGACGTTTAAATGTTTTTCTATTTTTAGCTCTAGATACCCCTAAAACGGGTCAATCAAATAAATATGAGCAAACTTGATAAACGACTTCCTTAGAATGCTGCAGACAAAGGTGATCATCCATCAATTAGTTCTGTAGAATTAGACGTTTAAAAGGTTTTTCTATTTTTAGCTCTAGAGACCCCTAAAAAGGGCCAATCAAATTAATATGAGCAAACTTGATAAAAGACTACCAAAGAATGCTACAGACAAAGTTTGGTGATCATCCATCAATTAGTTCTTTAGAATTAGACGTTTAAAAGGTTTTTCTATTTTTAGCTCTAGAGACCCCTAAAAAGGGCCAATCAAATTAATATGAGCAAACTTGATAAAAGACTACCAAAGAATGCTACAGACAAAGTTTGGTGATCATCCACCAATTCGTTCTCTAGAAATAGACGTTTAAAGGTAATTGTATTTTTAGCTCTAGAGACCCCTAAAACGGGTCAATCAAATTAATATGAGCAAACTTGATAAAAGACTACCAATGAATGCTACAGACAAAGTTTGGTGATCATCCATCAATTAGTTCTGTAGTAATAGACGTTTAAATGTATTTATATTTTTAGATTTAGCGGTCCCTTAAAGGGGCCAATCAAATTAATATGAGCAAACTTGATACAAGACTACCAATAAATGCTACAGACAAAGTTGGGTGACCATCCATCAATTCGTTCTGTAGAAATAGACGTTTAAAGGTATTTCTATTTTTAGCTCTAGAGACCCCTAAAACGGGTCAATCAAATTAATATGAGCAAACTTGATAAAAGATTTCCTTAGAATGCTGCAGACAAAGGTGAACATCCATCAATTAGTTCTGAAGAATTAGACTTTTAAAGGTTTTTCTATTTTTAGCTCTAGAGACCCCTTAAAAGGGCCATTCAAATTACTATGAGCAAACTTGATAAAAGACTACCTTAGAATGCTACAGACAAAGTTTGGTGATCATCCATCAATTAGTTCTGAAGAAGATGTCTAAAGGTTTTTTTTTATTTTTAGCACTAGAGACTCCTAGAAGGGGCCAATCAAATTAATATGAGCAAACTTGATAAAAGACTACCAAAGAATGCTATAGACAAAGTTTGGTGATCATCCATCAATTAGTTCTGTAGAAACAGACGTTTAAATGTATTTTGTTAGCTTTAGCGGACCCTAAAAGGGGCCAATCAAATTTATATAAGCAACCTTGATAAACGACTACCAAAGAATGCTACAGACAAAGTTTGGTGATCATCCATACATTAGTTCTGTAGAATAAGACGTTTAAAGATTTTTCTATTTTAATCTCTAGAGACCCCTAAAAGGGGCCAATCAAATTAATATGAGCAAACTTGATAAAAGACTACCCAAGTATGCTACAGACAAAGTTTAGTGATCATCCATCGATTAGTTCTGTAGTAATAGACGTTTAAAGGTTTTTTCTATTTTTTGCTTTAGCGGCCCCTTTAACGGGCCAATCAAATTAATATGAGCAAACTTGATAAAAGACTACCCAAGAATGCTACAGACAATGTTTGGTGATCATCCATCAATTAGTTCTCTAGAAGAAGATGTCTAAAGGTTTTTCTATTTTTAGCTTTAGCGGCTCCTTAAAGGGTCAATTAAATTAATATGAGCAAACTTGATAAATGACTACTCAAGAATGCTACAGACAAAGTTTGGGGATCATCCTTCAATTAGTTCTGTTAAAGAAGATGTCTAAAGGTTTTTCTATTTTTAGCCCTAGATACTCCTAAAAGAAGGCAATCAAGGTAGTCTTTTATAAAGTTTGCTCATATTTTTCCCGACATGGTGCAGTGTCTTATATTAAAGACAATCATATTATTACTGATTTGTATTAAAAACCCACCGATAAACACCAATACCTTCTTACAAGCAGCTGCCACCCTCGATACTGTTGTAAGAACACAACCTATGTGGATTTGAGAATCAAACGAATCTGTTCAGATCCCAACATGTTTAATATCAGTCTGAGAGCGAAATAACTCTCTGAACACCCTAAGAAGCGAGGATACAAAGAAGAAGACATCGCAAACGCGATCTCAAATGCAGACAGCACGCACAGGAAGGAACTACTAGAGTACAAACACCACTCTAGTGGTTCTTCACAAAATAAAATTCCATCTGTTCTCACATATCACCCGGATTTACCAAACACTAGAGCCATCATTGACAAACATTGGCCAATTATTGAGCCTTCACAGAAACTCAGCAAGATGTTCCTAACTAGACCAACCATGGCATATAGGAGACCTAAAAGCCTCAGAGACATGATTGTTCGAGCCCAACTGATACCAATAATGACAGATAAAGTAGGTTAGTCTGGACCATGTGGCACATCATGATGCCAATCCTATGCTGCCATGCACCTTACAAATACATTCTCCTCAAAAATAGGGGCCAAAACATCTCTCAAAGACATAATGAATTGTAAAACGGCAAACGTTATTTACCTTATTTCTTGCAAAGTGTGCAAAAAACAATATGTCATTGAAACTAAACTTCATTTATTATAAATAAACGAATGAACTTACACCGCTCTGACAGGAAAACACGAAAATTTAACAGATCCCCAGTTGCTGAACATTTTCACCTTGAGAAACACAGTTTTAAAGACGTGTCCCTCTGTTGTATTGACCATAACACAAAGAGGTCAGATGTAACACGGAAATAATGCGCGAGACATACTGGATTCGCCGACTGTATACGCTAGAGACATCAGACATCTATAAACGAGACTAATTTTAACACGAATTCTTGCCCATTTTTGACAAACTGTTTTAAACCTGACTCTAGGCGGTGCCAAGAATGGCTCTTTTTCCATGTGCCTGAGAGCATCCCTATTACTTTCACCCTATCGAAAATTTCCACTTCATATAGTATGCCACTGACTGTAACTTGCGTTTTCTTACATTATATTGTCAGTAATGAAAACACAAAACGCCCTACATACACACCAATATATATTTATGGTCATTTAATGCACAAATCAGTGAAAATTCGATAATTTAACCTTCAAGGTCAAGGTCATAAAAGAGCCAAGGTCAATTTGAGTTTGATAAACAAGAAGGTCTTGTCCTTAAAAAAGTTCTGTTATAATATGAAATCAATCCATTCAATGATAGCAAAGCTACAGTAAAAAAATGTAAATTTCAATAATTTGACCTTCAAAGTCAATGTCATTTATGAGTGAAGGTCAAGGTCTGTCTGGTTATTTTAAAGGGCTATCCTTGAAGATTATTATGTTCAAATTTGAAGACAATCCTTTCAAAAATAACAAAGTTCCAGCCAATAATAGCAAGAACAAGCAAAAGTTTGACATTTGACCTTGAAGGTCAAGGTCATTTATGAGTGAAGGTCAAGGTAAGTGTAGTCTACTGAAAGGTTTTGTCCCAAGGGTTGTTGTGGCCGAATATGAAGACAATACTCCAAGAACTAAAAGTTATGATCAAGGTACAAGTTTGCGGACGACAACGCTAACGCCGCAAGGACTTTAACCATACCTCTACTTTTTTTTCCAAAAACAAAAGTCGAGCTAAAAAAAGTTTTATGGTATATGTAACGTACTTGTTTATTTTACATATTTTAAAATTAATAAGAGTTTGAAATCATCCCCAATATGTTGTCACTATAGACTCTAGATAGTCACAAAATGCCAGGATATCCCTTATTCTTTCAAAAAAATTTCTCGGGAAAGCATGACCTCGAACCACCCTAGTTAAGGAGTACATTTCAAAATAGCTCAGTTACGCCAAAATGTGCTGCTTCTTTAACTTCGGAACATCTCGCCGATTATTCCTAATCTGAGAGAATGACGGAAATAGCCGATATGTTGCTATTTGTTCGACTTATCAGAAGTTATTACTTTCCCGCAAATCGAACAATTAAATAAATCTTCAACATCTGTAAAAAAAAACCTCTCGCATGTTTCTTTTTAAAGAAGCAAACTTGTTTTACCATATGCTATTGTAAGAAAAAAATGCGTAATGAAAATACCAGTTCTCTTCCGAAAATTATTGACATGTAATAATCAAACACTTACTGTCGGTATGGAAAAAACACTGGCTGTCGGTATGGACGGGAATACCTAGCTCTTGGGTAACTGTTAAGCGGGAACTCGGCAGAGTTACCCTCTGGCTAGATATTCCGGTCCGTACCGGCAGGCAGTGTATGATCCTAATAGCCTACAATATACATGTTTTCTAGGCTTTAAAAACTTTTACACTTACCATTTTACAAAATTCATTCCATTGTTTCTCGTTTGAGACGTAAGGGTTTTTTTAGGCATGATCTTTAATTTCAAAAAATGACTAGAATCAATTACCTTTTTAATAAAAGGTAATCGATTGAAGAATAAGGTAATCGCATTTAAATTTGCGATACTTCAGACAATGTACGTTACATTTGCGTCACATTTTCAGGATTTATATCAACATTTAAAACAAGTACGTAACACTCATAAATAACCCTCTAGATTTGACAACTTATTTGGACAATTCATTTCTAGATGATTGTGTACCTGAAAGCGTAGATGAAGCGCTAAGATCTGAAAAAGAAAATAGGGTGATACAAGATAATGGTTATCCTTTGTTCGACTGCCTTGCACGGACTATCAGATCAGTTTTAGATACCAAAAGTCGATACAAATGCAAAAACGGCGATGCTAATGATAGCGCGACTCAAGTTAATACGATGGAAATGTATACGTCCTCAGTCTACCTACATGAAAAGGTTGTAGATCTACTCTTGACGCATGCGGCACATATTATGCCTGTCTTGTCATTACTTTGTGACAACGTTCCTACAGCAGCTATGCAGAACGAACAGGAAATGAGCAAAGAGCAAGAAAAACATTTGGAGACTTTTTATCAAACTGTGATTACGGACTGTTTATTCGGAACATATGATTCTTTTCCCATGCTTTGTCTCTATGCTGCGGCGACTTGCTTACAAACACCTATTTATATCCTTTGCGAAAACCAGATAGGTAAAATGCAATGGGCTTACTATCAGCCTTTATTAAAATGTGACGGTCAACCAGATGGATTCGAGTATTTGACAATGTTCATGTCATCACAAAAGAAGTTCCATGCGATAGTATCAAACGATGGGAAAGCGGGCATACCAATTGCTAAAGGACTGGTTGGCATGTATTACTCCATACTTGAAGGTAGTTTCATACAATAATTAAAAAGATGTATATTGTTTAAACCAATAAATTAGTTATAAAACTTAAATTAATTGGATTATTCATATGATAGTCATTTCAGTAGATTTTGAATTATATCATTTATATAAATATAATACTCTGACATTTTTAGGTCTTATCATGCGCATTAAATAGTATGTTTGTTTATTTTTTATCATTCAATGACATAAATACCTAGTATTAATTGTTAAAAGAAGATTTGAACTAGCAAAATACTTTGTTTTGTTTGACAAAATACAGTATATGATTCACCTAAACATGTGCATATTTGGCGCCCACATTTGTATGAGGTGCTTACAGATTTTTTTCTATTACCTCATTATTTGTTAATGAATTTATTAAACATATAACTATCGACATTTAAGTCCAACACATTGTTTAATTGCAGACACGTTAGTAACAAGCATCATGGTACCAGATGAGTTACAGAACTTACAGATAGCAGACAAAATTAAGATGTGTGAACAACTTGATCATGAAATATTTCAGCAATGCTGGTAAAATCAACACTTTAGTTTAACTTTGTTTTGCAGATGCGTTTATCATTCGCCTTTTAAACTGTTTAATTCGATGCGATCCTATAAATATCTAAAGCCTGTATCACATCAGTTGCACGAAATTTGGTTCGTACGATTTGTAGAAAAATCTGTGCCGCAGAAAGATCGTAGGCAATTTCGAAGTCTATCTAGATAGATTTGTAGATATGTCACTTGACATCATTTGATTACGGCCGCGTAAGCTGCAATATGCTCGGGCGGCGTATCTGCAGCCTTCGCAAAACACAAAAAAAAACGCAAAATATTTTTACATGAGAACCTCTATAAATCGAGAGTCTATCGTACGTTTGTCTTACGACAGTCTTGAGACGTCCAAAATATGTCAACAAATCGCAGAAATAATGTGCATGATGAGAAATGAGTCTGCGACATTGCGGCAACCTTGCGACCTTAAATAATTCGTGCGAATGTCTTGCGGCTATATTTTCAGGCTTTCACAGTCCTTGTTTACTAATTTAATGTTTGCTTATATATTTAAAGCAGAGCAAGAAAATAACAAATATAACAAATTCAAACTGAATTTCAGTGATTTGTTTTGTAAAGAAAACGTTGTTCAGAAAGAAGACTACGACAGAATGACAGCACATCGAGCTGACAGGTCAGAGTTTACCCGATTTGTCGAAAACTCACCGGATGCCTTCAAAATTGTCTGTCAGGTAAAATAAGTTGTAAATCCTACTATGTGTATTAAAAAAATGTTATTATTATCTTCAAGTTCAAAATTTCTTTACATAATTAATGTTTGTAGAGATCAATCTTTCTTTTCAAGCTATCATTAAAATCACTTAAAGAATTTTCGGTAGTTGTGCGCATTGTAATGCGCTTCCAAGAAAGATAATCACCGATAATTACTCTTCAAAAAAGAAGGTAGTTGAATAGTACTCGGATAACTGTTTAAATTTCGGCTGCAAACAAATAATGAGTAATAAATACAGAATAAATATTTGTAAATATTTGGAGAGCGGTTCAAAAGAATAAGAGGGTCGTTTAGACAACATAAGATAAAGGATTTCTCCTTGCATTTGTACGAAAATATTGATTTATTATTATAATACTGGGCGTTCTATAATTAAGTAATCCTTTATTTCTTTTTGAAATACAATCCATGTACTCCTCTTTTACATTACAACAAATACAGAATTAAGACCGTTTAGAATAATTAGTCAATGTATCTTGCGCAAAGACCAGTTGCCTACCTCCAAGGTCAAGGTCACACTTAGAGTTCAAAGCTTAATATTGTCTGTTATAGGGTATATTTTGTTTCAAGTTCATAACTTTATCATCCATCGAGGGATTTTGAAAATACTTGGCACAAATGTTCACATAACATCCTTCAAGATCATGGTTACACTGATTGGTAAAATCTTAACACTTTATAGGGTATATATTGTGTCCAGTTACTTTTTCGTCAGTCAAGGGATTTTAAGATGACTTGGCACAAATGTTAATAATAATAAGACAACAGGTCATACGCAACACACAGACCCCTACTTTAAAGTTCAAGGTCATACTGGAAGGTCAAGGTCTAAAATGGCCTGTTACAGGCTAAGATGTCAAATCAGGCCCATGCAAATAAAATGTCATTTGTGAATCTCCTACGTATCTTGATCGATGAAAAGTGTATGGCCTGGACACAGACCAAACTCTTCATTGATTTTGTATTTGTCACATTTCATAGCTTTAAGATAGTGATAATAATTATTCAAATGTAGGTATGTTGACACATTTCATTTCTGTTGACATAATGATCTTAATGAATTTATTGTTACTTGCATGTGCAGATCTAGCATTGATCAATATTTTGCACCGAAATCATTTTCTCATTGTCTGAGTCTCTAAGTGCCGCATTACCAAGACAACGTTTTTAATGAAACGTGACAGTGTATGCTCACACAGCTTATCACCTAAGGTCTTATGTTTTTATACAGAGAGGACAGTCTAGAGAAAAACGATGAGATGTTTCTCTTTGCCCACAAACCATATGATATTCTTATAAAAAAGGTAGTTGGCCAATAAGCTACAGTTGGTCTTCTACTCTGCTTTAGTAACGATAATGTTTGAGAGTTGCAAACGTCGATTTGAAGACTGTTTAAGGCTTGAGTTGTGGACGTTGGAGAAGGAATTATAATATAGCGTGATACGAGCTCTTGGAGCTCTGTAACAGCTCTGTTACAGTTTAAATGTCGTTAGTTGTTCATTGGTGGAAACTTGTAACATTTAAGAAAGATAAGGATGGACAAGATATTTGGTCATTTCATAGCAAGAAAAAATATTACATACATTCATATGTAATATAGGTACGATTGCATACAAAATTATGTATGAGACTTTTTATATTTGGTTCAGAACATATGAAAATCGTGCAAATCCACAGGAATAGGAATATATCAATAAAAATCCATTTTATAATTTTTTTTGTTCTCTGAACTGTAAAACAAAGCTAACACGGCCACTATCTGCCCATGTTTTGTTTTTGTTTTGTTTTTACAAAAACACCATTATTTAATATCAATTGATCCAATAAAACCCAAAAGATACGGTTTGTAAATATTTATTACAAATAAATATAAAAAGAATTTTCCTATCCTATGCGACGCGCCAATTTAAGCTATAATAGTTATATATCTCGCGTTGATTTTGCGATGGAGCTTCAAGATAAATCACGTGTTATAGTAACGATACTAAAATGCATGTCCCTGCTCGGAAAGTTTCTTCAGCCAAAATATGTTAGAAATTTATAATTGCAATAATTATTCTAAGTTTGTTTGCTACATACAGATTTTCGATTTACTATTTGCAAACTTTTTCTCTGTCTGACTATGACGGTGAGTTGGTGTTTTTTCATTGACTGAATCTCGTGATCAATACACATGACGGTGTGAACTAATTTCATTTTCTTTGAAATGATGACTTTAATCGGACATCTAACAATTTTATTTACAAAACAAATGATAAACCAATCTCAGAAGCATTTAAAATAATAAATACTCATTGCAAAATAATAAATGCATATAAATTGTAAATTTGTGTATGACAACTTACCCCCTAAATAAAAAAAATAATAGACCAAAAAAAGCGTTTGCTCCTTTAACTAATTATGTAGTGTAGTAGCATGACCATGATTTGCAAATCAAATTTAAGAGCTAAACCAATTGATTAAAAAATACAATACACAGCAGATTTTGTACAAAAACAGTTTGTTTTGGTTTCGACGTGATTCAAGGGATTGATTCCACCCTACCTCGGACAAAACTTTAGCAATTGACACAAGGTTAGTTGCACCCGATACAATACGAGCTACCACCTTTTCGATTGTTTCATATCCGTGGGTTGTACAGTTTTCAAAGATTACATCATCGTATTGTAAAAGTAGACAAATAAAATACATATATTTTTCCGGTGAATGACAACAAAGACTAATTTAAACTTTTGCATTACATTGATACGCTTCGCTTGTACGCCTTTTCAGTTATATAGTTTATTTAACTTTTCCATCTGAGATCGAAAAAGAAGACTACATGTACACCAAGATGTTTATGATGTGTAACTTCTTAATTAATCTCCCCATTCATACCTAAGGTTGGATGGACTTGATTGCCAATTATATTGAAAGTCAAGATAAGAGATTCTATGTTGTTGTTTTTTTGGATTGAACTGGGTTTTAGCCCACTTGGAGAAAGTAGAGAGGTCAGGATTATGAGTACTATCAGCAGAGGTAGGAACATCTTCTATTAATATAGACTCATGTTGTTATACAATAGGCGAATATTGGCTTGTATATCAAAAACAATGTCATAAATATACGTTAACAACAAAAGAGGTCCCAAGATGGATCCTTGATGTACTCCTGCTTTAATAAAAGTGTTCCATTTAGAATGTGCACTAGGTATAAAAACACATTGATTGCCTGCGGCCAAAACAAAATGGGAGAGAACCATTCAAGAAAGCTTGAATGCCATACATTTATGTATAAACAAGAAGCCTGTATGCCACATCCTGTAGAATGTTTTACTAACATCACAGAATACGGCACGACCTTTCTTTTAGGATTTAATTGCTTGAGCCATCGGGTATTAAGCCTGACTGAAGAGAAGTACAGCGGTTGTTTGAGTGAAGGTAGTTTCAAAAATTTTGCCAATTGTAGAACGCTAGTTTCTAGAAAAAGACCGATCACCAGACTTGAATTTGGGCAATTCCAACATATGGGAAATACCCAGACCGATAAATTCAACAATTCAGCTAAAGGAGTAGAAAGCATAACATTATACAATTCTATTAGTCTTCTATTTTATACAGTCTGGACTTGCTGCTTTACCAAATGCTTAGTGTATAAGGTGTAGTATGATGCACTTTTAGGTTAATTAGTCAAGCATAATTTTATGATTCAAATAAATGACACACACAGTTAGAGTTAAATGTATTTTATGTCATAATGGAAATGTTATGCATGACATGATTTATTTAGTTATTTTACTATACGCGAATATACTTGTGAATTATATCTCAAAGTGATTAATATACCTATACAAGTACAAATGTTGCTGCAATGCAGCAATTGAGAAGCTCTGCGCAAAAAAATGCGCTCATTGCAGCTACCTTACCAAATCATTTCTGTGCACAAGTCATTTTCTATTCAGATTAAGGAGTAGTGTACATTATTTTGAATGTTTTGTAAATCATTTAAATTTGCATAATTATACTTATCGTATGCACTGTCCATGACAGAGGGGCCAGATGTTAAATTTGAAAAAAATGCTTTCACTGATGCCTACCTGGTTAGGAAAGTAATTCCAATACAAACAAGACTTACAAGACTTGTAAATGTAATGTGACATGACAGTAGTGCAACATTGTTCTGTTTGTGTCACTACTGTAGTCAGTAATATTAAATGATAAAAAATATAAATGCATGTAAATTTTCTTTTTCACTTTTAAAACTACTCACTTTCTACAAATATCAACAACTTTTCATTGTAGGAAATATTAAAATCTACATGTTAATATTAATCCAAATCGACTTTATTTTTTCAAAATATCCGTTACATGTTTCGCGCTAAATGGTAAATCATATTACACAAGAAAGGCATTGATGCAAAGCATCAAATGGTGTCCAAGCAAGAAATGCAGCAAGTGACGATGAATTAGTAGACATCTGATGACGAGATATTCTTTTAAATTTTTCAATGGTTAATTGGATTTTAGAGAATTGTACATGTATATCATAGATGAATGGGCGGACGAAAGACATTGTTCATCATGAACTTTGATAGTTTTGCTAAAGATAAAAAATATTAAATGTCTTTTCTTTGAAACATACAAAACAGTAGTCAAATTGAACAAAGTCTGTTTTTTATTATAGTTGTAACACATATACAAATAGCATTCAAAAATAGTAACAAAAGAGATTAATATTGTAATATAACAGTCATTTTTTTTGCTATCAAATTAAGAAAAATGGTTTCTTTTGATGCTTTGGACTTAAGATACAATAGCTATATTTTAAGTCTTGAAACAATGTTGTTGCAAAGTGTCTCTAATTGCAGCCAATCATGTTCAGTATTGGTACGCTTGGCTTTTTTGTAATATCTTCGTCTTTGTCTGACAAGTTGTGTTAAGTTATGAGGAAAGCAGGGTAGGCTATTTGGTATAATGGTGACGTCAATGTTAGGAATACATATTTTTGAAACATCTATTATGACTTATGTGATTCTGTAATTTTGTGTGTCTGTATATCTATGCTTAGATCTTTAAACTGGTGCCAATTTGTATTACTTCTAGTTCTCGAAGTTGTTGATATTTGTCTTTGTCAAACAGCAATTATTTTGTGTTTTGTGTAAGTGTATTTGGCCAAAATTAGGACAATGACATCTAACATGTTGCTCTCACCAAGATTCACTTACACCAACAGTGTATATGAACGAAGGATTCTATGTGATATATTGATCAGCGTGGAGGAAGTTTATTGAAGTGAATTGGCTCTGATATAAGTTTAGTAAGAGAAAGTTATTGACAAAGTAAAAGAAACGTTCTTGCTTCTATAAAATTGAGCATTTTGATATTTAATATAATATAATTATAATTTTAACGCAAAGACGCTCAATTCTTGAATTTCTAAATCGTGACGACTCAAAAACGATAGCAAATTTTCACATACAAAATCACTCCTCCGTGACTGTCCCCATATCCGATCATGAAAGCCTTCAAAGGGTAATTCACAGTTTGGTGTATAACTATTTATACACGCTGTAGAGAAAGAAACGATATCAAAGTCCTACTATTCGGCAAAGAGTGTGTTTAGGTTATGCTTAATGTCCTGAACGTAGTGCATAACAGAAAGTTAAGATAAAATATATATTAAGTCTATGCTTGATTCAGATAAACGGGAACTACATGTACTTGAATTTGATCGTGAGCTTCAAACGGAAATCCAATAAATGAGCATTGGAAACTTAATAACTTATTCATGTTTTGTGGTATTTTTAGTTTCTTCTACTTGGCTTTTTTCAATTTGGGTGGTTCCAGTATTCCTACTTGAATACTGTCTAATCACCCTTAGAATATGTTGCCTGCTTTTTAAATTTGTATTGTGACGTATTATCTGTGATATGCAGGCTTCATAACCTCTGATCCCCTTTCAAAATTCAATTTTATTTAGTTCCGCCCATTTTTTTCTCGTTTAGGGCAAACGCATTTTTTTACTTGGGGACCATATGCCGCTTTTCATTGAATGACACTTACGTGTCACATTGAAGGTTCCATGATAACCGCCATATGAACACATCTGCGCATGTTTCAAAATTCCAAATTGTAACAGTTCATGTATAATGTTGAATTCTGCTTAAGCCGGTGCTAGGGGGCGTGGACGGTAATTTGCATTTTCCAGTACCGTCCATGAACAGGCTCAATCAAACCGAGCCTGCAACATTGTCAATTTTGCCGTGTTGGGCTTTCTTTAGGGATTCTGTTTATCTCTATTTAATAACATAACGGAGACAGTATAAAATACAATAATTTGACATTATTGCAGGGAATTCTAAACATAGGATGCTTGCGTTTGAATCTAAATTTATCATGTCATTCTGATGACTGAGTAATGACTGAATTATCGACACGGGGTATAGTGGTGATAGATATAAGTATATAGGAGCTATAAATATTACAGAGAATTGCAATTGTGAGTTAAGTTTGTCCGACGCCAGACATCACAGATATAAAAAAGAAAAGGAAAATAATCATTCTGTGTAAATGTGATTCGTGTGAGATAGAATAATATGACATAAGATTCAAGAGGTTAATTTTAAAATTATAAATGTGCAATTATATGTTAATAATTTACTAGAAAGAGCGAAAAAAAGTGTAATCGTGATAATTAAAAAATACAACAATAAATTGGTAAAAATGGAACATCAATGACTTGTTAATAATCATCACTCTTGCAAACCATTAAATACATTTAAGGACTGCAATAGCATCTTTTGGTACGAGAATATAAATCATGAGGCTTAGCCATTGACCCTGCCAGCAGATTTTGAAAGAGCAAAAAAAATATAAATATAATTTATTATGTATTATACAGTATTGTTGTGCACGCACGTGCATATAATGTTTTTTCGTATTTTCATGTATCTGTTGTATTGTATACAATGATGGCAGGCTTCTTAACACCAAGTTGAAATTGTATAATTACATAACATTTTTGGTATTCATACACGTACAAAAACAACAATTCAATACTGTTTAATATCCCTTATGATTTGTTGCCTTATTTCTTCATTTGTCTTCTGACGCCATTGTGTCATACGCGGTCTAAATAACCTCTGATACCTTTTATTTTTTCATTTATTTTGCACTGCCAATTATTTATTCGTTGGTGGCATAAACATTTTTGAATTTGAATAAATTCTAAAAACTGCTAAGCCGATGATAGGGGCCTTGGACTGTTCATTTGCATTACGCCAGCGAGTCAAAGAATTTATACATAACTGTATGGATTCAACTGTTCAAACACAAACCATATACGAATATTTTAAGTTGTGTAGATTAAAATGAGGAAAACAAATCTTAAGTAATTTTTATCATTTAATTAAAGATATGCAATCGTTATAGACACATTGCTTCTGACAAATGTAGCAAAATTTGCTACGACGTCACTTTGTCAGAGGAGTATTGCCTTTTTTAATAGTTGAATGGTGAATACAATTTTTACTCCTTCGCGAGTTTAACCCGAGGAGACTATAAATTTTTCTTCCCTCCGTCTGTCCGTCGGTCAGTCCGTCCGTCTGTGAGTCTGTAAAACTTGATACTCAAATAGAACTAAAATAATTTTATCAAACTGGAAATATGGAAAGATGCCAGCAAGGAAACTATGTACCTCTTTTTTCCTGCATTGAAATATCTGGTTTCTTTGACAACAAACGTTAAATATGGCTAAATTACCAAATTATTGTGATAACTTACACATAACTGAAACTTTCACGAATTTCAATCTTAAAAAAAACCCGGATAAATGGTGTTTATGTACATCAATTTTAGCTCGTCTCATTCGAAAAAAGTGAAGCTATATTAATTGCTGATCTTTGTTGTTGCAAAAACTTTAATGTAGCCAATTTCTTAAAACAAAAAAAACATGATTGAGTCATTATGTAACCTAGAATGCTTTGTTATCATGAAAATTGCAGTTGGGACATTAGTTAAGCAGAGCTAGGGTTCGTTTCCACTGCATAAATGACGCAATGAGATCTATCTATCTACAAAGCTTCATGTTGATATCGCTTAGAGTTATATCCCGAACAAATTTGAAGTGTGAAAATGAAAATAGGGTAATAACTCCAAAAATAGGCAAAGTAAGGGTTACGTTTGTTTTTTGTTGCTTTTGTTTTTTTTTTTTTTTTTTTTGTTTTTGTTTTTTTTTTTTTTCACTGTCCACCTTCCCAATGTGATCTATCTACCTACAAAGTTTCATGTTGATACCTCTTGTTGTTTCAAAGTTATGTCCGGACAGACGGACAGAGCGGCAGCTATATACTCACCTTCGGGGAGCATAATTACTAAAATGAATGTTTGAATGCTTTTTAGTCATGGCAAAGCACAGTTTAAAGATAAAGAATATTATTCTGAAGGCTATGTTTTTTAAAGGATTGTCGCTTTTTAACTTTTTGTTATAATTGCCTTATAACTTGATTTATTTAAAAATTATGTAAAGGAAATTATACTGACGCCAAAATTTTAAACGTTATGGCCCTTTTAAAGTAATCAAGTTTTTAAAACTTTGTTACTTATAAGAAAAGCGTATAAACACTTCACGCGGTGATGTTTTTTCTTCTTCCTATGTTGCTAGGACAACAAATAGACCTAACATATTGAAAAAACAAATATATTCTGACTCATTTATTAAGGGCGTTACTGACATACTTCTTGTGGGTTCTAATAGGTAGGACCTTTTTGTATTGCTTGCAGTACTTTTAAAATTGCTTGATTAGTTTTAGAAGTATACATTCGCAGGTTTTTAAACATTCAGGTAAAATGCAGTGTGATTTTGACATTTATAAAGTATTTATGTACATTTTTTACTTGAGCACTTTCGCAAAATCTCAAACTAGCTATCAATTACGACCAATAAATACAAAACACAACATCATACTGCGTTTAGAACTTGTTTGTATCCCTAATTGAACGAAAATTTATTTGTCACGAATAGTCCGACCTAAAACTTCCAAACAGTTGATAAATATTATTTGTGCAACTTCAAGATAATGACTTGTACACATAAATAATGTTTATTAATGCCTACAAACCAAGCAAAGATGTTTATATCTAAAGAGGGTTTTGTTTGTAAGAAATGTTTTATTCTCATTTATAGTTACTGTATCCAATGAACGTTTCTTTTATTTTCAGGTTTTAATTAAACGTCGTAAACGGACTTTCTTAGAACCGTACATTAGGAACTGGACTGAATTCGGTGAGTTTGCCTTATGTTACTGTTTTTAAAACTTTAAATTGCAAGACTGATAACGAGCAGTTTGTTCTCTCAATGGTTTGACCGTACACGCATATATATCATTAACACTAATAAGGTAATGATAAATGAACAATTTTCTAATATATCTTACGTTGCCATCAGAACATATGGGTTTGTTAATGTCATGATTATTGTATTCAGATATTTAAGTGTATCCTCTTTTTACAAGTATATGGAACGGTCCAAATACATTTGAAGTTCTTTCAATTTTGCAATGTATTGTAGAATAACACATAAAAAGTGCATAATTTATGTATGCACAAAAGAACATGATCTCACAGTTCCAGGAGAATTAACTAAATTCTATTTCTTGAACGATATAGTTTAATATTGTAAAATAACAAATGTAAACACCATTTGTTTATCATGGAAAATTAAAAAGCTTTTTTGAAGTAATGGAAAGTGGCAATTCTGAACTGTTTCTGTCCAATCACATATCCTAATTCTAAGTTGAGCTCAGAGAATTTCTTTATAACATGGACAAATGAGAGAACATGGATGTACCCCAGACAAAACTTGAACCCACAATCACTTGATTTAGAAGCAAACATATTAACTATGGAAATGCTATGGAAAGAGCGAGAACAATTGCTTTGTAAGTATGCAAAACAATATACATTGATTATCCTATATATATTTTTTCAGGATATCTATCAACAGATGAAACAACTTTGTTGAGAAATATGGCGACTGACTTTGACATGTCAGGTCGTGATAATTTGGAGCTTGAAAAAGTTAAACAAACACTCATTTGCGAAAATCAAAGTAGAATTGTTAAAAGCAATGGTTTGTCTATGTTTGAGTGTATTGCTGATGGTGTCAAATCGGCTTTGATAGCTCAAGGTCAAAATGTAAATGGTAGAATAATAAATATAAATACTTTACAAAAATGCACTGACAAAAACTACCTTCATAAGGCAGTTATAGATATACTGTCTAAGTATGCGGAACAGTTTATCCCCCACTTGCAATTACTTTGTGGGAATATTCCAAAAGCAGCTATGGCAACTGGACAGAACAGAAACAAAGACCAAACAAAGGTTTTGAAGAATTTCTATCAGAGTGTGGTTAATGATTGTAAAGACTTTAAAGCATGCCATTCATATGCTGATCTATTTATTTATGCTGTGGCGACTTACCTACATACACCTATATATATCCTTAGCAAAAACCAGAATGGAAAAATGCAATGGGTTTACTATCAGCCGTTATTCGAAAGTAATGGTCCAATAGGCTTCAAGTACTTGACAATGTTCGTGTCATGCCATGGGAAGTTCCATACAATAGTGTCAGACAATGGAAACGCAGAAAGACCAATTGCTACAGGACTGATTGGTATGTATTTCTCGGTTCTTAAAGGTAATATCAACAAAATGACTTTACTGCTGTTTATTTTATCTTTTCTACCACGTTGTATTAAGAGACGTACGATTCTTTTTCTACCACGTTGTATTAAGTGACGTACGATTCTTGTTGTCTTCAATTTCTTAAAACTATATCTCTCGTCAAAATCGATCCCACCTTAGAGGTCATGTGTTTTTTTATAGTTTAGATAGACCAAAAGCCTTCGCAAATTTTGTTCTCTGGGCCAACAATGGCTAGGACATAGATATTTTGCATTAAGTATTATCATAACGACATTTACAAAGATTGCTTGAAATACGAATATGACTACAAACTTTGCGCTACCGCATAGGTTATTGGCTTTGTTTTAATAATTTGAAATAAAAACATGAACAATTCTTTCCTTAAGGCCCTGGTGGCTAGAACATAGATATTTGGCACGAAACATCATCAAAGGCATCTCATACCATATTGTTCACATTGTGGCCCTTGAGTAGAATTTGGCCTTGTCCGTGGTGGGGATTGATTTTCCTAATATGTATATAGTAAAAATCTTTTACCCTAAAAGATGATCCATTGAAGCTTAAATATTTTGGTATTGAATCTCAACCAATAATCTTGTAGTTTTGAAATTATGACCTTTGGAAAACAATATTATACCCGGGTGGTATGCAATTGATTTACATTGATTTTAATAAATGTGATGTATATAGTATAACCTTCAAATATCTTCATTTCTGAAAACCTATAGCTTAAAGCATAGACATTTGGAATAAAAAAAAATTTGGTGGGCATCTATAAAGGATGCTCAAACTATGGACCTGAGGAAAAATAGTCTTTTCTCTGGGGACATTGATTTTAATACGTATACAATAAACCACTCAATTTCCCTTAATGTTCAAAACCCTAAAAGGTCATATTTATTTTTGTTTCGCAAAAAAACAATGTCAAGTCTACCTTTACCAAAATTGTTCTTATTAAAATTCTGTTATCAAAATTAGCTAATCCCCGAGGGACGGGCAATAATGGGTCATAGATTTTTCTTCAATGTAGGCTTTTTTCTAAAAACGAAATGGGTTTTACAGTCATTTCATTGGACACGGAAGTAAATCATTAATACTGATTGATTTTAAGGTTAATTGGTCAAAGGTCTAGTTCAAATTGGCGTGGACTACTTAAACATTGTAAAATGTGATCATGTGATATATTCGTCTTTAAATAATTTCTTGCATCAGAAACACGCGATTGTCAAGAACAAAATATAGTGTTGTTTAGCTTGTTAAGCTAGCTGGATAATTTCCTCAAACGGAAAAATAAAAAATATCCGGTTTGAGCCCACTGAGGTGAGAGAGAAGTTATTTGAAGTTAATAACCTTTACCACTTGACCACGGATGCATTCGTAAATATAATAGGTGAATAATCATTAGTATCATAGTTTTTAAAGACACTTAAAAACAGCAATCTGCATTTGTAGATTTTTTTTATTTTAGAAACGCCAGAGACAAACACCAGAATATTAAATGTGTTAGAAAACTTGCCAGCGGTTGACAAACATAACCTGTATACAGAGCTTAAACATGAGGTAGTTTTGGAATGCTGGTAAGTTCTTCATTAATATTTCACTAACGTTTTGCATAAATATAAAAACAGACTTTTCATCATTCTTTTAACGTTAAATTATCAGTTCACATCTTCTAACTACCAAGTTGAGTAACATTTCTGCACATTTCATTGCCATTAATGCATTCTGTACGATAATGGTTAATGCTTTATACAATGTTTGAATGACATAGTAAAAGCAGCAGTAGTTGAAAAGTTTGTATTTTGTGCACTTCTCAAAGTTATAAAGGGAACGAACGACAAAAAATATTATTAACAAGTTATAAAATGGTACTCAAAATGTTATTGTAGTTTTGCTTATCTCAAGGGGGAGAATCACGCCGTTCGTTACCCAAACAAACAAGATGGCGGATGCAGCCGAAAAGTATTTTTTTCCTTTTCCTCTCTGAAATTCGCAATGTTCTTGTATAAAGGTATATATAATAACCTTCTCCACAATTTTTCGGGCACACATGATTTTATTTCATGATGTTTCGTCATGTACTTCTTTTGAAATGCGCGTCTCAAGAATCGAAGCGAGAGAATCGTCCACCGGTTTGATCGTGATAACGTACGGCTTCTTCTCTAAAATTCACGGTTTCTTTTACATATATGTATATTAACTGAAACCTCTGACTTAAAAAAGTTGTAATATGTCGTCATCTAAGCATCCATGCCCATTCTTGCTAGATTTACGTCTGTTAATATTAATATCGGGCATTTTCTGGAAATGATGACGTATGGCGCGAAAAATATCAATGATTACGTACGGTGCATTTTCCTACTTGGTAGATTTCTATTTGTCCAATCAGCTGATAATGAATTATTTGTATGTAGGAAATGATAGATATCTGAAGAAAATGTTTGTCAGTTCAGAAATAGATAATTGAACAATGCTGCCCCTTTGGGTATAAATATCTTTCTACTTTCGTTCTATGCTCCAATACAATTGCTTCCAAATCCGATATAACATAACATATGGGGCATTACAAGAAAGCTACATTTTGATATTGCATTTTCGAAACCTTTTGTTTCGCGATTTCGTCAAGGCTTCTAGAATTATGCGTTTATCACAAGCTTACACATTGTACATGTCAAGTTATAAGATATATTTTACGTGTTTTAATTTAATAAGTCAATCCATTTCTCAATATGTCTATTTATAAACTTTATATTGGTTCCCTAAATGTAAAGGGATTACGTGCAAAGCCCAAACGTTTACGGTTTTTAGAATGGGTAAATCAACAAAAATTAGATATATCATTTCTCCAAGAAACTCACTTTACAAATGATATTTTGGAAGATGTTAAAACAGATTTTAAAGATTATCACTTTTACAATGCATTTGGACCTACGACTCTCTCAAAATGTTGCACTTTATTAGTTCTGGGGGATTTGTGCTTTTAAATATTGACTTTTCGGGAACAGTTTTCACTTTTGTTAACATATACGCACCAAATGACAAACGTTGTAGAAATAACTTTTTCGAACTTATTAACAATAAGATTGAAGAAGAATCATTAGGCTTAAAAATAATGGGAGGTGACTTTAATGATGTACTCAACGGAACAGACAGGTATACTCATTCCAACTCGCGCACTAAAACATCAGAAAAGCTTAAAAATCTAATACATTCACATAGTCTATGCGATATATGGAAACTTGAAAATATAAATAAAATACAATTTACTTGGAAACGGATTAAATGCGCGGAAAAAAGTCGCATTGATTTTTGGCTTATTGAAAAAAGTATGTCACCTTTAATCGTCAGCTACGACATAAGACCTGCACAAATAATGTACACTGACCACTTAGGTATTAGTCTAAAAGTAAATATTCCTAGTCATCGTGGAATAATTCTCATTTAGAAGATAATGAATATAAAAATCATATCATAAATACCATTAGTTCTGTTCAAAATAAATTCAAATCTCATGACATTGATCATAGAACAATGTGGGAAATATTAAAAAAACAGTATTAAAGAAAAAAGTATTTATTTCTCAAAGCTGAAAGCTAAACATAATAGTAACCGATTAACGAGTTTAGAAGAAAGACTTTCGCAGCTATACGAAGAATTTCATTCGCATAATTCTCAAACAAATAAAAGATTTAAAAATCGAAATCGAGACGATATATATACATAAAGCAAACGGTGCAAAAATACGCTCACGTGTACAGCTCATCGATGAAGGTGAGAAAAATACGAAGTATTTCCATTCGTTAGAAAAATCGAAACAAACGAAAAAAGCTCTTAACTCGTTAAAAATTGACGGAAAACATATAACCAACTTTGAAGATGTAATGAACGCAGAGGTAAAATTTAACCAAAATTTATATACAAAAAAATGAAGAAAGCGAGAATTAAGGGGATTTTTTCGATAACATTGTTTTTAAGAAAACGCTAAAAGACAAAGACTTGGAAGACTTAGAATGTTTAATAAATATAAATGAATGCGAAAGCGCACATCTTAGCATGAAAACCAACAAAAGTCCAGGTAATGACGGACTTACAGTCGAATTCTATCGTACATTCTGGCATCATATAACATTTTTTTTAGTAAATTGTTATAACGAAATACACAAAGAAACGAACTTTCAGCTTCTCAGAAAATCGGTGTTATTTCAGTATTGTACAACAAGGAGACCCAGACACTATTTAAAGTTGGCGTCCAATATCGTTGCTTAATAACGACTGCAAAATTTTAACTCGGGTACTCGCGATAAGGTTACAAAAAATACTTCCGAATATTATAGACAGCGATCAACAAGGTTACATAAAGAATCGTTTTATTGGTAATAACATACGACAAATATCAGACGTTATTGACTTTTGCGGAAAACATAACATTGATGGAAACCTTTTGTTTTTAGATTTTAGAAAGGCTTTCGATACGATCGAGTTTGACTTTCTAGTTAAAACCCTTGAAAAGTTTCACTTTAAACCAATATTTATTCGCTGGATCTTTACAAAGATATCTCGTCATGTATATTAAACAATGGTTGGATATCAAAAAACTTCTCTCTATCACGTGGTCTCAGACAGGGATGCGGAATTTCTTCGTTGCTTTTTATCATCGTTGCCGAGGTCTTAAATTCGAGAAAATAAAGACATTAACGGAATCTCAAAAAAAAATAAACAATGAAACTTTTATTCTTAAAATGACACAACTAGCCGACGATAATACAATGTTCTTAAAAAGCAAAGAAGACATACAAAAAGGATGATCAACTATTGAAATTTTTTGAAAACATTCTGGTCTACATCGAAATTTGCACAAGACAGAAGGTGTTAGATTAGGGAACAACTTTGATAATTTAGAATTTACTAACATAAAATGGAGCGAAAAAGTAACAGCTTTAGACGTCTTTTTTGGCACAAAAAAAAAATGAATGCGAAGAATTAAACTGGGAAACGAATATTCAAAACTGTTTTTTTTTTTTAACTGTAAAATCTTAATTACTTCATGGAAGAAAAGGAAACTTACTATTTATGGACGACTTACTGTTATAAAACCAATTTTACTTCCAAAATTTACCTACTTAATGCAATCACTGTATTTTCCAGATAAGATACAGAAAAAACTCAACTCATTATTAATAACATACCTCTTGGACGATAAACGTGTAAAAGGTTAAAAGAAAAATATTGATAAACGATTTCGAAAATGGCAGTTTAAACATGATCGACATGAAAGTTTTGTTACTATGCTGCAAGTAAAATGGGTAAAATCCCTATACTTTCAAATGAATTTGCGAACTGGAAAGTCATCCCAAGTTATTTCTTAAACAAATTCGGCAAGAATTTCCTTGTTTTTGCATGAACTTAAAATCTGTCTCAAGTTTACCAAAATACTATTATACTTTACATGATTTCTATAAACTTTTAAGAACTTATTAAAAATGGATTTTATTTAAAAAAAATTAATAAGAAGCAGCCAAAACACTTCTTTGATATTCGTAAAGAAATAATTTGGGGAAAAGAACAAATTTTATGAAATAAAAAATCTTTATATTTTCATATTTGGATAAGTCTGACATAATTTTTGTAAATCATATTTTCGATGCAAATTGCGATATCAGTTAACATCTTATTCTTTATTAAATCGAATTAGCTATCCGAAATTTATAGGCTACGTAAAGTTATACCGCAACTCTGGAAATTCATCTCAAAATCTGACGAATCAATCAAAAGTAGAGTTAAAACTGACTTATCTCCTTTACTTTTAAAGGAATCGAAAAAGAGATTTATATCATACTTAGAAACAATAAAGCGGAAAAAACATACATTCATCGCCTATGGGAAATTTTATTTGAACATGACATTCCGTGGAATAAAGTATACCTGAATATAAAATCAAGCATTGACGATAGATATAAACAGTTCCGTTATTAACTCATTCATAATATAATACCGACAGGGGATAACTTGTAAATATAGTCCGAAATGCGTCTGATAGCACAGAACATTTCTTTATTCATTGTCAATCACTAGATGCTTTCTGAAAAATAATTATTGAAACTTTTAAGTCGCTAGGAATCTGTAAACATATTTTCAATCTCAAAAATATTGTACTAGGTTATAATTTCGAAAATACGCAGCAATCAAGTCTTTGGCAAATTAATTTGATCTTTACAATTATTGGTTTAAGTATATACAAATATACAAAGCTTATATGATGAGTAACCAACGCGCCGATACTATAAACATTGATGGAACTTTTCTACACGAACTTAACAATATAAAACTATACCTGGTCCATAAGAAATATAATTCTCATTTAATTAAACGCTTTACAACAAACTTTTAATATTGTCAGGCATGTTAATAGATGAGTAAAATTATGTTATAATAGTTTATTACAGCTATCAGGGTCTTTCAAATAACCCCCTGCAGCTATGTATACCTTTTTCTAAACTGTAATTCTTATATAATATCATACATGTTTTTGATATGTTAAATGCACTAACTGTACAAGTATTATATGCAAATGTTCTTTGTGCAAATGTTCTTAAAGTTTTTAAATAAAAGATAAAAAAAATGCCAGTTCCTGGTCACAAGAAAATCAAAAGCAATGGATGGTGTGATATTCAGACTTAATTAACTTTACAAATGCTGCTGAAAAACAAACAAGAGTATTGTCAATTATTATTAATTAAATGATATTGTTTTCCATAAATGCTGTTGTAATAAAAGAATAGAACATCACTTTTAACTGCTAACAGAACCATAGTGTATTCTGGTGTCAGGAAAATAATTATTATTGCTTATTTTTGTATCTTTCTTTAGATAGATAAAAGTAATAAAACATTTAAAGTGGACAACTATACCTCAATTGGTATTATGTATGTTGTAGTTTCCTTTAAGTACAGAAATGACTCCTTCACACAGTAAGCTTCACTTTAAATAAGTTGTTCCGGACCTAATACATTTGACTGTTTACTAAGTACTTCAGAGAGCTTCATTTGAACTGTGTGGGCAACTTCTTACTGCAAAGTATGAGCAAAGATTAGTTAAAGAATTCAACAGCATAATTTGTTCAAATACAAGAAACTAGAAACCGATAATGATTATGCTGTTATTGTTTTTCAGGAAAAAAACTGAAAATTTTAACTTTTGAATGCACGTTCACTATTAGTAGGCATTTCAATTTCAATTTATTATCTAGTGTAACATATTTACAATAATATATATAGGAAATCTTAATATTTGAACCGCGTCAAACATAACGAAAGGTGATTGCGACCAGCTTACATCCAGATGAGCCTGTATTTATTCAATCTGGTCGCTCATTGAAAGAAGAAAAACATAACAGAGAATAATGAATGAGTGTAGGTTCTATATTGAATTTATGAATGAGTTAAAAATAGTGTTATGCGAAAAAGTACAATAAATTTAGTAAATAAAAAATTGCCTATTTATTTGACGGGCGGTTAATACTGAAACGCTACCGTTTAGCGTGACGTTGCGCCACTTTGACGCCAGATATTTGCACGACCTAGCCATACAGTTTTTTTAACCAGGTTTTCCACGAAAACCGGGTTATTGTAATGCCGAAGTCGGCGGGCAGGCGGGCGGGCGGGTGTCAACTTTTGGTCTCCGCTCAATACCTTTAGTTTGCTTTGGCCTACTGACACTTAACGTGGTGTGTAGGTAGCTAATATCAAAAGGAAGCTTGGGATTTCTACCCAGGTGTCAGTGGTCAAGGTCAAGGTCACTGATACTAAAAAAAAGAAATTCAGTTTCTGCTCAATAACTTGAGTTTGCTTTGGCCTATTGACACCAAACTTGGTGTATGGGTAGGTTATATCAAGAGTCGGCTTGGGATTGCTACCCAGGTGTCAGTGGTCAAGGTCAAGGTCACTGATACTAAAAATAGAAATTCAGTTTCTGCTCAATAACTTGAGTTTGCTTTGGCCTATTGACACCACACTTGGTGTATGGGTAGGTTATATCAAGAGGCAGCTTTGAAATGCTACCCAAGTTTCTGTGATTAAGGTTATTGTATTCAGTTTTCACGAAATAACTTGAGTTTGATTTGACCTTTTGACACCAAACTTGCTTTGTGGCAGCTTTGGATTCCCACTTAGATATCTGGGAGGTCAAAGTCATTTGCTTACAATAGAATTTTCAGCTTCTACTCAATAACTTCAGTGCATTTTGACCTTTTAATTGCTGTCAAATCAAAACTTGGTCGTTGAAAACCTTGTTTTCGTCGCATTGCGGCGCTTCTTGTTTTATTTTATTTTACATGAAAGGAATCAAAACAATAACATGCAATTCATGAATTTGTCTATCATATTCTGGCGTTTTTTCAATAAACGCCATCACAAAAACAGTAGGTTTCATTAATAAAAGAGTGACATTGAAATTTGCTTATTAAATTCTAGTGGTAAACATTTTACCGACTATGAAATATAAAGTTTCAAATCGGATTTGGATTTCGATGTTTTATCTATACCGGAAAACCCGTCTGAAACCTTTAAATGCGTTCATATGACGTCATTATCTTTATGAAAGAATGGTTGTAAAAATTACTACGCTACTATGAAAACAGTATTTACGAAGCATATGTAAGTGTTCATCCGTGCTGTTCTACAGAAATTAGAAACTTCGACGGGAGCGATAGCGACAAATTAATTGAGACTTTTCTTATATTAGTTATAAAAATATATTAATTGACATTTTGTATTGATTGTTACTTTTACACGTGCAGTATCTTTTTTCGCCAAGACGTGGATTAAGATCTGAACTACATGTATATCCTTTATCCATAAACACAAAATTAATGTAAGTTGGCCTTTTGACGTCATTTTAACTTAATTAATATTCAAAAGCATGTGCAAATTTATGCAAATGACTATTTTTACAAACGAAAACTAGAAGACGACTATGAACGGAATTTGATATAGTATGACTTTTGTTCATCTATGAAAATTAACACACATAATTTTGAAGAAATACAGCGTTTCCATGGGATAAAAAATAAAGCTGGACACTAAAATAATGTTCAAACCACAAAAAGTGGGATAGCTGCTCTATATTCGAGTATGATATGCTAGAAAATATATCACTCGTGGTTACGTATCGGATTTAAATATCCATCCCTCGGGCACCTGTACAAGGGCTCTCGTTACAGCCCAATGCGCAAGCGCTCTCGGATCGGATCCGATACGAAAACACATGACAGATATTATTATGCAAACACTAAATGATATTCAGTTTCTTTATTTGGTTCTACACATCCTCTTGTCTGGAAAGACCTGAGCGATAAACATAACTTTTCTATTCATAAACTGATATATAGAAAATCCATCGAGCAGAAAAATGCGCCGTACGTTTTTACTGATATTTCGTACGCCATACGTTTCCGGAAAATGTCCCGATATTGATATTTACGGATTTAACTCAATACAGGATTGGAGCAGTACTTCTAGTCGCTTGCAGAAATCATGGTCACAAAAAAGACAAATATCGTTTTTCTCGCCGATTTTTACATTTTTCATTCATTATCATACCTAAATCGGTGTGAAAAGATGAATTAGACCTATTAAAGTTCATTCCGTTGGGTAAAAAGGCAATATTTTAGCATTTTATCATTCAAGCGGTATATACCGGAATACGGTATTTAGTGTGGTGCTCCAATCCTTTTTTAGTCCCACTCAATATTTAAAGGCGGTAATTTTAGCCAGAATGGACAGGCATGAATGCTTAGATCACGACATATTACAACTTTTTAAAGTCAGAGGTTTCAGTTAATATACATATATGTAAACGAAACAGTGAATTTTAGAGAAGAAGCCATACGTTATCACGATCAAACCGGTGGAAAATTCTCTCGCTTCGAACCTGGTCACGCACATTTCACACGAAGTACGGGACATAACATCACGAAATAAAATCTTGTGGGCCCGGAAAATTGTGGAGAATGTTATTATATGTACTTTTACGCTAAAACATCAAGAATTTCAGAGAAAAAAAGGGAAAACTTACTTTTTGGCTGCATTCGCCATCTTGTTTGTTTTGGTAACGGACGGCGTGATTTTCCCCTGTGTTATCTATAAACACGATATAGCTAAGCAAGAAATAACCGTCTTAATCTTGTTTTTAGTCGATCGTTTAGGAAAGAGAAACTTATTGAGAAACAAGATTACGACAGAATAACTGCAAATCGAGCAGACAGGTCAGAGTTTATACGGATCTTGGAAAAGTCAGAGGCTGCATTCAGTATTGTCTGTCAGGTAAAATTATATGTTTATCAATATATTTTGTAACCTGTAATACCTTTCTCTAAGCACATAGTTCCTTGCTATCACCATTCGTCCAGCGTACGCCATTAAGGTGTCAAACAATGTCTTATCATACTCTACCGGGACTAAATGTATGTTTCTAATAAAATTCTTTATCGATAGGACAGCGTGCATGACTATTCACAGTGCATGGTAGTAAAATAAGATCCTGGGTCATTTAAGAATTAACAAAGAGGAAGATTTACATAAATACAAAAGCAAAAGAGAAAAAAGTAAGATGTTGCACAAACTTTTGAGTTAAGAATTTTCAAAGGTTAATAAGGCCATAATTAACTTAAAAACCAGGAGGATTTGGCTATTTTTGGCTTTGGACACGTATGGATAGTGACATTCAATTATAAACCCACAAACATGTATTAAGTTAATACCTGTTGTTGTTTAGAAGAATAATTTTACACTCAACACTTCAACCAAGAATTTTCAAAATTCAAAAAGATTCATAATTCTGTCAAAATTCATGCAAAATTCATGCTTCAATACTGACCTCTGAGTATGATCCAGAAGTGATTGATGCTGCATGCTAAATGTTTACCAAGAATCTTCTAAGTACCATAAGATTATTTTTTTCTGTCAAAATCCATACAACAATTAAGGACCTTGGAAAAAGACCTCCAATTATGATCCCCCAGATGTGTACATTTTTGTATTAAGTTTTATGTTAAAGTACCACTATTACATTTGAAAATTGATTTGCATGCAAAAGTTCAAAAGTACCATAATTTAGCCAAAATCCATGCCAGGACAGTGACTCCTGTTATTTTTGCAAGGACTATAAACCCTATTGGAAATTCTGAATTAAAAATAATGTTTGGTTTACTTCAGCCTTTCTTCTAAAAAACTATATTGGAAGCCTGTAAACATTTAGTAACATGTTCGCTTCGGATGTGAAAGATCCAAAGTATGATCACGCAGGGAAAGATTGTTGCAATTCTGATGCTCCAACCCTTGGCCACAAGAGAAGATGGGGAAATATAAAAACAAAAGCGTAGAGAATTGCTACAAAAAATTTTATATACCAAAGTAATTCCTTTAAATATGCCAAGGCGATTGAACCTTAGGCAAAAAATGCAAAAAGCGGTTGTGGCACAAAGACTAATCGAATAGTGGGATTTTCTGATATTTGTGAATTAAGTGCTTTATACTATCTAGAAAGGTATGAACTACATGAAAAGCTTATTTCTATTGGTAACAATAAGGAACATATATCTTTACATCAGTATATGAAGTAACAAGCAAATATCTTTAGTGGTTGATAAAATAAAACGTTGAAAGCAAAAAAAGCGTTACGCCGACGCTCGCTCCGGTGTGAAGAATAGCCCGTTTTTATTTTGAATAGTCGAGCTAAAAAGAATAACTAATAGGAAATACAAAACAAACTAATAAGAAGTTTATTACACCCACGAAAAACTTGCTTTTCAGTCCTACTTAGGAGACATAGATACAGCTTAATTAGGAGTTTACACGCGTAAAATGGTGGCGATCGAAGGAATGGTCAGCTGTGCACTGAACACTTTTAGAATAACCAAAAAATTTCTGTTATGTTTTTTTCCAATGCAACACAAATGCAAAGCGTTTTGTCTCATGTGAAACAGTTCCCCTTTAGTTAACCTTTGCTCTTTATAAATAAAACGTGTTTACGCATGATTTTATTTTAGCCCGATTCCACGATATTTAATCTCGGTAAACTACAGCCAGTTGCACAGTACGGACATAAGAAATATTGTCTTTCCATTTGATGAAAATGTTAATAAAAATGTTTTGCAACAAACCAAGAAATTTTCAATTGGTCCTGAAGTGTAAAGCTGATGAATGTGAATGTTTGTATATACTTTTGTTTTTATTGACGACTCGCAAAGTTAATCGTAAAACCAATAAACCAGCATTGTGTCAAGGTTCTGCGCATATAAACAATACTGATAACAAATTTTCCATTAACATACGAAGTTCGGAAATAAGAAAAAAATTGTCATGCAAGACCTTAACATACAATTGCATAAAACAGATTTAAAAAATAAGAATGAACCAATACTCATAAATCTGTTTTAATTTTGATAATAACAATTGTCAGTTAGATTTGTTTAAAGTTTTCAAAACAAAAATCAATATTTTTTAACTTGACAATATTTCATTACAGATTTTACTACAACGCCGTGAAAAGGAATTTCTTGAGCTTGAGCCTTACATTTGCAAATGGAATGTATTCGGTGAGTTTGCATCCTGTTTATCAAGGCTTAAGAATTCACAAAAATGATAAAGCGTGAATACAGATTGAAAGTTTCATGATTACCGCCGTATGTACATATCTCAGGTGTTGTAAAACTGTATCGAAATTTCACCATTTTCATGTTACACAGTTGTTGATTTCAAGTGCAAGACACATTAATAACAGCTTGCATTTACAACTCACATCAATGAACAATCTCGGTCAGACCAGGCCTGCCGTTTTGGCGTTTTTAGAGGTTCCATTTTATTTTGTATTTCATGACATTTGACCCCTCAAAAGTTCCATTCAGTTGAATTCCGCCATGTTTGCTCTTTCATTTGAGAATTATTCGGCACTTATCATGGAATTGCGGGAACGTGAAAAACATGAAATTAAAGATATCAATGTAATATATACTAGGTACATTCAGCGAGTGGATTAAATAAGTTCTTTATGAAGTAATAAAACATGAAAGAAACAAGAATTACAAGTACTATATAGCGTTTTTATGCAAAGCTTTTTTTGTTTCCTTACCTAAAGCAAAAGAGATATATTCTATTTAGCACAACTATGATCAACAGTTATAACTGTTATAGCTTCCGTCTATTGGACATTCTTAATCGCATATGTGCGAAAGCAGCACCAAATTTATGATAACAATTACAGAGCAGACAAAGCAAATGCCGGACAATTATTATGAAAAATTGACAACAGAAGCACAACTCTTATATGTAAATTTCTTAAATTGTATATAATGTTTGTTGGCTACTTAAGATATTATGGATGAAAATATATTTCTTAATATAACAACAAATGTTTTATTACAGTTCGATCATGTGACTTCCTTGCAAAGTTTGATGCTTTGAGAGCGCTGGATAATGCAATACGTAATAGAAGTATTTGCGTGTCGGCTTTTGTGGATTCTTGCAAAGCCGGGGGCCAAGAGTTAGATGAAAGAAGGAAGAATGTAAACACAAAAGTCATAGCAAGCTCGGCAGTCGGCATTGGATCTGGGGGTTTGATCATTTTAGGAATTTTACTTACTCCTATTAGTTTTGGTGCATCGTTAGGTTTAAGTGTCGCTGGAGCGGCTCTTGGTGTTATTACTGGGGGTACAGCAGCAGGTGTAAGGACACATGAAGCTGTGAAACAGAACTCTAGAATTACTGATATCAAGGCGGAACAAGAAGAATTTCAGTCAAAGGAACAGAGAGTAGCTTCAATGCTTAAAAAGGTTGATGAATATTTTACAACAGAAATTGCAAATTCTAGCACCGCGGACGCTGAATGTCCCGGAATAAGCAGACGCGGTTTTCTTGCTATTGGATCAGCTTTACGAGCTGGTAAGGGTGCAGCCGGAATAATTATTGCAGCAGTTCGGGTAGGGACAACAGCCGCAAGTATAGCAGCACACGTTCTTGGACCTGTTTCCATAGTGGCCGATGCTGTATTTCTAGCAGAAGCAGCGCATAATAAACACAAAGGGGATAAAACAAACGCAGGTGAAATGTTGCAGGAGATGGCTGAAACAGTTGAAGTAAAGTGTAGAATAAAGTGTAAAATATTTAACGACATGCTGCGTGGGAATTGCAAGGAAAATGAAAGATTACTTCGTTGGGACTAGGAAGATAAGTCATATATCGCAGAAAAGAAAGCTGAACGTTCTGAATATCATTACGCAAAGTGTATTTCTGACATTCCTATAAAGTTTCATGACTCTAGGTCAAATACTTTTTGAGCTACATGCGACAGAATTCGAAAAATGGAATTTTTTTCTTAGTCAAGGGCAATAACTCTGACAAAGCAGAGTTACTCCACAAACAAAACAACAGGTGCAAACCGTCACATGTTTTTCAACATTCCTGTAACATGTCATAACTATGAGTCCTTTCCGTGACACAAGTTGAAAATTGTAAACAAAAAACTAAGTCGAGGATAATAACTCTACAAATTCTGATTAAATTCACACACCAACACGCAGGTGCACAGCTAAACATGCTGACCAACATTCCTGTAATGTGTCATGACTCTAGGTCAAATACTTTTTGAGCTTTGTGCGACACAACATGGAAACGGACGGACGGAAGTACGGACGAACAAGGGTTAATCTTAATCTCCAATTTTTAGAGTAAAATTTTAAAAGTATTGTACTGGTACTGATTACATCTTTGATATTACCGACCCATTATTTTATATATTTTTATTAACGAAAAGTGCATCAAATTAACAAGCGAAGCAGGTGCGTACTCAATGAAATGACTCCTTAATACATCTTTTTGTTAAGATTAAATACATCTAATCGTTGTGATAAACGTGTGTGCTTGAAAAAAAAAACGATTCTGATGACACTCACTCATTGATCTTTTTTCTACCGTCAATCTGAAATAATTCTAGGAATTTCTGAGGTTTATGTTTTGTCTTGGGTAGAGTAATTTAATGTTGTTGTTTTTTCTTGAGTTAGTATATCTCCGATGTTAAGCCTAAATCATTTAAAATTCGAAATTTCGTTCGGTTCTAAGCATTTGTATTTCCCAAGTTGTTGGCCCCGGAAAAATAAAACGCATACGTAAAACATGTAGAATTGGATAAATACCGTCCAAGCACAAGGATTTAATGTATGAGTTTTGTATTAAATCTGTTTAAAAATTTATGCTATAATAGCGTCAAATCACGTTTATTTAAGAAATTACATCGGCCTGACAGGTGTATATCGGCTATTTAACACCGGTTTGGAGTTTTGATGCGTAGGAATTGACCACGAAGGCCATAGGCCTTTTATCAAGTTTTCAACAATAAAAACTTACGTCGTATGGTGTTTACATCAGTGCCGCATTTATCATTCGTGTATGTATGAAATAACGTCAGCTTGTTTATGAATGAGTTGTTTATTTAGGATGACGTCATTACGCTGCTTACGGATTGGCGCCGTTTTGTCAAAATATTTATTAACTGATATGGATCTAATATGTGGCGTTAGTGTATGTGAGATATTATTTCGGTATTGTAAGAAAAGAAAACATTATACGAACTGAAAAAAAATGCTTTTTATTGTTGCTTTAAAATGTTTTGTAAACTATACAATCGAGGGTGAAAATATAACAGCGAATATACAAGTAGTCCCTAACTGGTGTTTATTGGCAATTTAACACCAGTTTTTTTTCCTTCTTTGTCTATAGTGACAAAATCACGTGAGTGTTAGTATTCGTGATATAACGCCTGCATAGTCCCTCGGAACTGTTGGAGCCCTCGCCCTACCGGGCTCGGGCACCAACCGTTCCTCGGGACAATGCAGACGTTATAACACGGAAAAACGTGCGTTAACCGTAAACGTATTTCCATGTACACAAAATGATTTAAGTTTTTAATCAGTTCATGTTTCTGTTTTTTTATATGTTTTAATGATTTTATATATATATTCAATCATACCTTTCCTTACATTCTTCCTTTCTTTTAGCATTTCACCATAATTTACCTTAGTTTTTCTATAGTGATAATTCAACAATCTATTATTCTCTTATTCTTTGTTGTACATTTTAAGAGCTTACATCTAACCGCAACATTTTTGTATCTTTATCTTGAAAATTACTTTTACTGGAGAGGAATTGATATAAGTATTTATTTACTTGTTTAACAATCCAGTCTGAATTACATTGTTGTGCAATGTTTGTAAATGTAATTTATGTACAATTTATTGAATAAATAAAGTTTAAACTATATATATATAAAATAAATATATATTATATAATTTTATATATATATATATATATATATATATATAAAAAAAGTATGTTTTGGGAAATGCAGAGTACAAAATTCTTTAATTTTTTATACATTTATTTCTGTTAGCGCTTTCAAATGTTTCTACATATCTTCAGACAGTAACGTATAATATAAACATAACAAATATAACAATGACGTAACGTTATAAAAGTGCGGGAAACGTAAAAATACGACGTTGCGTAAAGGACTTAAATTTACTCCCACCCCTAATGAAAACAAAATAGAACTAAATACAGACATCAAAGAATTTTGTAGAAAATTGAGATTAAGTGAACGTTTTCATGATGACAATCAAGAAAATAACGATGAATTACCTCTAGTTAGAAATAAGACTGGATGGAACCCTCCCAAAAGTAATGACACAGCATTGGAAGACGCTATTCAATTTTTAAAAGAATATCCATTAGAAAATAACTGCCCCGTGAAACATAATTTATCCCGTAATGACCGCGAAGCACTTAAAACTTTAAAAGATAAAAATACATTGATAATTAAAGAGGCTGATAAAGGAGGTGCTGTTGTTTGCATGAATAATACTTTTTACAAAGAGAAGATTTTATCTATATTAAATGATCCTATTTATTACGAAGAAACAGATGAAGGAGCAGATTTAAGAACTAAACATGTTTTGCATGACATTATTAGAAAATACGGTGATGGCCTTATGAAAGAAGAGTCTGACTATCTAACAAATTTTGAACACACAACAAGTTATTTCTATGGTTTACCAAAAATTCACAAAAGTAAAACAATTGCTGATTCATTGAACGAACAACAGTCAGAATATCTGAAAGTTTGTGATCCTAACGATTTACCTTTTAGACCTATATGTGGAGGACCTAATAGCATAACACAAAGACTCAGCCGACTATTAGATATAATTCTTAAACCTCTATGTAAATGTGTCCCTAGTTTTATTAGAGATGATTTAGACTTTCTGAAATATTTACCAGAACACATAGAAGATCATGAATCTAAACTAGTCACTTTCGATGTAATAAACTTGTATTCCAATATTCCCCACGATCTTGGATTGAAAGCTGTGATATTCTGGATGGAAAAAATGCCAGAAAAGATAGACAAACGATTTCAACATAATTTCATAATAAAATCGCTAAAACTTATTTTATACAACAACGTATTCTACTTCGACGGAAAATACTATATTCAGAAAAAAGGCGCAGCTATGGGTACCATTATCGCTCCAACTTACGCTACCTTAGTCCTCGGATACTTAGAAGAAACTCTTTATGAAAGGATGAAAACTAAATACAACAATGAATTTTCAATCTATTTAAGACTTAACTGGAAGAGATTTCTTGACGATTGCTTTTTAATTCTACCAAAAGAAATTGACACGTCTGATTTTTTAAACGAACTTAATAACTTGCATCAAAGTATACAATTCACATATAATGAAAGTGAAAGTGCGATGGCTTTTTTGGATATTCTTGTTTTGAAGTCAGGAAATAACATTTGTACAGATTTATACTGTAAACCTACAGATACACACAACTATTTAGATTTTAGATCATGTCATCCTAAGCATACTAAAGTTAACATACCATTCAATTTAGCTTCAAGAATTATTACTATCGTGAAAAATAAAGACTTACAAGAAAAGCGTCTAACAGAATTGAAATTACAGTTAAAACAACAGAATTATCCAGATGTACTGATACAACATGGAATAGAGCAGGCTATATCTAAGGGACCCATCAAGACCACTGATCGTAAAGACACTCGTACTTCCGCCCATGATGTTATCCCTTTCGTTTCAACACACAATCCCAGAAATACAAACATGTTCCCAGTTATAAATTCTTGTAAAATAATTCTACAAAAGAGTGAAAGAATGAAGAATATATTACAAAAGAAAAGAATTATAAACAGTAAAAGACAGCCGAAAAACTTAAAACAAATTTTATCACCCTCCAGATTTGATATGAAAGTGGACATTCCGTCTGTAACAAAATGTAACAGAACCAGGTGTAAGACATGTCCTTCAATTATCGAAGGTAACACAATTCAGTTTACAAATGGCAAAAATTTCACAGTAAAACAAAGTATGACCTGTATAACTAAAAATGTAATATATAGTATTATTTGTCCAAATTGTCAACAATTTTATATTGGGCAAACTAGAAATGGATTAAACTTACGAATGAATTTACATAGACAACAAACTAATACAGAGTCACTTCGTTTTCTTAAGGTGAATAAACATCTACATGAGTGTTCAGGGGGAAAGTTTAATATATTTCCCCTATATAAAGTACTGAAGATTGATGATCATTTCAGAGATGAAAAAGAATTATTTCTTATAAGCATATTGAAGCCACAATTAAACAGCTCATATTAACCTTTTACAATAAACTTGGGTATTTATATATAACAATTATTTTACATTTCCACATGGTTTTAAGTTACTTTCTGTCTGATATTTTTTTACTCGTTTAGCTAATTCATATAAAAAAGTACTTATTAGTAATACAAATTTTGCATTTACTTCTATGATAAGTCAATGCTTTTCATTTTAAAGCATATTTATTACCTCCCTTTATTTAGTCTATATAACGGTTCATGCAAGATCTTTAAATTTATATAAGTAAATATTTTTCCATTTCCACATGGTTTCAAGTAATACATTTTCTGACATATTTTTACTCGTTTAGCTCACTAATATTAAAAAGTATTTATAGGTAATGCAAACGTTGTATCTACTTCTATAATTAGTCAATGTTTTGAATTTTAATACTTATTTATTACCTCCCTTTATAGAATATTTACCCTATGTATTTTTGTAGCAATTTCATACTTCTTATATAGAAGGTAAAAGAATATCTCATTTCCAGCGCAACGTCGTATTTTTACGTTTCCCGCACTTTTATAACGTTACGTCATTGTTATATTTGTTATGTTTATATTATACGTTACTGTCTGAAGATATGTAGAAACATTTGAAAGCGCTAACAGAAATAAACGTATAAAAAATTAACGAACTTTGTACTCTGCATTTCCCAAAACATACTTTTTATACATGAGATCCACACAAGGAATCGAACTTCTTTTTATATATATATATATATATATATATATATATATAAAGGGACATAATTAAATTCAATACAGTTATACTTTCCCCTGCGTGGGATCACTTAAGATACAAGTGTGCAGATAAATTGATAGAAATGAGAGAATATATACACACATACCACCACATCGATATGCCAGTCCAATTACGGCACAGCGCCTAACAGAACAGTCATGAAAGCATAGCCACTGCTCATCCACCATCACAAAATGATGGTTTCAGAACAGCTTTATATACAGTCACAAACTGCACTACACATTGAAACAAGCTCAACATTCACATATATAGAGTTTGTTCTCTGATATCATATCTCACAAATCAACGATGACATTTTTATTGTCTTCTTCACTGATTGGGACCAGAGAACTATATATCTATTTCCGAAAGTCAACTGGATCACGTAAGATCAAGTAGATCCGTAGGATACAATGAATTTAGACAGATAAAGTATATATAAAGGGAGATAATTAAATTCAATACATTTATACTTTCCCCTGCGTGGGATCACTTAAGATACACGCTTAAGTTTATCAGAGAACAAACTCTATATATGTGAATGTTGAGCTTGTTTCAATGTGTAGTGCAGTTTGTGACTGTATATAAAGCTGTTCTGAAAGCATCATTTTTGTGATGGTGGATGAGCAGTGGCTATGCTTTCATGACTGTTCTGCTAGGCGCTGTGCCGTAATTGGACTGGCATATCGATGTGGTGGTATGTGTGTATATATTCTCTCATTTCTATCAATTTATCTGCACACTTGTATCTTAAGTGATCCCACGCAGGGATTATAAGTAGTTTTCATGACGTCATTTTGGAAATTGGTAGGCATTCGTTGTTTATGGTGTGCATATTTGTAATAATGAACTTGATTGTCCTATCTGCAGCTGTTTGATGAGGGAATAGTGTGAAGTGTGTTAGAATATTATATATATTTTAGTCCTCGTCCTATTTATGTATCAGCGACAGTTACCATGGTCTAATCCGAGCTAGGTACATGCAGATAAAATGTAGGTTTAAATATAGACTTATCTCGCCACGCTACTAGATTATTTAGATTCTCGGTTCAATTTCTTCATGACTTTTATATCCGTTTTGAAAATATTCGAAATCTTCCATTTTGATATCTATGGGCCTTGCGTTTTTAAGAATTCTCCTTCGAAACGCTTTTTAGTGGTTTTCTGATTAAAACATTAAACAAATTGTACTGGATTTTAACAACGTCTACAGAATGTCAACAGAATGCTGTTATATGAACGCCTCAAGACAAATGATAATATCTTAAAGGCTAAAAAAGGCATATTCTGTTCCGTAAATATAGTGGAAAATATATTTCCGATTAATATCTAATACTTTGCTCAAAACGAAAACAAAATGATATATATTATTCAAATCTCTCAAAGAATTAATATAACAGCTTTTTCGTTAAAACTCTAAAAGTTTCAACAAGAAATCCGCTAAAAGACATTTGATAAAACATCATCGAAGGAGAATATATACATGTATCTAACTCAGTTAAGGTCTGTCTAAAATTCAAGAACCGGACAAGGACGAGGAAGATTGCTCATTCAATATGACACTAAACATCGCCAAGGAAGGCTAGCATTCAATCGTGGCCATACACAAATGCAGTACAAACCATACTCTTCTACTGCTTAGGTCCTTTAAAAAAGATACGATATGTAAGATGAATTTTAAAATATTAAGAAGCTTCATTGATGTATTTTATTCACTTATTATTGTTGCAAGGAAAATAAAACATAAAAAAGAACTCAAGAAAACTATAAAAAAATGTTAAGTGAATAAGGTTTAGAAAAAAACACCACATTTTCAGAAGCCCGGAGTTACTTTCTTAAGCACAGGCGTTGATTATTCCACTCAGTAACTCTCAACCTTTCCTAAATAAAATCAAACTGCGGTGTACTTTCATGTATCAGGTGTTTAAATATGATTCTGATAACATTTCTTTAATTTTAAAAAAAATGAAACAATATGAAGATATATTTCGTAAAGGTACGCAACGCGCCGCTCATATTTCAACACTCATCCAAATGTGAACTTCATTATGACTCCATCACATTTTTCACTAAATTTCAAAATTTTGGTACCAAATATTAGACAATTAATTAATCGTTAAGAAAAGGAACTGCCATTTCAATGATTTCTAATGATAAGTAGATATGTTATGATATGATTATTAACTTAGATAGCAATTCTGAGCAATAACCTGCTATTAGTTTAGTTTCTTAGCGTAGGTAAGACCGAAATACCGTATCCATTCTGTGTATTCTGACTATTGATATCAAGGTTATTATCAAAGGACTGGCGGATAAGGACAAAAAGTGATTGCATATAGCGGGGACTATATAGTATTAGCCTAAACCTGAATTAAATGCTATGTGTACGAGTTTTATGGAATTCTGTTTTTAATATAACATGCTATAAAATGAATATACTTTGATTTGCAGGTGCAAGAGTGACAAAATAATTAGTTGAAGCGTAGAATTTGGCTAATTTTAACAAAAATTGTATGACAAATTTAACATACTTGAATGCTCATCATGTCTCAGAAGTACTTGCTACCTTTTGTAGTTCAAAATGTTTTTAATGCTTAATAAATTGTTACAGTATTCAAACAAACTAATACTCATTTGACATATACATGGACTATCTTTTGCAACTATATGCCTGTTGGCAATCGGTATCATTATGATAGTAAATTATTACTTTGTATGTAAGTCAAAATACTCCTTTTTTACAGCATGCTACCTTATCGACACAATACTGCATGTTTAGCGCCACTCCTTCAATTGTTTAACATCTGACATACTCTGAATTCATTGGTCTGTAAAGAACGAAAACATAATTTCTAAATTTTTGGTTTATCTACTTGTTCATCAGCTTGTTACATGACGGTATAAATGTATATGTATTTGTATCATGTGATTTATACCCCGGCCAGATTAGATATATTTTAACATACTTTAGAATCATTTTTTAAAAATCATAGGATCACGTGTGAATTTGATTACAGTAACTGTAATAAATTTAAAATGAATAAAGGAATAAACAGGACAGGCTTCTTGATTATTATTTAACGATGCGGTAACTTTGCTGAAGATACTGCAGTTGGATTATCTAAATCCTGGATTTTTCTTTTCATTAAATTGTGATGGTGTCTAAGTCCTACTGTAGTTGACAAATGAGTAATTAAGGCATTTAAATCTTACTAATGATCTATAAAGCATATTTATTTAAAGTACCATTTCATATACAAAAATTACACATGTAGGAAAACTTATCAGTTTGTTACATGATGATGTACTTGAATTTGAGTATAATTGATACATGTTTAACTAGATATTTAGGGACACCACTGAGGTTTAAAAGCCTAAAAACATAACATTTTAATTTCATACATAAATGAGCTGCGGCACTTTAAACAGAAATATATACAAAGATAGTTAAGAAATATACTTTGAAATAAATTGAAAGACGTCTTTTAATGCTTTTCTTAGCCCTATATGAATGAAAAACGTTTAAACGCTTTTCATTTTGGGTCATTTTTTACTATTTGAATAATTATTCTGGAAAAAACGAAGTGCGCCAATGATCTGAAATTTTTGCACAAAGATTAGTGGTCTAAATCTACATCAAATGGTACATTTATCTGGAAAAATATTCTCAGTTCCATCATGTCAAAACAACTTCAGTAGAGTCCTTTAAATTACGTTTCGAATACATGTAGCATTGAAATATTTAAAGATAACGTGTGCGTGTCATTAATGTCTAGGCTTTAAGATAAACTTGGGATTCGTCAAAACAAATCTCTGTGGATATTGTTCGGGCAATATTGACCTGAGACATCTGAAAATTCAATGAGCTTTTGTTGGTTCCGAAGAATCACCGTAACGTATGAGTTATTTTTAATTCTATTTTGCAAAACTCGGCAATCATTTTTAATATATGCTAGTGACTCATTACAAGTACAATGTACGAGTTCACCATTGAAATTCATGAAAAAAAATGCAATTATCAAAATGATAAAAATGAATAAAAATGATAGAAAAGAAACACACTTTAAGAACTCGTGTTTTGCATAATTAACGGAAAAAAAGTTTATAAAAACTCAAAAAGGTTGGTTTAAGATTTAAACTTGAAAGTACGTGTTCACAATTTCGTCATTCAATCAGGCAATCGAGCAGTTTTTTTATTTCTTAAAGTATCGTTATCTATAGTATCATAACATTCTTAAGCATATTTCATAGCAAAGGAAAGACTCCCGTCAATATTGCCGTGCTACGGTGTCCTTATCGTGCCATTTATTAAGGGGTTTAAGGGTTGCTTCGTATTGTCGAGCGTCACTTTGCGTTGTCATTTGTCACTTCGCGTTGTCGCATTGTCACTTCGAGTTGTTGCATTGTCGCTACACGTTGTCGAGTGTCAGGGTGAGCAAAAATATAGACAATGACACGCGACAATGCAATACGACGCTTGACAATGCGATACGACACACGAGAGCACGAAGTGATATTTAATCGAGTTTTACTTCGCATTGTCGAGTGTCGCTGCGTATTGTCGTGTGTCGCTTCGCATTGTCGGGTGTCGCAGTGTAAAAGTCAGAAAATGATCGCGACATTTTTTTAATATCGCTTCGTGTTGTCGTGTGTCAAATCGCATTGTCGCGTGTCATTGTCCGTATTTGTACTAAATGTACTCACTCCGACAATCGACAACGCGAAGCGACAATGCGGCAACGCGAAGTGACAATGCGACAAAGCAAAGTGACAATGCGACAACGCGAAGTGACACTGGACAATACAAGGCGACACTCGACAACGCGATGCAACACTTTTTAAATGTCACCCTTTTTTAACATATTTATTACTAAATGGCATCGCGATATTTCGTTTGACAATGTCGAGCGTGGCTTTGCGTTGTTGAGCGTCGCTTCGCGTTGTTGAGCGTCGCTTCGCGTTGTCGAACATCGTATCGAATTGTCGCTATGTCAATTTGCATTGTCGTGCGTCGACCCTTTAAACGCGACGGACGACATAATAAATGACACGATAAGGACACCGTAGTACAGGAGTCTTTCCTTTGTTAAGGACACTGTACCAAACAATTAGTAAATATTCAGCTTATTTCACGTAAGGTAAATGTTTCATTTTGTTTATTATCTACATTCGTCTAGGGGCTAATTTATATGTTGATTAATGATTATGAAATATATATTTAGAACTTTTATGAGTATACTTATACTTGTATTTTTTTCTTATTGATATACCAAGAAATGTTCCCGAAATTAGATACATACATAAACTGCATTTTAAAACTTTAGAAAGGTATCTTGCTGTCGGCCTAAATACCATACATTTTATTGTTTTATTAACTTTTTTAACTGTATCGTTATAATTCTTATCACATTTTTTCAGACTTATTATCTTAAAAGAAAAATCCATCGGTTAAAGTTCGTATAATTTAAACTATAATCTGCATTTAGACTCTAGTTATTTTTTTTAATCAAATATTTGTTATCCAGAACAGTGCAATGTGGGATTTTCCCATCTAATCCGAGTGTGTAAACAAACCTTTAACTTTTATAGTTTAACTAGGCCTGTCGTATACAAAACAGTAATCAATTAATAAAAGAAGATGAATGTTTGCATGTAAATATCTGTTATTTAACACGAAAAGATGACTGCTAACTTAAGTCATATTTCTGTTTTGGATGACACAAGGGTGCAGTTTTTCATAAAAACAGATATTGTACTTTTGATTTCCCCACAAGGATGATGAAAACATTTACTCTTATTAAACTAGGAATTAAGAACGGAGTCGATGTGACAGTCATTTTATTAACAATTTGTAGCTTTGTCTGTGTTATTTAATTTGTAAAAATAGAGCTTTAAGAGTGTTAAAAATATTACAATGACATATATGCCTCTTTCCTGAATCTTTAATGTGTAGTAATTTAAACGTCACAGAGAAAAATGTGTTCATAAATGAGGATAAATAACACAAACTATTACTCACCATTTCAGAAAAGTAGGTTTACGATGATCAAGAAATTATAATAATTTCTTTGATTATATTATAGAAATTATCGATCAGAACAATTATCTTTATTTTAACTAGTAATATTCAATCATTTGCAAGTTATATTATAAATCATGAAACAAGGAACACATCAAATATACATTAGGATTTTTAACAAATTCACTGTGAGCAACACATTTTGCCTACACTAGGTATAGTGGGCGGAACTATATAAAATGGAATTTGAAACAGGATGTGAGGTTATGAAGCCTGCATATCACAGATAAGACGTCAAAAGACAAATTGAAAAAGCAGGCAGCATAACCTTCGGATGATTATACAGTATTCAGGTAGAAATACTTGGACCGTCCAAGTTGAAAAAAGGCCAAATAGAGGAAACTAAAAGTAACACATAACATGTATACACAACAGTAATGTTGTGCTGAACGATCTTCAAATTTACATTCGGCACTATTAACTTAAAGTGTTTAGCATTTATTTGTATTTTATCAAACATTTTGCCTTTTCTGCAGACAGAAAAAGGAGTATTTCTTTCTTAAAAAGAGTATTTCTTTCTAAGTCTGAATATGCCTTTACGAGTAATTCAAACCAAATAGCTATCATGAACCGATATCGCTCGAACAAGATAAATATATCAGGATATTCTTTTATTCAAAATACCTGAACGATTTGAAGATTTTTGTTAAACATTTCCTAATGATAATTGCTGTTTTTTCTAACTCTATCATGATGCTGAGAGAGTGTTTTCTCTATTGTTTTAGCTAACTTGAATCATTCTAGCAATTTTATACAAAGACCACTTAAGAATCATTTTTGTAGAGTTGTTCAAAAGATCTGGACTATAAAAGAATACCTAACGATACATAATGTACAGTTTTAAAAATAATCTATCGAGTTGATGTGGAAAAGACGTTGTTTAAAGGGTTTTTGTATCCCTTGCAGCAATCTTGTTCAACGTACCCGAATACGTTTTCAAATGAGGAGGTATATATGTTTATTTTCACGTGAGTGTTATTTGTGCTGTATGGACGTCGTACAAAGTCGCCCGTGTATTTTATTTAAAATGTTATATTTTCGATGATTGTGGTAGTTTGGATGTGTTCGTAGCGTTTAAGGCATATTTATTTTTATCTTTTTTTCTGTTTTAGTGTTTCCAATATTCCTGAATACTGTTGATTATCCTTTCTTCGTTTAGGACAATCGCATTCTTTTACGCGGAGACCATACCCCGCTTTTCATCGAATGTTTCATATACTCACAATGAAGCTTTCAAGGTACCGGTAAATGCCGTATGAACACGTCAACGAATGTTCCTTAACCAGTGCTAAGGGCCGTTCCGGTTTAGGACATTCTTTATGTTATATTTTTTACTCTTTATTTAGTGAGCGAAATTGTTTTCACCTTTTAGACCACGGTGATTTTCGCATGTAAATTTAGAAGGCTTTGAAAAAAAGGTCTAAGTAGTTAATAATAATGAGCGTAAGCGGTTTTTACTGTCAATGTCGCTGCGAACTTGACCTTGAAATAGCTAATCCAAAACCCAACTGGATTTTCATTTAATGACTATCATGCTAATGAGGTTTAGTTGCTGTGGATCGAATCCAACGATCGACTATATTTTCAAAACAATATATTCCCTTTTCTCCAGATAACCATTTTCTCCAGATATTTCAACAATTGAAACGTGCATTATTTTCTTATAAATTTGCAATTGAAATATATCATTAAAAACAGAATGATTCTATCTGGACTATACAATGACAAAATGAACAATTATTTATGTGACAAACCAAAACCTTTTATTTCTTGCGTCTTGTTTGTTATTTTTTGTTGTTGTTGTTGATATGTTTTGTTTGTTTTGATGATTGTTTCCCGACTTTTTTTCATTATTCTTCTGATACCATTATATGATCTTCTTGGTTTCCATGATAAGCAGTTTGAAATACGATAAGATGTTACTTTCTTTTCGTAAATGTAAAGTTTCAGTGCGTCAGCACTAAGTCTTATCTGAAATACTTGATAACTTTAATGTTAAGGTCAACATTTAACTCTTGATTTAGTTTAGAGTAGGGTTTTATAAAAGGTTAAATGCGTGCAAAATTGTTTTCTCACATGAAAAGTTTGGCTTTAACAGATGGATGCAACGCGTGCTTTCGAAGAGGTTTCCAAAGTAGAGATTGAAAAGGTACGATTATTTCTTAGACAAGAGGCAGAGAACAGAGTTGTTGAAGAGGATGGATTCACGCTGTTCGACTGTCTTGCATTAAATATTAAGACCCTGTTGTTACGTTTACCAGATCGAAATAACACGGGAAATGCTCACGTAACTACTATTGAAGATTATACAAGCTCAGGTTTCATTAAGCGAAGTGTTGTTGATCTTCTGTCGAAACACAAGAAGCAATCGGTATTGACAATACTTGTTGACAATTTTCCACCAGAGGTTTTACCAAATAGCCAGTCTGAAAGTAAAGAAATTGAGGCTCATTTAGAAAGATTTTACCAAAGAGTTATGGAAGATTGTCAAAAGGATGACAAATACGTACCTTATGCGAGGTTATGTATCTATGCAGCAGCAACTTGTTTAAATACTCCTATATACATCCTTTGTGTAAGGGAGGCAAGGGAAATGGAATGGACTTACTTTAAACCATTATTCACATTCCCAGGTCAACCAGCTTCTGTTTTCAGATACGTGACTATGTTCTTATCTTCTGATAATGCTTTTCATGGAGTAGAATCGCACGACCAATCTGCACGGGCACCAGTTGCAAGAGGTCTAGTCGGGATGTATATGTCGAAATTAAAAGGTACAAAATAATATACATATATATTTGCAGTTACATGTATATAGTTTTCTGTTACATTGCCAAATAAGAATTTATCTAAGCAAGATTAAGAGACGCTTTCCTGAAACGACACTCAATTGAAGCATATACAGCTACACAATTTTTAATCAGGTGTTTGCGTAGTCTTTATTTTTGTTTAATTATTCTGATATTTAAGGCTAATTTGTTCAAAAAAGTTTAGTGTTGGAGATTTGACACACATTAAGCTGATGCAAAGTGACATCAAAGTTGAACGACCTTAAATAACTTTACATAGATAGACCCGATCAAACAAAGTCTACATGTTTCGCCTCTATATTTTATTTATTATCACTCCGTAAATAGTTTGTTTTACAAGTATACCCTTAATAAGTAATTCATTTTGTTGCTTTGATGTAATTGTAAATGTTTGTATTCTAATATCTCATCCCTTTACCCGTTTAACTCGAGTATCAGCTTTTATTTAATCAATTGTCATTTTTAATGTAGAGTAAAATAGTGTTTGATACGACACGCTTTGCGTTGACCTTATGCCTTCTTTTTTCGATCGGTGCCTTGCTGGATTCCTTGATGGTTATCGTGTGTTGTTTTACTTTGTTTTGTTTAAGCTACTCTAGTACTTTAAGAAGATCTTGTTGTTCTCATATTAGAAAATACTAATAGTTATTGAAAATCTTAAAATTGTGCTTAAGCGAACTTTTATGTTATCTTTTAGAAACACCAGAAACAAGCATTGTAGTTCCACCAGGGCTTTTAAACTTGCGAGAATCTAAAAAGTGTGACATAGTCAAAGGTGACATGGTCAATAGTGAAATTGTTCGGAGATGTTGGTAAGGTTATTAATTTTTATCCCCCCCCCGAAAGACGGCATATAGTAATCGCACTATCCGTCCGTCCGTCCGTCCGTCCTTCCGTCCGCGCTTTATCACAAAAACCGATTCAGCGAAACTGCACAGGATTGTTTGTCACCAAGCCTTGTTGTGCATACTCTCTTTATTTTCCACTTGATTTTTTTGGCACAGTTATGGCCCTTAAATGGTCAATTTTTGAGTAAAATAAAGTTGTCCGTGCTTCATCTCCAACATCTCTGGGGGATTTCAGTGAAACTTCACAGAATTGTTTGTCACCGTGCCTAGTTGAGCATACTCCCTTGATTTTCCGTTGATTTTTGGGGGCAAAGTTATGGCTCCTTAATGGTCAATTTTTGAGTTAAATAAGCTTGTCCGCGCTTCATCTCAAAAACTAGAGGGAATTTTTGTGAAACTTCACAGGATTCTTTGTCACAATGCCTAGGTATGCATATTCTTGTCATTTTCCACTTGAATTTTTTGTCACAGTTATGACCCCTTAATGGTTTTTTTTTAGTAAAATATTCTTGTCCGCGCTTTATCTCCAAAACCGCTGGGGGGGGGGGTCAGTGAAACTTCACAGGATTGTTTGTCACGATTGCTAATTGTGCATAGTATCTTGTTTTTCCACTTGAATTATTTTGGCACAGCTATGGACCCTTAATGGTCAATTTTTGGGTAAAATAAGATTGACCCGGCTTCATCTCCAAATCATCTTTGGAATTTCAGTGAAACTTCACAGGATTATTTCTAAAAAATATATATAACTTTATGCTTATAGTGCTGTGGACCTCAGTTGAGCTCCTTTAATTTTTTTTGAAACATTACCGAGTATCTTATAACTGATGGTACCCAAAATTAATGTGTGAGAGATATATGTTTTTTTTTTCCATTTTTAGGCGTCCTTTAATGTATCCATGACATCTATTAACATTGATTCGTTAATGTGTTTTGTCTTTGGTACTCTGAGTTTTTTCCTGACACTATTAGCTCTTTTAATGATGTCCCGTTGAATGATATATTTTTATTAACCAATATATTGTCCTGTCCTATTTCTGCTTTCAATATCTCTTCTTTTTTGCTCCGATTCTCTTCAGAGCTGATATTGTGAGACTTGTGTTCATTGAACGCAGCCTTTCCTTGTTGATCTTGTTTATCATATTTAATTGATAATCTGGAAATTAAAGGGTCCGATACCCTGGCGTTGCTCCTCCATGCTGAACTCTATTATCGAGATCTTATTTAGTGGCTGACTGTAAACAATATTATTCTATTATACAGTGAACTTTTGAAGACTAAAACTCTTTCCAAAAACGTCGACTTGGACAAGATGTCGGCACACAGAGCCCCAAAGACTGAATTTGCAGAGTTTGTCAAAAATTCTGAAGATGCGTTTTACATTTTGTGCCAGGTAAGAGGTTTCCTGTTGCGTATACTACAATAGAGCATTTTTTTTTCAAAAGAGTCTACTTTGGGTACTATACTATAACAGATTTTTTCAAATAAAAAAACCACCACATTCAAAATTTCATAAAACCCCTTACCTGTAAAACACCCTCGGCCCAACTAATGAAAACTTTGTTCGTAGACGGCAGTGGTAGTTTAAAACTCTTGTTAACAAATTGGGAACTGTGGGTTGAGACAAAATTGAAGGGGAGGACATACCTTCCCGAAGAGTGACAATTAAAGTCAATACAAAAGACACGCTTCTAACATATACTTCAAAACATTTCTCTCGTTGTTGTCTTATCTGTTTGTGAGATTATTACTATACATTTCAGGTGTTGCTCAAACGCTGCGATAAGACTTTTCTAAAACTATGCATAAGTAACTGGAGCGACTTTGGTAAGTTGTAAATCATATAAACATTTCAAAGTCAGTTCAATGTAATACAGAAACATTTTATGTTGCATACAACTTCACTTTATTATTCACACACTGATTATAGTTATTAACTCTTTCTGAAATAAGAAACATATTTTAAGATAGGTTGAATCTTCCACTTTTTCATTAATAATATAACAAATGTAAATGATATTTTTCGTTTCATTTGATATAAAGTGTTCATCTGTGTATATTATATAACATAATAATTGATTGTTTATCACAGTAGGATCATGTGACTACCTTGCAAAGTATGATGCATTGATTGATGTGGATAGAGCAATATATGAAAGAAATATTGGTGTGTCGGCTTTTGTGAGTTCTTGCACAGCTGGAGGACAAGAGTTGAATGAAAGAAGAAGAAGAATAACAACAACAGTGATAGCAAGCTCGTCAGTCGGCATTGTATCAGGAGGTATGGTCATTGCAGGACTAGTACTTGCACCCGTCAGCTTCGGTGCATCTTTAGGTCTTAGTATCGCCGGAGGGGCTATTGGCGTGGGTTCCGGGGTTGCAGCAGGAACTGCAAGGACCGTTGAAGCTGTAAAACAGAACTCTAAACTAATGGATATCAAGGCGGAACAAGCCGAAATTCAGGCAAAGGAACAGAGAATATCTTCAATTCTTCAAAAAGTTGAAGAGTATTTTACAATAGAGATTGCAAATTCTAGAACGACGGATGCTGAAGGTCCCGGAATAAGCAGGCGCGGTTTTCTTGCTGTCGGAGCAGCTTTACGAGCTGGTCATAGTGTAGCAGGTATAGCTCTTGCAGCAGTTAGGTTAGGAACAGCTGCAACAGCTGTAGCGGCAGGTATTCTTGGCCTTTGTCTTTGGTATTTGATGTTGCATTTCTGGCAGAAGCAGCGCATAATAAACACCAAGGTGATATAACAAATGCTGGGGAACTGTTGCAAGATATGGCTGACACAGTTGATGTAAAATGCAAAATATTTAACGGTATACTTCGTGGAAATTGCGGCGGACACACACGACTTATTGAGTGGCCAGATTAATTGATTGAAATCAAGTGAATGAAACAAAATACGATTAGCATTGTTGTCATTTAGTATTTTTCTTACTCGATCTTTTTCTATCTTGTTATTGTTTTTGTTTACGTCTAATTTAAATGCATATTAAAGCAAGAATTAATTTGCTGGTTATGAAATTTGTTAGATAAAAGTTTGCAGAGAATAGAAGTGACCTTAAAATCAATGTGATATTTATAACTAAAACGTCACTTATCAACAATAACCTTGAAGGAAAAAGGCGATAAGAGTTATAATATCATATCCCTTTTGAAATATATTTCTTTTTTAAAATTTCTGTACGAAAGGCTTCTGTTATACTATCGGACTTTTGTGACATGAAATAACTAACTTTAGATTACAGAAACAAACTCACAATACTCTGGAGCTCTTCAACATCAGTTTATACGCCTATTGGATTTTACAAGAGTCCTCAACGATTGTATCTCTATACTATTCTAAAAAATATTTCGATTAAATATTTTAAGAATTGTGATCTACTAAAACATTGCATTACATATTAGTTATTGTTCAGAAATTTAATTATAATTTCTCGCATTCTTTTTCTTTCTTTTTTTTCTCAATTTAGTGCCAGCAATTAGTAAAATTGATACAGCTCTAGATCAATTATCTATTATACCTTAAAGACTTAGTGTAGTTGTTCAGCCGAATAGTTATAAAATGTATTTAATGTAATTCCATTTTGAGTTATCTTAAGGTCATATTTTTCTTTTGACACGGCACTTTAGAATTTCAAATATGAAATCAAAATGGTAAGATATAAATTATTACACAACATGAAATTATATTCATGTCAATATATTCTAGATGAATTTAAAAAAAGGTAATTTTGGTATTTTGAAACTGCTGAAATAACATACTAACCTATTTACCTACGTTTACGAAAAAAATAATGTTCACGTGATATGGTTGTTGCATCTAAATATGTGCGCATGTTCTAAAGATTAGTTGATTTATTGAATAAAGTATTAAATACACATTTGATGTTTTATCTTTTCATTTATTCATAATAGTTACTTATTTATTGTTTAACGGCGCATTAACACGGTATAAGTCATATGGCGCGGAAACAGGAAAGATTAATTTGGCAGCCCTTGGATGATATAAACTTCATAGCAAGACATGGAAACCATATTGTTATCTGCTAGAGCAATTTTCTTTAACAACTAGGGTTATTAAGTCAGCGTCGAAAAGGTTAGATAGTTTGAGCGGAAATTGCCAGATGACTTAAACCAGGTCGAATATTATTTACATAATAGCCGTTATAATACACTTGCCATTATAATAATAAAAAACAATACAAAAATAAATATAAAATTTTAAAGATATAAAGAAATATACAAGATGCATAAATAACAATGTAAACGTACAAACCCTCCTTACACATGGTATAAATGATTGATTAGTGGATAGTTCAATCGTGGACTGACTAAAAGCAGCTGCCTTCCAGATTCGTACGGAATGCAGTTAGGGCCATCACCTATGAATTGTTTGATCTGAAATGCGATACTCGACAGTACGATGATGAAAACGCGAAATCACGATAACGAAAACGCGATGATACGAAAGTACGATGATGATAATACGATAAACTGTCGTGTTTTCATCATCGTACTTTCGCGTTTTCACAATCGTAATATCGTGATTTCGCGTTTTCATCGATGATGAAAACACGACAGTACGATGACAGTACGATGATGAAAACGCGATAGTAGAATGGTGAAAACACGACAGTACGATAATACGATGATGAAAACGCGAAATCATGTAACTACTACGGTGAAAACGCGACAGTACAATGCTGAAAACACGATATTTTATCGCCTTTTCACCATTGTAGTTTCGTGATTTCGCGTTTTCACCATCGTACTATCGACTATCGCGTTTCAGATCAACTCATTCATAGGCGATGGCCCTAATGGCATTCCGTAGATTCGCGGTAATTTCATGAACTTTTAAAAATGTGTAATCCATGAACATCTTATAAAGTGAAGTATTAAAAAGAAGTTAACTTAGTCAAATGCAGCACTTGATATCCTCACAAAATACAAAGTACATTCTGCCAAATAGTATGTAACAATTTCGATGTGACAATCAAAATTGAATGTTACACTTTTCTAATACATTTGTTCATGTTTGATGCTTTGAAAATTAATTTTCTTCTTAAGAGATGTAAGAGTTTATGCACAAGTTGTATTATATTTAAGTATTATATGGTGGATTCATAGAACTTCGTATCTTTCATATCTTATCATAAATGAACACAACACAATAGAGGTAAAAAAAAGCCAAAAAAGTTTAATTAATTTAAAAATGTATTATTTCCTACGTAATGATTGGTACAAGCTGTATTAGTACAGAGCACAAATATTTCGTGCCAACTTATCTAAAGTAATGCAATGTTTGAAAATGTTACTAAGCATTTCGTCTAATATATGCCTAACCAATAAGCTATATTTGGGTGACTGAAAATACAATGTCTTTTGATAGCAAAATCATAAAGCACCTATATAACGGCGAAAAGTCTAAAACATTCATTATTTTGTGTAAGAATTGCACGAATTTATTGTAATGCAATTAAACGACTTGTTATAAAAATATAAAAACAGTTTTTATAAACCCTACAAGAGAAAATACAAGAATTAACTTGTCAATTTTTCGAAGAAATGCAGACCGGTATGTTAATTCTATAAACTAGAAATTATACGGATACCATCCCTACCAATTCCATAACGCCGACGATTGGTATATTTTTCGATAATTGTATTGTTTGCCCATGATATGATGACAGTGACGTCGACGTTGCAATTTATCTGTGCACTGAAGTTAACAACCAACCACTGAAAAGGTAAAAAGAGTCTTCAATAATCAAACATTACAGTAAGTTTTCTAATAAGAGGAGATTATCAGGATGCTGAACTTTGCTATGCCGTTGGCAAAGAATGAATGCAGTTAATCATTTATTTTATCCCGAGTTCAAGTTTCACAATATTGTTTTTCAATTTCATATTGGGCGTAAAAAATGTTCTTCCTATGACGGTTTCAATGTAGCTTATCATAAAGCTTTATAAAAAATAAACCGGTTATAATGAATCATTGTCCTGTATAGAAGTATTAGTACAGAGCACAAGTATGTATTGGCAAATAATCAAAAGATAATGCAGTATGTGTACATATACATGTATGCAGTCTCTATAAAATTCCTTTAGAAATGGCTTTACAATATATTATAGCCCTTTTGTCTATTTTCATGTATGCCTATTTGTAATGTTTCTGTTTTGAATGGAGTGTTAAATCAAGAAAAACTCAGACATTGTTTGCAAATTCTTGCAAAGCTTTTGATATGTTAATAGGGATAATGTATTGCACAAAATGATTGAATTGGGATTAAGGGGTAAGACTTTATATAAAAATGTGTCTATAAATAAGGGCTGTTAGTCATAGCTTAAGTTTTTAAATAGATGAATGATGAATTTACATGGACAAGGAAAATGTGTATCTTCTTTTATGTTTTCACTACATGTATTTATAAATGACAGAAAGATATTTCAAGATTTTTTTCTTCATAGCGGAGCAAATGGAATTCATGTTAGGATGTTTAAGATGCTTTAAGTATTATATGTTAATGACATTTTTATATTTGTAAGCTTAGCTGAAGACATTAAGTATTGTGTGAATATATTAAAAGATTATCGTAAAACTTAAAAAAAAGAAAGTAAATGTTTCAAAGATTAAAGAGGGGCATTTTCGCCCATTCTCAATAAAATAAAGCATTTGAGGTTGAAAAATATTAAAAATTTGATGTTGTCATTGTGTCATTTTTTATCGCTGAAGTAAATGTTTAGGGTATTTTGCAAGTTTGCCAGAAATATTTTGAACAAGAAACTATGATATAACAGGATGGCATTTATTTCGGTAATGACACTGTATTTCTTCGGTAACGTAGATTTCAGATCTAATAATGTAACATATTGGCTGCATATTAATAACAAATGTCTGTAAAATATATCAAAATCTGTAAATTCTCTATCTAGAGGGACTTTCTAACCCAGGAAAATTCAAAGAAGTTGGGTACCTTGCTAATTTTCAGTCAATTTCTTCAAAGTTAAATATTCGTAGAAAGCAAAAATAGTCAATTTTGAAAATGATTATTTTATGTCTTCATTCAAAGGATATATATCATATATAATATATGAGAGGTCGAATGCATACACAATTTTTGTATTAGCATTTTTTTTTCTCAAAATATTCAACTTTCCACTTTCTTAATATTTGGAAAATTTAGTACTAAACAGTTCGATATTTATCCCCATTTTATTATAGGATGTCACGTATGTTTCATTTTATTCAAATGCAAGTAAAGGTTGAGAAAACAATTTTATTTTTTGTAAAATAATTTATATTTATGGATATTATTTTAACATTATTATATATAGAATGAAATACGGCCAGTAAGCTCTTTGCAGAAACGAATTAGTTGTTGCTGAGAACATCAATATCTTGTAATATATTTTTAACATTTCTGCTGGTACATCAACATATTATTAACATATCTTTCCATTGTAAAAACAATTTTGTGTCTTCTTACATCTAATACAAGGTAACCGTTACTAACATGCATGCTAATCACAACTTTATCTTTAATTTTCAAAAATTGTTGAATTGTAAGTTGGAGTAACGTATGTTTCACACTCGCTTATTTATGAACTTTATCACGGAATTTAAACTTACATGTAAAATCGACTTTTTTATTTAGGAATCAAATGCACATCATTCTATTGTCATAAAAATGCGATTTTATGGTTTTATATATGCATGTGTAAACAATATAAAGTCTGTTTGATAAAAGTAACGTTTGTTTCACTGTGGTTACTTAAACAAGTAAAAACACGACCAAAGTTAACAAAATTTACTTACTAATGTCAAATGGAAGTTAATGTTGGTGTTATACGTGCTTTCTGACTTCAATTTCCCTTTTGATAAACTTACTTTAAAAAGTTGATAACGTATGTTTCTGTAACGTACGTTTCATTTTTACATTGAAAGTGGGTTAAAAATGACGCAAGACCGTTTAAGCCGCCATAATTTGTGGTTAATATATCAGAGTTACACACATGTTAATATTCTTTCTTGTTTGGATTCTTCTTTGAATGGATTGGCTCTTAAATAATGGTAACGTATGTTTCTTTTTAAAGTGCTGTTGAAAAGATTTGAATAAAAAATGAAAATTTCCGAAAATAGAATGATATTTGAGAGGCTGCAAGCTTATTTTTACTTATAATTATATATATGCTGTATTATTAAGCATGCATCGATTCAATTATGTAATTTGGGTTTCACTTCTTATTGTTTTAGGTTTGTCACTATTTATTTATATGCATTTGGCGACATTTGATTATTCATTATACCAATGAGATTTTAACAGTCAAATATAATTTTTACCAATAATCAAAGTGCATATACACACAGCAATGACTAATTGCACATGTTTCGTTTATTCTGGAACTTATTTTTCTGAAACACAATTTCAAAGTTGAAAATTCTAGGTGGCGACAGTAACGTATGTTACATTTTAGGGCATTAATGGTACTTGTAAAAGAAAAATAACAGACAGAAATGTAAAACTGAGAGTGTCCCTATTAGACAAAGTGGCAGCCACCTTTCTAACGACATTTTGACCTCAAGAAAAACCTTCGTATAAGAGCTACCCAGTGGAACATCAAATGCTGTGTTTTATTGAGAATGAGCGTTTACCTAACATATTACGTTTCTTTTTTTATTGTGAGCATGTAGCAATTGTTAATAGATATTCATTTATGAACAGCCACGCGAGGAATAACAAACTATCAAATTGTGTTTAATGGCCATACCATATGTTGTATTTTCAGGGTGTAAACATAACATCTAATATAAACATGTGTGTACCATTTTATTCAGTAACAATCTATATTAACACCGTCTATGGGCTATGTCTAAATACATAACTTTCCTAGCATGATGACATACAATTAACTAGGATATTTCACCATACTATAAGGTATGGCCTCTATTTATTGTTTTAACCAACAATACTTAAACATGTGCAAAGAATAGTACATACATCAATATTATGCAATTTAATACAATATAGAAAATACACATGTAGGAATAATAATTAATCGAATTCTACTATAATAGTAAGAAATGTGAGGGTTTCGTAAGAAAAGCGCACTGAAACATGTGCAAAGAATAGTACATACATCAATATTATGCAAATTAATACAATATAGAAAATACACATGTAGAATTAATAATAAATCGAATTCTACTATAATAGTAAGAAATGCGAGGGGTTCATAAGAAAAACGCCCCCTTACATAATTATTAACATTACAAGTGTTACAGAAAGAACTGCATGTATATAAAAGTAAATATTGCCTATCTTTCTAACAATCACTGAAATATGTGGGTTACACTGAGACCCTTAAAATTTGTTGTGGTGAAGGGGGTGGAGGAGGGTAAAATTTTTGCTTCCTCTTTCTACGCTTCTTAGTAATTGCTAACTGGTTCAAAACAATTTTATGTAGGGCTAATATCCGTTCAGCCGTTTCTACGAACGGCTAAAACCCGTACCTCCCGTGGCGGCGCATAAAGTTCGCTGATGCTATTCGGCATAGCTTATATTTACGTGTAGTCTTTAATGTGTTGGGTCTCTTACAACGGCAAAGAAACATCGGTTTGGTGTTAAATCACTTATATTTATCCCAAATAAAATTGGATTTATTTGATGAACTTGTATCGCTTATTAAAATTGATATTGTAACGATGTATTTGGTTTTACTGAGGATATGACAATTGAAAGAATTCATCTACTGTTACAGTTTTGTGAGACATTAGTAGGTATAAAAACAGAACAGAATGCTTTTATTTTATTTTGATCTGGGAAAAATAAGTTAAATATTTACTTTTTTAAATTATTACGTTTTAGACAAAAAAATCCAAATAGAGTATTACAAAAAAGTGACGTTCATCATTAAAAGATTGTTATTTACACTGAATTTTTATGATGCTTGGTTGCATCAAAGTGTTAGAAATGCTGATTTAATTTCATATGTTGTAAATAAAGAATAAAGGACAGTTTTTTTAATTATCTGGACAATTATTTTAACAACGGCCCGGGAAATGAACCGCTTGCTCGTAGGCTCGAATCTGGAGTTTCAGTCCTTTTCTTAGCTTACAGTATATTTTAAGGGGGCTCTTATTTCACCTTTTTTGTTTTTGACACATTTAAGATGAACACAGGGTTTTTGTCAATCAGCCCTTCGATCGTAGCAGTTGTTTGATGCTTTTGTGGGATCTGTCTTAAACTATGCATGTCCGGTTTGGGGTTTCACTAAGTCTAAGGAGATAAACGTGTACATCTCAAATACTGTAAAGCGATTTTGGGCGTTATGTTCATTACAAGTAACGTGTCGGTCTATGGGGAATTAGGGAGGTATCAGTTATTTATTACTAGTACTAGGTTTACACATACATGTATAATAAAATATTGGTTTAAATTACTGAATACGGATAACATTATATTAAGATCAATTTAGATAATGCGTGACAAATTTGAAAATGACACAAATAACTGGCCATGTGAAATTAAAAAACTGCTTGCCGAAATATGGAATTTTCCCAACAGTGTTTGTGGTGAAACAGTTCATCAAGGACTTATCGATTGTTACTTACAAGAATAGCAAGTAGATACATCTTGTAATGGTGTGCTCAGATGTAAAAGGACAGTTCTGTTTTAAATTATATATTTAGACAAGATCAATAGTAAATCATTAAGAAGCACTCTTACACGCTTTCGAGTGTCCTCTCACAGGCTTAGAATTGAGTCCGGAAGGTATGGTCGAGGCCTTGTTGAACGACACAAAAGAACATGTCAATTCTGTAATGCTAACGAGATTGAAGACGAGTATCATTTTGTTTTAAAATGCAGTGCTTATGAAAATCTACGTAGCCAATATATTGAGCGTTATTTGTACATTTGGCCTAATATGGCCAAATTTATAGAACCACTGCAATCTAAAAGCCATAAGGTACTTACAAACTTATGTTATTATCTAAAAAAGGCATTTGATAACTCTAGACATCTTCAATAGTATTATAATGCTGTTGATAATATATACTGTGACGTTATTTTTTTATATTATATAAATATTTTGTGAAACAAATTCGATTAAAAGCGAAGTTTTAGTTTGTTCTCTGCTTAATTTAGTACTCTTCATTATTTATTTACAGAAGTAATTTATTGATATAAATATATAATTGATAATGGAGTTTTGTCACTATATGTGATGTATTGCATTGTATGTATTAAATATCCCATTGCTCAATATTGTATTGTTTGGTTTGTTTTCTTTCTTTATGTGTTTATTTTTCCTATATTGTAAAATATGTTACCTAAAATTATATTTCAAAATGCTTGTAAATACGATGTACCTATGTGTGTACAAGTTACGAAACAAATTCTGTTCTGTTCTGGTCATATTTTTCTTCCCAGGTCCGATACTCGTGCCTGTGGTATAGATATTAAATAAATAAAGAATATATAATACTATATGCATTCTGTTTAGTATATTATTGCACATAGCTGAAAATACATTAATGAATCAATCGAAGCCATACTAGTATAACGACAATAAAAGGCAGTATTTACCTGACATTTATTCGGATTTGGTTAAAATTGTACATCGATGGACATTTGTTCATTGATTATGCTTGTCACACATGTTTTCATTCATACTTTTACCGAACAAAGACTTTATTTTTCATTAGATGTCAAATATAAACATTCTCTACACATTATCAAAGATTACAACCTCTTTTATGTTTGCATCTCAAACCACGCGGTAATTTACATCTAAAACCACGTGGTAGAATTACTTTCAATCCGTATTAAATCCGAGGTTATTATGAATAATAGCCGAGATGTTCCGATTGCTTTTCATGAAAAGCAAGATTAAAATCCTGTACAAAATGTAATTGCAAATATTGCTATACAAACGTTTAATTTTCCGAAAACAACGACAATATGTGCCTGAACGCCCATTGCACTCAACATCTAAAACATATTTTATTTTTCGACTTTCGAGTGTAAACTGCGAGAACTACATAGTAAATAACAACTTGGCCGTACTACAGTATGTAATAGAATTGATTTGCATAGTATTTACAGACCCGGGTGGCGATTTGAAGATCGAGAGAGCGTTGCGACTGTGGTTTTTAAAAAAGTCACCCAGGTCTGTAAGTACTATGCAGACCTATTCCGAGTGCAATAACTATCTTACCTACATGCTCTTTTGTTTTTCTATCCACACATCAGTTTTTAACTTATTATCTATTTATATTACTCACAAGAAACCTATTACACATGTACTGTTCATTCCGTTGATATGTCTGGACTTATCGATAATACATGCAAGTACATGTATTAGTATGAAAAAAAACTTTTAATTTCAGTGTTTTTTATCGTATGGTCCCTCGGGATCATTGATTCAAGCTCTTTTAAGTGTTGAAAATTGAGTAATACACTGTTTCATTATCCCTCATATGCAGGCTCAATTGGGCCGAGTTAGTTATTTTCATGTAATTTTGCTATTTCTTATGCTTCCAATAGATCACTTTTGTCTAGTTATTTTTACACAATTGCCTTTTTCAAGTAATACGGATATGGACTGAATTTAAGAGGACTGAAAGCGAACTATGTGCGAAATTTAAAATGTAATCAGGTGTAATGTAAATAAAAAGCAATCGTTGTTCAAAATTTAACGACTTTAAAATTTAAAAGACCAATTGAATTTTAATGAGAAATTTGAACTTAGCTTTTATAACCAATGAAATCTCAAATTATATTTTTGTAAAGCTAATGAAAATTGATACTTAATGTTATATGACCGTGAATCAATATTAGTGTTTTAATCTATTAAAATTGCAATTGAAAATGTATATTATGTACAATTTTTATACAGAACAGAACAGAACAGAACATTTATTTCACTTGTACATCATGTACATCGTGCACATAAATAACATATTTACACAACACAATTATAGTCACACAATCTATATAAAACAATACAAATGTTATATCAACCAATGAGTTATTAAGAGGATGATTATGATTATACATTTTGACTCATTTGTTTATTTCTACGATTAAAAGCAATCTTACTAAATTTACAAAGTTTAACAAGAGTATCTTTTTCCCTGCAATTTAACAATTCGATAAGTTTATGCATATTTGGTCTGATATAATAATATCGATCAATATATAACCGTCGTATATCATTAAAACATGGACATTTAAATACAAAGTGGAATTCGTCATCGATGTCTCTTGTATCACAGAAAAGACATACTCGTTCATTTCTGGGTAATCTATTAATTCCATACCTATTTGTTTGTACCCGTAATGAATGAGCTGACACTCTTAGTTTTACTAAATAGGTTCTTAAATCAAAAGGTAATAGATCAAGATACCTTTCATATTCAAATTTTTCTTTAAGATGGTGATAAAGGTTTAACATTGTGCTACCTGACTTATTACTATGCCAACCTTGCAAGAAACAATCTATTAACTGCTGTCTAAAAATACTTAAAAACGGCTTTTCTTTAACAAATTGAGGATTATCAAAAACATAATTATATCCATTTTCACACAATAATTTTTTTACATTTGAGACCCAATTCTTTTTACCATTTATACAATCATTATATGACATGTTATATACAGTTTTCAAAATTATATTATCTGTACTGTTAAGTTTAAGCCAAAATTTTAATATTCTAATATATCTCGAAATATACAAAGGATATCGACCCAATTCACCATAAACTGCAACATTAGGAGTCGACATTTTAACAAAAAGAATTTTCTTACAAAATTTAAGGTGAATTCTTTCGATTTCTTTTGATTTTGTAAACCCCCATATTTCACTTGAATAATTTAGTACTGATCCGACAAAAGAATCAAAAAGTTGACAAAGAATTTTAGGTTTCATTTTATATTTTTGACATTTAACTAATAAAACATTCATTGATTTCAAAGCTTTACCGACCAGTTGTTGTTGATTTAATGCAAAACTTCCCGTATAATTAAAAACAGTTCCTAAATAGTTAAAATCATTTACAACTTCCAAAATTGTCCCATTATACACAAAAGTCTCATTATTTCTAAGTCCCCCACGTTTGCGAAATACCATAACTTTGGTTTTTTGTACATTGACTTCAAGACTCCATAGTTTGCAATACTCAGAAAGTAATATAAGATTAGTGTTAATTTCATCCGGAGTCTTCCCAAGAATAACCATATCATCTGCAAACAAAAGTAGAATAAGAATAATATCATCAATATTTACACCTGAATTTATATCATCTTGCAAAAATAACTCTAAGTCTTCAACAAATAGTGAAAATAATACTGGTGAAATTACCTCCCCTTGTCTTAAACCAACAGCATATTTGAAAAACTCAGAGTACGAATTACACGACCGAACACATGATTTTTACTTTTTCATACATGTCCTTAATTATTCTCAAAATTTTACCGTTAACCCCATGCTTATACAATTTAAGCCATAATGCATTTCTATATATACAATCATATGCCATTTTTAAATCAACAAAAACACAATATAATCTTTTATTTTCATTTAAATATTTTTGAACCAAATTATGCAAAATAAACAAGGCATCAGTTGTCGAATAGCCTTTTCTGAATCCAAACTGCGCATCTGATATGGTATTATTCTCATTACAATATTTAACAATTCTATTATTTAGTATTGTCGTAAATAATTTCGACAGACAACTTACTAAAGTAATGCCTCTATAATTTTTAACATTGTTTTTATCTCCTTTCTTGTGCAATGGTACAATAACCCCTTCAGTCCATCTTTCAGGAAAAAAACCGCTATCAAAAATACAATTAAAAATATCACATATATGCGCTGCCAGTATATCTACAGTTTCAATAAAATATTCATTCAGCAAAAAATCGTTTCCGCAGGATTTATCACGCTTTAAAGATTTAACAGCGATTAAAATTTCGTTAATAGTAATTGAACTATTCAAAACGTCAGTGTTATCATCATTTTCTAAATTTGAGTTAAAATTATGATTTGTAGAAAAATCTTCTGCTTCAATATTTTCATTTTGAAAAATATCATTACTTACTTCTGAAAAATATTTGTAAAAAGATTCAAGCGATATATCTATGTCATTATTCTTTTTTTTAGCTTTAAAATAATTCCAAAAATCTTTAGGCCTTCGAAAACGTAAATTTTCGATATCAGATACTTTTTTTATTTCAAATATTTTCTTCTTTTTCTTAACTATTTGTTTATATCTGCTTTTGAGCATCAAAAACTGCTCTCTACTATAGTCAGAGTTACATCTTTTAAAGACACGCTGAGCTTCTATATACCTTTGCCTTGCATGTTTACATTCAAGGTCAAACCATTCTTTATCATTGGTTCGATTATCAACAAAATGTACATCGCGTCGATTTGACACATAACGTGTAAACAGAGGGTCAGCTACCTGACGAACCGTATCGGTGAATTCATTTAAAATGTTATTTACAGAAGCTCTATCTTGAATGTACATATCCTCCGTTAATCGGTTAAATTGCGGTAAACAACCAATAATACCTGAACGAAATTCAGATTTAAATTCGTCTGACCATCTAATTTTCATAAATCCTGAATTATTTACTTCCTCGGGCATTGCATTACAGTTTATATTAACGGAAATCGGACAATGGTCGCTCCATTCATTGAAGTCGTGTACTTTGAAATCACTAATATTTACAAAATCACGCTCTTTCGCGAGTAGATAGTCAATTAATGATGCCCCTTGACGCGATACAAATGTAAACGCACCAATACCATAGTCATTACTGATCCGACCGTTAGCTATTCGACAGCACGTAGATTTGCATAAGTCAAGAAGTTTTATTCCGTTAGAATTACACGTTTTATCACAGGAGGCCCTGACGGAGGATATATCGGGAATATAATCATCATTATCTATAGACTTAATAGCAGTATCACATATAATATAATCCGCCTTAAGACCTACCCGACTATTTCAATCGCCGATCAAAAACACAGACCCTTCATTTTCAAACTCACAAATATCATTCTGAATTTCATCAAATAAATCTAAGTTATATACATTATAAAATGGTGATCCTTCAGGCCACATGTAAACCCCACACAAATATATATCATTTTCTATATTAAAAAAAAACTTATCTATCTTTAACCAGATTACAGAATCGTGATTATTTCAAAAAACTGAAATACCTTATTTTAAATTGTCTTTAACATAAATAACAACGCCTCCGCTACATCTTTTAGCATTTCGATGCTGATATTTTCGATAAAAATTATATGATACATAACCTTCAATATCTACAATACTTTTAGAATTTGTCCACGCTTCAAACAAAAATATCACATCATTTTTGTCAATAATATCTACAAATCCTTGACATTCTTTTTTCACGTTCGTCAGTCCGTTAACGTTCCACGCCAACACGTTCAAACCACCCCCTTCGTGGTCCTAGCTTCGTTCATCGCGCTGCGCCTTTCCGTTTACATATAAAGTATCATATGAGATCCAAGCATTATGACCGTTCCGCTTCGCTTCCTTCATCTTTGGCACCAATTTTCGCCTCTTAGCAATAATTTCCTAGGAGAATTGTCCATGAACTTAATTTTTGGCTTTATCTCAAGTTTTCCATTGTTTTCGAACTAATTCTCTTTCTTTGAATTATGTAAATTTTGCAACGATATTTCTTGTTCTACCTGATATTTTATTCCACATCCGATGTCCTCTCTCAAACGCCATCCTCTCCACCTGCTCTTTAGCTATCTTTATAGATTGCTCCAAAAATCTCTTAACTTTTGCTCCGTATTTTCCAGTACCCCTGACGGGCTTTCGTCGGAGTTCGCAAATACTAGGTTATTCCGCATTGACTGCGGTTGTAAATATACAATATCATCTTTTAGAGCATTGTTGTCTCTTTGCATTGAAATTAGTTTATCATTCATTAGGCCTAAATTGAAATCGGAACTTTCTGCCTTTTCCTCAACAACCATGAATCTTTCTTCAATTTTTTTATTTTGGTCTTGGATATTTGTCCACACTTTGTTTATTTTTTTTCAAAATTATTTACTTTTTGCTCCAGAACATCTAGTTTATCTAACTTTTTTTCCATTTTACAAATTTTTTTCATCTATCTTTTTCAAATAAATTAACAAATCTGCATTTGTGGGCGAACATGTTTCACCAATAGCATTTATATCATGTCCCGTATTAGTGGGTGGGGTATGCACTGTTGCCATATTTCCGTTAATTGACGATTTTTCATTTATCACACTGTCTCTACTCTGATTTAAACTATCTTCTGTATCACTTCTGTCATTAAATAGCACAGAATTCGCCGTTTTTAGAATACTACTGACACAAACCTGCTCTGGCGAAGTTGCATATCTTCCCGCCTTACATATACTGTCATTATTGTCACTGTTATCACTCTTTTTACGCTTATTCTTTTGTTTTCTACCCATCGAGCATTTTTAACACTCAACACTTAAGTATCCATTAAAAGATATAACATATTAAATCATTTTTATCCATATACATTTCACATTTTTAAAATATTTTTTTCTCCGCCAAAAATATCTGTTTACACTTGAAATCACGTGACCTATCTTTATAAGATGTTATATTTGAAGCATGCTGAAAGAGCTATATTAAACTCTTCATACAATTTTAAGGTCATTTTGCAAAGAACAAATATGTAAGTCTTAAAAGAGATTCTTGAATTGATATTTGTATGTATAAACTTTTAACAGATTTTAGCTTTATAATGGTAAACGGTCAGATTTTGATTGAAAAAGTTAAATGTATGGTTTAAATAACATTTTCAAACAGCTAATGCAAATAGCGCTGTATATTTAGCAGTAAGTTATGTAAACACGCTGACGTTAGAAATGTCGAAAGTTATTTATTTTACCGCGTGATGTTATACCTTTCAAAATAACCGATTATTTCCACTACAAAAGAATCGCTCTGTTTCGTCCTATATCAATATTGCGGACAATGCAAACATAAACATTTAAGCCTCTTTCAGAATATCATAATACTGATAGCTTTTAACAAGAGGCGATTCAGTAACAGTACGATTGTTTGTATACATTAATCAAATCATAAACACTGTCAGTTCATTAGTGAGGAAAGTCACGTGCCACGAACCGCTGGACCAATCAGGATCGATTTTTCAAACTAGATTCTCGGAATGAAAGTCAGCTTCATAATTGAACGCTCTTGTAAAGTGATATGTGATTTAAATAATTTGTGGAGATGACATAGATAACAAAAAGAGACAAGGATTATATCTGAAATTATTCATGGAATATTCACACACATTTCGTTTGATATTTGTAAGTAATTGAAATATAATGATATCTTTTTTATTAAAAATATAATGATATAATTTAGTTGTAAAATTGCACTAGCAACAGTATTTTTTCACAAGCTTCATTTTCAAATTGTATTTTATTATTTTGAAGATTATTTTATTCTTTTTAACTTCATGTCAGATTTAATGCTTAGATAACAAAACAATATAATTCTAATTACATTTGTTATCAATAGAATATGTTTTAAATAAATGTAAGTAACATGAATGTTATCATTAATTACATTTATTTAAAATAAAATGCAACTGTCATATTGACAATCATCTCAACCTTTACCCTGTTGTCAACATTAGACTCTTCCCATGCGACCAGTTCTGACCAACATCAGCCGGCACATATGTGCCGTCTAGATACAGTCTGCATTGTTCGCTATTTACTCAGTATATATATTTTCAATTGCCCCTAAAAATGATGAATGGTTATGTCCAGATTGAATGATGAGCAAGTCCATTTATCGTAGTAAGGGTTAATTGTATATAAAGTTCTATTTTTATATTCATCTTACTATTCTTGACACAGTTAGGCTAATTGTCATGTATTTTATCAATCCCCATCTTTCAATAGAGCTCATTATAACATATTCATTAAAGGTTTATACCTGCATATAGGCAATATGTATCTATGTTTGACATTGTTTCTATAAAATATTTGTGCATTTCGGATTTGCAATCCTATCATATTCTATATATGTAACATCTTTCACGAAAATATCGACATATACTTACTTATATTATTGAATTTGTCGGTACTCTTATCTCGTTTTAAATGTATCTATTTTTTCTGAGGTATCTATTCGAACTTGTACCATAATTCAGTGTTATCTTTATCTACTTTATTTATTAAAGGGTATAAATCTTTATCTTATGAAATATTTTCATAAAATTTATCAACAGGAAAACTATATTGGTGCCACTATTATATGGCTGGTTCCCAAAAAAGTTGTAACATAGAATGTCTCGAATAAACAGAATAATATGTTCCGACACAAAATATTATTTTGCTATTTAAAGTAGGTTTTATCCGTTTAGCAATGATTTTATGCATGTACCACTCGCTTTAACCTTTTCCCTTATATAAGCGTGTTTCGACGGCTTTTTGCCCCCCCCCCCCTTTTGAGGCCTCAAACAGTGAAAAAATGTCCTATTTAGACCCCAAACACTGTTTTTCGTTTGAGAAATGTTGTTAAAAAAAGTGACCATTTTTTCGGCGCCGTCCCCCATCCAAATAATACATCAGGGGGTTGCCAGAAGGGGATGTGCCCCCTTCTGTTTGGGGGGTTTGAAGGGGGGCGGAGTCCCCCTCATCGCCAAGAAAATTTTGGACTTGTGAGAGGCTTAAAATGACCCCAGGTTGATCATAAAGTAACGTGTAACCAACGCTGAAAAGCCTTTGACTCTATCTCAATCCATTGAGAAGTTGCAGCACTTTGAAATAAATTTTGATGGAAAAAATCGAGGCAAAATAGTGATTTTTGGCAATTTTGAGATGTCCCCTCGTTGCCATGGTAACAGGAAATTTAAGACTGAGCATGTCGTTACAAAGGCAATGGTCCAGTCAACATTTGTGCCAAGTTTGATTAGTATTGAAGCATTTTTCATAGTTTCATAGCAGTTTGAACTTGTAAGAGGAGGCTTTTCAGTTAAAATGGCCATTTTTCACGATATGCTCATGGGGGAAAGGGTTAACTAAAAAAATATAAATGTTACAAAACAACAATTTTTCACCAAAATTAGGTAAAAGAGCACATGTTTACATGGAAAAACTAGATTTTGGGTGATTCCAAGGTTTTTCATCATTTTTTGTTAACCTTTTCCCTTATATAAGCGTGTTTCGACGGCTTTTTGCCCCCCCCCCCCTTTTGAGGCCTCAAACAGTGAAAAAATGTCCTATTTAGACCCCAAACACTGTTTTTCGTTTGAGAAATGTTGTTAAAAAAAGTGACCATTTTTTCGGCGCCGTCCCCCATCCAAATAATACATCAGGGGGTTGCCAGAAGGGGGATGTGCCCCCTTCTGTTTGGGGGGGTTTGAAGGGGGGCGGAGTCCCCCTCATCGCCAAGAAAATTTTGGACTTGTGAGAGGCTTAAAATGACCCCAGGTTGATCATAAAGTAACGTGTAACCAACGCTGAAAAGCCTTTGACTCTATCTCAATCCATTGAGAAGTTGCAGCACTTTGAAATAAATTTTGATGGAAAAAATCGAGGCAAAATAGTGATTTTTGGCAATTTTGAGATGTCCCCTCGTTGCCATGGTAACAGGAAATTTAAGACTGAGCATGTCGTTACAAAGGCAATGGTCCAGTCAACATTTGTGCCAAGTTTGATTAGTATTGAAGCATTTTTCATAGTTTCATAGCAGTTTGAACTTGTAAGAGGAGGCTTTTCAGTTAAAATGGCCATTTTTCACGATATGCTCATGGGGGAAAGGGTTAACTAAAAAAATATAAATGTTACAAAACAACAATTTTTCACCAAAATTAGGTAAAAGAGCACATGTTTACATGGAAAAACTAGATTTTGGGTGATTCCAAGGTTTTTCATCATTTTTTGTTAACCTTTTCCCTTATATAAGCGTGTTTCGACGGCTTTTTGCCCCCCCCCCCTTTTGGGGCCTCAAACAGTGAAAAAATGCCCTATTTAGACCCCAAACACTATTTTTCGTTGGAGAAATGTTGTTAAAAAAAGTGACCATTTTTTCGGCGCCGTCCCCCATCCAAATAATACATCAGGGGTTGCCAGAAGGGGGATGTGCCCCCTTCTGTTTGGGGGGTTTGAAGGGGGGCGGAGTCCCCCTCATCGCCAAGAAAATTTTGGACTTGTGAGAGGCTTAAAATGACCCCAGGTTGATCATAAAGTAACGTGTAACCAACGCTGAAAAGCCTTTGACTCTATCTCAATCCATTGAGAAGTTGCAAGCACTTTGAAATAAATTTTGATGGAAAAAATCGAGGCAAAATAGTGATTTTTGGCAATTTTGAGATGTCCCCTCGTTGCCATGGTAACAGGAAATTTAAGACTGAGCATGTCGTTACAAAGGCAATGGTCCAGTCAACATTTGTGCCAAGTTTGATTAGTATTGAAGCATTTTTCATAGTTTCATAGCAGTTTGAACTTGTAAGAGGAGGCTTTTCAGTTAAAATGGCCATTTTTCACGATATGCTCATGGGGGAAAGGGTTAACTAAAAAAATATAAATGTTACAAAACAACAATTTTTCACCAAAATTAGGTAAAAGAGCACATGTTTACATGGAAAAACTAGATTTTGGGTGATTCCAAGGTTTTTCATCATTTTTTGTTAACCTTTTCCCTTATATAAGCGTGTTTCGACGGCTTTTTGCCCCCCCCCCCCTTTTGAGGCCTCAAACAGTGAAAAAATGTCCTATTTAGACCCCAAACACTGTTTTTCGTTTGAGAAATGTTGTTAAAAAAAGTGACCATTTTTTCGGCGCCGTCCCCCATCCAAATAATACATCAGGGGGTTGCCAGAAGGGGGATGTGCCCCCTTCTGTTTGGGGGGTTTGAAGGGGGGCGGAGTCCCCCATCGCCAAGAAAATTTTGGACTTGTGAGAGGCTTAAAATGACCCCAGGTTGATCATAAAGTAACGTGTAACCAACGCTGAAAAGCCTTTGACTCTATCTCAATCCATTGAGAAGTTGCAGCACTTTGAAATAAATTTTGATGGAAAAAATCGAGGCAAAATAGTGATTTTTGGCAATTTTGAGATGTCCCCTCGTTGCCATGGTAACAGGAAATTTAAGACTGAGCATGTCGTTACAAAGGCAATGGTCCAGTCAACATTTGTGCCAAGTTTGATTAGTATTGAAGCATTTTTCATAGTTTCATAGCAGTTTGAACTTGTAAGAGGAGGCTTTTCAGTTAAAATGGCCATTTTTCACGATATGCTCATGGGGGAAAGGGTTAAGGCAATTAAATGCCATTTTTATTTCATACAAACATTTTGGAAGTACTCTTTTTTAAAATCCAAACAATGTTTTTTTGCATCAGAGATATAGCTTTACACACTTTAACGATAAAAAGAAAGTATACATAATGCTAATAATCTTTTATTTTCATCAAAAATCAAATTTACCCCACATATTAAAATTAAATACAAAAAGCGAGATAGTTAAACATTAATTGGGTTTCAAAAAAAATATGTGTAACAGATACTTTAATACTTTAATACTTTAAAATTTAATAAAAAGTTATATATTTTTGTTTATATAGTGATAGCTTTTTTTTATGAAGATGATGACATCATGACAATAATGATGATGATAAATTTATGATGCTGCCGCTGATGATGATGGTATTATTTTGTTATCATTATTTTGTTATTATCATTATTATTATGATGATGATGATGATGATGATGATGATGATGATGGCGTAGAGGGTTACTAATCTGTTATCCATTCAGACATAATATTTAAGAAATGTGCGTAGTTAGAAAAAAGCAAATAAGTGACACACAATTTAACTTTTACTACAGATGTCATTTCTCATGATTTATATTTTAATGGTATACTGCGACAAACATCAATTCTGTTTTAATTGATATTGTAATAAACGGAGCGGTTTGATAAAAGAGATAACGAGGTTGACTTTGTGGTATAAATAGGTTTTGTAAGAGACTATAAAAGTGCATGAATCATTAAAATATAAATCAATTATTAAACAGGCATCAGAGAATAATAGATAAATAGCATAAAAACCCTTTGATGACAAACAGCAATACAGTGGTTTGCCTAATTTGAATAAAAGTATTGGTTATGTCAACTTTCGATTATATTTTGGGTCATGAAAAAGGTAAATGTGTTGTAAAATAAAAATTTGCAAAACAATTATTTAACTAACTTAATATGTCATTTGAATTTAACGCATATTTCTTGTTGTTGAGAAAAGGTTTTACGGACCGATTGTCATTTTATAATTAAAAAAAAAGTTTGTTCTTCTGGATTAAACGCCGATTTTTAACGTCATATTTTGGCGATCGATCAAGTTGACCAGGTTTTCTGGATAACTAACCTATAATCACCAAATTCTTCGCAAGTGACCGATAAAAAATCCGTAATCAAAATTTACATTAAGCAGTTGCTGCGCACATGGCAGAGAAACGATGGTGGCTGCTGTCATAAAATTGGTGTCATTATTACATTTTATTTGCTTTAAAGCTTCAATGAAAAGTAGTAATTTCCATTCTCATAAAAACAGTCCTTGCTTAAGCTATAGAACAAACTACAAAGTTGTTACACTTTTGATTATAATGCTTTATTTGCATGTACTTTAAAGGCAACTTAAACGTTTCCTTTACTGTTGTAAGTAATAGAAAGAGCACCGAAACACGAGGCTATCTGATTTGTACGAGGGGGCGTAGCCCCCGAGTATAAATCAGATTGCCGAGTGTTTTGGTGTTCTTTCTCTTTTGTATCATAGTCAAATATAAAAGCACGTTCCCTGTTGTCACAATATGAAACCCCGGCAAAAATGAACCAATGAACGAACATCTGAATATGACATTTCTGTCGCTTTCCCTTTCTCTGCCGTCACAATATGTAAACCCCAGCAAAAATGAGCCAATCAATGGGCATGCTCTGGAGTGCGGGTAACTAATACCCGCACTCCAGTTAACGCACTGTGCATGTATATGTATACGATTTAACCCTGACACATTTTCAACAGAAAGGTCTCCGAACTATGATACAATAAAATCATATACCTAAACTTTATTATCAATATTTGGCTCAAGAGACACAAAAACAACAACAACAAAAACCGGCTCTAATTTTATTTGCTTTTAATTTTCTTCCTTTTTCAGCAATTTACATGATATTGAAGATTGTCATTTAATTCTATTGTATAACTTTAAAAGCTTATGGAAATATATCATCGGTGAAATGAGAGGCAATTTTACGCCGTGTTGCATTAATTATTGGCATAGTTTTGTTTGTCATGTAACTGTACGAGGTATATACAATAACAAAATTAATTCTGTTTTCAAAGGATAGACGCGGGATGATATCGTTTGTCATATCGATATTTCTGTATAGGAAGTTAAATAGAATGTGATTAATTCATTTGAATTTTTTTTGCAGTTGTATTATACAATGTCTAGTAAGTAGGGTATATTTCCCCGTATACAGCATGTATGAAATCTAAAAAGATATACCCTGTTTCACGTTTTTATATTTACTAATGCAAGACGGAACACCGGAGTTCTACAGCAAGCGAAAATGTTAAATTCGTCAAACGACATAAACAGTTCGGAGTAAGGTTAAACCAATGTATCCCGCTCTCGATAGTACACAATGTAATTTGACACAACTTTTAAGTTATCATAACAAAACCCCTACCCCATTAAAGTTAGTAAATAGACCTAAAAAAAAATTCTTATAAACTAAAATAAAATTTTAAAGGTTTTTTTACTTTTTTTAAAATTTTTTATTTTTTTTTAAATTTTTATTTTTTTTTTTTTTTATTTTTTTTTAATTATATTTTATTTTTATTAATTTTAAATTTTTATTTTTTTATTTTTATTTTTTTCAATCATTATTATCATCATCACTCATGTTAGCAGACGAATGACTATCCATTAGACTAAATTTAAAGAAATGTGCTTAAATTTGGGAAAAAAAAATGAGTGACACACAAATAATTTTTTACTACAGATGTTTTTCTTATCGTTTATATTTTAAGGGTTTTATACTGGACCAAAAAACAGTTCTTTTTAATTGATTTTGAAATTTAATGGGCGGTTGTTTAAAAAGGTAACGAGGTTGACTTTGGTAAAAAAGGGTTTTGTAAGGATTAAAAGTGCAGAACAAAAAAAAATTTAAATCAATTTTTAAAAACAGGCATAGAGAATAAAAATAAAATAGCTTTTAAAAAACCCCTTTGATGACAAACAGCAATACAGTGGTTTGCCTAATTTGAATAAAAGTATTGGTTATGTCAACTTTCGATTATATTTTGGGTCATGAAAAAGGTATATGTGCTTTTTGAAAATAAAAATTTGTAAAACAATTATTTAACTAACTTAATATAACATTTGAATTTAACGCATATTTTTTGTTGTTGAGAAAAGTTTTTCCGGACAGATTGTCATTTTATAATTAAAAAAAAAATGTTTGTCCTTCTGGATTAAACGCCGATTTTTAACGTCAAATTTTGCGATCGATCCATTTGACTAGGTCTTTTTGGATAACTAACCTAAAATCATCAAATTCTTCGCAAGTGACCGATCAAAAATCCGTAATTAAAATTTACATTAAGCAGTTGTTGCGCACATGGCAGAGAGAAGATGGTGGATTATTACATTTTATTTGCTTTAAAGCTTCAATGAAAAGTAGTAATTTCCATTCTCATAAAAAACAGTCCTTGCTTAAGCTATAGAACAAACTACAAAGTTGTTACACTTTTGATTATAATGCTTTATGTACATGTACTTTTACGGCAACTTAAACGTTTCCTTTACTGTTGTAATACACTCATGTACTTAACCTTTACTACATGTATCAATATTTAGCTAAAACACACAAAAACAACAACAACAAAAACCGGCTCTAATTTTATTTGCTTTTAATTTTCTTCCTTTTTCAGCAATTTACATGATATTGAAGATTGTCATTTTATTCTATTTATTTAACTTTAAAAAAACTTTTGGAAATATAAATCGGGTTTAAAAGAGAGGGGAATTTTTCCCGTGTTTTTCATTAATTTTATTGGAATAGTTTTGTTTGTCATGTAACTGACGAGGTATATTACAATAACAAAAATTTAAATTCTGTTTTCAAAAGGATAGACGCGGGATGAATATCGTTTGTCATAATCGAATATTCTGTAAGGGAAGTTAAATAGAATTTGATTAAATTCATTTTTAATTTTTTTTTTGCAGTTGTATTATACAATGTCTCAGTAAGTAGGGTATATTTCCCCGTATACAGCATGTATGAAATCTAAAATAGATATACCCTGTTTCACGTTTTTATATTTTACTAATCAAGACGGAACACCGCAGAGTTCCTACAGCAAGCGAAAAAATGTTAAATTCGTCAAACGACATAAACAGTTCCGAGTAAGGTTTAAATCCAATGTATCCCCTCTTCGATAGGTACACAATGTACAATTTTTGACACAACTTTTCTTAAGTTATCATGAAAAGCAGAACCTACCACCATTAAAGTTATGTATAATAGACCATAAAAATAAATTCTGTATAAACTAAAATAAAAGTTAGGTATTTTAGATATAGTTTTCACAATCTGTTTTCTTTATTATTATTATTATTATTATTATTATTATTATTATTGTTATTATTGTTATTATTATTTGTATTATTATTTTTATATTATTATTATTATTATTATTATTATTATTATTATTATTATTATTATTATTATTATTATTACTAGATCATTATCATCATCATCATCATCATCATGTTAGCGAGACGAATGACTATCCATTCAGACTAAATGTTAAAGAAATGTGCGTAATTGGGAAAAAATGAGTGACACACAATATAACTTTTACTACAGATGTCATTTCTTATCGTTTATATTTTAATGGTATACTGCGACCAACAACAGTTCTCTTTTAATTGATATTGTAATTAATGGAGCGGTTTGATAAAAGGGATAACGAGGTTGACTTTGTTGTATAAATAGGTTTTGTAAGAGAATGTAAAAGTGCATGAACCATTAAAAAATAAATCAATTATTGAACAGGCATTAGAGAATAACAGATAAATAGCATAAAAACCCTTTGATGACAAACAGCAATTAATTGTTTTTGCCTAATTTGAATAAAAAATATTGGTTATTTTAACTTTCGATTACATATGTTTGGTCATGAAAAAGGTAAATGTGTTGTAAAATAAAAATTTGCGAAACAATTATTTAACTAACTTAATATGTCAATTGAATTTAACGCATATTTCTTGTTGTTGAGAAAAGGTTTACGGGGGATTTTCATTTTATAATTAAAAAACAAATTTGTTTTTCTGGATTTAAAAGCCGATTTTAACGAAAAAATTTTGGCGATCGATCCAGTTTACCAGTTTTTTGGGGTAACTAACCTATAATCATAAATTTTTCGCAAGTCCCAAAAAAAACCGAATCAAAAATTTTCATTTAAACATTCTGCGCACATGGGGAAAAAAAGATGGGGCTTGGTTTTTTATTCATTTACTTGCTTAAAATTTTGTGAAAAGTAGTTATTTACATTCTCATAAAAACAGTCCTTGCTTAAGCTATAGAACAAACTATAAAGTTGTTACACTTTTGATTATAATGCTTTATATACATGTACATGTACTTTTAAGACAACTAAAACGTTTCCTTTACTGTTGTAATACACTCATGTACTTAAACTTTACTACATGTATCAATATTTAGCTAAAACACACAAAAAACAACAACAAAAACCTGCTCTAATTTTATTTGCTTTCAATTTTCTTCCTTTTCAGCAATTTACATTTATTGTATAACTATTGTATAACTTTAAAAAGCTTATGGAAATATATCACCGGTGAATGAGAGACAATTTTACGCCGTGTTGCATTAATTATTGGCATAGTTTTGTTTGTCATGTAACTGTACGAGGTATATACAATAACAAAATTAATTCTGTTTTCAAAGGATAGACGCGGGATGATATCGTTTGTCATATCGATATTTCTGTATAGGAAGTTAAATAGAATGTGATTAATTCATTTGAATTTTTTGCAGTTGTATTATACAATGTCTAGTTAGTAGGGTATATTTTCCCGTATACAGCATGTTTGAAATCTAAATAGATATACCCTGTCTCATGCGTTTGCATTAACTATTGCAAGAGTCCTACAGCAAGCGAAAATGTTAAATTCGCCAAACGACACAAGAAGAGGTTTTGATGCTAAAGCATCAAGTCGCCCACACAAAAATCGAATACCCGGCTGAACGGCAAATCTTAGCTTGTTTTGGAAATGTTAATACCTGTAACAGTCTATGATGCAGAAATTCAAAGAGAAAAAAAACATTGTATTAAAAACACTTTGTACATAACCTTTACGACCATACATTTGTAATTGTATTGGCATAAGAATAAATGTACATTGATTATGGTTATAAAAATCATTTTTGTCCATAAATATAACCATTAATGTTGATGGTAATATCAAACCTAATTTTAGGACCCTATTTATTGTGCTTTTAGTCGTGTCATTTAACTTATTCTTTGTGGTTTACAAAAATCTGCACCAGCGTTAGAAAAAAATAAATGATTCCCACCTATAGTTGAACTGGAACTAACACAATTTCTTTTTTTAACAATGGCGTCATATTACCCCTACACAAATACTGGCAAAGATCAGGAATTCATTCCAATTATAAAATATTGACTATTGTTTAAATCCTATTACAATTTATACAGTTAACAATGTCGTTCCTAAGATAACTATCACAATGTTTAGTTTAAACAATGGTTTTAATACCATTGTACATTTAATGACAAGTGTGGCTTTAAGGTCATTACTAATATGATTGACCGCATGAATAATTTAAAGAAGGTTTTAGCATTTATGGTTTTATAATCTTACATAATGAGATTAAGTGTTGTTGAATTATAATTTTTATTCATTGCTCTTATCAACAGTTATGAGTTAATGTTTACACAAGGAATATTACAGAAATTATACAGGTATATATACCCAACAGTGATTTTATTGTCAAAGCCAGGAGTGATATAATGCAGCGCTTCCGAACAGCAAAAATATTTTATTAAGTAATAAGGATAAAATATTTCAATTCTAACACATCAACAAACAAATGCTGCTGTACATTTTATCAAGCTAATTTGTCCCTAATTTGTTTCCGTATTTATTTTCAGCGCGCTGCATTTTAATGGTTACTTCACATTATTAATTATAAAGAGTTTTAACAGGTTATATGACCCTATATAAACGGTTGCTTGTAAATATAACCCGAGCCGCTAGGCCATGTAACGTGTCAGAAATATTTATTACGAATTTATAATACAGCAAGCATCATTTTTATGGGAATGAAGCGAGATTTCCCTATAAATCGACAGCAGTCGTGTATATTAAAGTCACGATTATCCAATGAAAAGTGATGTTACAAACGTGCAATACTATAAGTCTAAATATAAACAGTGCTTTTATTGCATATTTACACATACTTTCGGTTCTTCCATGTCAATACGAAAAATGCGGGTCGCGTAAGAATTAATTAATAAACCATTTTTATGCTTTTATAGAGTAAATTTCAGTGATAGATGGTTTAAACTTTAATATGTTTTTTTTTCATTCAAACATCATTTGGTTCGCGCTTCGGAGATTAGTTTGTATTAATTAATTGAAAATATATTTCCTAAAAGTATATATTTTAGTCAAAATTGGAATAAATTAGTCAGGGTGTCAGGGTGATTGTTGGTTTGAACTCTACTCGGTAATTTCCAAGTTTTCTTATTTGTCAATTGCAATTGTTAGTTCCAGGGAACGGATTATAGCTAACAGTGCAAACCATGAGCAGACGTGCTACCAGTGCAGTCCAATATCAGCCGTCACATCTGAGCCGTCTGATCATGGTTTGCACTGTTAGCTACCGGCTGGCTTACAGTTAAACTCTCTGTAACAGGGTATTTCTAAACAGACCTTGACTTTCAATAACATTGGTAAAAGTAATTTTAAAGTGCCCTAATGCGCGTGTTACAGTAGACAAACGCCCTGATTTATCAGTATCATTCACGAATTGAAATAAGTAATATAACTGGATGGTGAATGAAACATGCTTAAGAATCACAGAGTTTAGAAAATTAATGCTTTCAGAATTTTATTTGGCTATCTCATTGTAGAGATCATCAGATCTCTCCACAGTGTTGAGAATGATTGTTATGCGCATGCCCCGCTTGCTTTGTTCGCAGATGCAATTCGACCAATCAGAAATTCTTATTTTTCCGCTATTTGACCAAATAAGCAAATCCTCCACAGCTGCATAAAAGAACCCCTTTCATGCTTTTTTTAAAGAAGCAAATACATGTATGAGCTCCGTTCATTTATCATAAAGCGTTCATAGCTCTTTCCCAATAAAAAGTAACTGACGAAACTTGGTCTAGCTTTACACTGTAAAACAGATGTGACTGTTTGTAAATTCTGCTATTTCATACGACCATTAAAGATAACAGGACTGGGCCACTTTGATGTCTTAAGGGTGACCCTTTTTTATCATTTATCAAGTGTTTAACTGTTTAAAATCTATTTTTCTGATAACATGTCAAACATATTGCTAAATTAATGCGAACAAGTTATCGTTTATGATGATTTTATGACGTTTGACAATGAGGATCAATCATTTTGTTGTTTGCTATTTACAAGTAATTCTTGTGGTTGTTGTTTTACCTCTCCCTTGTAATTTTTTTGAGAATCTTAAATTTTTTTGGCATGGGAAGAAAATTTTAATCAAATGCATAATATAGCTTATTTCAAATCAATTGTGCACTGCTAGTTCAAATTTATAGCGGCATAAAAATCTATATAGATACATATATTAATATTGTTGCTGTTGCTGTTGCTGCTGTTGTTGTTGTTGTTGTTGATGATGATGATGATTATGGTGATGATGATGATGATGATGCTGATGATGATGATTTATTACTTTTATAAATATCTCAATTGTTATATCGTCTATTCCAGCCAAATATTATGAAGTGTTATCACAGACGTTAATTTGTCATCCATTATATGGAATTATTCCTTTTTCCTTTAACTTAAGTCTTCTGATCTACAGTAGATGCTAGACATATTTATTTTTACTTTCAGGGTCTTTTATGCATAGAGCAGAGTTTGGGCTGGCATGCTTTTGACAACACAGATTACCATTGCTGGGACCTCTCGGCTAGTTCTACAAATACTGTACCGATATCATGTGAAGGTATCTAATTACAATTAATCTCATAATTGCAATCCTTTATTTTTTCACTTTTGTACGGTGTTCCTTTAGGGCCAGCGAGGTTTCGCGCTGTCGTCCTAAGGGCGAAATCGCGAAAACACGATACCTTGACGCGAAAACACGATGTGATAAAGCAAAAACACGATAAGAGATCGCGAAAACACGATGCGAAAAATATCGCGTTTTCGCGCTATTAATATCATGGCTTCGCGTTTTAGCCGTCGATCTCCCATCGTGTTTACGCCTTCGCGGTCAGAAGGGCGAAAACGCGAAAACACTATATTATTAGCGCGAAAACGCGATATTTTTGGCATCTTGTTCTCGCGATCTCATATCTTGTTTTCGCATTTTCGCCCTCTCAACCGCGAAGGCAAAAGCGCGAAAACATGATGTTTTTATATCGCACTTTTTAAAAGTATCGTGGTTTCGCGTTTTCGCCCTCGATCTCCCATCGTGTTTTCGTATTTCCGCCTTCGCGGTCAGTAGGGCAAAAACGCGAAAACACGATAGACGATCGCGAATACACGATGCGAAAAATTTCGCGCTATCAATATCGTGTTTTCGCGTTTTCGCCCTACTGACCGCGAAGGCGAAAACACGAAAACACGATGGAAAACCAAGGACGAAAAGGAGAAACCACGATATTAATAGCGCGGAAACGCGATGTTTTCGCATCGTGTTTTCGCGATCGTCTATCGTGTTTTCGCGTCAATCATTTTATTCACAGGGCGACAGCGCGAAACCACGATGGCCCTAACGGAATTCCGTACTGTTGTTTTGTCATAGTTGTTGTTTTCCTAATTACGCCAATTAGATATTGAGAAACGAGAACAATCGACTTTATGGTAAGATTTGGTGTGGATTAATTCACTGTTAATCGATTGGTCGGGTGATTTATTCTAAAGCTAAATGCGTGTCGCTTTTTCCTCTTAATAAATTAATTCCACCAGTGAATAAAATGATCAAAAATATCTCTTTGTGATGGTTTTTATCCTTTAGACTAAAAGCATTTAGTGATATTTTTCTCTGATCAGATTTAATAGTTATCAGATAACAATGTTAGTTTGATGTTCAAGGTAAATCATCATGAAAATGAATACGATTGAATACTGATTTTTATCATGAAATTAAGTCGTCAGTTTCAGAAAATGAAGAACTCGGGTGTTGTTTACTTCAATCAAAAAGGTGTTGCATTGGCATGAATATTTTTTCCAAACCTAACATGTTCTTTTAAAATATGTTTATCTGTATCTTTACAATTTATGGGGACAAATAAGTTAAGATTAAAAAGGTCACCGTACTTTTTAACTGAAGTGCAAAAATCTCCACACCGTAACAAAGGAAATAATCAGTTGATCAAAAGAAAGATTTGTTATTATTTCTCTATTTAAATGAGTAAATTATGCACCATTATTCAATTATAGCCCGAATGGATTTGATAGATCAGACTTTTGCACAAATCAAGTACAATGTATATGAATGAAAAAACTATTTCAGATGACAACAATTCTTTTGCTTCCGAATTAAAACATATTTTCTTCATCAATAGAATTGCGGACGCATAAATGTATAACTATATGATATTTTTAAGTACATATTAACTACTTAATTGTTCGTGTGATATCAATGACATGAAGTACTTTAAGCGCTTTGATTTTATTCGTGACAGGTTTTGATCTGAGGTGGATAACGACCGCTGGGGATACGATTCCAGTCCAGGAGCATTTTACATTGACCTATGAACTAATTGTGAATGACGGCTTTTACACATGGGCATTTGACAATAATTACTTTAATGGAATTGGTGGTGTAACGTAAGTTAACGTTAGTGTCTTAATTACGACCAGTTTAAGAGATTTTTATTTTTAGGGATACACTTTGTGAAAATATAATTGCGTGAGACCGTGTTAGCACGAGAAGTACATAAAATAAACTATGGAATTAATGTCATTAATAAAATAAGTGAACTTATCTGATATTAATACGCATGAAATTAAATTATCATTGACATAAATCACGTTTCTGATACTTTTATAAAGAACTTCTTTTATATGTAGAATTGTTCTTCGGTTACATTTTGTTGCCTTACTTTCAAGTTACGTTGTGATAACATTTAAACGCTTGTTAAATTTTTTAAAACATACGCCCATAATTTCAGTGTTCAAAAGAACATGCTAATTTTGTAAATTACGAATCAAAGATCAATCAATTTGTAAGAGACTTTTGCATGTTTCTGGTGAACGCCTAATTGATCCATTGCTTTATTTTGAGTGGATTCTTTAACAAGTATTGGTGAAATTTGAAATGGTTAACTTTTTTAACAGTATTTTACAACAAGCAGCCTATAAGAAAATTAATGTAAAAAAAAGATATTCTTAAAGTCATGATTTGATTATTGTTTAAAAGCCTATTTAAGATAAGATAAGATATTTAAACAAATATAAACTTGTTTTATCAGTTATCAGTTTCTCTACTTGTTATAGAGTTGGTAAGCGAACAGCATGGATCCTGATCAGACTGCGCGGATGCGCAGGCTGGTCTGGATCCATGCTGGTCGCAAACGCACTATGTTGGTTTTGTTGTGACGCGGCTCAAATGTCTTCGTAGACGACTGCAAGAACTGAATTGAATCAATTTGTAATGATTACTATTTCTATCTTGTAACAGAAGCGCCGCACAAGCGAAGACATGGTGTGAAACGACTGTGTGCCCAGCGGCCTCTAGCGCCACTACGACAAATTGTTGTGTTTGGCACGTTAACGTACACTCGTGTCCACTGGAGGACACAGTCGGCGGGTTGTGTGGGCCATGGATCCAACCTAGCGGCGCTACCTTTACACATTCAGAAGTCATAGGTAGTTTACTCAGGCTTACTGCTTATTAGTGTTATATTTTTTCAGTTGCCAAGAGTATTGTTTATTTCAATATAAGTTTGTGTTCGTGGGTTTGAATCCAACACAAGCACGTTTCATCTTTGTGTTTCAAACTTGATATGTTCGTAAAACTGAGCTTCAAAAGTTCTATTTATTTAATATCATACTTTAGTTTAATCTTATATTTATTGTAAGTAAACTTATAGGAGTCAATATTAGTAAATCTTCGAGTACATTACCATTAAAGTATGAAACATGTTGAATCGGTATAAGTATTTAGCATAAAAACTTTTTATTATGAACATAAATAGTAAGTATTCAACCATTCTTTATTATTTGAAATTTCGAAATTTCTGAGAAAGCAAACGCAGTGAAAAGAGAATTGAATAAACAAAATGCAGAAAGACAAAGAAATAATATTTCTAATGAATATTTGAAATGGAACAAAAGATTGAATATTTGAGATAAAAAAAATCTGCTTCAATTATTACTTAAGAAATTATTTATCATCGTTGAAAAACAGTAATTGTTGACTTTTGATACGTATATTTTAAACAAGCAAAAACCAACGTTGGTGTATGTTTAAAATTGGTATATTTTAAGCTTATGGTATGTTTCAGTTGGTGATATAAACACGGGTAACTGGACATCTGAGGTAGCCGGTCTGTACCAACTAGGAGTGACGTCATTAATTGCACATTTTAAAATAGCTGGAATGCAGATTGCGCTTGAAACACAAACAAATGTCGTACCGCGTGCAGGTAATCTGACATAAAATTCCTGTTTCTGTTCTGTTTTGTTCTATTCTGACATATCAGTTAATAAATAATATTAGTCTTACCACGTGCGTATAACTTTGATATATTAGTTGATTTTCAAAATAGCTCTTAAAATGACCATAAATCACATTGCAGGATGTTTCCACGTTCTTTATCTTTTGTATCATGGGCAAAAATAAAATTAAAATAAATTTCCCTGTGACCTCTGTCACAAAATAAAACGTCAGAATAAATGAACCCATGTACAAGCATTTGAATCATTACCCCTTGCCTTCTCGTCATTATAAGTAAACCCTGGGAAAGAAGAACACGCTTTATTTTTAATCCCGACAGACAGTAGGGTAACTGAAGTGCAGATAAGTAATACAAATAAAGCACTACGCATTTATGGGTATACGATATTTTCAACAGAAAGGTCTCAAAACTATATTAGATACGTATTATACCATTTTCAAATATTAAGGGTGGTCATTCGGTTCAAATTTGCTTTTTTGCGATTTAAACTAACATTATGCTTTCAATTACAGCTAAGCAAACACTCCCTGTCTGGGTTGTTTGATTTACAATGTTTGTCGGCGTTCTTTCAAAGGTCTAGTGTATACTATTAAAAGGCAATGTCTGTATTCGCTTAAATAGTGATTTTTCGCTTAATTTGGTCAATACGTCGTGAGGATGGAGTAATCAGGAAAGCACTCAATAGTAGGTCATTAACGAGTGACCGGTGTTGAATTTACTATAGATCTCAAGTATTACCACTGTCTAGTCAATAGCCGATGCTTTAGAAACATTTGAATACTGTTTAAAATATGTCGTGTCAAATCAAAACGATATGTGTTTGTAGGAAATTGAATGATTTAAAACATTTTTTGTCATTTGTTTGTGTTTCTCAACAGAATTCACATGATCTTTTATAGGAACATAAAAGCTATGTAAATTGTAAAGATAAAGAAAAAAAAACATTTTATAACACTGTTAAGTGACCGAATATAAAGCACATAAGGTTATTCATCCGTCCTTTAACTGGCATGTATACAATAATGCATCTTTGTTGGAAATAGTTTAATTAAAAAATAAAAATAAAAATTATTTTTATCAGCAAAGGAAATTAACGAAAATTTACGAATTTATGATAGTTTAAACAACTCAATACAAACGGCCCTGATGTTAAATAGACATGACCCTAAATATATTGTACAGTTACTTATATATTGTATATTATAATAATGTGGAAAGCCACAATATAAGAATGTTCTTTTATCATTTCGCTCAATGAATAAAATGAATACATTTATACCTGTATGATTATTTTACGATCCCGAATTGAAACGAGAGATATTTATATTTCACTGTGTCGCGTTCACAAAGGCCAGATTCATCAGTGTGGCGCCATTATATATCGCAACGCCGCTAAATGTCGCACTTACCGCTAATTGTCGCACTATTGCCGCTAAACGTCGCAAAATTGCCTGTCGTTAAATGTCGCAATGGTAACGTTAAATGTCGCACGATTTTCCCTTACCGTTAAATGTCGCAACACTACCGTTAAATGTCGCAAAATTTTAATTCATGTAAAACAAGTAGCTGTTAGTAATATGTTATTATCATCATTATGTGTGTAATCTGGGTACAAACTATTTATCATGTAGGAAATGGTTTGCTGTAGTATTTAGATTAAAAGGTTGGAATGAAGTAATCTTAGTCGGTATTATAAATTGACGACCACAATTTATGCCAAAAAGCCCCTTGGTGATTTAACACATTTGTTTACGTTTTTGTCTCCCGCCTTTTCAAAGAAAAAGAGGGATATGTTAAAAGGCTCCGTCCGTCTGTCCGGTCCGTAACTCATCATTTGAAATAACATATGTTCACCAAATTAGGACGACCTGTCATGCGAAACAACCAGACTTCCACGGGGACCCGCTTGGAGATCAAAGGTCAAAATTGTCTGAAGGACGATACAATTCGTGTCCGGTTTATTACTTTTTTGTACATCAATGTATTTGAAATAACTTGGCACAAATGCTCACTATTTAAGACAACGTGCTTACAATGGTCACCGTCAACATTGTTTGTTGTCTTCTTGTCTACTTCTTGTCTAATCCATAACCTTTTCATCCATGAAAGGATTTTGAAATAATATGACACACATGTTTATCATAATATGACCACATGTCATACACAACACTCAGAATCCTTCCTCAAAGATCAAGGTCACACTTAGAGGTCAAAGATTAGTGTTCTGGTATAATGCCTTTTTGTGTCAGAACCGCAACTTTTTCACTTATCAAAGTATTTTGAAAAACGTTTGCACAAATATACACCATATTAAGACAATGAGTCTTGCGCGACACTCTGACCTATACCAAGGTCAACGTCACACTAAGAGTTCAAAGCTAAACATGGTCTTATTTTCCTTGCCAAGAGAAAATCTGGAAAAATGCATTAGAGATTCCAGTGAAACTTTAAATATATATAGATAACAGCGGGGGGAATTGCAGGAGGATCTGGAGAGGAACTCCATCTTGAATATTTTTTTAATTGTTTCTCTGTATGTACATGTACTTATTTTCAGTGAAACAAACCCCACAAATATATTTCTATTGACACATACACAGAAGTTATTTCATTATATTTCTATGATGAATTTATTGTTGCCTGTGCATTCATCAAGATTTTGCACTGACACTCATACTTTCAAAATAATACTATTGTGTGCTTCATATAAAACTTCCTTTAGGCGGAGGTCGTTGGTTACTCTGTTACAAGGTCTTGGAATTATAGGTATTATACTATAGGTATTATCATATTGTTACAGTCAGATTACAGTTATATCAAATTCGACTGATGCAAAAATCTGGGCTTTTTTACTCTCTTTCATTCCCAGTAAAAAATTGTTACATGACAAGTTTATGCTTTTGAACTTTTCCACATTAATCATCTACATATACGAGGGAGGATAAATGGCAGACATTTTCCTTATTACCCTACCTTGCGAAATGACGCTTTTTATACAAGATAAACATAATATGTTATGTCAAACATAATATCGTTTGATTCTAGCATCTTTGGTTTACGATTGTTTTTCAACTGGCAACAACCAATGTAATAGCAGATTGCTGTGCGTTTAGAAACCAGCCATGTGCCACACGTCCAGATTCAATCGCATTTCGATGGTGAATTCTAGCAGTAATTCAATGAAAACGTACGGTGTCGCGTTAGGGTCATCGCGAAACAAAAACGATGGTGAAAAGTCGAAATTACGATGGTACAAAGCCGAAGGTAGGATGATGGAAAGTCAGAAGTGCAATGGTGAAATTTCGAAATAACAAAGTCACGATTGTGAAAACTTAATTGCAATCACTATTAATGGCTCGCATAATTCTGGCTTTGGGCAGGGATGACATATGTGATTTTATTCATTTTATATTAAATAAGTTTTCGCTTCTGTTTTACTCAAAATAAATGAGGGGACTGTCGTGGCAAAATGGTTATGATCACTCTTCTTTTGCTCATGAGTGAACTTGTCGCAGACATATGGAAGCCTTGGCAGACATATTGATTGCATCATAACTAGACCCAATTGAATTTGTAAACCAAAGTGTATATGGACCAAGTCACATAGTAACTTTGGTGAGAAAAAGGCTTCTTTTTTTTCAAACGTTCACACTTTACGTGTTCGATTCTAACATATTTTCTTTAAATGTATAAAAACTTAATTTGCGATTCAAATTGACTGTTCTTGCTCTTCTGTGGTGAATGACCAGCTTATTAACACTCAACGAGTTCATAACACTTTGCTGGTTGCAAATACCTTAAGCGGGTGCTTGGGTTATACTAGCAAACACATTTAGTAAACAAAGTAACAACATTCAAATAACATAATGATTGACACTGATTACGTATAAACATCAGCCCGCAAGATATAATAATGTCATTAAGGAACGTGTTTGAGTCCAAATCGCGGTATTTCCATAAAAATGCGATATACGGGTGATGCCAGGGGAGGATGCCTTTAGCGTCACAACTTCTCCACTTATTACAATGCCCCGGTAGGGCAATGCGGTACCGGTAGATACCGATTGGATTATGCTTTCTGATATGTCAGTGATTAATATCATAATGTTCTTTTCAAGTTCCTTATATAAAGTTTTCAATGTTTTCTGCTAATTAAGAATATTAAAATCAAAGATTCAAAATCAAAAGAATCAGAATCAAAAATTCCTTATAACGCAATTCTGCATGCAACTCCTAATTATTGTATAAATTATATAGTATTATCATGCCCTTAGTATATGAAATCATTTATTGATTAAACATTGAAAATAGAAAACATTTACAAATATAGTCAATCAAATATTTGATTGGCATAACATATACATGTTTATCTCCGAGTAACTGTTTGGCGGTACAATACAAACTGCAGAAAAGTATCATACATAATAAATCATGTTTCAGTGTTCAAACAAATGTATGACGTAGGTTCAATTCTCAATTGCATCCGCTGAATATACAATTTTTGCTGTGTTAACAATTACATTTTTTTTTGTACATTTCATTATTGATATAGAATAAAATAGACCTATAAAAAAACAGTATCTCATGATTTTTAATCTTGATGAAAATAATTCAATGGAAAATGAATAAAACATATCCTGTATATTACATAATTTCCGATATAATCAAGTGTTGTATGCTACAAAGTATTTTAAATAAATACCACCTAGACCAAAAAGTGTTTATAAGAATCATTAAAAACTTTTAAATTTGAACAATCTCCTACGTGTCACAATGCGACTAACATAAATATGCCCTTGTTGGCAAATACACGTACTATTAAGAGGATATTTTTTAAAGATATATGGAATGTATTTTCACGAAATATGATAAAATTCAATATATTTTCACGAGTCGTAACCATCGAGTAAAAACAATAAAAGTTGTGCTAGATTATAAATGTATACAGATTTTTGCATCAATGAAATTTTTAGACCGTCATTCGTAATTTGATAGTGACAATATCTCAAAACCTATAAAGTTGAAGATTTAGGGAAAATGCGGACATACAATATAAAATCTCAATCCAATATTTCTACAATATGCTTCCAAGTATATTAAATCTATCTTCAGGTTCATTCATATTTGCTTTATTAATGATCAGTAACATAATTTTATATATAACTAACATAAGACAAATTTAATGCAACTAGTTTAACATGAATTTACATCCTGCGACATTTAACGGTAGCGTGGCGACATTTGACGGGAAGTGAAATCCGTGCGACATTTAACGTTACGATTGCGACATTTAACGACAGACGATTTGCAACATAAAGCGGCGATTGCGACATTCAGCGACAATGGTGCGACATTTTGCGACAAGTGCGACATTTAGCGGCGTTGCGACATTTAGCGACAATGGTGCGACATTTAGCGGCAAGTGCGACATTAAACGGCGTTGCGACATATAAAAACGGCGCCACAATCAGGGCCAACCTCAATTTTCTTTTATCACAGTGAATGTATTTAGAGGTTAATACTTGGTTGCTGCTCGACATTATGCGATAATGGCTCGAAGATGTGCATAATGGCCTGAGGGCCGCAGGCCCGAAGGACATTATGGACTCGAGGGCCATTATCGCATAATGGCGAGCAACAACCAAGTATTACCGTCTTTAATACCTATGTCCGAAATACGGCATTTAGACATCGCCACTTGTCTAAATTCTTGTTCTTGTTTCTCGCCCTTTCTAAGAAACGGACAGTTTTCAATGTAAACAAGCATATGTCATTCGATTACATTTGAAAACGTGACAAAATAAAATAATATGAGACAATGTTGATATCTATAAATACTCTATATATTTTTGTGAGAATAACATTTAGTGCCAGTTTTTTATGGTCATTTGCGCCTTCAAGAACGGTTTCCGAGACCGATGTCTTGCTCTTTTTGCCATCCATCCGATCTTTTTTTCTACCGTCAAATTGAAATAATTTTTTGGAAGTTCTGAGGGCCATGTTTTGTTTTGGTAGAGTTATTGTTTTGAGTTTATAAATCTTCTTTGTTAAGCTTTGTTGATTGAGATTGATAACGTCATTTAAACTTAAAATTTTGTGTTCAAATGACTACAATTCATTCAACGTCAGCAGCCATCTTGAACGTCACTGAAAGTTGATTACGTCATTTTGCACGTGCGCTCATTCACTCGCCCATTATGGAAAAATAATGCCGAGTAGCAAGGCGGCCGAAATTGCATAATGACCTAGATCTTGCCATAATGGCCCTGAAATACCCTAGAGTTTGTTACTATATATAGTAACATAGGTATTAAAAAACATTAAAGAATGGCCATTTAATTCTATTACGCATTGGAAGAAACTAAATATGCTTAAAATTGCTGATCTGAATGAAACCGACTATTTTCTTTTACGACATCGAACAGGAATAATACAAAATTATCGATAGTTTGATCGATAAGGATGTATTCTAAGAAGTTTGGACCAACTCTTTACACCAAATACCTTAAAACTACGAGTAGTTAAGGAACCTTTTTCTAAAATTAACTTGTATTTTGTCACTGTAAGACCTCTTTTCAAGTTAACATGAAATATTTTAAGTATAAGCCTAAGCTGATCAGATGTTTTAGAATATGAAAGTGATCATGGTCGAAAACGAACCATGATGTCATTAAGAAACCTATGACGTCAATGAAAGTTATAACTGCCATTCATTCTTTGTACGAACATTAAATTATTGTCATAGCAATTAAGTTTGTTTTGATATGTTCTCCAATATAGTATTGTCATAACAGTTAAGTTATGTTTTGACATGTTCTCTTATAAATTATTGTCATAACAGTCGAATTCTGTTCTCTAATAAAGTATTGTCATAACAATTTTTGCACATGTTGTTCTTATACATATAGCGTCTCTTTTTAGAATGTGGAGATGATGTGTGTGAAGAAAATGAAGGCGAAGATTGCGAGAGTTGTCCGAAGGATTGCGGGAAATGTCCCCTTAAAGCTTGGCAGATCGCTTTAATTGGCATATTTGGCTTCCTTGTAATAGTGGGAATTATAGTTGTTGTTCTGGTAAGAATTTTTTCTTCTCACATTAAAGCCCCAAGTTTAGAAAAACAGCTTGATATTGTTTGTACCTTTTTTCTTTTTCGAAACTTACATTATTATTCCAATGAAATAAGTCTTATACATGTATATCCCTTTAATGAAAACTAAAATTTTGGTTTGCTTTTTGTACATTATTTATAAACATGGCACTTTAATCCGTTTTTCGTATACAATAGTAGGTAGCTAATTCAATTATAAAGTGTCATTTTTTTCTTCTTTTTTTAAAAATAATTAAGTTAGTTATACCCAAGTTTAATTAATTGCACTTATTAACTAAATTATTATTACCCGCAAATATACTTAAAAGAGATGCATTTTACGCGTTCTTATGCAGTCACGATCAAAACAACGACCGGATTTCCCTTTGATAAAACACATTATGCTCTGCAAAACAAATTCTCCAGTTCCGCATTATGTTTTATTTAAATCTCAGATGCGCCGTGGATATTTTATCAATTGATAAAAAGTTATGCAAAAATACTGCAGCAGCGTTCTTTTGTGTATAACTATGCTAAAACAGTTTTTATTTCAATAACTTATTCGCTTTTACTCTAGAAATAGTGCTGCATCAATAGGCCCATAAACATAGAATTCTTCCTATTAAAGAACAATAGGTGCATATTTTATAAATAAATACACGAGAATAAAACTGATACATGTTACCAATATATTGTATTTCTACGGACAGGAAAATTCTCACCGAGTAACCCATTAACAAGCGTTAATGAAACGTATTGTCTCAGGAAATACTTCCGCACTCAGGACCAACTGACATGAGCTTTATGTAAAAACAGCGTACAAAATGTCTCTTAGTTCGATAGTCACATGTAATTAGTGACAGAAGACAATTGATAACATGTGTCTGTCATTATAAAGATCAATAGATTAATGTTTGTATAAATATTGGATTATTAGTTGCCCCACCTGTTGTTTTGTAAACACAACATTATTTAGCATCTAATGCTATGACCCGTGATCGGGTTTTAACAGGCTTTTATTGTCTGTCTGAAAATTGTAGTGATTTAGTTAGGCTTGAAAAACACAACGAAATAATTAAATACATAAAAGACACTTGTGGAAGTGTTTTTGTTTTTGTATTTTTTACGATTCAGACAACCGGATATTTTCTTCCACGCATATCAAGCTTTTGTATCTCGTTATGTAATAGTTATAGTACATGAAACGAGTTAGTTACGAGGATATAACACTGGCTTGGGCGACATCAAGGGGTGTTTCTGCTAAAAAATGGCGAGACCGTTAGGCCGAGACAATTTTTTTTGCAGAAACATCCCGAGATGTCGCCCCAGCCAGTGTTATACCCCCGTAACTAACGAGTTTCATATACTATAACTGTTTTATCGCAATGACATAATGTTTTCTTTTTTGTAATAGAAACAAATAAATGAATAAATCGTTAGCTACATTACAGTTATTTATGATAGGGCAGTTTTTTCAAGTTGCTTTCGCTGCCGCAAAAAAATATATATATATATACAAAAGACATCCAATGTTAGAGGCGGATTGTAAACTGATATCAAGATTGATTCAAGATTAAAGGGCCTTTTTTCAGTGGAAATAATTCATTCAGCGGATGTGCCTTTTGATTAAATAAGAGTAAATTTCATTTCATTAATTATCTTTGTTTATATTTTTCATTGTATTTATATATTTATTTTATTATATTGATTTAATTTTTTTTTCTACTGGGAATGGTCGTTACCACTGTCCCCATTGGAGCCTCTGTGAAAAAAAACTGCATTGATATATACAAGGTGCGAAAAAAAACTCGACCGATATATAACAGTCGAGTTTTTTTCCTATATGAATCAATGAAAAAACTGTACTGTTATATATCAATACAGTTTTGAAATGCTCATTGAAGTGTACTGAGTATAATGGGTTTGTAAGAACAAAGGAAAGGTTCCAAACCATGCGATAATTAATTACATGTATCCAGTTTGCTCATAGGGGGACTATGAATGAAAAATACCTTTTATTTATATTGATTGATTGATTGATCGATCGATCGGTCGGTCGATGGATCGATTTATTCATTCATTCAAACATGGATTCAAATTTATTTATTGCATGTATGTATGTAAGAGGAAAGGGTAATTTAGCTCAAACAACATTTTTGCTGCTTTTCATTGCATGTACTACAATGTACCTACTATAGTAACTAATTCCAATATCAATAAATATCTATGTCAAAGATAAGATAAAACTCACTCTTGTTATATCGTCTTTATCTGAGATTCTGAGCAGAAATAGTTGTGATATTAGAACTATAATAATGTTTATTTTCACATTTTTAAAAATCATTTATGACTTGTCGGTTTTGTTTTGTTAATTGAATTGTGACATCCAAATTTGCCGCCATTTTTGGCAGGGGAGCTAAATATAGTAAAAATCGAGAAGAATCAATCGACAGTTATTTGATTGAACAAATCAAGCGGTCTCATTTACAAAAATATTAAACATGTAGGAACCGTTCCAGTCGAGTTGAATATTAATGCGCCTACTGATAGACAATCCAAAGTTACCAAACGCTCTCAAAACGTAATAAAATATATTAGTGTACATTGGTCTGATTTTAGACCACGCAATGGAGTAATTTGTTATATAAAATATCATATGTAAAGGTTATTTTTTAAACTTCCTGCAAGATGTTGCATATGAAGCATTTTATTCTAATCGATTCTCATTTATAACTTTTAACAGTGTCACGTTTCAAGTACAAATAACAACGTAGCTTCATTATAAAGTGAAATGGACATTTTGTATGCAAAATTATTAATGTTTCATGGATAGGGGATTATTGAAAAAGTTTTAACAATGACAAATGTGTTATAAAACCGTTGTTGATTGTAAATGTATTCAAATGCTATCGACGTTTTAATATGATTTTTGAACACCATTATAAACAAGAGCCCGGTTTGAGCCGGGTGATGCTCCCCGAATAGGTTTTGGACACAGGAAAGTACACCTGTTATATGTCCCTGGAAAAAGTTCAAAGTGCAATTATTCCTAAATTAGGCAAGGCAAAGTTACTGATCTTTGCACTGCACTTCTAATAAATGTGATCTCTATCAACCTACAACCTTGTACTGTACTTTTACTCAATGAGATCTATCTACCTACAAAGTTTCATGTTGATATCTCTTATAATTTTAGAGTAATGTCCCAGACAAAGTTCAAAAAGTAAAAATAAGCAAAGGGCAATAACTCCAAAATTAGTCAAGGCAGAGTTATGATTTTTGTGCATCTACCTACAAAGTTTCATGTTGATATCTCTTATAGTTTAAGAGTTATGTCCCGGACAATATTTTTCTAAAAGGGAAGATAATTTAAAAACCGGGAAAATAGAGTTATGGTTCTTTGACACTGCACACCCCCTCAATGCCCTCTACCACTGTATGAAGTTTAAACAAATTATCTCCAAGGTTTTCAAGTTATGTTCCGGACAAGACAACGGACGCACAGACGGACAAGGTGGCGACTATAAACAGTTATTTTCATTTTATTTAAGTATGGATAGCATAAATCGTGTAAAATAGACAACGGTTTAGCGTTGTCTATACGATATATTCAACGGAAATAATGAGCCGTGATTGGTCAATTCGGAGCAAGCGTGGTCTAATATCATTTGATTATATATTTAATATCATTAATACGGATAGCATAAATATGATATATGTAATAATAACATTGTTTAAAGACATGCGACGACACAAATCTGCAAACTATGAATTTACTAAAAATCATATTAGGTTTATCTCATTGCAAATGAATTCGAATTAAAGGAACTCCATTGAGGTTTAAAAGCATAAAGACATAAAAATTGAATTTCTTACTTAGAACAGTTTGGGCACTTAAAAACATAAAGATATGCGAAGGCAATTAAGAAATATGCTCAAAAGTTAATTGAAAATTGTATTTTTGTTGCACCTCTTATCCCGGTTTAGGTTTAAAGCTATGGAACGCTTTTCAATTTTGGGTCATTTTCGACAGGTATAAAAATTATTTTGAAAAAAAGGAGGGAGAGAATGATCTGAAATTTTAAACTCAAGATATTGGTCTAGTCCTAAATAAAATGGAACATCAATCTCAAAAGAAAACCTAGTCCTATCATGTCTAAAAACCTCAGTGGAGTCCCTTTAAGTCACTGACTGTAACTTAATTGCATCTACTACTGAAAGAAAAGTAATTAAAAATTATGATTAGGTTTGTAACTTTTGATTCTTAATTTCCAACCCTATTTAATGTTATCATCTTAAATATTGGCTTGATTTTAACCATTGCGTAGCCTGACCTTTTTTATCTTCTTTGGGTGATTGAATTGTAATAGATAGGTGACACATGATAGAACAGACCAGGTGGGATGAGTTTGGCAAAAAAGATGATAATAACAAATTTTCGGACTACTGCATAGCTTGATATCACAGAAACTCTTCTCCTCTTTTAGCTAACATGCATTGTCAAGCTGTATAAATACTATGTTACTACCATCAAACGAAATATGAGCATAACCAAAAAAAAGAAAAGAAAAAAAATCCAAGTTGGTCACGTGCCGAGCCTAACCTATTTGTTATTGAAATCATAAGTTTCACTGGAAATGTACACCTTTAATATGAATGATACATATTTTTTTCTTAAATATAAATATCGACAAAAAAATATCTTTTTAATCTTATGTCAAGCATATTTCGTAACGTTAGTTTAAAACATGTTTAAATATAATTTTTCCGTGAAAAGAGTAAAATTTGAATAATTTCGAAATTATGTTCACACAGTATTTCCAATACCAAAAAAGAAAAATGCTGTGGGATGAAAGTTGGATTATACCATTTGAAGAAATAAAGCAAGGTAAGAGCTCACCACAATTTTTGTTTGCATCTATTTTCATTCCAGCATAAACCTCTGTTTTGTGACACCCTTTGGAAGGCAAAGATCTTGGTCGCTGGTGAGAGGTTTTGCTTTTGAGATGCTCGGTTAATTATGAAGTATTACTTTAGAAAGAATTGATATTGTTGTTATGCTCTACAAAGGGGCCTCTCTGTAGAGGTTGCACTGAACATGTACTTTAGATTATAAAACAGTTTTGATTAAATAATTCCCTGTTACTATACATGTGTTATATAATTCTTATAATCTTAGCTTAGCCTAACGATGATTAAATAAATTATGTCATCATAATAAAACAAAAGACAGATTTCATAAATTGATTTAAGGAAAGACTATGTTCTGTTCATATATTTTCATTTTTAAGATAATATTTCAAACGTTTCAAACATTTCATTTTTTACGGGAAAATCAAAGACCCGAACCGTGACTGTATATTTGCTTACTTAGCCCTTTGATTTCAAGTTTGTTTATTTGTCTCCCCCTGCCTATTTCACATTATTATATAAACTTATTTTGATACATGCAAGATTAAGGTAATGTTCCATGCACAAGAAGGCATGCGCCTGAAGTAGTCGAACACTTTCGGATACTGAAAAATGTTTTGAATCAAATTTCAGATGACGGATTGCGTGCAGCATTTGGCAGTATGATAGGGAGTACTATGGATTTGAGCACTTCCGGTAACAGTGATGGAAACACAAGTCTTGCTCAGTCTGCAGCTCGGAGACAAGTCTTTGTTAAAACGGCGTTATAGTAAGTTACAGTCTCTCTGTTATATGATTTATAAATGTGAAATATTTTCTATTAATTAAAATGTATTTTTAAGAAGATGTTATACATGTGCAGTTGCCATGTTGTGGAGGAAAGATGCGAAAGGTCAAGGTTAAAGGCCCAACAAACAGTAATTTTGTCATGTTTAGTGATAAAGGCATTTAACTTGAAGAAGTAGAGGTACTACAGATTAATGGAAACACTCCTGTTGTTTTCATGCATTCAAGTTGTCTTGTGTATCGTTCCTGCTGTTATGTGTTGAGCGTGTCGCAAACATTGACTTGATTGGCGACGCTGGTGAGCGGCGTCGTCTCCTATGGAATGCTTTTTATTTTGGCATATGGAAGGAGCTGTTATTATAAGCAGTTAATTTCAAGTTGTGTTAATAAGTTTTATTTTGATTCGTAAAAATCAAGTAAACAAATATGTTGTTATATTTGTATTTAATAACTTTATGTAAAAAGCATGTGTACTGTGATATTATTTTCACGAAATTGCAGGCTCAGTTTAACAGCTTGTCCCTTAGCTTTATTTTTGTTCTATTTTTGCATGTTTAAAATTTATAGCGAAAAGAGTAGTGAAACACGTTGATTATTGGCCTTATATTGATACATTATTCAAGAGGAGGGCACATTACAGTCATATTGTTTGTTCATGAATTAAATACCAATATATCTTTCTTTCATTTATTTTTTTTCTTCATATTTTCTTTATTCCAGCACTTTAAATTGTTGAAAATTGAGTACTTTTACACTTTTACATCTCCCATGTACAGACTCAATCGAACCGGGTTTGCAATTTTCATGTAATTTTGTTGTGATTTATGCTTCCTAGGGATCACCATTTTTCCAGATTCTTTATAAATACCTTTTATTTTAGTCAAGGCAGAACCTGTGCAATGCGAGCAGTAAGAAAAGTAGAATTTTCATTGACAAAATTTGTTCGTCTAGAAGTCAGGGAAGTCAGGTTAGTTTTCTTTTATATATTGAATTTTGAATGTAACGACCGTTAAATTGAAAGAAATGTAAATTTACAATAAGCGAGTATATAAGGGAAGAAAATCATTGCTAACTCTGCCAGACGAATCTTTTGTTTTGGAACGTTTTTATGATTTACTATAAAATTCATTTGCGTTTAATTACTGATAAACATTCTTAAAACATGAACACGTGATGTTCAACGTTTTTTGTATACGAGATATTATTTTGGCCCAAAATTTCGCATTTTTCAAAGAACATGTCTTTGTGTGAATGTTTGAAAATTTAACGGAGCTAGTATTATAGTACCCAATGAAATATTCGCATTTTTGGACCATGTGACAATGGATTGGGTAAATTTATGAATCGGTACATCAATGTAGTTAAAAATGGCAATGGTTCGTATTTTGTGGATCATGTTGGTCATGTGCATTTTGTTAATTTATCACAGGCAGTTTTAAAACGCAATTTATTTGTATTTTTCAGAGCATGCGACCATGTGAATGTATGTAAATTTATCGGAGCTAGTATTATGGCTCCAAATATTCGAATTCTGACAGAATATTGTCCTAAAGGAAGTTTGAGTGATGTTCTTCTAAATGATGATGTCCCGCTTAACTGGGCATTCAGGTAAAATATTATATACTTGATTCTTTGTCATTGCAAATGGCTAACTTTTGTGTTATATTCATATGTTTTTATCCTATATAGAATAAACAAGTTCATGAAAGATATTTGTGGCAGTCACGTGATGTTTTTTGAGAATTGAAATGTCTCTTGCTCAGCAAACAAGTAATGATAATAATCATTAAAGGTTTGCTTTGAAGTTGAATTTTGTGCCACTTGAAAGCTTTATGCGAAAATATTTTGACGTTAGACCTTATAAATTAGATATAAACGGTTTTTATCCAGTCATGTTTATAGTTCATTAAAAACCTATGAGAATTAAAAGATGTGAATGTTATTTTCTTTTCGGTGTTGCTGTACAATAATTTTTCAATTTCAACTAAACAGCTTAAAATATTATAGGGACGCCGCCAACATAATTATACATTGTAACGTTTTTCTGCAATAACAATCAACTTACGCCGATAATTCACCAAACGGAATCAGAAAATACATGGTTTGAACTATAAACAGATCTACTATCATTAAGAATTAACAAAATTGCTTCATTAATAAAATGCTAAATTATGCCTTTCGTGAGATCTGAGCATGTATGCGTAAAAATTCTCTTAGCTTAATGCGTCGTTACAACATTAAACGTTCAAAAGGCGATTTTTCTACCTTAAAATAGACTTATATGGCATTATAATGTTAGTATATTTCATTTCAAATTCAAATTTAAATGAATTTGGTAAAATTGGTTCAAAAAAGGCTTTAACGGTTTGGGGCTCTTATATATTTAGTAATAATCGATTCTGTTTTGAAGGTTTTCATTCGCTGCGGATATATCACGTGGTATGCAATATCTGCACCATCGGAAGGTATATCATGGACGATTAAAGTCAAATAATTGTGTTGTTGATGACAGATGGACAGTAAAAATAACAGGTAAAAATGAAACCCTTTTGAATCAAAATTTAATTATGCGTGAATTTAGAATAACTCATTATCACTTTAAATCAGTTGTAAACACAAATTTTCATTTTAAAATATGATAACCAGCTTCTGTAACAACAACAAAAACACAACAAACAAACAAACAAAATAATAAACTTACAATTAAAAACAACAACAAAAAACATTCAAGAATATTGAGAATTTGATTATAGTAATTATAATATCATGCTAGATTTTGGTATTCAAACGTTGAGAACCCACGATGAAGTGACACTTGCTGACGAGGACGATGATTTTGAAGACGATGAAGATGAGTTTTATCAAGAAAAGCGAGCTCAAATCTACAAGGCGCCGGAATATCTCGACCAGAAAGCGTACGAACCGACACCGGCCGGGGATGTGTACGCGTTCGCAATTATTCTAATTGAAATAGCAACGAGGAATGATCCGTATGGGGTTAGGATATTTCTACTGAAAAAACATTTATCATGATTGTGTCTTAATATTATTGATAAAAGATTTTAGCTCATTTTTTCCCAATTAATAAAGAGCTGACATACATTGTTCTTACGCCGACGTCATTGATGATTAGATAACAGATAAAAATTATTATTAGAGTCATTCAAAATAATCACCATGGACCTTTACACACTTTTTCCAGCCTCAGAATTCATTCCGAAAAGGCATTTTATCTTATACTGTTTTTAGAATGGTAGAGAGCCTTTCCGACTGCACTACGGGTTTCGAACCCGCGACCGCGAAGGTAAGATTTGATGTACAGATTTAACCAAAAGTCACAAGGACTATAAGCGGGGTGTAGCAAAAAGTCAATTCTCTGCCTGCTCCTCTAAATAAGCTTGAACTAAAGCTGACCCGTGCACAGGTGCATTATCATGGAGTAATTCGATCCTGGGCACCCCGTACCTTTAGTTTTTTGTAATGAATGATGATAAGAATTACTTATAATAAATATTTGAATCACAAATAATACAAAGCTTTCAAATGTTGTTAAATTTATATTGAATATTTAAATATTTTAGGACGAGGATGCATTTAGCGTCAAGCCTGGTTGGAAACCTCCAATGCCGGACTTTGACCCAGATATGTGTGAGAGTAAGGACGACATATGCCCGTGCCCCGATGCTTATACAAAGGTAAATATTGCTTTTTATGCGCTTATCTACGCATTTGTTTCGTTTGTATGAAACTTTTAGCCTATGTTTTCCATGCGGCGCTTTACATGGAATGTCACAAACGTGTCACATTCAAGGTTTCATGATAACCACCGTGTCAACACATCTACGGATATTTCAAAATTTAAAATTCTAGCCACTGAGCACATTTAGGAGAGCATCAGAGTTAAAATCCAGGTGCTGCGGCCTCGTTTCTCGGACAAGACGTACTTTGTTTGTGAAATTAATCTCGGACAAATAGTGTGTCACCGCTGATTCAAACATTATAAGGGATAAGTAGTAGGTCACTTGCAGAGAAACTCTCATTTGTTAACCAGGGAATAATGTCCAAAATATGTGTAAATAAATTTAAAAAAAAACAGAATATAAAACATATAAAAAATTAACCATTCCACATTTAAATAATAAATGCTAGTTAAGACGTTGCTAGGTGGTATGGACGGTAGGTTATACCTGACAGTGCCGTCCATGTTCAGGCACAATCATCATTTTGCATTTTCAAATACAATGTGCAAGATAGCTTAATATTAATGAAATGAGTTTTCCCTTTTCCATTATAAACAATAGTAGTATTAGACCTCTTATATTGCTGAAAATTTAAACAAATACGAGTACACGTATTACATTTTGTTTATAACAGTTATTGAGTGAATGTTGGGATACTGTACCTGATTATCGCCCAACATTTGACGAGATTAAGAAGACAATACACAAGATCAACCCAAACAAACTTAGTCCAGTAGATTTGATGATGGCAATGGTGAGTTATGTTTAAACTGGTTTCATCTGTTTTACTTTTTGGGAAAATTGTTTGCTTTTACTAAATAAGTCCGTTAATGGCATAATTTTAAATTTAAACTTCGTCTTTAAAGTAACACACTCTTTAACGCAGCGTAGCGGTGAAGAGTATGAGAAACGCCCAGTTGTGTGCAAGAATATCCAAGATAAACAATAACAATAAGAATAATTGAAAAGAATAACAAGCAATACAAATAAAATTAGGTACAAAATTCTACACTAGGCTGGGAACATCCATATCTCAGATTTACAACAGTTGAGGATATTTAATGATCGGCATTGGGTTTTTCTAATTGAAAAGGAAACGACCGAGTCTATATATGTCTTTATTGATATATACATGTTTTTTTTTTCATTTATTCCATGCATAATGGTTATAGATGGAAAAGTACTCAAAACATTTGGAAGCAATAGTTGCGGATCGAACACAAGACCTTGTTGCAGAGAAAGCCAAAACAGACAGACTCCTTAGTCAGTCAACTTTAAACGTAATTTGTGCCCATCTTTTAATGTTTAATTTACACATGTTGCCCAATTTTACAATGTTTTGATCTTCTCGTCTTGCTAACAGTTTAAAAGAATTTTCCTTTACAAACATTCTCGCATTCTGTCATATTGGAACACTTAAGTTAAAGAGTTTAACAGTTATCGTTTCTATAATGTGATTCTTTTTGAAAATTGGGATGTAAACGATTTTACTCGAATACATAAGACCATTATTACGCTTATAATCCCCAAAAAATGTAAATATTAAATGTATTATTTTTATACATTTTTAAAATGTTGCTACAACATTTCACCAAATAAATTACATATGAGAGTTTAATTATGTTGCAGGTATGTTACCAAAGGCAGTAGCAGACGATCTCCGGCATGGTCGTCCTGTGGAGGCAAAATATCATGACGGATGTACAATATATTTTAGGTAAAGATCATAAACTTATTATAATATCAAATATTATAATAATCTCTCATGAAGCAAATATGAGCTGCGCCAGGACAAAACCAACATTATGCGTTTGCGACCAGCATGGATCTAGACCAGCATCCGCGCAGAGTCTGATCAGGATCCATGCTGTTTACTATCAGTTTCTTACTTGTAATAGGGTTTGTAGGCCTGATCAGATTACGCGGATGCGCAGGCTGGTCTGGATCCATTCTGGTCGCAAACACATTATGTTGGTTTTGTCATAAATTGGCTCATAATGTTTCTTCTTTCAATTTAAATGATTGTATTTTAATTATTATGGTCATAAATTTTTAAACAAAAAAGGAAAAATGTCATTAGACCTTTTAGAACCGTCTCTCATGTCTAAAAGAACAAAAAAGTGAGAAGAATCTCAAGTTAATAGCCATTTAGGTAGCAGGCGCAATATTTGATGTAAGTGTAAAAAGTTATCGTGCATAATTATTATGTGGTGCAGATGCAACTAGCTTACGGAACGTTGGTGGTTATACTTAGGTACCCGCTCGTGTCTGAACTAATGCACTGATGGGCTCCACCACTACAGCTGGAAAGTCTTTCATTTGTTTTTGTTGCGAAGAATTTAGCCATAATGATTCATGCTTTCGAGCTTTTAATTTTGTTTTCTTAAGTATCGGAATTCCAAGAAATAGAAAAAGCATCGAAACACGAGGCTATCTGATTTGTACGAGGGGGCGTAGCCCCCGAGTGTTAATCAGATTGCCGAGTGTTTCGATGTTCTTTCTCTTTTGTATCATAGTCAACATAAAACACATTCCCTGATGAAACCCCAGATAAAAATCACCACTGAACAAGCATCTGAATATGATATTTCTATCGCTAACTTTCTCTGCCGTCACAATAAGTAATCCCCAGCAAAAATGAGCCAATTAATGGGCATGCTCTGCAGTGCGGGTAAATAATACCTGCACTCCAGTTAACGCACTGTGCATGTATATGTATACGATTTAACTCTGACACATTTTCAACAGAAAAGTCCCCAAACTATGATACAAACCAGTTCAACACAGCATACTTGATCTCAAATTAACACCAAGCTTTGTTTGTATCCCTCGTTTTCCTTTCTGTTAATATTATAGTAATTTATAGTCGTTAAAACTGGCAAGTTTCTTCTTCAGTGACATTGTTGGTTTTACGAATATATCAGGAGGTAGTACAGCGCTGGAAGTTGTAGCATTGTTGAATAAATTATACATCACTTTTGACGAAATCATCGACAAATATGACGTATACAAGGTGGAAACTATAGGAGACGCATGTACGCCATTTTCATGTCAACCTTTTAGTTAACATATGTTAGCTAACACATTAGGTGTTTTTGAAATATAAGTAAAAGTAAAATAACTCAACAATTTACAATTGTTCTTATGATTTCAAAGAGAACAGATTGAAAAGGAAAGCAAATTGTGCGACGTTTACAATAGTGAAAGTGACCATTTTAAGTAAAAAATGAAGAAACAACACACAAACCAATCAGTTACACGAGCAATAAAGTGATAAGAATCGCATGCAAACACCACAATAAAAATGCATGCTTGTGAGAAATTTATTTCATAAATGAAATATATGCTTGTTGCGACATATTATAAATTTCTCAACAAAGAATTCCTTCCACAACACTCGTGTCAACACTGGTTTTTGTCGTCAGAGTCAATTTTTACTTTCTATTTACTTGTTTTCATTTGATTTCAAGTATAACGTTATGTTTTATGTTTGTTATGTATTATGAATATCTATAAATAGATATGGTGGTTTCTGGGATACCTATAAGCACGCCATTTCATGCACGAGAGATTGCTGATATGTCTATAGACCTGGTCAGAGCTTGTGAGATTTTCACCATCCCTCATATGCCTGGAGAGCCTCTCAAAATAAGAGTAGGATTACATTCCGGTAAGCTCATATCATAGAATATTAAAGAAATTAAATATAATTACTTTCCATTATTTGATGTTAATTTTGTAAAATAAACTTTACAATGTCACTGTGATATACATGTCGATAAATTAACTTAAAAAACAACAACAACAACAACAGATATTGTCTGATTTCGAGACCTTTGTTTGAATACCAATTTTTATAGCACTAGTTTCAACAGATAACGTTTCTTTATCATATAATTTAACACATTCATATTTGTAATAGATAATATATGGCGAACATTCGAGACTTTTATTGTTCAGTTCTGTTTTGGGGTAGACTTATCCTAACCCTTTGATTGTAGACTATAATTGCAATGTAATCTGAAGACAAACATATTACGACATTAAAACAATGTAATGATATCGTTGATTTGGTTGAAAATTAGTCTTAAAAAAGGTTACTAAAAATGGAAAAGAGATCCCCAGGAGATATGAAAAACAAAAAAAATAAAAGTTAAAAATGGCAGAATGTGTTAAATTGAGACTATACACGAGACAGGATAGAAAATGCAACATCTCTCGACCCCTAGCCTCCCTGGCACCGGCTTAGATGATATTATAAAAGGTTTCGTAGCGCACTGACTACATCAATACTGACATTTATAACATTTTACTACATCAATTAAATAGTGTTAATTATTATCATTTGCAGGATCTGCATGCGCTGGCGTAGTTGGCCTGAAAATGCCCAGGTATTGTTTATTTGGGGATACTGTCAACACTGCAAGCCGAATGGAATCTAACGGTGAAGGTAAACTATACATTTTATTTCTTTGACTTTCATTTCTTTTTCCGCTCTTAAGAATATATAATCTATCAATTTTTATTAATGTCCATGTAAGTTTTTTTCTAAATTAAACTACATCTTACTTCAAAAAATAGACGATGTGTTAGTTATACGGTACACTTTTACCAGACATATATACTGGATAAAAAAACTCTTATGTCAAATCCTTTGTGGTTGTGATACATTTACATTTGCGAAAAAGCAATACAAAAGTGTTGAAACGAGATGTAAAGTCTTGAAATGTACACTTCATATTATAAAACACATCTATGATACTATCAAAAGTAAATATTAAAACAAATGCAAAATCATCGGAAAAGTAAAAGATGGATATATAATTATAGGATTTTGTTAAACATGTATGAATACATATACGAAAAAAGATTTTCAGAGTTCAGTCCCAGTGACAACAAAATGTATCCTTAGATTTGAATGTTATCAAGATAAAACGATTCGTTTGCTGTAAAGTTATAACGTCATCATTCACCTGTACTTGTTCTTTTTCTTCTTTTTTGTTGTTGCTGCTTCTTTTTTAATTTTGAACCTTTTTTAACACAATGATCGAATATTTCTATGTTTTCATTTTAGCATACAAGATACATATAAGTAATTTCACTTACGTAGAATTGGTTCAGTTTGGCAAATATTTGCTAGAAAAACGAGGAACCATTCCTGTAAAGGCAAGTATAGATACAAATTAAAGACACTAAAATTATATTATATAAGTATGCTATGCACCATCATCTTTAAGAAGCTGGTACTTCACGATAACGTTGCTCGTACAGTACTGTAACCATTAGGCATGCTGAACCAGAAATGTACTGCATAAAACTGAATAAAATAATGAGTGTTTTGTGTCTAGATCTATGTCTTCATTCTTCTTCATGTTTTAGGATTTAAAGGTTAAATGTACAATAAGATTTATTATCTAGAAGTTTTAGCTATGATCAATATCATGCAATATAAGACTTTTGAAATCATTAATAAATCTAATTCATAATCCCCTGTTGCAAAACCATTTCGTTATTGCTCAGTAACTTTAAGCAGCAGAATTTTTTATAAGCTTTGTACAAACGATAACAAATATACCGTGATGTGTAGAGCGCCAACAAAAACAAAAACAATCGCTACCAATAAGAACAACGACATACTTAAATTTCAAAAGTCAACATTTGGTATGAACGCCATAACTTGTTCATTTGGAAATGTTTTATAATAATTTGGCACAAATAATCAGCATCCTGAAACAATGTTCAGAGCGTAACAGCTAGGTGGCTACCTATATTTCTTAACGTCAAGTTTAACAGAAAATGTAATAATTGCTAGTTAAAGCCATTTTAGACATAAATAGATATAATATACTATGTAACTGTTTCCTTAATTTTAGGGTAAAGGTGAAATGCTAACATGGTGGTTGACGGGAATTGATCCGGCATATGTTGATGAAAAATCCAAAGAAACTGAAAATGAAGACATAAACCAAAACAGTTTAATATCAGTTCGGGAATCCCGAACCAAACTTTACAACTGCACAGAAGATATTTCAGGCATCAAACCTGTAACAGCAGACGACATTGTGAAAGAGAAAAACCTTAAAAATGGCATTGTTCCCCCACCCGCTGAATACTCAAAGAAAATAATGTCGGTAGATCATAATGGGGTTAATACTGAAACAAACGATAAAGATGTTGCTAAAATTGGAAAACGAATTGCGTTTTCAGATGCGCCGCTTATTGACAACCAGTTTACACCTGTTGAAATACCGGAAGCAGGTGAAACGTGTGACTTAGAAAAAACGTGTGATAGAGCTGAACTCTCTAGAACTCTTGTAGATATCTCTGTTAAAGGTCCTAATACAAACACACATACAGATTCTAAAATATCATAAAATCATAAAAAATACTGGCCATAAAACATAATTTTGATTTATCAATATATTTTTTTGAAGTGCAATACATTGGTGATGTTAAAAAAAAATTATGTTATCATTACTTGTTTAAATATTTAACAAATATGTAATGTTTTCAACATTTACAGCTCCTTTCATGTACTGTTGTATGTCATAAGATATATATATTTTTTTAAAAAACTAGTCATATTACTCTTTCATATTTTAAACAATACGATACTGTTTCCAAATACAAATCTTTTCTAAAAGGTTATTCAAACTGTCTTTAGACTGTTCACTTGGACTTCAAACTTTTACTTACTCTGACTACCTGACACCTACTTGTTTATACGGAGTTGTCTCGCTTCCAATCCCGAAATAGAATAAAATCTGTGTAGACTCAAATGTAGACCTATAGTTTAAAACAACAGAATAGCTTCTATTAATTGTTGACTCATTTAGGGACATGTATAACTCTATTTTAATTCATATTTGCGAAATCTTTATTAACCGTAGTTTAGATCTATTTTATCAAACACGCCATTCCTTGTTACCAGAGCTGGAAAACTGTAGAATCTATCATTTATGCAACGAAATGAAATAGGGTATTACATTCCTAATACAGAACCTCTTTTCTGAAGAGTTTCTTTTTCAGTAAGGAAACCGTCTTTTTCAAGGGGCGGGATTCAAGCCCAACTAGGGGCAAACTTATTTTTTCAATTTGTGCACCTTTTTCTTCTTTTTGTTAGGTCAGATTACGGTTTTCTTTTTCTGGAATAATCTTTAATTAAGAAATATTTATAGTATTTTATGTAAATTTTAGTGTAGAGTTAGAGAAAATATGGTACCTTTACCACTTTAAATGTTTGTATTTTCAAATCCGGTTGCTAAACATCCTTATTTTGCACTGTATCTAGATAATTGTTGTTGTAAAATAAATCGATGATCCTTGATAAATGACAACATATGATAGTTATTCTGAACTGTTCCATCGAAACTTTCAGATACCTGTTTTAATAGCAATTAAAAACAACAGATATGTTTTCTTTGATTGTGTTTCTTATGTTTTAAACTGTTTTAGTTTTAAAATTTAACTTTAGTCGTCAAGTTTTTTCAAACATAGTATTGAACTTTTGTTATTGTTTGTATTTATGTGAAGAATATAATAAAGTTATTTATTTTATAGTAATAAATAATAAAAAGTTTAGATGCATTTTGAAAAATTCTCAATTAAACATCTGGTACCATAAATGAGATATAACTATTGAAATTGAATTTGCTATTTTTTCATATTCTGAATATATTTTCCCACAGTAAAGAAATTTTTAGAGGAGTACACTGTATATATCATGTAAAATAAACATGTACTTGTACAATAAAGATTTAAATGCCATCAAATATACCGGTGTTTCATTGTTACATAATCATGTAATCATGTTAACGATATTTACTTTAAAGCATTATGTTATATAATTGAAGACAACAATGTTAAAACCAGGAAAATTAGCAAGATCAGCAACCTGACCAGTGACTCAGGGTTCACCGATAAATCTGATGATGCAGGTGGTGAAAGAACAGATGTTACAATGCGCAGTTTCGAATCTTTGCGAGGTATTGTAAAGCTTTAGTACAAATGTAATATAGCGCAGTTTCGAATCTTTGCGAGGTAATGTAAAGCTTTAGTACAGAACTAATAATGCGCAGACTCGAATTTTTGCGAAGTCACGTAAAGCTTTAGTACAGATGTAACAATGCGCAGTTTCGAATCTTTGCGAGGTAATGTAAAGCTTTAGTACCGATGTAACAATGCGCAGTTTCAAATCGTTGCAAGGTAACGTAAGGTAGCACTCCACACTTAATTTCAAGTTTCTGCCGTCAATGTCTTACAAGCAATATTTTTGATAAATCTGATCCCAAACTACACAACCTGGAAAAAGAAAACACATTTTGTTAAGAACATATATGTCATAACATTGCAAATCTATAATGAAATCAGTGAAAATTAAAATACATTCCGTAAAAGCCAAAACTCAACAGTGGTCCGAGACCCAAAACAATATGTTTCGTCCCTCTGGCAAAAAATACCTGCAAATACACGGGGTACAGATAATTGTGTGCGTGGTTCCATAGCTCATCCCAGTTACTTCTGATATCTCTCGAACGGCGACTCTTGCGTCCTCCTTGATAATATCTTCAATTGACGTCACATCTGACGGCTTGACGCTCGACCTTCTTCCACGCCCTTCATCATCTTCAAGTGACTTCCGCCCTTCAGAGAATCGCCGGAACCACTTAAAAACGAGTGCTCGAGAAACAGCATTCTCTCCTCTGGTCCTCTGCAGCTTTTTATATGTGTCTGTAGGCGTTTCACCTAATTCCATGCAGAACTTTATGTTGGCACGCAATTCAAGGCGTTCTTGTGATGTCATTTTTAACGTAGCTGCGTAACGGACTACTATGGTTTAAACGTTGTTTATTTTCCTTATCTAACGTCAAATGACGTCAAATTTTTATGCGACGTCATACAAACGTCCGAAAACATATTCCCGCATTTTTCTGTTATTTTGATAAACAGTGTCGAAACTATAATGCATTGAATAAAGCAATTATATATAAAAATAGCACCTGGGCCGGTAACGCGTTACTATAGTTACAATTATGCTAGTTATTCTGCTCTGAGTAATGCATGACTGATTTACAGCTCCTTGTAAATGGCAAAGAGATAGGTCACGACAGTGATATAAATAAAAATATTTTATATGGGTCCGTTTCAAAGATATTGAACCAGTCTACGTAATTCTTGATCACCCCTCGTACATGCAAAATATAACAAAGAAATAGGTGCTTGGCCTTGTAAATTTTTTTGCTATTGCTGAAAGTTTGTACCCTCTGTAAAATTACTTGTTTTCACCGAGCATGCTGTTTACAAACAATTGCGGCCTTGACATCTATAATTAACAGCATGTGATTTCTAACCATGTTTTCGAATTTGCCAATGATCATATTACATGTCACAAAAACAAATTCCATGCTGAAAATGCACTATAAAGACAACCAGTCATTTACATCTACAATAGTCACTATATCCATTTTAGTGTGGTGTGCTGCCTAAAGCTTTAGTACAGATGTAACAATGCGCAGTTTCGAATATTTGCGTGGTAACGTAAAGCTTAAGTACAGATGTAACAATGTGCAGTTTCAAATTTTTGCGAGGTAACGTAAAGCATTTCTTGCTTTGTTTCTTAACATGTTTTTTATGATTTAATCGTTACTCCAAAAGTGTTTTGTTTTCTAAAATTTGCAAAACATTACATATTGTAAAGAACAGCTTCGTTTATCTGATAGCAATGACGTCAATTACTGGTAATGTTGGGAGATGTTCACAAATGCGACGACGAATATGACGACGACGGTGATTATGACGATGAGTATGATGATGATGATGTGGATGATAACTCAAAATCATAATTTTATGATAGCTGATGATTACAATGAGGGAAATGAGGGTATAAATGATTGAAGGTAAAACTGATGGTTGCTTGTGACAGATAAATGTAATAGTGTTGACGTTTTCTTATGTTTTATTTTTTTAATTTTCAGATGCAGACGAAGAATCGAATTCAACGCCCTATGAATAATAATCTCAAAAGTCTTTTGAAAATGAGAATACAATCATTACAAAGATAACACAATATTTGATTTAAATGTATATTAAACAAGGAAAATAATTTAATGTTATCTCACAAGTTATTTTAATAGTTTTTCATTTGTGACGATAGCTGTAATACATTTTTCTAACATCAGTCGTTGGTTTTCTTTTCTTTTTTCTTCTTTACATGACAAAAACATAGATTTGTACTAAGATATGAAACTTACTAACAAATACACTGACAAGAAGGTTCAATTTTATTTTTAATTAGCATAATCAAGAAAAAGTGAGTTACCTAAGGTAGCGTGGAAATTGATAAATAAAATATGATAAGTGTGCGTTTGGTGTATTCGGTGTTTTTACATTGAAGACTTGTCATAATGTCAAACTGCAATGTATATACATTGTAAATTGCTGATATCTTGTTAGGAGAGCAAAATTACACTTTTCTCTTGACTATGGAGTAATTTTGCATTTTCCATTATCGTCCATGAACAGGCTCAATCAAACCGAGCCTGCAACATTTTTCAATTTTGTCGTGTTTAACTTTCTTTAGGGATTTTTTTATTTCTCTCTATTGTAAAACGTTCCAATGACAACATTTTTTGTTACCGGAAATAGAACAAATGTACAGCTTCATACTGTACCTTACTGGTAGCTCATTTTGTTTTAAAAAAATATTAAGTGACACGCGGTAATTATTGTATTGCAACATCTGTGTTGGATGATAAATGGTATGCTGATAATTCTTGCTAATTTTATTGGCTCAATGAATTTTTCGACAAGTAGATCAAAAAAACACCTACATGTATCTTTTATCTTTGCTTCTCGTTTTTCCTATTTCTCGATGTAGCTGTATTACAATCTTTTTGACGTACATGTACCACTGATTTAAAGAGAATAGCAATAATGAAATTTTTTAATTGAAGCGCCTCTAAATAAGTATATTTCCATAACTTTATATGTCAAAACAGCACAAATATAGACAAAGGTAATAAATAATACGTGTAATAAAAATAAAATATTTTGTAGTCGCCGTCGTAGTATATAAATACTATGCAGACCGGTTTCTAGTACGGTATATACGGGTAACTGTTCTGTACAGGTGAATTACAAGATTAAGATATTAGTGTTTTTTTAATCCTTTATAAGCATATGACAAGAAAAAGTCAAAGCACAGAAGGCGCTGAATTTGTTTGGGTCTCAGAATGTCAGAAAGGTGAAGGTTGTGAGATTATAAACCAATTTGTTTTTGTATAGTACCACCAATGCTGTTTCCAGTGTTTTAACTGTAGCAAATTAGCTATAAGACTAATTGCAACAGTGACATTCAATTCAATGTTTATTTGACTTAAACAATTTTAAAAACAAAATTCCTGCGTGTAATCCCCTCGACCACGGTGAAGTTTTAAGTTAACGGCAAGAAGAAAACCATATTATTCTAAATAAGGGTTCGTAACCCTTATTAATTTCGATATATTTTGTTCACGGTACACCTGTTGTTTATGCAAATATTCATGGAGCTTAATATAAGCATGTATATCTATAAAGAATAACACAATATTAGAAATCTTCGACCATTCGGGAACTATTTTTTTCCCTCGAGAAAGCTTGAAAATTAATGCGCCTGTCATTTTCGACGTTAGTGTACATATAAAGGGAATTAACCGCTTTAACTACTTTCGGTTTTTGCAAATTAGATCATCAGGGTCTGAAATTTTGCTACCAGTATTTGTTTGGTCTAACGACCAAAACAAATAAAAATGTTTTAATGAGGTACCTGGGGGTCTTTTTGAGATTAATTTTCTTAACCATATAATTATTAATTTGATTATTGGCTTTGACAATATTTGGAATCTACAAGAATTAAATTGTTCAATGTATAACCTTTGAAACTCAATGTCATAAAAAGACAAAATGCCATCGGCACAACTCGATATAATAGATATGTATCAATAAAATATTATTTATCTGAAATGTCAAATGCGGTATATTCCCTTGAATAATTTACAGTAAATTGTGTAGATAAATACAGTTATTTGAAATATCAATTAAAATATTTATGTGCGTCTGGCTAATGTTATCACATAAATCATTAGGGACCATCAAGCTTTATTGAAACACATTTGCAGATGTAAGTCATTAACATAATGGAAACTATCTTAAAACCTTTCACGGTTTTTGCTCATATATATTCCCATGATACTTTTATAATGATGTTGTTTGTGCGTTTTGTGCTTTGCGTAATATTCAATCGTTATTGGCTTTTAAATAATTCACGGCAAAAAGTAAAGTCAAATCACTTAGCATTCATCGAAATGTCAATTATATACCAAAAGCAAAATATCACGAAGTATTTATCGGATAAATGCAAACCTTTAAGTCTGAACAACTTATCATAACATTGGGATATATGAAAGACAACAGTTTGAAATTTGGCATGGAGTCTTACACATTTACTACTATTTAATATTCTATTTATACTCGAATGAAATATGATCGGTAAACATTTCCGTTTCGTGATTTTACTTTCTATTCTAAGACAAGCAAAATTGTCATACTTTGCAACTGATATTACAACATTGAATGAAATGTCAGTTACTAATTCGTCTACTGCAAAATATGTAGAATCGTCAACATTCCAAAAGCGAACTCGTCAAGTAAAACCCCTTCAAAATAAAATTTGGAAATTTTTCCAAACGACATAAACTTAAATAATTTACTTGTGATGAAGCCCTTGAAAAGACATTTATTCAAGGATTATAACATCAACGTGAGGCCAGTAACTAATTTCTATAGTCAAGTTAATGTCACGTTAGGACTTACATTACGTAAAATTCAGCATGTCGATGAAATTAACCAAGCATTTACGACAATTGTAAATCTTCTTCTTTACTGGACGGATCAAATTCTTACTTGGGATACAGCACACTGTAATGGAATATCAAGCATTGAATTCCCATTTCACGATAACATTTGGATACCTGATTTAATGATATACAATGCTTTAAGGGAACCGGGTAAACTTGGCATAAAAGACGCCTTTGTGAGATTATATAACAACGGACAAATTTTTGTGTGGACACAAATTAGCGTTGAAACTGCATGTGAAATTAAGACAAAGAAATATCCTTTCGATGTACAAATATGTGATATAGTCTTTGGAAAATTCATCAGTCCTGACGACAAGGTATTTATACAACCATTGTCAGAGACCATTGATTTATCAGAATATGTTAACATCGCTGAATGGGAGATAACACACAATCAAGCAACCACACAATTATGGCCATTTAACATATCTTCTGATATTCTTGCAGGCGAGTCGGCAATTAACACCTTTAACTATACGATGATAACATATACTGTACAAATCCGACGGTCATGTCACTTGTGTTTTCATAATGCGATCATCCCAGTTCTGATTCTGGCAACATTGAACTTGTTGACCTTTTTTGTTCCTTGCGAAAGTGGAGAGAAAACCAGTTACCCAATTTCTATTTTTCTAACCTTGGCAGTTTTCCTAAAATTTATTACAAAATTTTTGCCAGAACGGGATGGCGTGAAAATATTTGTTCCTAGTAAATTTCAACTCTATGTAGTGCTAACTTTTTGTTGTGAAATTTTATTTCGTTGCATCTCCATTACAAAAAAAGAAATGTAATGATGCCCAAATGGATCCATCTGTTAATGTGTAAATTCAAATGTCGCAAAAATTTGTTGACAACGGAAGACAAAAAGACGGCAGCAGAAACATTGAATTTAGAACATGACCAGCAAGAACAAGAAGACAAAATATTAGAAATTCAAAACGAAGAACATGATTTAGATGTTTCGTTTATATTTGACAAGTCAATGTTTACATTACTAATTATTATTGAAATAGTTGCCACGATATTTTTTATTTATAGCATATTTAACTGAAACTACATGGCATAGGTATACATACACTGTACTCATCATTGGATAAAATACTTTAATTGTAAGAATTTATTGAAATCTAGAAATTTCTGAATGTATTTGTCTAATTCATAAAGAATGCTCAAACTATGTCTAGTAATCTGCATTTCTTATTACTGGTCGAGTTAATTTAGTCCTGTTTTAAATAAAATCTGATAGGTGTTTCATATTACGGTGTATTTATACTGTTTTTCCTATAGTGTGTATAGTTAAAACGTATTATGACTTCTTTGTGTGTACTCAAAAGTATTTACATGTATTTTACATTAAAAAGGAACGGTTATAGCATGAATCAGCAATTTCAAATATCAAATTTTAGCAATCAAATTTTAGCATAATATTTTTGATATATTAACACAATAAATGTGTTTGACTTATTAAACCAAAAATAAATTTAGTTTTACAAATGACGTTTCATAATTGTACAATAATCTTATTTTGTGTTTGTTACTTCCATGCAGTACTGCCAATTTGAGAATACAGTGTAAAAATATGTTGTACATTTGATGATTATCAGAATATCATGGTTATGTAGATAATAATTGTTCAGTTAGTAAATAAAAGAGTTTTACTGCTTATGCATTGTTGTGTGTCTATTGTTTCTTGTATGCAAACAATGTACGCTTACGTCAACATGTCATCATCTGCCGAAAAGTTCAGAATTACTTATTTTAAAACCTAAATGAATGGTGGTTAAACGGTAATTCTAGATAGTTTGGTCAATGTTTTCCAATGCCAATCGATCAAAACCGATATGATAAGTAAAACTATAGTGATAAAACTGATATCTTTTAAACCAAACCTTTTTATTTGCGAATGTATCGACAGACCTTCAAAGCAGAGTAACTTTAAGTTTTATTTCAGAAAATGTGTTTTCTTCAGTTCCTGTTTTAATGAAAAAGAATGTACACTTGTAGGTGATTTTTAGCACTGATGTTTCAGATAGTTCTAAATGTTTTTATTTAATCCCTTCCAGTCTTATATTGATATATTTAATGTTAAACAAATCATCGCTGATTTTACAAGAATAATATACAAAGAAAAATACAAAGCATTGATTTATCAGGCAAATATTCATCAATTGCAGAAGTGAGTAAAATGTGGCGTACCTCAAGGCTCCATTCTTGGTCCTCTGCTTTTTATACGTCCGTTTCAAAAACGGGTCGTATCATAGAAACGCCCCTGGCGGGCAGACGGTTTGGCGGGCGGTAGGACGGGCGGCGTCCAAGTTTGTCCGGAGCATAGAGGGACTTGATTAATACTACAAAGAAATGTCCACCATTATCAGAAGCCGTATCGCGCGCATGAACAAGGTGTCTGGGTTAAATCTAAAATTCACACTTAGAGCTCATTGAAAAACTGTTGTCCGAAGCAAAACTTTAACATACATTGGGGGATTTAAATGCAACGTAGCGCAAATGTTGACAATGTTGCCTTTGATTCAATTGATGACATTAACTGTAGGGCTTATATCTTTTCACACATTTACAAAGACGCGAACTTCCTTGAAGGCAGAAAGTTTGCCATTCAACAACAGGGCACAACTGAAAATGTTGCAGAATATTTTTATTGAGCAGGGATAAACGCAACCTACTGTTGTAGTCTACAACACCCAAATTAATGCTAGCTTAAGCAGAAATCAACATCTGGTACAATCGCGTAAACGCTAGCAGGCTGAGAGTCCCGGATCAGACATGTCATGTGACTGACAAGGTTTTTTATTGCATTTACGTAAACAAAAAATTAACATAAATGATTTCACCTGCATGCTTTATTTACTAATTAAACATTAAACAATTTCTCAACAACACCTTTTGGGAGTCAAAGCATTTTATTATTATATGAAGGTGTTGCTCTGAAATAAAAGTTCAGTCTTACTTTAGGAAAAACTGAAAATGTTTATAAAGATGTTTATGTTTTTAAACGTGTCACTCTGTGGAGGCTGCACTACATTTCAAGGGCTATATTTTACTCTGGAACTACAGTGACACAATTTTTTGTGTTTTAAGTTAAAGAGCGCTATAAACGCTTCATGGCGAAATTATCTTCCGTGTTATTACCAGGACATTTATTTGTATCAACAGCCTATGTGTCATTAGCAGTGTTTCGATCCTTGCAAAGCTTCCTGTGAATGGAATGAATGACATTCTGTTATTTGGGAGTATCCATTTAACATTAACGAGGTTCATTATATAATCGTTGTATATTAATTTAAAAATGTATCGCATATAAGTATATGTAAATGCATGTTTACTTGAAATATGCCTATTTTATTAATTAATATAAACTGTTTAATAATTTGTAATAAGTAAAAGTTTTACATACAAGACAAAAACATTTGTTGCAGAGTTTTGTTTCATGTTAATGCTTGAATTTCATTTTAAAATGAGAACGATAAATGTTGTTGTAGCAATAAGTTCACACAATCCTAAAACGCTAAACATTAGTTTATCAAATGCATAAGATAAATCTTCTGATTTTAAGTTCTCATTACATTGAGAAGCCGTTTCAGATTGTTTTGTGTCCGTATGATTTTCCGTGGGAGTAGCATTGTAATTTTTACATTCTTTAATTTCCATTTGCTGATGTCTGAAACATCTTGTCAGTCGGCATGCTCTATTTTGTGCCTTAGACTTTCTCTTTTTGTGGTGGATTTGCAAAGAAATAATGGCACACAGAAGAATCATTGCACTGACTGCCAACTGAAACGTAACGTATGAACTCAGGTAGGAGACTCCGTCAATTGACTCTGGTAAGGAACGTGTTATGATCGTCAAAAAGACCGCTAATGTTAGAAACATTGCTATCGGATAGCTCAGTTTCTCGCCACTCTCACAATGTACAAAAAACGTCAGAAAATTTAATGCTGCTAGTACCATGACGGGTAGGATATTGTTGAAAAAGCACAATTTGCAAGACCTTTGCAGTGTTAAAGTATATGTAATCGATGTGTAATTTATAACATCGACAGATGAAATATCTGTGTCCACGAAAACTGAAATATTTATTGGATCGACTGTTGTTTTAACGGAAGTATCTTCAATTTTCCATTCCGCTATTTCAACATATTCGTTCATGTTAACATATTTTTCTAAAGGTCTAATGTCTATTTCCAAATCGGAGCTCATGAATTTTGTGATGACTATGTCACATACCTGCATATCGTAGGGATACTTTTTAGTTTTGATTTCGCAAGCTGTTTCAAAATTGGTTTGAGTCCACACATAAATTTGTCCGTTATTATTTAATCTTATAAAAGCATCATTTATGCCAAGATCTTCTGGTTTCTCCACAGCATTGTAAATCATTAAGTCAGGTATCCATACATTTCTATTGTAAGAAATTTCAATGTTGTTTATTCCATTAAATTCAGATTTATTCCATTGTAGTGAATCATCGTACCAGTAGAGATTCACATTAATGGTAGATTTAAATGATTGTCTTATTTCATTTAAATGCAAAACTTTTCTTAACGTTAATCCAACAGTGACAATAACTGGCTTAGAATAATTGTTCACTGGTCTTACATTTGTGTTGTAACCCTTAAAGATTTTATTTTGTAATTCCAACTCCGGGAATTCTAATTCACATACCGCCGTTTGTATCAAAAACGTGAATACTAAAATTACATATAAAGTCATGTTTATTTATTTATTATTTTTTTCAAGGCAGTCACTTTTTTCAGACAACAAATTGTGATTTTTGCAAAAGCTCCTGCTGACAAATATAAGACGTTTTTTAATCATACGATCGAAATGAGTTAGAAAGCTGCTAACACAATCACTTCCGAACCATAGCAATGTTCCTATAATTTCTTCATTAAACGAATAAATAATACGGCAGACATTGACCTTTAAGTATACTAAAGCATTTGCATAGATATTTTACTAAAATATTCAAGCCGGATGACTTTTTCTGATGGGCATTATCGGAATCATATTACATTAGCGCCATTTGCATAGCACATATCAAAATTTATCAAAATTACTTAACACCTCACAAGGGACGTGGCATTATCGTGTTGCTTTCACATTAATATTATTCTATTTTCTCATTTGGGAGTCGTTCCCCTTCAAAAAATTCGATTTTATGTAGTTTCGCCTATTCATCATTCCTTTTAGGCCATATGCATTCTTTTATTTTGGATCGTACATCGCTTTTCATAGAACGGCACTGACATGTAACATAAAAGGTTTAATAATAAACGTTGTATAAACAGCCGTGAAGTAAAGCTTGCACTCTTCAATACAGTCCATGAACAAACTCACTCAATCCGAGTGTGCAACATTTTTTAATTTCGGCGTTTTGGACGTTTTTTGTCTATTTTGTCTACAAACAATTGTTTTAAAGTAGCATGGGCTACAATTTATTCGATGAAAAAGAGAAATGATAGATCACTAAAAAAGACACTTAAAATATTTTGTTACCTTGACTAGGATTCGAACCCCGGACCTCTCACATCATATGAGAGCATGCTGCGCTTGGACTATTTTTTATATATTTTGTCAAATAATATGTTAACAAATTTTAAGTCACTGTGTGCTAGTTGATTACCGGATTATTTGTATACACCAAATGACAATTATTTTGAATGATTTCTATTAATACAATGAACGGAATGAATAGAGCGAGAGAAACGTCCATGCCTGACCTATGCTGGAACGATATTTTGACATTGTGTCTCCTTCTATTCCCGTGTTTGGATTTGCCGATGACCACACGGCTAACAAACGCTTTAAATCACTATTCGAAGAAGCGTCTGCAGTTCAAGACCTCGAACAATCCACCGTCGACATCAATGAGTGGATGAACGGAAACAAATTGAAAATGAATATTAACACAAAGACTGAGTTTATTCGTTATGGAAGCACTCAACAATTAGAGAAGTGTTACACAAAATAAATTTATATTTGTGTTAATGAGATCGAATCGCAACATTGTATAAGATATCTTGGAGCCTTCTTAGATGAATCTTTAAATTTCAAAGAACATATCAAAAGAAAATGTAAAACTGCTATGCTAAACTATTTAAAGATCACTAGCATTCGGCAGTATTTGTCTTCTGATGCCACTAAAACACTTGTTTTATCTCTTGTTATATCTCATTTGGACTACTGTAACGTCATATTGTACGGTTTTTTGCAAACTGAGTTATCTAAACTTTAACGTATCCAACACATGTGTGTTAAACTTGTATTAAATAGATCAACATTTGATCGCTCCAAGCAAGCACTTTTCGATTTACAATGGCTGCCCATTAAAAGCTCGTATACATTCAAGATTCAAGTTAGTAACGCAGTAGAAATACAGGTACACATCATGAAACATTAACCATTAATCGCTTATAACGTATAAAGTATTACTGTAATTCTGAATTTTTCTTCTTTTCCAAAATTCTCAGTACTTTTTTCTCAAGTTTCATTTTATTTGAAATATATGGCTCATGCTGCTTTAAACATACATGAAAATGGTGAAATTCTGAATTAAGACACATCCCAAAATATGTCTGTTGACATAATGCAATATAAAGTGCAGCATATCTATAGGTATACTCATTTTTCTCACTTTTGGGGTCAATTTTCTCTAAGGATCAGTAAAATATAATTGACTTTGATAGAACAAATCTTTAATAAGTTCATATGTCACGCCTCAATGTTTAGTCATAAAAATAATTTTAACATTTTATGTTTTATTAGGTGAACTGTATATAAAAATCTTAAATACGTTGCTATTTGAATGCAATAAGAAGAAAGTATGAAACTAATACATTTTAAATCTGTTATTAATCTTTCCAATAGTCAGTCAAGTGTAACGATCTCTGAACCATTCAAACAGAGGTAATCAAGTTTCTTAAACACATGAGTAAAATCGTGTTCGCGTGATTCCAGTCACTGTAATGTACAGAATATTATTCGATTTTTATTGATCTGGATCTTGGCATTTTATAAACAGTTTTTTCCTTTGATACTATCATTAATCACAATACAAATGTTATTGTAAAAGAGATTTTCTTTCTGATTTCTGTTTGATTAACGACATCTTAATTCCAAATAAATATGCTAAATGTAATTGTCGCAATGACTTCACATAATCCGAACACGTAAAACATAAGCATATCAAATGCTTTTGACAAGCCATCCGAGTGAAAGTTCTCATTACGTTCGGATAAGGTTTTAGAACGACCATTTTCCATATGATTGTTCCCGGAAGAAGAATTCATATTTTTGCATCCTTTTTTTTGCGTTTGCTGACGTCTGAAACATTTGGTAATTTGACATACTATATAGTGTCAATATGACTTTCTCTTTTTGTGGTGGATGTGCAGAGAAGTAACGGCACATAGAAGTATCATTGCACTGACTGCCAACTGGAAAGTAACATATAAACTAAGGTATGATGCACCATCAATCGACTCTGGTAATGATCGTGTAATGGTCGTCAAAAATACCGCTAAGGTCAGAAACATAGCTATCGGGTAACTCAGTTTCTCGCCACTCTCACAAGGTACAAAAAACGTGAGAAAATTAAGGACTCCTAATATCAATACCGGTAGGATAATGTTAAAAAAGCACAATTTGCAAGACCTCTTTAGTGTTAAAGTATATGTAATCGATGTGTAATTAACAATATCAAAAAGAAGAAAATCCGCTTCCGCGGACAGCGTCATATTAAATGGAATAACTGTTGTTCCAACGGAAGTATCCTCTATTTTCCATTCCGCTATTTCAACGTAGTCGTCCATGTAAACATGTTTTTCTAAAGGTCTTATTTCTATTTTAGCATCTGAGCTCATGAATTTTGTGATGACTATGTCACATACCTGCAAATCGTAGGGATACTTTTTAGTTCTAATTCCACAGGCTGTCTCAAGGTTAGTTTGAGTCCACACATAAACTTGTCCAATATCATTCAGTCTAATAAAAGCGTCCTGTACGCCAAGATTTTCCGGCCTATCCAAAGCATTTAAAACCATTAAATCAGGTATCCATATATTTTTATTGTAGGGAATTTCAACGTTCTTTATCCCATGAAACTCGGATTTATTCCATTGTAGTGATTCATCATGCCAATAAAGATTAATGTTCATGGTAGATTTAAATGACTGTCTCATTTCATCTAAATAGAGAACTTTCCTTAACGCCAATCCTACGGTGACAACAACTGGTTTAGAACAATTTTTCACTGGTCTTACATTCGAGTTGTATCCCTTGAATATTTTATTTTGTAACTCCAGTTCTGGATATTCTAGTGCCAATATTGTATTTTGCATGACCATTGCCAACGCTACGAATATATGAATCTTCATATTAAATTAATCTTAATTCATGCAATTACATTAGGCATTCATTTATATTGTTTTCTCAACACATTAGCTGATGATTTATATTGTAAATTTTAAGATTTCCTTTTTTAACTAACTGCGATTGAGTGCTGGTCATACAAACAATTACATGGATATCTTATTTGCCCTCTCATTAAATACAACCCATAAGTTCAGGGAAAAACATATGTCATAGTAAACAAAAACCTTGGTTAATGTACCAAAGTATCACAATAAGCTTTCAAATAATTCAAATTGATACTCGAAGCTTTTATAGATTTTTATTAATTGAATCCTTTATTAGTTTAAGCTTCCATTACTACACATACAAACGTTCAACAAACAATTTTATTGAAATGTCTCAGTTTACAAACCCTTTCATCATCATTTCTAATTTTTATAATACATTTTATTGATTGGAAAGAAAACATTATGGAATCAATTATATTATCATATTTCTTTTCAAACAAGAATCATTTATTTATTTGTATCACTTTGTATCCCGCTTCATTATTAAATAGTTTGTAGTTTTACACTCCATGTATGAATTATTTTTATTTTCAAAAGGTGAATATATTTATTATATGTGTAAAAAAGATAAGCAACGCTAGCGCTAAGATAACCTTTAACTGTGGAAATAAAATTTTAAATTCAAACTCGGTTTGACTACATACATGAAAGCTCCTACATCTATTAAATTCATTAGATCTCCATCACAGTGGCAATTTTTGTAAAGTATACTCCATTATAAATTTGTTTTAAACGTATTGCTATTAAACAATAATGACAATTTTTGATACTTTCCTAAATGTTTTATGATTACAACAACTTACTTCTTTATGAAGTTTTAAGACTTTAAGCTTCAATCATTTATGATTCATTATCTAGCAATTCTGAGTGATTTATTTTTGTATCGTATTTCTCAAGCTAATTTTGGGAAGTGTGACACTGTCATATTCATTTCAGCCAACTGCTTTATGTGTAAAGTTTTACTAGTTTACTATAATTATGACACAGTTAACATCAATCCAAGATCACAGAAAATAATAAAATGTTATTATATTTAATACATAGGAACGGTAAATTGAAATATATATGGCACCCAGTGGACAGAAATCAAAATTGATTCAAGTCATCTATTTGACAAAATGGTAAATCTTGACTAAAACTTTTGTCGTTTAATGTTAAATGTGTTGGTTGGTTGTATGGTTGGTTGGTTGGTTGGTTGGTTGGTTGGTTGGTTGGAGTCGCCTTAATGTATTGTATATTAATTTGACGCATATATGTATTTCTGTACACTTTTTCAATAAATCCGAAAGGTATATCATTTTAATGATTTTGAAGTTCAACATTCAAAAAATCGTCGTTCACTTCGTTATGGGAAAAAGTTTTCTCGTGTTTAATTTAATTTTCTTTTCGCAATAGCAGTTCATTTGAAGCCTTCATCGATCCTACACGGAACTGCATTGATCAATTTGTGAAATAAAATACTTCAGGACTAGAAGCCAAACACAATCAAAGCACAGAAGGCGCTGAATATGTTTGGGTCTCAGAATGTCAGAAAGGTGAAGGTTGTGAGATAATCAACCAATTTGTTTGTAAAGTGTCACCAAATTCTGTTTCCAGTGTTATAACTATAATAGTAAATTGCTATAAGACTAATTGCAACACTGGTATTCAATTCAATGTTTATTTGGCTTAATCAATTAAAAAACACAAACAAAAACATGAGATGTCTGAACTGGGATTTGAACTCCGGACCTCTCGCTTTTAAAGCGAGCGTGTAAACCCCTCGACCACGGGGAGTTATAAGATAACAGCCTAAAGAATACCATATTATTCTTAATTAGAGTTTGTAACCCTTATTAATTTCGATGAATTTTGTTTACGGTAACACTGAAGTAAATAATCATGGAGCTCAATATAAGCATGTATATCTAAAAGAATAAAACAATATTAGAAATCTTCGACCAATCGGGAACTACTTCTTTGTTACGAAAATTTATGCACATGTCATTTGACAATCTTTACGCAGTGATCTCCCCTAAATTTTTAGGCGTTAATGTACATATGAAGGGAAGTAACCGCTTCGAGGAGTTTGGACTACTTTCGGCATTTGCAAATAAGAACATCAGGGTCAGAAATTTCGCTACCATTATTTGTTTGGTCTGACGACCCAAACAAATAAAAACAATACTTTGGCCCTTATTCAGAATCTATACTTTCACTCAATCTCATTGAGAAAATCTCATATAATTGCCTAACGCTCATCTTTTCAGTAAAGTAGTATTCAGATTATAAAGGCAGCCGTCCGCTTTTTTTCAGTACACCGTAATTTTGAAGTGGAGTAAGTTTGCCGAGCCTGTTAATACGTTGAAGTACTTATTGCTCTTTTGCTATTAAGCTCCTATCAATAAAGATAATTAAACAAACTGTTCGTAAGGGGTATAAATAACACGTGGGTAAAAATAAGGTTTAAGTCTGTGAACTTATCTAGCTTTATAAAGTGTTCATAAAATACCAAATACGAGACACGAGACAATAGTTTAGAAAAATAAGGCAAGGCAATGCCAATAAACCAGGTTTTCAACTGAGAGCAATAGCAAGTGGAGGCTGAAATGTATCCAAAAGTAATAAAGTTATTGCAATTTCCGCAAAATTAAATTACATAGCTAGACGTCGACTGTCATTCCACTCACAATCTTTCCTAGTGGATTATTTACATAAGCTTGCTATATAGCACGTTACTTACTCTAACAACGGACCGGAAACCTTTTACCTTGGAGGACCCAAAAGCTATCCTAACTGAGGTATCCACATAAATTTGCTAGATACCAAGTTTTGTTACAGTATATGATTCCTTACTCTAGTTATCGACTGGAAACCTTTTATTCTTTTTTAATAAGAGTGGCGTTGAACTTGATCTTATAGGGCCCAAAAGCTATCCTTATTGAAATATTTCCATAAGCTTGTTATACATCAAGTTTAATACATTATCTCATTTTCGACAGGAATCTATTTGCTATTCTTAAGGATTGGTTAAAAATTGAAAATCAACTCTTTTTAATCAAATACTTAATTCCTCGAAACCAATGGCAACACAATTTAAATGGTGAAAAGTACAGTTTGATTTTAATTTGAACCTGAAAACAAATTGATGGGCTCCCAATTTACTTATTTAAAGATTGCGTTTTTGTAGGCTGACATTGGTATATTTTTGAGTAAGTCTTCTGTGGTTTTTCAACTGCAAATGTTGGTTTTTCAACTGCAAATGTTAAAAACACGTTTTCTACATTGTTTCTGCTATTAAATGCTAGTTGTTGTCTACTTTTGATTATTTTATCATGATTTGTTTATGAATTATGAAAAAGCGTAAGTAAAGCCTATTGTCTTTGAATACTTGAACTTTTGAATAGAACAACATTCAAATCCATCTCTATATGCCGTTACGTCAGTTCTTTGCAATCTCAAACACTTGCGTTGATCCATAGATTGGTTGAACAAAACATGTAACAAACTGCACACGTTTTTGCAACTGAGTATACATAAATAAAAAATTGAAATTGGTAACATTATTTCACAAATGCATGAAATAAAATTAAAAAAATACACAAGCAAGAAAAATTGTAAGAGCAATAATTTGACAAAATAGAATCACAATGAACATTAAACGGTCAAACTGTGCTGAAACATTTTTAAATTTAGTTTCAGCTTCTACGTTTACTTCCTTTGAAATTTCTTGTTCACGTTTAAGATCTTGAAGATCGTATACATTACTTTTCGAATCATGTTTCTTTCGGAGAGCCGTCCGGTTTCCGAATTGCTCAAGACAATCAGCAAACGAAAGTAGTTTAGACATGCGTGTGGAACAGTGTGCGCCGTAATGAATCTGCAAAGAAATCACTGCCGACATTAGGGTTATTCCGCTAGCAGCTAGTTGGAACGTCACATATGATCCAAGATAAGACACTCCATCAACAGATTCCGGCAATGACTGTGTAATTATCGTAAGAAAAACAGCTAATGTAAGAAAAAGAGATAAGGGAAAACTTGTCTTCTCACCGCTTTCAGATGGTACAAAAAATGCAAGCAAGTCTAGAAAAGCAAGGACCAGCACTGGTAGAATAACGTTCAGAATGCAAAGTTTGCAGGAGCGTTGTAATGTAATTGAGAACTTTATACGTGTATAATTAGACAAAATATTTAAGGAGTCTACTGATTCATTGATCTGAATTAATCTTGGTGTAACATAGTTATTTTTGACATTCCACTCTGCTATTTCAGCATAGAAACTTAAATCAATTCCATTTATCCTGGGTTGAAGCTTTACAATATCATCTGAAGTCATAAATTTACTAAAAGCAATATCGCACGTTTGTTCATCATATGGATATTGCTTTGTATTAATTTCACAATAAGTTTCTATGTTGATTTGAGTCCACACAAAAACTTGTCCATTGCTGTAAATCCGTACAAAGGCATCTTTTAATCCAATCATACCAGGTGTATTTACTTCATTGACTATTATCAAGTCTGGAATCCAAATGTTTTTGTTGTACGGAAAAATGATCTTAGATATCCCATGATAATTTGATTCGTTCCAAGTCAGAAACTCGTCCTTCCAAAACAGTTGTAGGTTAACTGTTGTTTTCAGTGACTGTCGAATTTCATCTAAATTTTGAATTTGTCTAAGTACAAGACCTACAGTGACAAAAACTGGCTCCGAATAATTATATATAGGCCTAACTTTTACATCGTAGTGTTTAAAAAGATCTGATATTAGAGGCGATTCCAGTGCTTCACGAGGATTTTCTGCCAAGCATTGACACAATGCGTTTAATACAAGAAGATATTTGTAATCCATTTTGTACAATGTATAAAAATAATTTTTATTCAACGTGCTCTCTCTATCATAGCTATTTACAAAATGATGAAATGTGGATTTCAGTCATTAAGCAAAAACATTTGGCATTTTCCCATAATTGTTTGTTATAAAAGCAATTATGAAATGGCAAAGCGGAGAAAATAATAAAGGCCGATAGCAATTGGTATGGGTTATTTATCCCTTTCAATGCATAACTTTTTGACTTTTTTGTGCCGTGTGGCGGCTGTAAAAAATCTCCTCGTACCCTTAATCAATGGTGTTATATTTTCGATCCTTGAAGATTGTTCAGCATGAGATTATTGTGTATACATGTTATGTGGTAATTTAAGTTTCTTCTAGTTGGCCATTTTCAACTTGGGTTGTTCCAGTATTCCTTCTTAGATAATGTTGAATCACCCTTAGAATATGTTGCCTGCTTTTTAAATTTGTCTTTCGACGTCTTATCTGCGATATGCAGGCTTCATAACCCTTTCAAAATTCACTTTTATTTAGTTCCGCCCATTGTTTTATCGTTTAGGGTAAAAGCATTCTTTTCCTTGGGGATCATACGCCGCTTTTCATGGAATGGCACCACTGTGCCACATTGAAGGTTCCATGATAACCGCCGTATGAACACATCTGCGGATGTTTCTAAATTCAAAATTTCAAATTTTCGTGTTAAATGTTGAATTCTGCTTAAGCCGGTGCTAGGGGGCGTGGACGGTAGCTTGCACTTTCCAGTACCGTCCATGAACAGGCTCAATCAAACCGAGCCTGCAACATTTATAATATTGTCGTGTTGGGCTTTCTTTAGAGATTCTGTTTTACTCTATTTTATTATAACTTTGCACAAATAATCACCATCGTGAGTGAGATTATGTTCTTATGATATGCATGGCACAACATCAAGGTCATGGTTGGTAAAAGGTCCAGAAGTACACATTCATAAAATTGAAATTGATGTTCACTGCAAAGGGGATTTAGCTGTCTTTCAAACTGCCTTGTTAAAGTTGCTTTAATAAGATTAATTGTGTCTATTCATTGAGATAAAATATATAATTCAATAAATGGGCAGTTTAATCTATAAAATGAAATCTGTTTTGGGTTGCAAAACATGATTTATTTTATAAAATATGAAAAACAAGATCAACAAGGAAAGGCGGCGTTCAATGAACGCAACCCCCATATGACCCAGCAACAAGAACCAACGGCAAGGAGCCCAGGCGGACCCCAAACATAAAAAGGACAGGGCAACGACACGTTAATCATTAAATGATAAATAATTTGTAACTGATTAGGAATTCAAAGAAAATAATAATAGGCCCACAAAGGGGAAGGGAACAGAAGACCGGGGGAAGGGGGGGGGTTAATCAAAGAAATAAAAACTAGAGGCAAAGGGGGAAATACTTACCGTAGACGAGAAAACAACAAGGGACACAAGCAAAAGTGTCACCAAAACAGTATGAAACAACATAGACATACATCTGAGGATAAGTTTCGTAAATATTTTCATGTTTGTTTATATGTTTGGTGTTTGATTTTTTTCTGCTTACAATACATAAAATATCAGATGAAATAATTGTTTAAATTAAAAAAGCACTGTACAGCTTAAAAAGACGTTGAAATAAAGTGACTTTTATAGACGAAGAGCGGTAAATGGAGTCTTGAATGGTGATTGAATAAGCCTACGGAGCACATGTTTAAACAATATAGCATGCATGTCCTTTAAATTTGTGTAAGCTAAATTTTCTTGAGAAATAAGTGATAGACATAAACATAAAATACAGGTCAAAATATTTTGAGATTTTTTTTCACTCGTGAGATAGAACTATTCTGAGGGTAAATCGAGTGGCCTTAATCGGCGATGCATATGTTATAAAATCATATAGTCAATATCTGATACTATTTTCAATTCCACTCAGAAAATGTGGCGGCTGAGTAGTATTGCAAAATTAAAGTTTTGTCGTATTGTCGTAGTGTTAAAAAAAGTCGACGAGATGTCTTTCGACAAAATGTCGTTCACCTGCAAAATTTATATAATACTGTGTGCAATATTTAGATTATCAAATTATTAATAAATTCGACCATTCCTACTGTTCTACAACACCCGTTATAACCTTTTTTTATTTTGCTTTCTTTCTTCATGCTCGACGCTACATATGGAGACTTTTCGGTGATACTGTGTAGCTTGATAATCAGCTGTAAAATGTTGCCCCGTACTTCACTTCAGTGTTGTTTTAAATTTCTGGTCCTTCATGATAGGCTTTTGTTGAAGAATGAATAAAGCTTTAACTAGAGGATGTGAGAGATGTTGCATTCATAAACCGGTTTTATCAAACCTAGACAGCAATTTTCATGAAATATTGTTGTTTTTATTACTTCCGAGAGGTCACCCCTTTTCAAAATTATAATAATGTTCGGGGCTGCGTTTTGTGACCGTCGCTTTCTTTTATTCATTTTGAACTCCCATTTCAAACAAAAAGTATTGAAATGAAATCTCCCAAAAGACCAATGATATTTATTAAATAAATGCATTATTATGTCATTACTTAACTCTCAAGAGAAATATTTTATTTAAAATAGATAGGAATAAAGAGATTGAGATATATTGGTCATCTCAGTGTGTGGGTATATTTTTCCCTTTTTACCGTTTAATATTTTATATGTATTGCAAAGCATTCATTACGTAGATAGAATAAAAAATTTAATTAGAATCATTTAAATAATAAAAGAGAGAATTACAATAATTCATTATTTTAATGTTTTCAACTAACGTTTTATTGACTATGTTTAATAATTCATTCTTAAAAAATAAAAATGAAGGCAAACTATTCAGAAGTCATCATCAAATGTAATATCCTATGATAAAGATGTATCCAACTATTAATTATTCATTCTAAATTGTTATATTCTAAAACGATAATTATGTCCAATTATCAATTAGTAAATCTCCATTATATAATCTAGTCTAATAATAATAATAATAATAATAATGATAGTTATGTCCAAACGATAATGCTCAATAGTGATAGTGCACATGTATGATGTCAAATTAAAGAATAGGTTTCTTCAGATAATTATATCTATTATATAACACTAACATTTCTCTAAAATACTAATGGAAACTGATAGTGATGCCAAGTTCATTTTAGAAAATATAGTAAAACATTAATTAACTTTGCATAATATAGTAAAACAATATTTTTTTCAGCTTTAATTGAGTTTAAATGAATGAAATGAAAGAACATATTTTTATATTATGTACATGTATTTTCTGAATGACGCCAGGAGATAGATGTAAAATATTTTACTATAATACAGCAAAGAACTTTGGGTCAGCATCCCAAAATAACCCTGCTGAACTAATATTAAGATATTTTTTTTTTAAAATGATATCATCTAAATCTGTTCTAAATTTGGATTTTTTCCTTGATTATTTAAACTTTTTTTCTATATTTGAAACAATATATTTAGTTTTAGTTTCATTAAGGTTGTTTAGTGGTGTTAATGGTGAGAATCGTTAAAAGTATTTCGAATTAATACTCTCTTTGAACTATATTATATAACACTTGACATGTCTGTCGTTGAACATTTTTCTATGTTTTATGCTTAATAAAAATGATGTGTTTTTACATTTTGTAATTTTGGTGTTAATTTTTAATGTCAACATATACAGAAAACAAAAGATATGGATCATGATATTATACACGAAACATAAAAGGCACATACGATTTTTTCTCTGAGAAAATGCAAACATTTGTTTTGTATAATTGTAATAATGGAGCATGTTTGAGGCTTATAACACGAAGAAAGCAAGGATGAATGAATAAAGCAATGGTGAATTGAAACATATTGTGATTAAAGTAGAAAAAAAATAAATAGAGCGGATTTTCTTTCTATCTGTTTAAACATTCATATCCGGAGCACTAGCACTTGCAAAAAAACTGTTGTGCCCAAAATTGAAAAGAGAAGAAAAACAACAACAACAAGAAAGCTTAATATATGTGGATGACTTATTTCAAATGAAACTAATTGACTATTTGACGAAAACAATAGGTATTAAGTTCAAGGTGATTCCATGCAAACTATAGGATACGATTTCCCATTGTGCTAAAAGTGAAGCAAGCTGTTGTGTAAGCTGGGTTTCGGTGGCTTCGTCTAGTTCCGACAGACTCGGTGGCTTCGTCTAGTTCCGACAGACTGATACAACCGTCTCCATCACTGTCACTTTGCCACTGCGTCTGGCAGCCCCCTATAACTATAACTGTCACATCCATTTCAGCGTCTAAAAAGTAACGCATGTGCATTTTGAAAATTCTTAATCGTTTAATTCTTTAAACAAGCATTTAATTAAGATTTGATTAAAATGCACAAACGGAGTAATTCAATTATCGGAAAGTATAAATTCATTGGGTATTGTAATAAAGGGTTTGCTTTGAATGAATTTAAAGATTTCGAAAGGCAGCATTTAGTGACATGCATCATTTTCAAATTTTGTGTAAAGACGACCTTGAGTAATCAAACGAATTCTGAAAAGATAGTTTCAAAATCGTGATACGGAAATCTGCGATGATCGTAAAGGTCATAATGTAAAAAAGTTCACCAACTTACATCGAACTAATTGATTCTTTGGTTTTACTATTGGCTTTTGTGCCTTATTCATTCCTATATTATTATTTTCCATACACTATTGTTAAAATCATAGTAATGACTACGACTTTGTCAAGAATTAACACTTTTCAGTGAATAAATAGGTTTATCACTAACTTGGAATCAATCCTATCAGATTAGAAGCCATCAGTGTTACTTGTGTAAAGATGCATTTGTGCTCCATCCAAACAGGGAACTGCAGAGGTTCACATGTTAGCGGATGTACGGTATTGGCCTCACATGCCGGATCCATCATACTGGAAAACATTGAACCCAGAAGTGTACCAATATAAGACGGTACGTTACTTAATTCGTACCTGCATACATTCGTCACAAGCCGCAACTTCCGATGATTCTGAACCTAGAAGGAGAGAAAAAAGATTTTATTACAGTTTTCTTTCTTATCATATTATTGAATTACCTGCCCTTAATATAAACCCATTTAAGACGTTCGCTGAAGATTTTTTGCTTGTCATAGTTTTCGATATATCTGCCCTTAATATCAGCAAACAATTACACTTCAAGAGCGGATAACTCTAAAACGATTGCGTCAACCACCATTTCAAAAAAGTTCTTTACAAGTAACAGATATCGGTAATCTACCCAGTTCTCCCAGTACCGCATAGTTTGGATTTGTTGTTTTACAACATGCTTACAAAATCTGTTATTTGTCCACTTCTTTATAGTTATATACCCCTTAAATCTCTGGACCATATAAACGTTTTGGCACCATCATTGTATCAAATAATAATAATTTAGTTTTAACATCAAATTTCACTTTGTCAAATAGAAGCATCAGATTGTGGTAGGTATGCTTTAATGCTTGATCATGTAGCGCCATTACTGCATTTGTCATTTTACTTGAATACATAAAATTGATGCCTAAGTATGTAAAGTTATCTACTTGCTCAATTTTCTCAAAGTTTAACAAAACTAACACGTTCGGATAAATCAAATTTCAGATGACGGATAGCAGCATTTGGCAGTATGATAGGGAGTACTATAGATTTGAGCACTTCCGGTAACAGTGAGGGAAACACAAGTCTGGCTCGGTCTGCCGCTCGCAGACAAGTCTTTGTTAAAACGGCGTTATAGTAAGTTACAGCCTCTAAGTTATATAATGCATAGATTTGTTATATTTCCTTTAAAATGTTCTTTTAAATGGAGATTATGTGCAGTTTACCTGCGGTGAAGTGAAAATGGGAAAGGTCAAGGTCAAAAGCGCAACAAACAGTGATTTTGTCAAGTTTGAGTGGCAAAGGCATTTACCTTGAAGGAAAGTCCAATAAGCAGAGATACGGCAGATGAATGACAAACACTTCTGTTTTCATGCATTCTAATTGTCTTGTGTATCGTTTCTGCTATATGTTAAACACGTCGCAAACATCGAGTTGGTTGTGTTTTCGCACGGAGAAAAGGTAATCTAAGACTGAAACATGATGATGATTAGCATCACATTGATACATTCTTTAAAGGAAGGGCCCATTACATTATGAAGTAAATACCAAGGTATCATTCAATTAAGTGTTATACGATTCATACTTTCATTATAAATACTTTCTTTTATTTCTGTCAAGGCAGAACCTGTGCAATGCGAGCAGTTAGAAAAGTAGAATTTTCATTGACAAAATTTGTTCGTCTGGAAGTCAGGGAAGTCAGGTGTGACATTTCCAACTTTAAACAATTGAAAGTTGAATATTCAATGAAAGGACCGTTAAATTGAAAGAATTTACACGAAGCGAGTAGAGAAGACGTTATTGTCAATCCTTCCAGAAGAACCTTTCGTTTGGGAACGTTTTATTATGTTTTAATAAGCGATTCATTTGCGTTGAACTACTGATAAACTATCTTGAAATATGAAAACGTGAAAGCTTGTGTTTTATAGAAGCTAGTATTATGGCCCAAAATTTTGCATTTTTCAAAGCTCAAGTCTTTGAGTCTTTGATTATTTAACGGAGCTAGTATTATACCACCAATGGATTATTCTCTTTGTGATAATGGATTTTGTGAATTTATGAATCGGTTATTCAATGTAGTTAAAAATGGCAATTGTTCGTATTTTGTTGATCATGTTGGTCATGTGCATTTTGTTTATTTATCACAGGCAGTTTTAAAACGCAATTGATTTGTACTTTTCAGAGCATGCGACCAAGTGAACGTATGTAAATTTATCGGAGCTAGTATTATGGCACCAAATATTCGAATTCTGACAGAATATTGTCCTAAAGGAAGTTTGAGTGATGTTCTTCTAAATGATGATGTCCCGCTTAACTGGGCATTCAGGTAAAATATTACATATTCTAACACTGTCGGAATTTTTTCTATATAAACAAAGAATGCCCGAAGCGTGCATTATTCTACAACAATGCACTCGCCGTTCCTTTTATCTCCCTGTGTATTTTCACATTGAGGGTGCCATTTTGTTTGAAAAATATGATAAATAAAAACAATTTTTTGTCGAATTTTGTTGTGAAAACTATCTAGAATGAAAGAAAATGGTCTAACTAAGAAAATGAAACCGAACACCAATATCTTTAATTCAGTCGTTAATGCAGTACAGACGTTTAAAGTGTTGTTTACGTGACGTCACAATGTAGCGCCAAACATCACGTGCAAAGCAATCAAATCAAGTACGCAATTTTATTGTCGCAAACGAGTTGAGTTTTACATTTATTTCACTTTTAATAATTTGTATTTCGCTTGAAAAGTTATAGAGTGAAATAAAATAAACAAACAACGTTTTATCAACGTTTTCAAAATTCGTTATTCTGAAAATGTTTCTACACACGGTAGATTTAACGACAGTTTTGTTTCAACCCACTGGAACAGCCTTTATTTAACCACCAAAAATAAAGTCCAACTTGATAATAATAATTTTATTTTTTCTTGACGTGTTAGAATGGAAATAGATATTAATTTTTCGTGCATTATTGTATAATAATGCACGTTTTTCGTTCAAATGCTTTGTAATTAATCACTCAGGCCTATCGGCCTTCGTGATTATATTACTACGCATTTGAACTCAAACCGTGCATTATTCTACAACAATGCACTCAAAATTGATATCTATTTCCTAACTAGATTCTTTGTCATTGCAAAGGGCTAAACTAAAATTTGTGTTATATTCATATGTTTTTATCCTATATAGAATAAACATGTTCATGAAAGATATTTGTGGCAGTTACGTGATGTTTTTTGAGAATTGAAATGTCTCTTGCTCAGCAAACAACTAATGATAATAATCATTAAAGGTTTGCTTTGAAGTTGAATTTTGTGCCACTTGAAAGCTTTATGCGGAAATATTTTGACGTTAGACCTTATAAATTAGATATAAATGGTTTTTATCCAGTCATGTATATAGCTCATTAAAAACCAATGAGAATTAAAAGATGTGAATGTTTTCTGTTCTTTTTGGTGTTGCTGTGACAATTAGTTTTTTTAATTTAAACTAAACAACTTAAAATATTATAGGGACGCTGCTAAAATAATTATACATCGTAACGTTTTTCTGCAATAACAATCTACAAACGCCGATAATTCACCAAACGGAATCAGAAAATATATGATTTGAACTATAAACAGATCCACTATTATTAAGAATTAACAAAATTGCTTCATTAATAAAATGCTAAATTATGCCTTTCGTGAGATTTGAGCATGTATGCGTAAAAATTATCTTAGCTTAATTGCGTCGTTATAACATTAAACGTTCGAAAAGCGTTTTTTTCTACCTTAAAATAGACTTAAATGGTATTATACTGGTATTATATTTCATTTCAAATTCAAATTTAAATGAATTTGGTAAAATTGGTTAAAAATAAGCTTTAACGGCTTGTGCTCTAGTTGTAGTAACTGATTCTGTTTTGAAGGTTTTCATTCGCTGCGGATATATCACGTGGTATGCAATATCTGCACCATCGGAAGGTATATCACGGACGATTAAAGTCAAATAATTTTGTTGTGGATGACAGATGGACAGTAAAAATAACAGGTAAAAATGAAACCCTTTTGAATCAAAATTTAATTATGCGTGAATTTAGAATAACTCATTATCACTCAAAATCAGTTGTAAACACAAATTTTCATTTTAAAATATAATAAGCAGCTTCTGTAACACAACAAACAAACAAAACAAAAACAAAACAAGCAATTGAAAACAACACCAAAAAACATTTAAGAATTATATTGAAAAATTGGTTTATTGTGATTATAATATTATGCTAGATTTTGGTATTCAAACGTTGAGAACACAGAATGAAGTGACACTTGCTGACGAGGACGATGATTTTGAAGATGATGAAGATGAGTTTTATCAAGAAAAGAGAGCCCAAATCTACAAAGCGCCGGAATATCTCGACCAGAAAGCGTACGAACCGACACCGGCCGGGGATGTGTACGCGTTCGCAATTGTTCTAATTGAAATAGCAACGAGGAATGATCCGTATGGGGTTAGGATAATTTTTTTGAAACATTTATGAAGATTTTGTCTAAAACTATTGATAAGAGATTTTAGCTCCTTTGTCAATTGACATACAGCTGTCATACTTACACTGGCGTAGTTGATTATTAGATCATTTGAGTTACCGTGCAAACTAAATCGTTAACATACATTTATCTGTTACGTGAAAAGTGGGCAGTCCATTCTTTTCTCTCAACCTTGTAATTATATTACTTAACGGGATTCTCCTGAGGTTTTTTGACATGCCAGGACTGACAATATATTTCCGGACATTTTTGTACCAATTTATGTTGATTGTTCGTGTTAAAGAAAGCAACAAATATTTCATTCGTTTTAAACATTGACTTTTTATCTAAAACGTATGAATATTTAAGGACGAGGATGCATTTAGCGTCAAGCCTGTAAGGATGACATATGCCCGTGTCCCGATGCTTAAGGTAAATATCGCTTTTTATGCGCTTGTCTATATATTAGTTTCATTTGTATGAAACTTATGTCTATGTTTTCCATACGTCGCTTTACATGGAATGTCAAGTACCTGTCACCTTGAAGGTTTCGTGATAACCGGCGTGTGAACACATCTGCGACTGTTTCAAAATTTAAAATTTCAGCCACTTAGCTCATTTTTGAGAGCATCAGAGTAAGAATTCAGGAGTTGCTGGTTTGATCCTCGAGCGAGACATAACTCCTTACCTACCAATTGATCTCGGACATTGAGTTTAATGGTATATAGTCTGTCATCTTATATGGGATTAGTAGTCGGTTACTTGCAGAGAAACTGGTAATGAATGGTAAGTTTTTTTTTCATTGTAAACAATAGTAGTATAAGACCTCTAATGTTGCTGAAGATTTAAACAAATATTACGGTTATTGAGTGAATGTTGGGATACTATGCCTGATAATCGCCCAACATTTGACGATATTAAGAAGACAGTACACAAGATCAACCCAAACAAACTCAGTCCAGTTGACCTGATGATGGCAATGGTAAGTAGTGTCTAAAATGGCTGTAACTATTCTTACTTTTTAGGAAAACTGTCATATTTTACTTAATTAAGTTTGTTAATGGTATAGTGTTAAATTTAAACTTCGTCTTTAACGTAATACACTCTTTAACGCAGCGTAGCTATGAAGAGAATGAGAAACGCCCAGTTGTGTGCAAGAATATCCAAGATGGAAGCTAGAATAACAAGCAATAAAATTATTTTAGGTTCAAAAACTCTAAAGTAGGCTATTTGACACCTGAAACATCCATATCTTAGATTTACAAAAGTTGAGGATATGTAATGATCGGCATTGGTTTTTTAATTGATAGGGAAACGACCGAGCCTATTTAGGTCTTTATTGATATATACATGTTGGGTTTTTTCTCATTTATTCCATGCATAATGGCTTTAGATAAAAAAGAACTTGAAGCATTTGGAATCAATAGTTGCGGATCGGACACAAGACCGTGTTGCTGAGAAAGCCAAAACAGACATACTTCTTTATAGTAAGTCAACGTCTTTACGTAATTTGTGCCCTTCTTTTAATGTTTAATTTATACACATGTTACCTAATTTTACAATGTTTTGATCTTCTCGTTTGCTAACATTTTAAAAGAATTTTCCTTTATCAATACTCTTGCATTCTGTCATATTGGACCACTTAATTTAAACAGTTTAACAGTTATCGTTTCTACTATGTGATTCTTCTTGGAAATTGGGATGTACACGATTTCACACGAATACATGAAAGCATTATTACGCTTATAATCCAAAAACATTATAAAGAGTTAATGTATTATTTTTATACACTTTTGAAATGTTGACACAGCATTTACCAAATAAAATAATTGACCTGTGTCACGACAAAACCAACATAGTGGGTTTGCGACCAGCATGGATCCAGACCAGCATGCGCATCCGTGCAGTCTGATCAGGATCCATGCTGTTCGCTTACAAACCCTATAACAAGTAAAGAAACTGATAGCGAACAGCATGGATCCTGATCAGACAGCGCGGATGCGCAGGCTGGTCTGGATCCATGCTGGTCGCAAACGCATTATGTTGGTTTTGTTGTGACGTGGCTCAATTGGAGTTTAATTATGTTGCAGGTATGTAACCAAAGGCAGTAGCAGACGATCTCCGACATGGCCGTCCTGTGGAGGCAAAATATCATGACGGATGTACAATATATTTTAGGTAAAAATCATAAACTTATTATAATTATATCAAATATTAATAATCTTTCATGAAGTAAAAAAGGCAAAATGTCATTTGACCTATTAGAACCGCCTCTAATGTCTTAAAACCAATCCAGAATCAAAAACAAATTGACAAAAAAAATTCTCAAATAAATAGCCGTTTTAAGTGTAAAAAAATATTTTGTATATTTTGTGGTTCAGATGCAGCTAGTTTACGGAATGTTGGTGGTTCTACTCAGGTACCTGCTCCTGCCTGAAATAATGCACTGAAGGGCACCTGAGGAATTCCTCCGCCACTACAGCTAGAAAGTCGCCATATGACGTAAAATTTTATTTTTCATTCGTTTTTGTTGCGAAGAATTTAGCCATAATGATTCATGCTTTCGGGCTTTTGTTAATTTCTTAAGTGTCGCAATTCCAAACCAGTTTTACACAGCGTTTGTTTATATCCGTCGTTTTCCTTTGGTAATTTATAGTCGTTAACGCTGACACGTTTATTCTTCAGTGACATCGTTGGTTTCACGAATATATCAGGAGGTAGTACAGCGCTGGAAGTTGTAGCACTGTTGAATAAATTATACATCACTTTTGACGAAATCATCGACAAATATGTCGTTTACAAGGTGGAAACTATAGGAGACGCATGTACGCCATTTTCATGTCAATATACGACCTTTTAGTTAACATACGTTAGTTTACACATTAGGTGTTTTTGAAATATAAGTAAAATTAAAATAACTCAACAATTTATAATTGTTCATATGAGTTCAAATGAGAAAAAAATGAAAGGAAAGCAAATTGTGCGACGTTTACAATTATAGTGAAAATGTCCATTTAAGAAAAAAAAACATCAAACAAACCAGTCAGTTGCATGAGTGAAAAATTGATAAGAATTAACGCATGGATGCAAATACCACAATAAAAACGCATGTTTGTGAGAAATTTATTTCATTTATGAAATATATGCTTGTTGCGACATATTATAAATTTCTCAATAAAGAATTCCTTCCACAACACTCGTGTCAACACTGGTTTTTGTCGTCAGAGTCAATTTTTACTTTCTATTAACTAGTTTTTTGTTTTTTTTTCAAACATAACGTTATGTTTAATGTTTGTTATTTATTATTAATTTGTATCAAAAGATATGGTAGTTTCTGGGATACCTATAAGCACGCTATTTCATGCACGAGAGATTGCTGATATGTCTATAGACCTGGTCAGAGCTTGTGAGATTTTCACCATCCTTCATATGCCTGGGGAGCCTTTCAAAATAAGAGTAGGATTACACTCCGGTAAGTTCTCATCATTGAGTATAAAAGAAGTTAATTCAATTATTTTTGTCAATTTTGTAAAATGAAGTTTACAATGTCATTGTGATTTATGTTGACAAATTAAATTTAAAAAAAAAAACTAACAAAAGATCGTGTCTGAATTCGATGACGTTTCTTTATTTCTAAAAATAAAACCTGCATATTAACATATTTGTCTTTTTTTAAACAAACTATTTGATTATTTTAATCGTATTTTCATCGAAAATGCAATTTCACGTTATGTTTATGATAAAAAAGATAAAAATATGGCGATCATTCGAGACTTTTATTGTTCAATTCTGTTTTTTCGGGTGTAGAAGTTGTATTCTCTTTGATTGAAAGTATGTAGACTACGCTTCAATGTAATCTGAAGACGAATATTTTACGACATTTATATGGACTTTATATGGAAACTTTAAACTTTCCGGAATGGAGAGATCCAAACAAAATACAAAATGTTAAGATATACTTAACAATTGCAGAACGGGTTAAATTGAGTCTGAACACAAGACAAATAGAAAGTGCAACAATTCACAAACCCCCTAGCACCGACTTTCGTGGTATTATAAAAAGGTCACCTAGCGCACTAACTAATCACTGATTTATCACATTTAACTTCATCAATAAAATAGCATGAATCCTTGTCATTTATGCGCTGGCGTAGTTGGCCTGAAAATGCCCAGGTATTGTTTATTTGGGGATACTGGCAAGCCGAATGGAATCTAACGGTGAAGGTAAACTATACTTTTCATTTCTTTTTCTTTATTCTATGTCTAAAATATAAAGAATCACATTCAATTACAGTGTGAGTTTGTTTTTAAAGTACGTTACGTTTCACTTTAATAAATAGACGATTGTGTTAGTTCTTATACAGTTTGTTTTTCTTTCAAACTTTATTTCTTTGATAAGTTCATGCAACATTGTACAAGTAACTTTTAAAACAGACTTATACTAAATAGCAAAACAAGTATATTTCCTATGCCAAATCTTTTTTAGTTGGGATGAATTTGCGAAAAAGATATACAAAAATGTTGTGACTTGATGTACACTTCATACTGTCATAAAACTCATCTATGATACAATCAAAAGTAAATAAAACAAATGCAAAAAGAAACATCATGGGAAAATAAAATGATGGATATATTATAGGATTTTAATAAACATGTATAAAAACATATGCGAAAAAGATATGAATATGAGATTGCGGATTTTCAGAGGTCATTTTCAATTAATGTGTCCTTAGATTAGAATGTTTTTAAGCTAATGACAGTTCGTCTGTTGTAAAGTTGTTGCATCATCGTTCACCTACGGTTATGTTTTTTTTTCTTTCTTTTTCTTTTTTTTAATAACACAATTATTGAATATGTCTATGTTCATTTCAGCATACAAGATAAATATAAGTAATTTCACTTACGTAGAATTGGTTCAGTTTGGCAAATATTTACTAGAAAAACGGGGAACCATTCCTGTAAAGGCAAGTATAGATAGAAATTGAAGACACTCAGTTTTACTTATAAGTGTGCTACATGTATGCACCTTCGTCTTATAACGCATGCAGTACTGTAAAAAACCATAAATGTACTGTACAAAACTGTGTTGAATAAAATAATGTTTGTTTTGTGTCAAGACCTAAATATTTCTTCTTGCTTCGTTATAACTCTATAAGAATTTTAGAATTCAAAGGTTAAATGTTCAATAAGAATTATTATCGAGAGTTTTAGCTATGAACAATAACATGCAATATAAGACTTTTGAAATCATTAATAAATCTATTTCGTAATCCCCTGCTGCAAAGTCATTTCGTAATTGATCAGTAGCTTTTACCTTGTAGAAATAAGTATTTTAAATAGATTTTACAATGATAACAAATAAACCATGATGTGTAGAGAACCCAAAAAATGTTACCCATAAGAACAACGACATACTTAAATTTCAAAAGTCAACATATGGTATGAACGCAATAACTTGTTATTTGGAAATGTTTTATAATAATTTGGCACAAATAATCAGCATCCTGTAACAATTTTCAGAGCGTAATATCTAGGTGGCATTCTAAATTTCTTAAGCTCAAGTTTAACAGTAATCATTTAAAATAAAATGAAAGAATTACTAGTTACAGCCATTTGAGACATAAATAGATATACTTTACTTATGAAACTGTTTCTTTAATTTCAGGGTAAAGGTGAAATGCTAACATGGTGGTTGACGGGAATTGATCCGGCATATGTTGATGAAAAATACAAAGAAACTGAAAATGAAGACATAAACCAAAACAGTTTAATATCAGTTCGGGAATCCCGAACCAAACTTAACAGCTGTTAGGAAGACATTTCAGGTATCAAGTCTGTAAAAGCAGAGGACATTAAAAAAGAGAAAACCTAAAAAAATGGCATTGTTCCCCCACCCGCTGAATACTTCGCGAAAATAACTTCGGTAGATCATAATGGGGTCAATACTGAAACAAACGATAAAGATGTTGCTAAAATTTGAAAACGAATTGCGTTTTCAGATGCGCCGCTTATTGACAACCAGTTTACACCTGTTGAAATACCGGAAGCAGGTGAAACGTGTGACTTAGAAAAAACGTGTGATAGAGCTGAACTCTCTAGATCTCTTGTAGATATCTCTGTTAAAGATCCTAATACAAACACACATACAGATTCTAAAATATCATAAATATACTAGCCATAAAACATTATTTATCAATATATTTTTTTGAAGTGCAATGCATTGATGAACGAAAATATTGTTCTGAAGCATTTACACCTCCTTTTATGTACTGCTGAATGGCATTGGATATGTTTAAAAAGGATTTCATAACTAACTAGTCATATTACCCTTTCATATTTAAAACAATAAAATACTGTTTCCAAATATAAATCTTTCAAACTGTTCTTCAAACCCTCTTAAGACTGTTCGCTTGGACTCAAATTTTTACTAACTCTGACTACCTGACACCTTCTTTCTTATATAGAGTTGTCTCGCTTCCAATCCTGAAATAAGAAAAAAACCTGTGTAGACTTAAATGTAGACCTATAGTATTTAACAGAATAACTTCCTCATTTAGGGACATGTTTAACTCTTTATTTTAAAACATATTTGCGAAATCTTCTTTACCCGTAGTTTAGATCTATTTTATCTAACACGCCATTCCTTGTTACAAAAGCTGATAAACTGTAGCATCTTATCATTTATGCAACGAATTACATTCCTAATACAGAACCGCTTTTCTTTTTCTAAAGAGTTTTTATTTTCAGTGAGGAAACATATTTTTTCAAGGGGGGGGGGGGCGGGATTCAAGCCCAAATAGGGGCAAACTTATGTTTTCAATTTGTTCACCTTCTTCTTTTTTTGTAAGGTCAGATTACGGATTTTTTTTCTTTTTCTAGAATAATCTTTAATTAAGAAATATTTATAGTATTTTATATAAATTTTGTGCGAAGTTAGAGCAAATATAGTACCTTTACAACTTAAAATATTTGTATTTTCAAATCCATATGTTTGCACTGTATCTAGATAATTGTTGTTGTAAAATAAAATGATGACCCATTGATAAATGACAACATATGCTAGTTATTCTGAACCGTTCCATCGAAACTTATAGATACCTGTTTTAATAGCAAACAAAAACAACACATATGTTTTTCTTTGATTGTGTTTGTTATGATTTAAACCGTTTTAGTTTTAAAGTTAGAAACAAAACAAAAGTCAATTTGACACCATTCTTTTAATTTTTAAAGAATATTTATTGTTGTTGTTCTATATAACTGATACCAAAATTCAACTTTAAACGTCAAGTTTTTTCAAACATAGTAGTGAACTTTTGTTATTGTTTGTATTTATCTGAAGAATATGATAAAGTTATTTATTTTATAGTAATAAATAATATAAAGTTTAGATGACTTTTGAAACATTCTCAGTTAAACATCTTGTACCATAAATGAGATATAACTATTGAAATTGAATTTGCTAATGATTTCATATTCTGAATATATTTTCCTACAGTAAAGAAATTTTAAGAGGAGTACACTTTACCAATCATGTAAAATAAACACATATTTGTACAATAAAGAAAAAAATGCCATTAAACATACCGGTTTTTTATTCTAATATAATCATGTAGTCATGTTAACATTACTTAATTTAAAGCATTATGTTATATAATTGAAGACAACAATGCTAAAACCAGGAAAACAAGCAAGATCAGCAACCTGACCAGTGACTCCGGGTTCACCGACAAATCTGATGATGTTGGAGGTGAAAGTACAAATGTAACAATGCGCAGTTTCAAATCTTTGCGAGGTAATGTAAAGCTTTAGTACACCTTTGACAATGCGCAGTTTCGAATCTTTGCGAGGTAACGTAAAGCTTTAGTACAGATGTAGCAATGCGCAGTTTCAAATCTTTGCGAGGTAACGTAAAGCATTTCTTGCGTTGTTTCTTAACATGTTTTTGTATAATTTAATCGTTACTCCAAAAGTGTTTTGCAAATCATTACTTATGAATGGTAAAAAACAGCTTCGTTTATCTGCTAGCAATGACATCAATTACTGGTAGTGTTAATGATGGAGATGTTGACAATGGCGACGACGAATATGACGACGACGGTGGTTATGATGATGATTATGATGATGATGATGTGGATGATAACGCAAAATTATAATTTTATGATAACTGATGATTACAATAAGGGGATTGAGGGTATAAATGGTTGATAGTAAAACTGATGGTTACTTGTGACTGATAAATGTAACAGTGTTGACGTTTTCTTATGTTTAGTTTTTATTTTCAGATGCAGACGAAGAATCCAATTCAACGCCCTATGAATAATAATCTCAAAAATATTTTGAAAATGAGAAAACAATCATTACAAAGATAGCAGTTATGATATTTGATATAAATGTACATTAAACAAGGAAAATAAGTTTAATGTTATCTCAACATTATTTTGATAGTTTTTCATCTGTTAACGATAGCTGTAATATTTTTTAATAAAATCAGTTGTTGGTTTTTTTTTGGTTTTTTTTACATGACAAAAACATAAATTTGTACTAAGATATGAAACTTTTTAACGGAATTAAAGCTTTCTAACAAATACAGTGACAAGAAGGTTCAGTTTAATTTTTAATTAGCATAATCAAGAAAAAGTGTGAGTTACCAAAGGTAGCGTGGAAATTGATGAATAAAATAATAATAAATGTGGGTTTGGTGTATTCGGTGTTTTTAATTTGAAGAATTGTCCTATGTCAAACAGCAATGTATATACGTATATCTCGTTAGGAGATCAAAATTACACTTTTCTCTTGACAATGCTTTCAATTATCGTCCATGAACAGGCTCAATCAAACCGAGCTTGCAACATTTTTCAATTTTGTCGTGTTTACATTTCTTTAGGGATTTTTTTATTTCTCTCTATTGTAAAACGTACCAATGACAACATTTTTTTGTTACCGAAAATAGAACCAATGTACAAAATCATATTGTACCTTACTGCTAGGTCATTTTGTTTTAAAAGAAACATATTTCAAAAAGTGACACGCGTACAATATCTGTTTTGCATTAAAAATAGTATGCTTAGGATTCTTGCTAATTTTACTGGCTCAATAATTTTTTCGACAATTGGAGCAATGATACATCTACATGTAAGTTTTATCTCCCTATTTCTCGATGTAGCTCTATTAAAGTCGTCATTGACATACCATTGATTTAAAGAGAACAGCAATTGTGAAAGTTAAAGACAAGTTATGTAATCTTAGGTTTAAACGCCTCTAAATAAATATATTTCCACAACTTTATATGTCAAAACAGCACAAATATTTCAATAGGCAAAGGTAATAAATAATAAGTGTAATAAAAATAACTTATTTTGTAATCGCCATCGTAGTATATAAAAAATATATATACTATGCAGACCTGTTTCTATTACGGTATTTACGGGTAACTATTCTGTACAGGTGAACTTCAAGATAAGTGTTTTTAATCCTCAGTAAGCATACGATTCATAACAATGAAAAGAAAAAAATATGTTTCAATGAGGGAACCTGGAGGTCTTTTTGAGATTGATTATCTTAACCATATATAAATTATTCATTTTTTTATTGGCTTTGACAATATTTTGCATCTACAAGGCGTTTCGCGTAATTATACTTAATCAAGTCGATTATAGTATTAAAACTTCCTTTTTAAAATTAAATTGTTCAAATACTATGTATAACCTTTAAAAGTCAATGTCATAAAAAGACAAAATGCCATTGGCACAACTCCATATAATCGATATGTAACAATAAAATATTCTTGATCGGAAATGTCAAATGTGGTATATTCCCTTGGAATAAATTGCATTTAATTTTGTAGATAGTACAATTATTTGAAATATCAATTAAAATATTTATGTGCGTCTGGCTAGTTTTATCATATAAAGCATTAGGGACCATCAATCTTTATTGAAACACATTTGCAGATGTATGTCATTAACATTATTGAAACTATCTAAAAACCCTTCACGGTTTTTGCTGTTACATACATTCCCATGATACTTTTATAATGATGTTGTTTGTGCGTTTTGTGCTTTGCGTAATATTCAAACGGTATTGGCTTTTAAATAATTCACGGCAAAAAGTATAGTCAAATCACTTAGCATTCATCGAAATGTCAATTAAATACCAAATGCAAAATATCACGAAATATTTATCGGATAAATGCAAACCTTTATATGTGACAGTCTGAACAACTTATCATAACATTTGGATATATGAAAGCAAACAGTTTGATATTTTATTTATACTAATAATAAAATATGATCAGTAAACATTTCCGTTTCGTGATTTTACTTTTTATTCTAAGACAAGCAAAATTGTCATATTTTGCAACAGTTACTGATATAATGAATGAAATGTCAGTTACTAATTCGTCTACTGCAAAATATGTGGAATCGTCAACATTCAGCATAGCGAACTCGTCAAGTACAACACCTTCAAAATCAAATGGAAATTATTTGCCAACGACATCAACATTAAATAAAGTTACTTGTGATGAAGCATCCTTGCAAAGACATTTATTCAAGGATTATAACATCAACGTGAGGCCAGTAACTAATTTCTATAGTCAAGTTAATGTCACGTTGGGACTTACATTACGTAAAATTCAGCATGTTGATGAAATTAACCAAGCATTTACGACAATTGTAAATCTACTTCTTTACTGGACGGATCAAATTCTTACTTGGGATAAAGCACACTGTCATGGAATATCGAGCATTGAATTTCCATTTCACGATAACATTTGGATACCTGATTTAATGATATACAACGCTTTAAAGGAACCGGGTAAACTTGGCATAAAAGACGCCTTTGTTAGATTATATGACAATGGACAAATTTTTGTGTGGACACAAATTAGCGTTGAAACTGCATGTGAAATTAAGACAAAGAAATATCCTTTCGATGTACAAATATGTGATATAGCCTTTGGAAAATTCATCAGTCCTGACGATAAGGTATATATACAACCATTGTCAGAGAACATTGATTTATCAGAATATGTTAACATCGCTGAATGGGAGATAATACACAATCAAGCAACCATAAAATTAATTCCATTTAACATATCTTCTGATATTCTTGCAGGCGAGTCAGCAATCGACACCCTTAACTATACGGCGATAATATATACTGTACAAATCCGACGGTCCTGTCACTTGTGTCTCCATAATGCGATCATCCCAGTTCTGATTCTGGCAATATTGAACCTGCTGACCTTTTTCGTTCCTTGCGAAAGTGGCGAGAAAACCAGTTACCCAATTTCTATTTTTCTAACCTTGGCAGTTTTCCTGACAATTATTACACAATCTTTGCCAGAATCGGTTGATGGCGTGTCATACCTTAGTTCCTATGTAACATTTCAACTCTCATGTAGTGCGATAACTCTTTGTTGTGCAATTATTTCGTTGCATCTCCATTACAGAAAAAGAAATGTAATGATGCCCAAATGGATTCATCTGTTAATGTGTAAATTCAATTGTCGCAGAAATTTGTTTGCAAAGGAAGACAAAACGACGGCAGCAGAAACATGGAATTTAGAACATGACCAGCAAGAACAAGAAGACAAAATATTAGAATCTCAAAACGAAGAATATGATTTAGATGTATCGTTTATATTTGACAAGACAATGTTTACATTACTAACAATTTGTGAAATAGTTGCCACGATATTTTTTATCTATATCATATTTAACTGAAACTACATAGCATAGGTATACATGCACTGTGCTCATCATTGGGTAAAATACTTTAATTGTAGGAATTTATTGAAATCTAGGAATTTCTGAATGTATTTGTCTTATTCATAAAGAATGCTCAAACTATGTCTAGTAATCTGCATTTCTTATTACTGGTCGAGTTAATTTAGTCCTTTTTTAAATAAAATCTGATAGGTGTTTCATATTACGGTGTATTTATACTGTTTTCCTATAGTGTGTATAGTTAAAAACGTAACATGACTTCTTTGCGTGTACTCAAAAGTATTTATTTTACATTAAAAGGGAACCGTTATAGCATGAATCAGCAATTGCAAATATCAAATTTTAGCAATCAAATTTTAGCATAATATTTTTGATATAACACAATACACGTGTTTGACTTATTAAACCATTTACAAATGGCGTTTCATAATTGTACAATAATCTTATTTTGTGTTTGTTACTTCCATGCAGTACTGCTAATTTGAGAATACAGTGTAAAAAATAAATATGTTGTACATTTGATGAGTATCAGAATATCATGGTTATGTAGATAATAATTGTTCAGTTAGTAAATAAAAGAATTTTACTGCTTATGCATTGTTGTGTGTGTATTGTTTCTTGTATGCAAACAATGTACGCTTACGTCAACATGTCATCATAAGCTGAAAAGTTCAGAATTACTTATTTTAAAACCTAAATGAATGGTGATTAAATGGTAATTCTAGATAGCTTGGTCAATGTTTTCCAATGCCAATCGATCAAAACCGATATGATAAGTAAAACTATAGTGATAAAACTGATATCTTTTAAACTAAACCTTTTATTTGCAAATGTATCGACAGACCTTCAAAGCAGAGTAACTTTAAGTTTTATTCCAGAAAATGTGTTTTCATCCAGTTCCTGTTTTAATGAAACAAAAGTACACTTGTAGGTGATTTTTAACACTGATGTTTAAGATAGTTCTAAATGATTTTATTTAATTCCTTCCAGTCTTATATTGATATATTGAATTTTAAACAAATCATCGCTGATTTTACAAGAATTATATACAAAGAAAAATACAAACATTGATTTATCAGGCAAATATGCATCAATTGCAGAAATTAGTGAAATGTGGCGTACCTCAAGGCTCCATTATAGGTCCTCTACTTTTTATACGTCCGTTTCAAAAACGGGTCGTATTATAGAAATGCCCCTGATGGGCAGTCGGTTTGGCGGGCGGTAGGGCGGGCGGCGTCCAATTGTGTGCGGAGCATAGAGGGACTTGATTAAAACAACAAAGAAATGTTCACCATTATCAGAAGCCGTGTCTGGGTTAAATCTAAAATTCACACTAAGAGCTCATTGAAAATCTGTTATCCGAAACAAAACTTTAACATACATTGGGGGATTTCAATGCAACGTAACGCAAATGTTTACCATTGTGAGGCAGAATGTTTTGCGTAAAATGCAAGCCCCTGCAGCCAAGGTCAAGGTTACACAAAGAAGGCAAAGTTTAGGCAAATATATGAAGATTTGTAAAGTGGACCCTATGACAAGCTATATCATGCACATAAACAAGGTATCTAGGTTAATGGTTCAGGTAACAGAAGTCATTGAAAAATGCCATCGAGAGGTCAAAATTAAAATAAAAACAGAACATGTGTACAGGGCCATTTAGTCATCAGTTATTGACGGATTGTTACATAAATGATAGCTATTATGACTACAAGTGTGACACATGTAATTAAGGTTAATATTTGCAAGATCAAGGTCAATAAAAATGATAAAATATCCAGATATTGTCAGGATATTTCCCAGAGCATATCTCTTTATCTCTGTCAAAAGCTTTTTTATAGGCGTAGTAAGCGACAATGTTGCCTTTGATTCAATTGATGACATCAACTGTAGGGCTTATATCTTTTCACACATTTACAAAGACGTGAACTTCCTTGAAGGCAGAAAGTTTGCCATTCAACAACAGAGCACAACTGAAAATGTTGCAGAATATATTTATTGAGCAGGGATAAACGCAACCTACTGTTGTAGTCTACAACACCTAATGCTAGCTTATGCAGAAATCAACATATGGTACAATCGCGTAAATGCTAGCAGGCTGAGAGTCCCGGATCAGACATGTCCTGTGACTGACAAGGTTTTTTTTATTGCATTTACGTAAACAAAAAAAATAACATAAAGGATTTCTGCATGCTTTATTTACTAATTAAACATTAAACAATTTCTCTGTACAGTACAACATCTGCACAACAACATGCTTTGGGAGTCAAAGCATTTTTTCATTATAAGATGGTGTCGCTCTGAAATAAAAGTTCAGTCTTACTTCAGGAAAAACTGAAAATGTTAATAAAGAAATTTTTGTTTTTAAACGTGTCACTCTGTGGAGGCTGCACTACATTTCAAGGGCTATATTTTACTCTGGAACTACAGTGACACAATTGTTTTGTGTTTTAAGTTAAAGAGCGCTACATACGCTTCATGGCAATATTATCTTCCGTGTTATTACCAGAAAATTTATTTGTTTCAACAGCTGATGTGTCATTAGCAGTGTTTCGATACTTGCAAAGCTTCCTGTGAATGGAAGGAATGACATTCTGTTATTTGAGAGTATCCATCTAACATTGACGAGGTTCATTATATAATCGTTATATATTAATTTAAAAATGTATCGCATATAAGTATATGTAAATATTGAAATATGCCTATTTAATTAATTAATATAAACTGTTTAATAATTTTTAATAAGTAAAAGTTTTACATACAAGGAAAAAACATTTGTTGCAGAGTTTTGTTTCATGTTAATGCTTGAATTTCATTTTAAAATGAGAACAAAAAATGTTGTTGTAGCAATAAGTTCACACAATCCTAAAACGCTAAACATTAGTTTATCAAATGCATAAGATAAATCCTCTGATTTTAAGTTTTCATTACATTCAGAAGCAGTTTCAGATTGTTTTGTGTCCGTATGATTTTCCGTGGGAGTAGCATTGTAATTTTTACATTCTTTAATTTCCATTTGCTGATGTCTGAAACATCTTGCCAGTCGGCATGCTGTACTTTGTGCCTGTGACTTTCTCTTTTTGTGGTGGATTTGCAAAGAAATAACGGCACACAGAAGAATCGTTGCACTTACTGCCAACTGAAACGTAACATATGAACTTAGGTAGGATACGCCGTCAATTGACTCTGGTAAGGAACGTGTTATGATCGTCAAAAAGACCGCTAATGTTAGAAACATCGCTATCGGGTAGCTCAGTTTCTCGCCGCTTTCACAAGGTACAAAAAACGTCAGAAAATTTAATGCTGCTAGTACCATGACGGGTAGGATATTGTTGAAAAAGCACAATTTGCAAGACCTTTGCAGTGTTAAAGTATATGTAATCGATGTGATATTTATAACATCGACTGATGAAATATCTGTGTCCATGAAAACTGAAATATTAATTGGATCCACTGTTGTTTTGACGAAAGTATCTTTAATTTTCCATTCTGCTATTTCAACATATTCGTTCATGTTAACATATTTTTCTAAAGGTCTAATATTTATTTCCAAATCGGAGCTCATGAATTTTGTGATGACTATGTCACAAACCTGCATATCGTAGGGATACTTTTTAGTTTTGATTTCGCAAGCTGTTTCAAAATTGGTTTGAGTCCACACATAAATTTGTCCGTTATTATTCAATCTTATAAAAGCATTACTTACACCAAGATCTTCTGGCCTTTCCAAAGCATTGTAAATCATTAAATCAGGTACCCATATATTTTTATTGTAAGGAATTTCAATGTTGTTTATTCCAATAAACTCAGATTTATTCCATTGTAGCGAATCATCGTACCAGTAAAGATTCACATTCATGGTAGATTTAAATGATTGTCTTATTTCATTTAAATGCAAAACTTTTCTTAACGTTAATCCAACAGTGACAATAACTGGCTTAGAATAATTGTTCACTGGTCTTACATTTGTGTTGTAACCCTTAAAGATTTTATTTTGTAATTCCAACTCCGGGAATTCTAATTCACATACCGCCGTTTGTATCAAAAACGTGAATACTAAAATAACATATAAAGTCATGTTTATTTATTTATTATTTTTTTCAAGTCAGTCACTTTTTTCAGACAACATATTGTGATTTTTGCAAAAGCTCCTGCTGACAAATATAAGAAGTTTTTTTTAATTATACGATCGAAATGAGTTAGAAAGCCGCTAACACAATCACTTCCGAACCATAGCAATGTTCCTATAATTTCTGCATTGAACGAATAAATAATACGGCAGACATTGACCTTTAAGTATACTAAAGCATTTGCATAGATATTTTACCAAAATATTCAAGTCGGATGACTTTTTCTGATCGGCATTATCGGAATCATATTACATTAGCTCCATTTGCATAGCACATATCAAAATTTATCAAAATTACTTAACACCTCACAAGGGACGTGGCATTATCGTGTTGCTTTCACATTAATATTATTCTATTTTCTCATTTGGGAGTCGTTCCCCTTCAAAAAATTCGATTTTATGTAGTTTCGCCTATTCATCATTCCTTTTAGGCCATATGCATTCTTTTATTTTGGATCGTACATCGCTTTTCATAGAACGGCACTGACATGTAACATAAAAGGTTTAATAATAAACGTTGTATAAACAGCCGTGAAGTAAAGCTTGCACTCTTCAATACAGTCCATGAACAAACTCACTCAATCCGAGTGTGCAACATTTTTTAATTTCGGCGTTTTGGACGTTTTTTGTCTATTTTGTCTACAAACAATTGTTTTAAAGTAGCATGGGCTACAATTTATTCGATGAAAAAGAGAAATGATAGATCACTAAAAAAGACACTTAAAATATTTTGTTACCTTGACTAGGATTCGAACCCCGGACCTCTCACATCATATGAGAGCATGCTGCGCTTGGACTATTTTTTATATATTTTGTCAAATAATATGTTAACAAATTTTAAGTCACTGTGTGCTAGTTGATTACCGGATTATTTGTATACACCAAATGACAATTATTTTGAATGATTTCTATTAATACAATGAACGGAATGAATAGAGCGAGAGAAACGTCCATGCCTGACCTATGCTGGAACGATATTTGACATTGTGTCTCCTTCTATTCCCGTGTTTGGATTTGCCGATGACCACACGGCTAACAAACGCTTTAAATCACTATTCGAAGAAGCGTCTGCAGTTCAAGACCTCGAACAATCCGCCGTCGACACCAATGAGTGGATGAACGGAAACAAATTGAAAATGAATAACACAAAGACTGAGTTTATTCGTTATGGAAGCCCTCAACAATTAGAGAAGTGTTACACAAAATAAATTTATATTTGTGTTAATAAGATCGAATCGCAACATTGTATAAGATATCTTGGTGCCTTCTTAGATGAATCTTTAAATTTCAAAGAACATATCAAAAGAAAATGTAAAACTGCTATGCTAAACTATTTAAAGATCACTAGCATTCGGCAGTATTTGTCTTCTGATGCCACTAAAACACTTGTTTTATCTCTTGTTATATCTCATTTGGACTACTGTAACGTCATATTGTACGGTTTTTCGCAAACTGAGTTATCTAAACTTTAACGTATCCAACACATGTGTGTTAAACTTGTATTAAATAGATCAACATTTGATCGCTCCAAGCAAGCACTTTTCGATTTACAATGGCTGCCCATTAAAGCTCGTATACATTCAAGATTCAAGTTAGTAACGCAGTAGAAATACAGGTACACATCATGAAACATTAACCATTAATCGCTTATAACGTATAAAGTATTACTGTAATTCTGAATTTTTCTTCTTTTCCAAAATTCTCAGTACTTTTTTCTCAAGTTTCATTTTATTTGAAATATATGGTTCATGCTGCTTTAAACATGAAAATGGTGAAATTCTGAATTAAGACACATCCCAAAATATGTCCAAAACTGTTGAAATAATGCAATATAAAGTGCAGCATATCTATAGGTATACTCATTTTTTCTCACTTTTGGGGTCAATTTTCGCTAAGGATCAGTAAAATATAACATGACTTTGACAGAACAAATCTTTAATAAGTTCATATGTCACGCCTCAATGTTTAGTCATAAAAATAATTTTAACATTTTATGTTTTATTAGGTGAACTGTATATAAAAATCTTAAATACGTTGCTATTTGAATGCAATAAGAAGAAAGTATGAAACTAATACATTTTAAATCTGTTATTAATCTTTCCAATAGTCAGTCAAGTGTTACGATCTCTAAACCATTCAAACAGAGGTAATCAAGTTTCTTAAACACATGAGTAAAATCGTGTCTTTCGCGTGATTCCAGTTACTGTAATGTACAGAATATTATTCGATTTTTATTGATCTGGATCTTGGCATTTTATAAACTGTATTTTCCTTTGATACTATCATTAATCACAATACAAGTGTTACTGTAAAAGAGATTTTCTTTCTGACTTCTGTTTGATTAACGACATCTTAATTCCAAATAAATATGCTAAATGTAATTGTTGCAATGACTTCACATAATCCGAACACGTAAAACATTAGCATATCAAATGCTTTTGATAAGCCATCCGAGTGAAAGTTCTCATAACGTTCGGATAAGGTTTTAGAACGACCATTTTCAATATAATTGTCCTCGTAAGAAGAGTTCATATTTTTACATCCTTTCATTTGCGTTTGCTTACGTCTGAAACATTTTGTAATTTGACATACTATATAGTGTATATATGACTTTCTCTTTTTATGGTGGATGTGCAGAGAAGTTACGGCACATAGAAGAATCATTGCACTGACTGCCAACTGGAAAGTAACATATAAACTAAGGTATGATGCACCATCAATCGACTCTGGTAATGATCGTGTAATGGTCGTCAAAAATACCGCTAAGGTCAGAAACATAGCTATCGGGTTACTCAGTTTCTCGCCACTCTCACAAGGGACAAAAAACGTGAGAAAATTAAGGACTCCTAATATCAATACCGGTAGGATAATGTTGAAAAAGCACAATTTGCAAGACCTCTTTAGTGTTAAAGTATATGTAATCGATGTGTAATTAACAATATCAAAAAGAGGAAAATCCGCTTCCGCGGACAGCGTAATATTAAATGGAATAACTGTTGTTCCAACGGAAGTATCCTCTATTTTCCATTCCGCTATTTCAACGTAGTCGTCCATGTAAACATGTTTTTCTAAAGGTCTTATTTCTATTTTAGCATCTGAGCTCATGAATTTTGTGATGACTATGTCACATACCTGCAAATCGTAGGGATACTTTTTAGTTCTAATTCCACAGGCTGTCTCAAGGTTAGTTTGAGTCCACACATAAACTTGTCCAATATCATTCAGTCTAATAAAAGCGTCCTGTACGCCAAGATTTTCCGGCCTATCCAAAGCATTTAAAACCATTAAATCAGGTATCCATATATTTTTATTGTAGGGAATTTCAACGTTCTTTATCCCATGAAACTCGGATTTATTCCATTGTAGTGATTCATCATGCCAATAAAGATTAATATTCATGGTAGATTTAAATGACTGTCTCATTTCATCTAAATAGAGAACTTTCCTTAACGCCAATCCTACGGTGACAACAACTGGTTTAGAACAATTTTTCACTGGTCTTACATTCGAGTTGTATCCCTTGAATATTTTATTTTGTAACTCCAGTTCTGGATATTCTAGTGCCAATATTGTATATTGCATGACCATTGCCAACGCTACGAATATATGAATCTTCATATTAAATTAATCTTAATCCATGCAATTACATTAGGCATTCATTTATAGTGTTTTCTCAACACATTAGCTGATGACTTATATTGTAAATTTTAAGATTTCCTTTTTTAACTAACTGCGATTGAGTGTTGGTCATACAAACAATTACATGGATATCTTATTTGCCCTCTCATTAAATACAACCCATAAGTTCAGGGAAAAACATATGTCATAGTAAACAAAAACTTTGGTTAATGTACCAAAGTATCACAATAAGCTTTCAAATAATTCAAATTGATACTCAAAGCTTTTATAGATTTTTATTAATTAAATCCTTTATTAGTTTAAGCTTCCATTATTACACATACAAACGTTCAACAAACAACTTTTATTGAAATGTCTCAGTTTACAAACCCTTTCATCATCATTTCTGATTTTTATAATACATTTTATTGATTGGGAAAAAACACATTATGGAATCATTTATATATCATATTTCTTTTTTAACAAGAATCATTTATTTATTTTTATCACTTATAAGAGATGTTTTATCCCTCTTCATTATTAAATAGTTTGTAGTTTTACACTCCATGTATGAGTTGTTTTCTCTTTTCAAAAGGTGAATATATTTATTATATGTGTAAAAAAGATAAGCAACGCTAGCGCTAAGATAACCTTGAAATGTGGAACTAAACAGTTAAATTTAAAACTCGGTTTGACAACTACATGACAGCTCCTACATCTTTCACGTTCATTAGATCTCCATCACAGTGGCATTTTTGTAAAATATACTCCATTTATAAATATTTGATTTAAACGTAATGCTATTAAACAGTAATGGCATTTTTTGATACTTTCCTAAATGTTTTATGATTGCAACAATGAAGTTTTTAAGACTTTAAGCTTCAATTATTTATGATTCATTATCAATTTAATTATGTTAGCAATTCTGAGTGATTTATTTTTGTATCGTATTTCTTAAGCTTATTTCATACTCATTTTAAGACAACTGCTTTTTGTGTTACGTTTTACTAGTTTACTATATGACACAGTTAACATCAATCCAAGATCACAGAAAATAATAAAATTATACTATTTTTAATGAAAAGGAACGGTAAATTGAAATATATATTGCACCCGGTCGACAGAAATCGAATCTGATTCAAGTCATCTACTTGAGAAAATGATAAATCTTGACTAAAACTTTTTTGTCGATTAATGTTAAATTTGTTGGTTGGTTGGTTGGTTGGTTGGTTGGTTGGTTGGTTGGTTGGTTGGTTGGTTGGATGGAGTCGCCTTAATGTATTGTATATTAATATGACGCATATATGTATTTCTTTACACTTTTTCAATAAATCCGAAAGGTATATCATTTTCATGATTTTGAAGTTAAATATTCAAAAAAATCATCGTTCACTTCGTTATCTCGTGTTTAATTTTCTTTTCGTACCAGCAGGTCATTAGAAGCCTTCATCAATCCTACACGGAACTGCATTAATCAATTTGTGAATAAAATATTTAAAGACTAGAAGCCAAACACAAAAACAATACCGCTTTATCTCGGAAATGCCGTCTGCTTGTTTTTCAGTACACCGCAGTTTTGAGTGGAGTAATTTTTTGCCGAGTCTGTTAATACGTTGAAGTACTTCCTGGACTTTGGATTAACTGTAAGCTCCTATCAATAAAGGTAATTAAACAAACTGTTCGTAAGGGGTATGAATAACACATGGGTAAAAATAAGGTTTAAGTCTGTGAACTTATCAAGGCAATGCCAATAAACTAGAGCAATAGCAAGTGGAGGCTGAAATGTATCCAAAAGTAACACAGTTATTGCAATTTCCGCAAAATTAAATTATATAGCTAGACGTCGACTGTCATTCCATTCACAATCTTTCCTAAGTGGATTATTTACATAAGCGCGCTATATAGCACGTTACTTACTCTAATAACGGACCGGAAACCTTTTACCTTGGAGGGCCCAAAAGCTTTCCGAACTGAGGTATCCACATAAATTTGCTAGTTCAACTGAAAACCTTTTATTCTTTTTAATAAGAGTGGCGTTGAACTTGATCTTATAGGGCCCAAAGCTATCCTTATAAGCTTGTTATACATCAAGTTTAATTACATTATCTCATTCCTAATCCTAGTTCTCGACAAGAAACTATTTGCTATTTTTAAGGCTTGGTTCAAAATTGAAAATCAAATCTTAATTCCTCGAAACCAATGGCAACACAATTTAAATGGTGAAAAGTATAGTTTGATTTTAATTTGAACCTGAAAACAAATTGATTGGTTCCCAATTTATTTATTTAAAGATTATGTTTTTGTATGCTGACATTGGTATATTTTCGAGTCAGTCTTCTGTGGTTTTTCAACTGCAAATGTTGGTTTTTCAACTGCACATGTTAAAACACGTTTTCTACATTGTTTTCTGCTATTAAATGCTAGTTGCTGTCTACTTTGACTATTTTGTCATGATTTGTTTATGAATTATGAAAAAGCGTAAGAAAAGCCTATTGTCTTTGAATTCTTGAACTATTGAAAGGAACAACATTCAAATCCAAGTCTATATGCCGTTACGTCAGTTCTTTGCAGTCCCAAACACTTGCGTTGATCCATAGATTGGTTGAACAAAACATGTAACCAACTGCACATTTTCTTTTGCAACTGAATATACATAAACAATCGAAATTGGTAACATTATTTCACAAATGCACAAAATAGAATTAATTAAACACACTAGCAAGAAAAATTGTAAGAGCAATGATTTGAAAAAATAGAATTACAATGAACATTATACGGTCAAACTGTACTGAAGCGTTTTTAAATTTGGTTTCAGCTTCTACCTTTACCCCTTTTGAACATTCGTTCTCAAGTTTAATATCGTGAAGGTCGTATACTTTACTTTTCGAATCATGTTTCTTTCGGAGAGCCCTCCGGTTTCCAAATTGCTCAAGAAAATTAGCAAATGAAAGTAGTTTCGACACGCGTGTGGAACTGTGTACACCGTGATAAAGCTGCAAAGAAATTACTGCCGACATAAGCGTTGTTCCGCTAGCAGCAAGTTGAAACGCGACATATGATCCAAGATAAGAAACTCCATCAACGGATTCCGGCAAAGACTGTGTAATTATCGTAAGAAAAACAGCTAATGTAAGAAACAGTGACAAAGGAAAACTTGTCTTCTCACCGCTTTCAGATGGTACAAAAAATGAAAGCAAATCTAGAAAAGCAAGGACCAGCACTGGAAGAATTATGTTCAGAATGCAAAGTTTGCAGGAACGTTGTAATGTAATGGAGAACGTTACACGTGTATAATTAGACAAAATATTTAAGGAGTCTGTTGATTCATTGATCTGAATTAATCTTGGTGTAACATAGTTATCTTTGAGATTCCACTCTGCTATTTCTGCATAGAAACTTAAATCAATTCCATTTATCCTGGGTTGAAGCTTAACAATATCGTCGGAACTCATAAATTTACTAAAAGCAATATCGCACGTTTGTTTATCATATGGATATTGTTTTGTATAAATTTCACAATAAGTTTCTATGTTGATTTGAGTCCACACAAAAACTTGCCCATTACTGTATACCCTTATAAAGGCATCTTTTAATCCAATCATACCAGGTGTATTTAGTTCATTGATTATCATCAAGTCTGGAATCCAAATGTTTTTGTTGTACGGAAAAATGATCTTAGAAAAATGATCTTAGATATCCCATGATAATTTGATTCGTTCCAAGTCAGAAACTCGTCCTTCCAAAACAATTGTAGGTTAACTGTTGTTTTAAGTGACTGTCGAATTTCATCTAAATTTTGAATTTGTCTAAGTAAAAGACCTACAGTGACAAAAACTGACTCCGAATAATTATATATAGGCCTAACTTTTACATCGTAGTGCTTAAACAGATCTGCTATTAGAGGCGATTCCAGAGCTTCACGAGGATTTTCTGCCAGGCATTGACACAATGCATTTAAAACAAGAAAATATTTATAATCCATTTTGTAAAATGTATAAAAGAATATTTATTAAACATGCTCTCTCTTCTATAGCTTTTTACAAACTGATGAATCAAAATAAAGAAATTCCATGCGGATTTCTGTCAATTAGGAAAAAGCAGTTTTTCCTAATTCTGCATGCAAAAAAGCAATTATTAAACGGCAAAGCGGAGGAGATAAAAAAGACCGATAGAAATTAGTTGGGGAAATTAAAGTTGTTTTATTTATGGTTGATTGTGCGTATTCAATTGAGCTAAATTAATTTCTATTTTTGTTTCAATAAAATCAATATTCAATAGGGCAGTTTTATCTATAAAATAATAAAAACATCAAGTTGAATTATCGCTGAAAAAAAGTGTATAAATTATGATTTGTTGATTTTATGTAAGTTTGTTTCGACAATCACGTTTTTGCAAACGTTTAACACGTTTCTGTCTGGTAGCAAAAAGTATTTTCAAACATGCACGCGTGTGATTTATTTTTGTAAGTTTCGTTATTTTTTTTTCTTGTGTTTTTTTTTCTGTTAACTATACATTAAATATCAGTTGAAATATTTGTTAAAATTTAAATAGCACTGTACAGCCCAAAAAGATGTTGAAATAAATTGACTTTTCTTAGAGGCTTGCTAAACAAATAGCGAGGGCGGAAATTGGAGTCTTAGCTTTTTGAGTCGGCCAATGGAGCACATGTTAAAACAATAAAGTCCGTGCCCTACAAGATGACCTTGACAGCCTCCAAGTCTGGGAGAAGGAATGGCAAATGGAGTTCAATGCTGCCAAATGTGAGGTCATCCGGATTACCACTTAAGAGGAACCCCATCGTCTTCCATATCAAATATACCAGACAAACCAACCAGTCAAAGTATCTTGGAGTTCCATCACACCAGACCTATCTCGGAAATGCCATATCGACAACATAACAAACAAAGCCAACTCAACCCTAACATTCTTGCGCCGAAACATCCGGTTAAGCCCACCAGATGCCAAAGCCAAAGCCTACAACACCTACGTACGACCAAGCGTCGAGTATGACTCCTCTGTATGGCCAGTCACATTAACCAACTAGAGATGGTCCAAAGAAGGGCTGCATGGTTTTGTTAAGAACGACTACTCACGCCAGACAGCAGCGCCACAGAGACACTATAACACTCTACAGAAGAGACGAGACATGGCAAGAGTCACCATGCTCTACAAGATCAAGCATGACCTTGTTAATGTCACACCAGATTCCCCGCTACGTAAGGCAAGAACATCAAGAGGCAACCCACAACAACTCGGCAAGCTCACATGTAGGAAATCTGTGTACCAGAACAGATTCTTCCGGCCACCATCAACCTCCGGAATCGCCTACCCATACAACTTGTTGAGCCACCAAGCCGTGGAGGGCGCTGATGAAACACACTACCACCAACTAAACACATTGCAAGTTTTCAACAGTTTTAAAGAAGATGTAAATAGACTACTTTTAGCTGTAAAGAGGAACCCAATTGCTGCGCATGTACATAGTCTTAGTTTCATCGCGATTATGCTCTATGAAGAGTGAGGCGATAACTGAAGATGATGATGACCTGCTAATACAGTGTGCAATATTTAAATTAATAATTATTTCGACCATTCCTTCAACACCCATAATGACCTTTCCGTTTTGTTTTGTTTGTATTTTGTTGTTGTTTTTGTTTTTTGTTGTTGTTGTTGTTATTGTTTTGTTTTGTTATTTATTTATTTATTTGCTTTGTTACCGTTCGACGCGACAAAAAGAGTCTTTGGCGATACTGTGCGGCTAAATAATAAGCCGTAAAAAGTTGCTCCGCCCGCTTCATTGTCGTTATATTTTTCTGGTCCTTCGGGATCATTCATTCAAGGACGCTAGTGTTGAAGATTGAATACAGCTTAGAGGATGTGAGAGATGTTGCATTAAAGAAAACCGAACTTTTTCATACTATAGACTGCACATTTTTCACGAAATTTGTTGTTCATTTAATAATTTATTGATTTCCTGAGAGGTCAATCCACTTGTCAAGCATTATATAATAATAGTTAGAGGGACATTGTGGTCTTTGTGAACCGTCAGATCTATTTTTATTCCATTTTAACTCGAACATTTCAAACCACAAACGTTTTTTTGAAAGAAAGGTCCGAAGACCACTTACGTAATTTATTACACCTCACTCATATTATTTGCACAATCGTTATACTTACTCTTCAGAGAAATATTTGATTACAAGACGATATATAATGCAGCATTGACAGCATATTCATTATGTTTCTGTTGTGATTTTTATTCCCCGCTTTTTCCATTTTTATGTTTTATAGTGTGTTGCAACAGCATTCATTGCGATTAGACTATCGATCTTTTCACAGAATAAAAAAGATGCATTCATATAAATACATGATAAAGCAAAATTACAATAATTCTATTATTTAATGCTAGTATTTTACTTGACTATAGTTTTAATAATTCATTCTTAATAAAAAATGAAGCAATACTATTTAGAATTTATTATCAATAACTATATTAATTATTATTTCTATAATAAAGATATATCCAATAAATTTTATTATTCATTTCTAAATTTTGTTAAGATTCTAAATGAGTAAATATGATTCAATAATCCAAATAGTCATTTTCAATTTGTCAAATCTGTTTAGAGGTTAGGTATACGAGGAATGGTCAAAATTAACAGGACTTTTGTACAATGTTCTTTACCTGTTTGAATATAGAATTTACATAAAAATACACGGAAAATAATATACGCGAACTGTATACTCCTTAATGAATACAAAAAATACCAACAAAAAATATTAACAAAGAAAAAAGTTATGCTGTTATTGGCATGTACATGTAAAGCAATGCGGGCACGGTATAACTTTTAAAGTTGACGTTAACGACGTCACAAGCGTATTGTCCTTAAAGGAGCAGCTTTTTACTCATTCACGGAGTAGGCCAATACGTGGTACAGTCATGTTTTAATACAGCGGATCCACTGCCTATATATATATTTCTGTACAAGTAGGTACCATATTGTATTGTAAATAGCTGCCGGTTTCTTTTTGCCGCGCCAGTTTTTGGCAAATTCAACCCCTATTTTTACGCACTTTAAAAAAATGAAAACTATCTTAAATTGTCATATTTACTAAAAGGTTTAAAAGTTAATATGTTTTGTTTTTCTATCTCTAATACTTTTTTGTAAAAATGCATTTAAAGTTTGCATTTGCCATGGCAAAGTGTGTTTTGCCATGGCATTTCGGCATTTTGCCATGGCAAATCATTTGCCATGGCAAATTAAAATTGCCATGGCAAGGTTTTTCCTACTTTTGCCATGGCAAATTTGCCATGGCAATTATTTTTTTAAAACATCACAAAACTTTCTTAAACTTATCCTATGACATGTTATTGGTCGTATTGTTATGTTTTTATTGTAGTCTCTATATTTTTTTTCATTTTGCCATGGCAAATTTTTGCCATAGAAATGCCATGGCAAATTTCTGCCATGGCAAATTTGCCATGGCAATTCCATGGCAAAAATTTGCCATGGCATGTCCATGGCAAAAATTTGCCATGGCAATTGCATAAAAGTTTGCCATGGCAAAATATTATCAATAAAAAAAAAACATTTTTTCTTTGAATGTTTTTTATAAATTTATACATGGCAAAATGACATATTAAGGAATATAATGTTTAAAATTTTAAAGTTTACGCAAAGAATATCTTTTCAACCACGGGTCCTATTGATTAGAATAGATTGTATATGACATTTTAAAATGACAATAATTATGAGATCAAGGATCAAATATAATCATTTATGCTAAATAATAATAATAAAGTTTGAGTGGTAGTTATATAACAGTGAAAAATAAGAATCCCTAGAGAAAGCCCAACACTGCAAATTTGAAAATTTGAGCCTTTTTCATGGCACGGTACTGGTAGTCCAGTGGTAGGACGCGCGCTTAGGGATGGAGAGGTCCTGAGTTCGAACCCACCAGGGGCACTGCTAATTTCCTTGAGCAAGAAATTTACCTGCGATTGATTCACTTCACCCATGTGTATATGGGTACCTGCGATGGTGGTATTGAATTCCCGGTTGCGCCAAAGTGTCGGCGGCACTAAGCGGAGTTAAAATACTCCCTAGGGATATTGATAGATAGATATCAGTAGCCACGATGACCAGGGGCAAATACTAGTAGCTGTAAAGTCGGTGAACGTGCGTAAGCATGAAACTTAGACTATAAAATGCAATTACTTTACTTTTACTGGTAAGTGCAAATTACCGTCAACGTCCCCTAGCACCGGCTTAAGCAGTATATAACATTTTAACATAAAACTGGTAAATTTAGAATGTTGAAACATCCGCATATGTGTTCATATGGTGGTTATCATGGAACCTTTAATGTGACACGTTAGTACCACCATTCCATGAAAAAAGCCAGGGGCATATTACAATATGCTTAATATAAAATAACATAAATAACAGACTTTACTTGTTAAACTGTATAATTATAACTTTTAAACACCATCATTTTGGAATATAAAAATATGTGCAATTACATTTTTTGTTTCCGGTTTTTTCTAGTATATCATGCATACTGCGTGAAACGTTTCACAGTTTGTAATTAACCTTTTAAAAGTAAATTATCCAATGTAAAATTTTCCGATTTTTAATTTTTCGTTATTTTATTGTTTTCTGTGCTATAATATCTAGGTGGCGTGAGGGATGTTGCACATTATTTATTATCCCTCATGTATAGGACTCAATCAACCGAGTCTGCAATTTTCATGTAATTTTGTTGTGATTAATGCTTCCTGTGGATCACTTTGTTTCCAGATTTTTTTCGATCAATCTATAATTGTTTTCAATTGATGTAAAGAAAAATGAATTTGCACGTATTAATCGGCGCGTTATGAAGGCACGGAAATGTCATCCCTAAAGACCAAACTCGTCAAACTTGAAAATATTGCATCTCGGTTTGATTGACCCTGTTTATGGACCGTGTAATGTCAAGTGCAAACTACCGTCTACGCCCCCTTGTACCGTCTTTAGCAGAATTCAACATTTTAACATGGAATGGTGAACTTTGGAATTTAGAAACATCCGCAGATGTGTTCAAACGCGGGAATCATGGACCTTCAATGTGACACAGAAGTGCCATTCCATGAAAGGCGGCGTATTGTCCCCTAGTAATAATCAAAAGGCTGCAAGCTCTGTGGTATTTTCTGATCTTTGCAATTTCAATCGTACTGTATAATCTGTATTGTATTTTCCTGTATATCCTGACATTTCGCTAAAAATAGACATTTTAATTTGATTAAAATCATATTCATCCGCGTGCATGTATTGACGAAATTCATATAAAATCAAATCTAGCCTACTTTTAAAACTAATTAAATGCGTATGTAATTGTTATGTACTTAATGATTAAACAAAAAAATAATTTTCTTCCTTAATACATCGCAAAAGTTTTAAACTGTTTTTGAGACATACATTGATATATATATACACCATCGAGGAAAAAAAAAAACCAGAATCTATATCAGCCAATGCCTTTCGTTAATATCTCAGCATATTTTATAATACTGTCTTTTAGAATAGTTCGGGCGTTTGGTTTACCAAAAGTTTACCAAAAAATTGCCCCCATCGTATATATTGACCATAACAATAACAATTAAAGGCTGTATAGAACACGGAGCGAGAAATTGGTTTAGGGTTTGTTAGTTGGATATCGATTATATAGAGATAATATAGGCAGATAGATGTGCTCTTCAATATTGATTCATGTTTCGCATGCGGAAAAACTGCTGACCAGTATTTAAACTACATGAAAATGCCTGACCTCATATTTTAGATAATTTTAATATAGATAAAATATGACTTGATGTAAATTTCTAGTAACCCATACGCACTATCGTTTTCGCCATTGCATATATCTGTACAACTGTTGGCATCGCTATTATCGGACATCACACTATCGCCCCATTATTGCACTGTCGGCATCCGCATATTGTCCCATCCGCACTGTTGTATTGTCGGCCATTGTTCTAATCGCACTGTACTTATTGTTGCCCCTCTAGATTATAAAGTATAACAACGATGACCCTCACAGGATATTCCATAGTAATATTCGCATATGTCAACGAGTTCTGTACGTTAGTTACCACTCATCCAACGCTTCCGTTATACCTTTTCAGATTAGAACACACAATGCATCTGTCAAGCTGACGTAAGTACCAAAGTCAGATAGCATCCATGCCTATGATGTTATGATAGTAAACAAACTATTACCAAAGAACGAGGGCAAGTTTTTTTATTGAAAGTCCCGGATTACACTCTTCTTGTAAGATGATAACACAGCATATGAAACATGTAATAACCGGTACAAGCTTGTATGTGACACATGCGAGACTCGCTTTTCATTAACATAGTGTGCACAGGGAAAACCGAGTGAAATAAGAGGAATCACAATATCACGCCAGCACTCTCTATCTCTTATACGCTCGTGAGACATCTCATTAGGTTTCACATACAATAGAGTTTTGTCTTTTTAGATTATAACGTTTCATTTTTTGCTCTTAGTATTTTCAAGTCAGTTAATATACCAATTTTTCTGGTACGAGACGATGAACGATATATTACACATCCTGTTGCAAGGAATGAGATGCGTAGTGCGATATACAAAATCACAGCTAAAGTGCATAAAATACCTGTATTTCATCAGTTTAGAGAACATACTAGTTATGTGTCCTGCTCGCTACTACTCTGAATTAACTTACGTCCCTATACAAAGATTAATCGTTTAAGAATAAGTTCATCATGTTAAGTCACTGCGTGTGGGTCGACCTTATCCACATTTAAACAGTCCTAGACTATCAACTATGCCCACATTAGATCAGACCGCACATCTGCAAACCTATCATCATCAATTATATCTCCCGCCTATGTCCTTTTCCATAAAATAAATAATCAGAGCCATGAAAGGTGAACACGATTATGCCAAATCCTCTTACTCACAATGAGCATTAACTAATGACAACGAAAGACGATTGAGAATCGTATGATAGATGCGCGTCGTTAATTAATACAATAAGGTGAAATAATCTACACGGTAAAAAAGACCCACAAACAGCGTTAGCATAAAAGCATCAATTAGTATATCATACTGTGACTAGACCAAGCTATAACAATGTATATTATATAAGCTTTCTTTAACACTAATTTCACAGATAATTAATTGCATCATACCATTATAAATCCGAATACTCTATAGTAATTGTGCTACACATATTGTTCGCCTTAATACAGGTAGCTAAAGAACCAATATGGAATTGATCTAACTAAAAGAATAAAAAGACAAATTATCCGAAGAAAATCACAGTCCGCAGAGAGGCCCGATGCGCGGGAATAAGGGGACTTAAAGGATTAGAAAAACGTCGGACGGGCGACAGGTCAGACAAAACACTCATATATTCAGTTCCTAGACGACCGCCTTAGCATATAACTAGATCGTATTCATCTCGCGGAATAATATACTCCACCCACTGGTCCTCCATGTATAATTAATTCAATCAGTATGAGAATCGCTAGCTTTTTTGCGCTATTCGGTTGGGGTGGATGGTAACTATGACAAGCTTGCCAATATCGTCAATGAACAGGAACAAGCTACAATCAAGTCGACGGACGAAACAACTCGAATAGCGGGTAAGTTTTATTTATTAAACTTCCCCCCGCGCCCTCGCAAATAAGCGTTTTCCCGCCCCGTGCCCGGGCCCCCGGTTTAAATTTTTCTTAAATCTCGCTCCGCCCCCCCGGGGGGAAAACAAAGTTTTTATTTATTAAAATCACCCCGGGCGCTCTCCCCCAAATTAAAACGTTTTTTCGTTCCCTCGCCCCGCCTTTTAATTTTTGGTCGATTTTTATCGATTTTCGCTTGTCGGGGTCAGGGAAAGCAAACACTTTTATGAGCGGGGGCCCCGGGGGCAAAGTTTTTATTTATTAACTTCGCCCGGGGCCCTTTAGTTTTAAAAATTATTTTATTGCTTTATAAAAATATACATCAATTCATTTACATTAAAAAAATTAAAACAATATACAAAAGGGTTGGGCCAAAAGTTTTTACAACATTATCGGGGGCCCCTTTCCCCTTTTAAATTTGTTTAACATCGTTTCATAAAGTAAAGAAATTTTATACATTAAAGTAAATAGAAATTTAAGAAAAACAATACATTTTCATTTTAAGATTAAAAAGAAAAGAAAAGGGGAAAAGAACAGAAAACAAGAAAAGAAATGTTGTGTTTTCATTTTGTGGGGTCAAACCTAACCAACAACCCCCATCTTTAAATTTTTGGTTAAGCAGATACCCATTTGTTTGTAATGAGCAAAAATAACCTTAAGAAAATTTTTTTAAAAGTTAATTAAAATTTAAAAAACAATTTTAGAAACTTTTTTTATGAAAACCTCTTTTTTCTTTGATAAAATTTTTGGAACATGCGGGAAATAAGATTTTTTTTTTGAAAGTGGGGTTAAAATTTTTCAATCCCAAAGAGTAGCTTTTTAGTACTAGCGGGTGGAATTTCTCGGGGTGTTTGAAAATAGTTTTTTTTCTTTGTATTGTTTTACTTTCGACATTGGAATGGGGAAATGTTCGGCATTTAAATTTTAGAGTCCCACAATCGCATGCTGCATGAAGAAAGGGATGTTTTTAAAAAAGGGTTTTCAAAATTCAAAATTGTACATTTATTTTTTAATGCGACCCATGGTAGAAGCAGTTTAACACGATCGCCTTCGATATAAAAAGGGGTTGGCACAATAGGGGGTTTATATAATGTTTTAAGCTTTTTTTTTGAAATTGATAATGTTTCTGATTCTCTAATTAGGGGCGGGTTTAATTTTCGTTCCATGGGTTTTTATAAGGAGGGAATGCCCAGACTTGCAAAAATTTTTCTGTTCTTTTGTTTATTGAAGCAAAATTAGCATTTTTTTTGTAGCGATTTATAAATGTGGGGGAAAAAAATTTTTCGACTGTTGGGGGGAAAAATAACTGTGATAAATATAAGGGGCAAAAGGTTATTTTTTTCTTTAAAAATTTAAAAAATAAGTTTTTGCTTTTTTTCCTCCTGTCGTCAAATTTGAAACCCCATCCTATTTCGTTTAAAAAGTTTTTTGAATTGAAACAGTTTCTAGTTAGACCTTTTAAAAACCCTTGCTGTTTCCCTTTATTTTTGGGTTTTTTTTTAAATTTTTCTTTTTCATATTGTGTACAATTTTCCCATAAAATTTGATGCATATTCAAGCCTTGGACGAAGATGGGAAAACATATTTTGGGTTAAAGGGAGATTTTTTTTTAACCCTTTGTTTTTATCATTTTTTCATTGAACCTATTTTTTTGATTGCAGTTTGATATTTATATTTGCGATGTGCTCATGCCAGTTCCCGTTTTGGCAAAAAAGAACACCTAGATGTTTATGGGGGCTAAAAAATTAAAGGGTTGAACATTATTAAAGTAAAATTTTTTAGGCGATTTCGTTGACATATGAAAAAGAACATCGCTTCTTTTTTGCTGGATTAAATTTAAACCCAAAACCCATTTTTTGACCAAGTAAAAAAAATGTTATCGGGGTTCCCGTGATTAATAGTTTCTTCGATTGTGTTTTACATTTTTGAGGGTTACTGCAAGAAAAAACTTTTCATCTGAAAAGATCTTTTTTAACACAAAAGGGGGAATCCGCTATATCGTTTGTAAATCAAAAAAAAAAGGGGGCCCCAAAGGGCCCGGGGCCTTTGGGGGACTCCACCGTTTTAAATTTTACCTAGGAAAAGGGAAAAAACCAAAGTATTAAAAAAAAATTTTTGGGACTTCTGTTTTTTAGTAATTTTAAAACCCATTTTTATCAATTTTCCTTCAATTCCATTTTTGGTTTTAATTAAAAAATTTAAAACCCTTTATGCCCAAACCCTCTATAAAAAGCTTTTGAAAATCAAAAAAAATTAAACTTGTTGATTCCCTAGTTTTAAAAAGGATTTAAAAAATTTGGGGTTTTAAAAAATGTCTTTTTAATTTTAAATAAAATTTTAAGTGGCCGGGAAAAAGGGCCGGGTTTGGGTTTTTTTAAAAAAATTAATTTGAATGTTCATTAAAATAGTTATATATATTTTTTAAAAATTATTCTTTCCTTATTTTTTCCGCCCAAAACCCTTATTAGTATTATTGGTCGGTAATTAGATGCTTCTTTCTTTTTTCCTTTTATTTTAAAGGGGCATAAAAATTCGGGCAATTTTTTCCAAAATTAGAGGGGTACATATTTTTCTTTTTAAAGATCGATTAAAAGATAAAAAAAGAGGTTTGCATATTAAAATTTAGTTTGTTTCTTTCAACATTCTATGACAAATTTTTCGTCGGGACCCGAAGCTTTATTTTGAAAAGATTATCAATAAAATCGGTAATTTTCTTTTTTCTGTAATTAAAATATTTTTAAGTTTTGAATGTTTTTGAATAAAAAAACCCGGGGAAGTTAAAGTGTTTGAATCGTCAATTTTTAAAATTGGGAACAAAAAAATTTCGTTCAGTGAAATTTTGCTTTTTTTTTGTGTCAGAATATGATATATCTGGTTATTACTTTTTAATAAGGGGTTTGGAATTTTTCCCCAAATTTTCAGAAGAGTTTTTTTTGGGCGAGCATTTTTACCGTTTTCCAATTTTGCGGGGAATCTTTTGCTTTTTAAGATCTTTTAAGTAAAAATTTTTAAATTTGTTTTTGGGAAAACTTTTTTTTGGCATGTTTTTTCATTTTTATTTCCCTTTAAATTTTTTTTTTTTTTTTGTATTTTTTTCCAGTCTTTGTACGTTTTTTTAAAATTCAATGTTTTTATAAAAATTTTTCTATCCCTAAGTCGCGTAGTTTTTCGAATTTGGGAAAAATTAAACCAAGGTTTATCTTTAGGCCTTTACTAACCCCTATATACGTAGGAATCCCATCGCTTAGCAAAAATCTAAAAAAGGTTTTGAAAAAAATGTTCGCATGCAATATCAATATTTTCACTGATAATTAACGACCAATCAAAATTCACGAATAAGAGTATTAAATGATTTAAAATCAGCGTTATTGTATTTCCCCATACTCTTTTTTTTAAATGGTTTATTTGAATTTAAATTCAATTTTTAAAAAATGTAGGTGCCGAAATGATCATTATTTCGTTTTGGGGTTTTCCCAAAATTCCCCCAATCTAAAACATGAATGTTTTTTGTTGTTTTCCCATAGGATCAATTTAATTTCTGGGAAGTTGGTTTTTAACCGGGGTTTGGGGACCTGAATAACGTTTGGGCCCTATTGTTCCCGTAAAAAACACGTTTGCGAAGTTTTATGAAATTTGAATAATTCAGCTTGGTCTTTATTTATATCTCCTACCATGACCCATGTGGTTTTGATCTCTTTAAACCTGTTCGAGACAAACCCATTTAATTTATCCAAAAATCGACCGTACTATTTAGGGGGCCTATTAAAAAAGTTGGGATAATTGTAAAGAATGTTTTTTGTTTTTTTAATTTTTTATCCAAAACGATTCTGGAAGGATTTTTCCAAAAAAATTTTACACGTTTTTTGGGCTTAAAAAAAGCGGGAAACATAAGTTAATAACCCCCCAGCCCTTTCATGAAATTTTCCTTACGAAAAAAATAAAGATGAAAACCCCGGGGGAAAATTAAGTTGTTATCCCTTTAAATTCCATCCAACTTTTTTTTCCGTAAAAACCCCAAAATATCCTAATCGAGAAAGTTTTTCATTTACAAAGTCTAGTTTACTTCTTTAAGCCACGAAAAGTTTTTTTTTTGGGATAAGTTAAACCCAATTTTTTCCCTTTCTAATCTCGGGGCCTGGGGGTTTGACTCAAAGTCCCCCCTGCTCTAAGTAAGGGAGAATTTAAAAAAAAAAAAAGTTTAAAAAAACTGTAATAAAAAGGGGGACAAATTTTTTAATACGTCTTACATATGAGTTATTTTGCTCATAATCACACGGGCCCCCCCCAATTGCCCCCCTAAAAAGTAAGTCTTTAACTATAAACATTTTTGGTATGTAATTTGGGATTTTTCCAGGCAGGCAACAATGGGGTCGTTATAAAATTTAAAATTTTTAATGGGCAAACCCGGGGACGACCGACACACAACAAAAAGTATAAAAGCAAAAGTTTTTTGAAAGAAAAAAAAATTTTAAGAATAATTTTAAAAAATTAAAATTTGGGTTAACAACATACGAAGAAAAAATTTAGAAAAAAGTACGTTTGGATAATTATTATTAAAAAATATTAGATGCAAAAATTTTTTTAAAATTTTTTTTTCTTAGGCTTGTTTGAATAAACACGGGGGAAAAATTTAAAAAAAAAGTTAAATTTTTTGTTTTCAAAGAAAAAAGATTAAATTTTTATTTTGGGTTTGGGCACATAAAAAGTATAACAGGTCACTTAAACACAAAATATAATATTATAAAAAAAAATAACATAGGGAATTTGACCCGTAATAGAAATTCATACTGGTACTTTTACAGGAAAATTTTTTATACCATATTTTACCCCGTGAGTCTTTAACCCTTTCCCCCTGAAAATAAAAAATAGGGAAAATTTAAACCCGGAGGAAAAAATATATACTTTCTTTCTAAAATTTGACCTATCAAAATATTTTATCTTTTTTATTAAAAATAAATTTAAAGCCCTTTTTTTACACAAAAAAGAAAAGAAAAAAAAAAAACATGGAAAAAAAAACTCATTTTTTTCCCTATTAAGGAAAAAAAAGAAAGAAGAAAAAATCTGTACATGCTTTAAAAATCAGCCTTATTCCTCGTTCAAAATATCGATGTTTAAAGGGCCCTACATAAACATGTTTTTGCAGGTTTTTTTTTTGTCTTTTTTTACTATGTTTTTTAAAAAAAAAAAAAGTTTTCACCCATATTTTTTACAAAGAAAACGACAGAAAATTTAAAACAAAATAAAAAAAAAAAATTTGGGAATGAAGCATCAAAAAAGAAAAAAAAACATTATAGTTAGTTTTTAAACAATACTGCACAAAATCCGCTCGCGCCCCATAAACTTAAATTCAAAATTGTTTCATAGCACCCCATTTTTAAAATTTTATGAGGTACATTAAATGTTTGATTTTAAGAGTATGTTTGCATAATGATAAAATGACTTTTTAAAAGGAATCTTTTTTACTTTTTTTAGATAAAAAAAAGCAAAAAAAAATAAAAAAATATTAACACGGACCCGTAAAACCTTTCTTTACAAAAACCCGTGACAGGGAGCCGAAAAATTTTTTTTAGAATAACTTTTTCTAATTTTTTAAAAATTGGGGAAACCAGGTATTTAAAAATACTCAGTTTTTTAAATACTTTAATTTTGTATCGCCCATAAATAGAATGTAAACAAACAAAAAAAAGTTTTCTGTTTTACTTTTTTGGGCATTTAAATGCCTATAAGTTTTATTACTTTGTTTGTTTTTTTTTAATTGTTTTTGGATTTTGGGTGGTTTAATTTATTAATTTTTTTTAGAAAACCTTCTCGTTTTTTGTATCGCTTTTCCCTACTTCTGATCATAATCTTTGTCTCCCTTTTTTTTGACAAAATTATTCCTAAATGTTTTCCACCTCAACCCCTTTTTTTTACTAGTTTTTTTTTCCCTTTTTTAAGGTTTTCCCGGCTTCATAAACGATGCTTTTTTTCGTTTTTTTGGTCAGGGATCTTGTATGAAGATACCATTTCCGGTTTTTTTCCCAGCATCGAAGACCTGTTGGCGTGCCTTTTAATTGGTGAATTTTTCAATCACCCGCCTGTTTTTTTCCATTGTCACTTTTTGTGCTTGGCCCCAAACCGGGGGCCCTCTTTCAATGTCCCTCTGTTGTTAGGTTTGAGTTCCAGATTATTGTTAGCGTATTGCAAAATCTTTTCTTTTTTCCATTCTCTTTTTAGAATTTTTTCCCGTATCCCCGGAATATTTGATATGTTTAAACATCATTCTCCTCCCATATTGTTTTAGATCATCATTTTTTCACTATTGGCCCGTTCGGACCCCATTTTTCGAAAATGATCTATTTTACCTTTTCAATCCCAGGATTTCTGTTTTTAAGAGATTTTTTGTTTTTTTTTCCACAAATTTTTTCAACATCGTTTTTAAGCCCCCCTTTTTTTGGTCATTTTTACCCAAATTCTACCTTTTTGTTTTTTGGGAAAATTTTGGGCCCCCTACCTCTTCCAAATCTTCCTTTTTGCCCCATAACTTTAAAAAGGGTTCTTTTTCAGTGGGCCGAAAAATTTAGAAAATTTTCCGGGAAATTTTCACAAGATATTCAGAGTCTGTGTTGATTTATACGTAGTTTATGTCTTTTAATTTGACTTACTTGACTTTAAATTTAGAGGTTTTTTTGATCTGGAGAAGATTTATTTTTGTTTCCTCTTGATTGTTGGTTTTTTGTTTTCTTTGTTTTTCTTTGCAGGCATTTGATGGCCTCAAATATTTGTTCAATGGTTTGATGGTTGTGGGTGGGTAACCGTCTTTTTTTGAATATCCCAATTATATTTAATCCCCCCGATATTAACATTTTCACATTTTTTTTTTATCCAAATTTTTAAATCCAAATATTGCTTTTCATCACTCGATCTTTCTATCCCACGTTACAAATATGCTTAATACTAAATTTACTTTTTTTTCAAATCAAAAAAATTTCGCCTTTATTTTTTTTGAAAACCGGAACCCCGCCCCTCGCTAATAAGCGTGTTTTTGCCCCGTGACCGCGCCGTTTTTTTTTTAAATCTCACACTGCGCCCCCGCGGAACGAATTTTATTTTTTAACTTCACCCCCCGCCCTCAATATTGCAGTGTTCGTTCCGCGCCCCCGCCATTTAACTTTTTAAATTTTTTCGATTTTTTCGCTTGGGGGGGATCGGGGGACAAAAACCGCGACACCGCCTTTTTTTTCTTTAATCTTGCTTCGCGCCCCCGCGGGACGAAGTTTTATTTTTTAAACTTTGCCCCGCGCCCTCCTTTACTGGCGATTTTTTCGCTCCGGGGCCCCCGCCATTTTAACTTTTTAAATTTTTTCGCCCTTTTTTCGCTTGCGGGGTCGGGGGGCGAAAACGCGAATGGCACAAATCAGCCACCAAAAAAAAATCGTTGAAATTTGTTTTGTTCAAATGTCGGTTTAATAGGTATGACAATTACTCGATTTTGCATCAAATTGCTTTTTTAATGTTTACCGACGCTCTTTCTTTTTAGACATTTTGGGGGTCTCGTTCATAAGAAGCGCCGCTGTGGTGTGCGTTTCCGGGTTTATAACCGAACTGTAAAAATTTTAGACGACTAAAAAAATAGTATTTTACGATTAAATATTTTGAAAATATTGAAATATAATAAAAAAACATGAAATTTATCTGACTAAAACAAAATCTCTGGTTTTTAAACAATAACTGGATCATTTTGTTAACCTAAAAGTATTGTTTTTAATTAACGTTTTTTTTGAGTGATTTACACATTTTTTCAATTTTATTCGGTGTTTGGGAAAAAACTCTGCATAAATTTTTGGAAACTAAATTTTATGATGGATGTACAAATTAAAAAAAAAAAACACCGGGTAGGAAGAAAGCGGGTGTTTTTTAAATTTTTGTTTAAATTCTATGATAGCTTGATACTTTTAATATATAAAAAGGATGCTAAAGTAAAAAATTTTCCCTCCCTAAATCCAAAATGTGTTTTGGGTTTAGAATGTAATTAAAAAAAAATGTATCCCGACGGTGTCAGATTTCTCGATTTTTTTGGTGGACTGGGGGGGGTCAATTAAAAAAAATAGTATTTTACTTTAAATAGTTGAAACATATTAAATTAATAAAGTATGGAACCCGAATTAGTGCATTTATTCCATTTTTGCTTTTGATATCGGGACTTACATTATGCTTGTTCTATACTTTTTTTTATGACAATGAAAACCTGCTTTTTGCTGAATTCAATTCCCTTTGTGTTTACTAAATGCACTTTCATTTAATTGAACCTTATGTTTTCCCCTTTACTAAACCCATCAAACTAACATATTTTAATATGCTATATGTTTAATTGCATCTTTTATTAAGGACAACATATATTATGTTTGGTGTTTAAGATAACATTCTTTGCTTTCCTTATATAAATTAAAATTTATGTAACATGGTAAGTTTCTTCGTTCCTTTTAAATTTTGCTATAAAAATCCCATTATATTGTCGACATTATGTCACAAAAAATTTATTTAATTTTGATCAATAATTGGCAAATTGTCTTTAGCATTCATATGCTTAAATATTTTCATGATTACAAAATTAATGCAAACATGATCACTGCCATCGACAACGAAGATGACAACGTAGCATATTATGTCGATGTGACGTACGCACTAAGAGTTGGCAGAAAGGGGCGAACCCACACCGTATTACCGGCGACGTATGGCAGACTCTGAAAATTCCCGATCGGTACAGGTAGGTTATAAATTTGGGTTTTGGTTTTTAATTATATTACACAAATACGGCACATATCATTGCTATAAAACTTTTGTCCATTGAATGGAGTTTACTGTAAGGTAATTTTGGACTCGTTTTTTCCTTTTTTAAGACTATTTGAGCGGGTTAAAAGTGAAAGCCTTGGAAAAAATCCGTGAAATGTCTTTTTTCTGTTAAAAAATATCTCAAGTTTTAAGAAAAGGGCAGGATTTCCTGTTATCAATATAGACGTTCATCCTTTGGGGTCACGAAAGTCAAATATCTACCCCGTGAGTCTTTTTTTAAAAGTTTTACAGACGCCAATTTGTCCGGCGAAGAAAAAATGCTCCGTTGTAGGCAGAACATTTTAAAATTTTTGCCGTCGATGGCAGAAATACCCCGAAAGTGGCTAACATTCTGACAGAAAAACAAGTTCAATTTGTTTTTCAATTCCCCTTTTTTTTTTGCGTCCTTTTAGTCGGGAAATTTAGACTTAAACTATCATTTCTAATTTTTCTCAAGATAGAAAAGTTATTAATGCGGTGTGTGCATCGAAAAAAGCTTTTTAGCAACATGCAGTTACAATACAAAAAGTGATGATTTTTGTACGACAAAAAATTTGACTTAAAAATAGAGAAATACATGAAAAACTTCATTTTTCTATTTATGCATGTGTTTCTTGATTGTTTATATGAATTGAAAAGGTCAAAAAAAAAGAAAAAAAAAACAAATAAAAAATTTTTTATTTTTTTTTTTTATAAATACAGGATTTTTTTTCATCTTGTGATATGAATTTATCGAAAGGTTCATTTTTTAAGTTGTCATGGACAAATAAAATGAATGAAAAAAAATTTTAGTTTAAAAGGGAGCACGTGATGTTAAAAACTGTTGTTAATAGTTTTTCATGTAAATGTAATTCAAAGGCAAACTACAAGCTATTACAAAAATAAAATTTTTAAAAAAATGAAACCCGTTGTCGTGTTTTCAAGAAATTTATAATATAGAAAATATTTGAACTGTCAAAAATATTTTTCTTTCCCTTTTTCATTAAAATACATTCTTTTTTGATACACTGATGCCAGTTGCGAGGGTTTAAAAGTCTCCCCTTTTTTAAATCAATTTAATAATTTTTAATCTGCCCCCGATTAAATAAAATTTTAGCCTTTATTTTTCATAAAAGGGTGAAAATTATTACCTCGAAAAATAAAGTCATATGCTAGCAAAAATATCCACTTACAAAGTTTTTTGCTGTAATATGCAATTGGCGTTATGTCTTAAAAAGGGATTTTCCTGCTAAACTTAAAATACATATAGTATTGTATGCATGTAACTGACAAACAAACAGATCAAGCCCCACATGCATGAATATAGAAAAAAAGAAGTTTTTTAGTTCATTTCTCATTTATAGTTTAAAATTTTTGGTACTAATCATAATTTTGTATTGTAAAAATGCTGTTGCTAATAAAGCTTTTTTCGAGCACATACCGCATTAATGAAAAAAAACAAAAAAACTACCAAAAAAAGAATTTTTCTTCAAAATTATATGGAGGCCATTTTTAACATGGAAAAACGCCCTTTTTTTGGGAATTTCGTTTTTTTTATCAAAATTTTTGTAAACCCTTACCAGATTATACGCCTTTCTACGCCTTTTTCACCCCCCCCCCCCTCCTTTTTTTCTTTTTCAAATGGTGAAAAATGCCTTTTTAGGGCCCCCCAAAAACTTGTTTTTGTTTGATAAATGTTGTTTAAAAAATTGACATTTTTCGGCGCGGTACATCCAAAAGATACATCAGGGGGTTGCCAGAAGGGGGGTGTGCCCCCTTTTGTTTGGGGGGTTTTAAGGGGGGGTGAGTCCCCTCATCGCCAAAAAAACTTTTGGGCTTTGGGAGGCAAAATGGCCCCCGGTCGTCATAAGGGGAACGTGTAAAAACCAAAGCTGAAAAACCTTTGACTCTATCTCAACCATTGAGAAGTGCAGCACTTTGAAATCACTTTTGATGGAAAAAATCTACGCAAAATGTGTTTTTTGGCAATTTTTACATGTCCCCATTTTCTATGGTAACAGGAAATTTTAGACTGAACATGTTTTACAAAGGCAATGGTCCAGTCAAAAATTTTGCCAAGTTTATTAGTATTGAAGCAGTTTTTTTTGTTTTTTAGCAACTTTAACTTGTAAAGGGGGACCTTTCAAAAAACAGCCATTTTTCAAAAGATGCTCATGGGGTAATGGGTTTTTAAAATTTTTCTATCTTGAGAAAATTTTAAAAGAAATGATTTTTTAAACGTCTCAATTCCGACAAAAAAGGAGGGGCAAAGAAAAGGGAAATTTGGGAATAACAAATTGAACTTTTTTTTTTCTTTTTAAAGAATGTTACCCCTTTCAGGGTATTTCTGCCATCGACGGCAGAAATTTATAATATGTATCTGCCTAAAGGCAGCTTTTTTTCCCTTCAAACCGGACAAGTTTGAGCTCTGAAAAAAACCTTTCAAAAAAAGACTCACGGGGTAGATATTTGGCTTGCGTCCCCCTGGATGAACGTCAAATATTGATAACGGGAAAAATCCTCCCTTTTTACTTAAAACTTGAGATATTTTAAAAACAAAAAAACAGCCCTTTTTTCCCCGGATTTTTCAAAAGGTTTCATTTTTAAACTGCTAAAAAATAGTTTTAAAAACGGGAAAAAAACGAGCCCAAAATTTCCTTAAAAGAAATCTCCTTTAAATGGAAAAATATTTTTTAAAGAATGAAAATGTGCCGTTTTTTGTGTAATAAAATTTAAAAAACCAAACCAAATTTAAAACCCTACCTGTATCGATCGGTAATTTTCGATATCTGCCATAAACTGCAGTGACCGGGCCATCACGGGCCCCCCGGGTAATAGGTGTGGAAAATGCGATTGCAAAAAATTTGGGTGTTTATTATGAAAAGCAGGTGTGTTTTGGTGGGAAACATCCCGTTTTTTTTTCCGGGTGACCCCCGGAAATTTTCACGTGGAGTTTTAACAAAGTTACGCCCCTTTATAAGGGCGTATACAAAAAACAGGGGTTTTTTTTGGGGGACTGAACTGAAAAGGGGAAAAAATTTACTGAAAAACAAGAGAACACAAATGCGCAGACGAAAAAGTGCGTTTTTTTAAAAGATTCCGCCACATGTGGAAAAAAAATGTTAAAAGATACTCTAATAATATCCTACAAGGGAAATCACCTCTTATACAATTGTTTACACTTCTTTTTGAGCGTGTGTGATAGTCGTTGAGCAATAGTGAAATTGGATTTTAAAAAATTATAATCCCTCAAACTTACGGTGGCAAAAAAGGTGACATGTGTGTTTTTTTAATTTATTCGGGGAAAAACGAGATAATGTGCCCGTGGCCGGGGTTACTGTCGTGGCCAGGGAAGATATTTAAAGGGTTCAGGGAAAACAAAGATGACTAAGTCGGGCCCCCGAGTTTTTAAGGGTGGCCACGAAAAAAAGGGCGTCAAACAAAACCAATAAAATTTTACACTATTTATATAAATTTTCCTAACAAGGATGCCCTACTTCTCCGGGCCCGGGTTTAAAAGGGTCCCATTTAAAAAAGAAAAATTAAATTGGTAAAAGATTTGGGCGTCATAGTGACCTTGATTTTGCCCAAAATTTTCCCCTTTAATTATGTGGTGCCCCTTTCTACTGATTTTTTTTGGGGTTAAAAATAAACTCGGCTTATTTTTTTAAAAAAATCATTCACCCAGAAAAGGGAAATTTTTACATGAATGTCATTTTTTATTGACCCGGGGACCTAAAAACCATCGTTAGAGTAGGATATCTACTGCCCGGGGGAAATGTCCCTCCCCCAATAAAATAAACCGGGTTTTAAAAAGCCCCTTAAATTTAAATGGGTATAAACAATTTTTGACAGGCCGTTTTTTCGTAAAAAAAAACCAATTCTATCATAAAATTTGTCCCAAAAAAAAAGGGCTATAATTTTATTTCAAAATTAATGTCTGTTTTTAGGGGCCCTTTAAATTGATCCAAAAGGGACATGTTCAAGTTAAAAAGGGGAAATTTTCATATTTTCAAAGTTTTAATTTTGCACGTAAATTATAAACGAAAAATTTTTTCTATTTTAAAAAAAATCATTGTGTAATTTTAAAATTTTAATTTATCTCGTCTGAAACGACTTAGTTATCCTTTTCCAACGACTTAAACGGTTTAAAGTAGCTGTGGCCGTGACAAAAGTATCAATGGTTAGGGATATATTTTTACGATTTTAACTATCTCTTTGGCCACAAAATAAGTAACTCGGGGGCCACGCTTAGTCAGTACAAACTTTTTTTTTTTTTTTCTGAAAAATGAAATAAATATAATTTGGCTTCACAAAAAAATATGTGGGGCTTTGAATTTTACACTGTAAGTGGGCAGTATAAATATAAAATTGTTTTAGTGTTTTTAAAAAAATAGGGAAAGGGTTTTTTTTTAAAGACAGGCAAAACCTTTACTTGACCCGTAATAAGAAAAGCAGTTTTCCTAGGGCATTATTGTATTGTTTTTTTTTTAAAAAAACATATTTATAAAAAATTTTATAGTTTTCAAAAATTTTCTGTGAAAAAAAAATATGTTACTGAAAGATGTGCATAGAATATCATTAAGCAAAAAATGAAATGGGGAATGTGGTGGTGTTTTGGGGGATGCCCTGATCTAAAAAATCAGCCCACACATATCCCCAAACATTTGAGCCGCGCCCGGGAAAAAACCAAATTTTTAAATGGGTTTGCGACCGGGAGGGAAAACCAGCCGCATGCGCCCCCGCGCAGCCCTGATCAGGATCCATGCTGTTTGCTTTCCAACTCTTTTAAAAAGAAGAAAAACTGATAGCAAAAGCAGCATGGATCCTGATCAAAAACCGGGCCGGACGGGGAAAAGGCCCGGCCCTGACCCATGCGGGTCCCCAAAACCCTTTAAATTTTTTGGTTTTGTCGTGACGGGGTTTTTTAAAAATTTTTGAAATTGACTATGCACATGTTACAAAAAAAAACAATTTTCCTTTTTCCTTTTATTAAAACATTTTATATTTTAATGGGGGTTCATACCTTTCGCCCTTTTGTGATTTCTGAGAATTTTTTAAAGAAAAAGGCCCAAAATTAATTTTTGCTTTTTAATGTCCAAGTAAATTAGTAAAGACCTTCGCAGTCCCTGGGGCCGGTGCTTAAAAACGGATGACAGCAAATATTTTTGGAAAAAGGGTTTAAACACTAAGGACTATTCCCATGAAACTGAAACTTTTAAATTTTCCCATCCCAGCTCATGAACGTTTTTTTTGGGGGGTTTAGGTGCACCCCTTAACCCAAAGGCCTGAACCCGGGCCCTGTACGTAAAAACTCCCCCATTGAAAAATGTTTACAAAAACCCATTTTTTTTTCTTTAAAACTGTAAACATATAAAAAAACTATTTTGGCATAACCCTTTACTATTTTGAATTTATATTTTTTTCAACTGAAATTTAAATGTATTAAGCTTTTTCTAGGGTATTTTTTTTAAATATATAATTAACGCAGTTAACAAAATCTTCCCAAAAATTTGGGAATAAAATGGGGAAATCGGGGAAAAAAATTCCCTTTGATATCGATAAAGATTTTCTGGGCCCCTTAAAGTTCACAAATCGCCGCAAAATTTTAAAAATTGTTTATCAAAAATGTTAGATGATCAAACATAATCCAAAAGCCTCGGCACCGATCTTTTTAAAAACATAAACACTAAATTTAATGATTAAAAGCGCATCCATCAGGGAAAAAAAAAATAGTAAATTTTTAAATGACTTTTTACATAAAAGTAATACAAAAACAAAACCGTAAATTTTTTTGTTTTAGGGGATAAAGAAGGAAAAATTTTATACAAAAAGGTATATGACGTTAACTTTTTAGTACCCCAAAATTTGGCTTTTTTCCCAGTTTCATAGTTTAACTCAATAAAAGAATTGGTAACAAACAAAAGGGTTTGAAATGAAATAAGAAATTGGGGGAACAGCATAATGCAAATTTTTAAAATATCATAAAAGCAAGATCGAATTAAGCATAATGAAAATTTTCTAATGTCATGTAGAAAAATAGAATTAAGCATAATGCAAGTTCCAATGTCATAAAAAACAAGATGGAATAAAGATAATGAAAATTTTCCAATGTCATCAAGCAAGAGGGAAATTTAAAACAAAAATGAAAGGGTTCCCCAAAATGAAATCAAGCAAGATGAATAAATGCATTAATTCTGTTCCATAATAAAGACAACATGAAATTTATCGGGAACTAAAAAACAAAATCTCGGGGAATTTTAAATGCATAAATTTTTTTGTCCCATTTTTTAAAAAGGGGGGTTGCCCGGGGGAAAATTTTTTTCCGTATCCTATTACAAAATAGTGCACAGCGCAAGGGGAGTAATACGGGAAAAGAAAATAATATTTTTTCCCTTAAAACAAAAAATTTTTCTTCCATTTAAATCATGTAGTAAAGCATTTTTAAAAAATATTGGGCAGGAAACTTGTAAATCGTGCTTTTTTTTTAAAAAATTTCCTCGCTGTTTATACGGTTTAAAAAATTTTTTGGCGTCTGGGGGGTCACAAAAAAAATTTGTTGTCGAACCGCTGTATTTATAAAATTAAAGGGAAAAATAAAAAAAGAACGCATCTAGGGTAATTTTAAAAGGTAAATTGATTTAAAATTTAAAATTGGAAAAAATCCCCCCCCAAGGGTTGTTGTATCCCGTTAAAAAAGTCCAGGACCGTCAAAAACCCAAAAAAAGCCGACAGATTGTCGCGAAATTTTTTTTAACTTTTTTTGCCTTGTATTAGGCTTATACCCCAAAACCCCCCGGGGCCAAGGGGGTTTGGGCCCCTTTTTTTGGTGGTTTTTAAATTTTTAATAAATAAATTCAAACCCATTGTTTTTTTTGTTTTTGCTTTTTTTGGCATTTTTTTTTTGATTTAAATTAAATGAAAAAGGTTTGACCAAAGAAAAAACCTTAAAAAAAATTTTTTTAAGAACCCTTCTTTTAATTGAAAAAATCAAATTTAAATTTTTAAAATTAAAAAAATTAAAAAAAAAACCAAAAAAATCCCCTTCAAAAAATTTGTTAGGGGCCCAAAATTCTTTTAAAAAAAAAAAAACCCTTTTTTGGTAAAAAATTCAAAAAAATTTTAATTTTTTGCTTTTAAAATTTAAAATTTGGTTTTTTTTGTGTTGGTTTGAAAAATTTTTCCTATCAAAAACCCGTTTTTAACAAAAATCTAATTGTTTTTTTTAATTTTTTTCAAAAATTAAAAATCATTTTAAAAAACCTTCCAAAAAATTTTTTTTTTTTTTTGGGGGCCAATTTTTTTGCGCTTTTTTTTAAAAAACCGTCGGTTTGATATATATTGTTCGGATAAATTTTTTCATAAACGGTGGAGAGCCCGATTGAGGGGTTTTTAAAGTTTATAAGGTCAAAATTAAAAACAAAACTATTTAAATTTGGGTCACTAAATGAGGCGGTAAATGAATAAAAAAAATTTTTAAATTTAATTAAATTTAACAAACTTGAAAGGAAATTTGCTCCTAGATTTAACTATTTTTATTTAAATTTTTAAAAAATAAATGCATGGGGGAAAACCCGAAAAATTTAAAAACCCTTTCAGAAATTAGTACTTTTGAAAAAGATGTTAATCAGATAAAGGGAAACTGATCTCCCTATCCCCATACATTTTAATATTTTGAGTGTTATTTAAAAATTAGGGCGTGTTTTTTCCCCCCTTTTAAAATGATGTACCCCGGGCCCAAAAAACCCAAAAGAAAAAGGGAAACAAAATTATTTTGGGAAATTTGCATTCTTTTAAATTTTTAATGAATATATGGTGCCTTACAATATGATTTATTTTTCATTAAGATAATTTTATGAATAAATCTTCACAAAAAATAATTAAAAATCATGAAAAAAAACCGATTTTAGTATTTTGGGTCCAAATTTAACCCCTGTATTCTAAACTATAGCACAGAACAGCGGACAGATATTTTTAAAATGATCGCATTAAATTTTATTTTAAAAAATGCATGTGTCCCTAAATATGGTAAAAATATTTCTAAAAGATATCTTTTAAAAAATAAAGTCAGACTTTTATTATTTGGGAAAAATTAAAAGAAAATAAACCCAATTTAAACTGAATTGGCCAAACTTTTTTTGAAAAAAGGGAAGTTAAAGTAATGTCGGGTATTTTAGCAACAAAAAGGGCAGGTTATTTTTAGTCCCAAAAATTTTGAAATTTTGAAAAAATACGTCTTCCCCCAAATAAAAGTAAATATCTTAATTGGGGGAAACATGGTTTTAATAAAGTCCTGGTAAGAAAAAACCCCTGTTTTTTTTATGTCCCTAAAATACGGTATATGTTTTTTGAAAGATTTTCTTAAAAAAATAATGGGAAACTTGATATTCAAAAAATGAAAAACACCGTTTTTTTATACATTGTCCTTTCTTTTTTGGAAAGGTTTGGGATTAAAAAGCAGATTTAAAATGGAAAAGAAAATTTTATAAAGAATGCATGTCTGTCCTTGACAAAATACAAATTTGTCTCTAAAAATTATTGAAAAAACGTATACATGCTTTTTGTATATAACGTCCTGCGTAAGAATAAAAATTTGAAAAACGCCGCCCCCCTTTTGCCAATAATTATTAATGTAAAATTTTGGACACTAACATGGATAAAAAGGACATAATTTTCTTAAAAATAAAATTTTTTTATCTTAAAAATAAAACGTGTTCTACCTAAGGGAAGTTTCTAAAGGGAAACTTTAAAAATAAGGGCAAAATTGATAATTGAAAATTATGAAAAAATGGATTTTATTTGAATTTTTGCGACACAAAATGTAACTTTTATCTAGTAAAACAGACAAACGGACAAAAGCAAAACTTAAATTTCCTTTTTTTTAAACTTAAAATTAAAACATTCGCCCCCACAATATAGTGAAAATTTATAGAAAATAGTTTACATTAAAAAATAAAATGAAGCTCCCTGAAAAACAAAAGTTTTTAAAACGCCGCAAAATCAAAATTATATAAAGTGGGAAAAAAACTAATAAAGGACAAAAAGAAGGAAAAGCTTTTAAAAGCTTGTAAATAATTTATTTCTCTACAAATAGAGATTTTTTCAAAAACTGGGTTTATAATGCCTAAAGTTTACAGGAACACAAATCTTAGGATAAACCCCTTTTTTTGTCCCCGGGTTTTTAAACAAAACGATTTTTAGCGTCTTTTTCGGAGGGGTTTTTTATTTGGGTGGTGGCTATCAGACGATATTTTAAAGACACTGAATTTTTTGTTGCAATGTTTTCAAAAATTTTTTGATTAAAAAATAGGTTATGATATGTACCATAAATTTAAACGAAAATAACGGTAGAAAATACTTAAAGTGACTAAGTGTAAAAAAAATTTTTCATTTTGCCAAAAATCCAAATTTTTTCAATTTACTTCGCATGGGGCAATAAAAATTTAAATCACATGATCCCCGGAAGTTTGTGTAAAAAATCGATCGGAATTTTTCCTGTAAAAATTCAATTTTTTTTAAAAAAGTGGCAGAGTTTTTTTTTAAAAAATATTTTAATCTGATTGAAAATTTAAAATTAATCCTTTTCTTTTATCAAAATGTTTTTTCGGGTATTCTAACATGTTTTTTTAAAAAATATTTTTCCCAAAACAGCTCAACTTTTATAATGGAAAAATGAAACATAATTTTAATTTAATAACAAACGAATTTCCAAAAAAAATTTCCAAAAGGGTGGGAAAAGTTTAGGGTTCCAACTGAAAATTTAAAAAATACTTGGGCAAGGGTTTGCTGTCATTTCTTTTGAACGATGTAGAATGATTAATCAGTTTTTTTTAAATATTTGTTTAATTTTATGTTTCCCAAATGTATTTAAAGTTATTCTTTATGAAGAAAAAACAGTCGAAACTAGTAAAGATTTTTTAAAAAATATGTGTTGTTTTTTGGGGTTTTTCGATTTATATTTATTGTACTCAGCTTGAAATTAAAATGTCCCTTTCCCCAAAAACGGACTTTGTTCTTTCTTAAAGTATCCCGCGCGTGTAAGGTATTTTAAAAACGTTTTTTGGGGACTGAAAACGTCTTTGATGTCAGAGATTTATTTTTAGGAAACGATGCAGGAGTTAACGGTTTTTTTTTTAGCAAGCATTTTTGGGGCAGATCTAAAGATGCTTGCGAAAACACCCCGACGTTTAAAAAGGGGACTTTTAAAATATATGTAGTAAAAATGAGTGTAAAAAAAAATGTGAATTTTTTTCTTTAGAAAATAAAAAATATCATAAATAATGTAAAAAAAAGCATTCTCTCTTTTAACCCCGGGAATTTGATTTTGGGGGGTTTATTTTAAATTTTTAAATTTTTTTGTCATATTCTTTTTAAACATTTTGGGTTTTAAAAAACAATTTTTTTTTAGAAAAAAAAAACGTATCTTTATACATGTTTTTTATTCTGTATATTAAAAGTCATTTATGTACATTGATCAAACTCAAATTTTAAAAATGATTCCCATGCAAAAAAAGATTTAAAATTTTAAATTTAAAAGCATCGAAAACTGAAAGAATTTTTGTTAGTGAAAAATTTTCGAATTTTACATTTTTTTAAAAAAAAAGAAAAAATTAAAAGGGTTTTTTGAAAAAGCAATGAAAAAATTTCATGTGAAATAAACCCTTATCAGTTAATTTAGTGTATATTTTAAAATATATTTTCATTTGTTTACAAATGTAAGTGGGTAAAAGATTAGGGAAAAAATTTAAAAAAGTATTAAATTTTGGGAGCAAAAAGCGAAAATATTTTTTTGAGATTAGTTTTAATGTGGGGTTTTCCAAATTTTGGAAAAAAAACGGGACTGCAAATTTTTTTTTGTATGAAATATCAGTCTTTTTTAATTTTGCCATTATTTTTTGGAAAAAAAATATGAAAGATTTAAAAAAATTAAACATTAAAGGCACAATTTTGCGTCAGAAAAAAAATAAATTTTTTTAAAATAATTTAGAAAGGGCCAAAAAATGAAAAATTTTTAACATTAAAATTTTTGGTTTTAAAGTATGTTGATGGCCCCATAACATGAAAAAAATAGCAAAAAAGTAAAAAAAGTAAATAAATTTAAATTCCATACAAAATACTTGATAATTAAAACGCTTATTGCCCCAAAAAGCAAAAGAAGAAAAGATTGTTCCCGGTTATTGGCCTATGGGGGAAAACTTTGGATACTATAAAAATATACTGAAAAAAAAAAAAGCTTTTGGGAAAAATAAAAATTTAAAACTAAAGGAGGCATAATGGGCCCTTTTAAAAGGCCCCCCAAAGGGGAAAAAATAATTTGCATTTTTGGTTTTACCAATGCCAAGGATTTTTAAAAAAAAATCCTTTTGTCCCCGGGGTTAAAAACCGGTTGCTTTCCCTTTTTAAAAATTTGGCCCAAAAAAAAACCCTTAAAAGAAAAAAAATTCACCTGGAAACGGGGGAAAAAATAAAAAGCTACCAAAAAAAAAAAATTTTTTTCCAAAGAAAAAATTTGGTTTTTTTTTAAAACTTTTTTTAACCCTTTAAAAAATTTTTGAAAAAAAATTTTTTTAAAAAAAGGGGAATGGGAAAAGGTTTTTTCTAAAATTTCAAAAAAAAAAGAACATTAATTTTTTTAAAAAAAGAAAAAAAAGGGTTTTAATTTGAAAAATTTTGGGGTTTGAAATTTATAATTTTCCGGAAAATTTTTGTTAAAACGTGTTTTTGCCGACGGGATAAGTTTTAAAAATTTGAAAAAAAAATTTTGCCGACGTATAAAATTAAAAAATTTGAAATAAAGATTTTAGAAAAGTTAATGCGCATTATAATTATGTTTTTTAGGGTTTTTTTTTAAAAAACAAAAAACATATCACTAAAAAAGGGAGGGATTGTTTGGCAAATTTTTAATTCTTTTTTTTACGGGAATTTTTCCCTATTTTTTTTCGATAAAATAATTCACACTTACCCGGAGTTATTTGGAGAATGGTCATACAAGTCGTTTCCAAAATTCATTCATTCATTTTATTCATTCATTCATTCATTCATTTTCATTCATTCATTTTATGTCATTCAAATTTATTATTTAAATTCATTCAATTCATTCATTCATTCATTCTTTTCATTCCATTCATTCATTCATTTCATTTTTTTATCTATTTTATTCCCATCTCATTCTTTCAAATTCATTTTATCTATCTATCCGGGGATTCATTCATTATTCAATCAATCATTCATTTTTATCTATTTAATCCATCTCATTCATTCTTCATTCATTCATTCTTTTTAAATCTGTCCTATCCGATTCATTCATTCATTCATTCATTCATTCATTCATTCATTCTTCATGGTCATTTTTTATTTATTTATTTATTTATTTTATTTATTTATTTATTTATTTATTTATTTATTTATTTATTTATCTATTTATTTTTATTATTTATTTTTTATTTATTTATTTAATTTATTATTTATTTATTTATTTAAAAACTTTTATTTATAAAATTATTTTAAGAATTATAGCTTCAAACTACAAAAAAGGTTATATAAAAAAGAAATATAGAAATTAATGCTTCCTTGAGAAATTCAAAGCTTACAACCCTTATAAGTGGAAGTGAAAATCTTAAAAAATTTTTGTTTACTGGGTGCTAGTTAGGCATTTTGTTGTTTTAGTAACTTAAAGTAAAAAGTGTTTTAAATTTTTAAAATTAGTAAAATAAATGAGTAAGCTTTAAAATACTGTTAAACTGATTGTCCTTATCATTTTTGTTCAAGGGGAAAATTTTTTTGTAGATTTAATTACTTATAAAGGGGATAATTTAAATTTGAAATAATAAAATCAGTTTTGAAGCGCTTTTAATTCGCTCCTAAAGATCAAAAGTAAACTACTGAAAGCGTCTGCATAAACCCCAGTAAATTTTTGTATTATTTTCCCGGGAAAAAAGCCTCAAAAGCCCGACCCAAAGAGTTTTATGACCGGAAACCCAAAGGGGTTCCCGGACCTTTATTAATACACCAAAAGGGTTTAGTGACCTACTTTCTTGTGCTATTTGGGAAGTCTCCCCGTTTTTTACAGCCAAAAAACTAGAAGGGAAATTTTTATTACAGGGATCAGACACTCCAAATTATGTAAATCGCGTACCCATAAAGGTGCATCGGGGGAAAATGTAAAAAGCTTGTTTGCAAAAGGAACCCACTTTTTCAAAAAACCTTTTAGCTTTTTTCCCTTTATAAACCGATTTTTGGAAAATTTTAAAGTTTATTTTGAAGTAAAAATTTGTTTAATAAAAAATACATTATCTATTTTATTTCCTTTTAGAATACTGCCTATCATGCCGCAACGAAAAATTAAAAATTAAAATTCCCCGAAATCCCCCGGTAATTTTACATTTTTTAAAAATATGAAAAAGGAAAGGGAATTTTTTAAATTTTTTATAAGGGGTTTAAAATCATAAGTTTTTAAAATCAAAAATAAAAAAAAAAGCATTTTTGAAATATATTCACAGATGATCAAAAAAGAATTTTTTAAGATTTTAAATTGGGTTTTTTTTGTTTTAATTTTTTTGACGCACAATTTTTTTAACCCGGGGAAAAAATTGGGGGGCTTTTTAAAATTTGCTCAAAAACATGAAAATAAAATTTTTTAATTTTAAATCAAAATTTTCTGAGATTGTCAATTTTTTTTTATTTAAAATTTTTTTAAAAAAATTTTTTTAAAATTTTATTTTATTATTATTATTATTTTTTTATTAATTTTTAAATTAATTTTTTTATTATTTTTATTATTTTGTAAAACTGTTTTCAAAAGTCGGGCAGTGCAGTAGACAAACATCTAACAGTAATCTCGTGTGGTTGGGGGTCGATTTCGGCCTTTTTTTAAATTTAAACTTTAAAATATGAATGCCTGTAAAAAAAGATATTTTTGTTTTTTTTTTAAAAGTTGATATTGCGGCTATAGATTGATGAGCTACTTTCCGCGAGAAACTATTCGGCAGCTTACAAATCGAATAAATACTTATTTGGAATAGTGATTATGCTGTTAAATAATTGATGTGTTACAATGCTATATATTTATCCCATTATTTACAATGACATTCCTCTACAGCAAATTATAGAATTTCAGCAACCAGGAAACATATTTCAAAAAGTAATGTTTTGAGCGAGAAACCTTAGATCACTCCCACTGCGAATACCTTCCACGAATCACTCCGTGTAAAGCGAAAAATAGCAAGACTGGCCGCTGTCTACGGAAAATGATGCAATATTTATTTGTTGTAATCACTTTATGCTCATTAATTCGACTCTTTCTGTTAGATCTAAAACCTCTATTTCTCTGTGAATTGATACAACTAAGAACACGAGAACTGAACGGCGTGTACGGTCACTATTTATACGAAACTCATGGGACTATCAGTTCACAGAACAATACCAGATTACCTTATGGATAAAACTACTACCATATACGTTTCAAAGTACCCTCTGCTCTGCACACACTGTCACCTCTTTACGACAATAACCGGATCTTCTGAGGAAATAATTGGAAATCAATCTCATCTGCTATGCAATTCACGATATACTGGCACGCAAAATAACGAGATCTGCCACGCTATTCTGTAACAGAAAACTGATCATCCGCCGAAGACAATAAATCTGGATATGAAGACATTAACTTCTCAGTTCTCGACTCACAGATTTGTTTCTACAAAATTATACCTATACTATGAATATACAAGCTTCATGAAAATCATTATCCTTCACCTAAACACACTCGACATTCCGCCATGGCGAATCAATACCAAAAGCCGATTTATGTAATGAAAAATAATATCTGATTCATCGATACTGATAAATTCCATCAAAACAGATCTTTAACGGAGAATAGATTCTGTATTAGAACTATACTATCTGTTATCCACAATTGACACCATAAAACCAATAATATGACTGGACTGCCCGTATCTATTCATGAACCATAAAGTATTCATGTAGTGGAAATGATTTATACCGAAACTCAAAAGATGAATGGAACTTAAGGTACATCATGAAATTTAGCTCAAAATAATACACGATTATAACTATGCTTTAAGGCCTTTAATTAGATAATGTCGGATTTCTGAGAGAATAAAAAAAATGAGCAATAACGTTTGACCACGTGCACCGGCATGAATTATCGCAGCAACTCAACTGTCGGTAATACGGTTGATTTGGATTATTAGGAATTTTCGCAACCTTAGCGTGGTAATAGCAACGCAACCCTTACTTATTCCTAAGCCTCATTGCTCTCACCAAGCGGATTCTCGTATCTGAGTCGCTGACTCTTAGATCCTATCTCAGTCGCGCCCACACCGATTCACCCACGATCTTACTTTTCATGAGCCTCGTTCATATCTTAATCTTCTTATGGATTTGTATGACTACCGCATCATAGTTTCCTACACCTCTGGATTATATCTTTCTTTACTAGATTTATTTTATAACAGATTACTAATTAGTATATTTTTCTTACTTCATTCTATACGATTCTTATCTAACGTACAAATACTATTCAGAATCATAAATTCCTTGATCTTATAAATGACATTCTTTTTTTACAGATCTTATTTCGTCATAAAATCTGTTATTTTCGTATCGGATTGCATTATTTTTTCGTACGTGTCACATTGTCACGAGATTCCTGTATTCTTTACGTAAACACTTTATATCTAAAAGCAACTACTTATTTTCATACGCAGTTCTTATTCTTCCAGCATATAGATCTTATTATGTCGCTGCTGTAGCCACACTATATAATATCATAAATCACTCAACGCGTCGAAACGCGCTGCATCAGCGACCCACCCTTACGCCTATCCGAACATTATCCAACTGAACCCCTACTTCCCTATTCAATCAACAGGCTCCTTCCTACTCAGCCAATGAACTTCTGTATCATGTAACTCATGCTTATGAGGAAAGACGTACACTCAATCTTAACAACACGATGTAAGTGTTTTCAGTAAGTTTAAAAGTAGTTTATCTTGCTATAAGATGAAAACGTACGGTTAGATTACCGAAAAAATAGCTATAAGTATACGATTTACGAAACCATAACCTTGAACTTTAACTGTTTCCTTATCAAGACAAATGTCTGACTTTTACTCGTGTTACACTGTCATATAAAACTATCCATTTATAGAACTTACAAGAAGCCAGTCAACATCAAATGTTATGTGATGAAGCCGCACCGCTCCATTGTTTATATTTTCATAAAAATCTCTTTTTGTAAAATATTCTGGTAATATGCACGTTAAATCATGATAATCCCTCTCCACCAATTGACGTACTCATTGAGTCTTAAATTGGCTCTGCTACACAGAGGATTGTTACATGATAATGATAAGAACATGTAAAAAAGGCTTAAGATGCAATCAGTTGCGTAATGAAATAACTAATGCTGTGATGGAGAGAAACCTCTTCTTGATTTCTGATACGACAAACGATCTGCCATATTTGCGCGCGCAATGGAGGAGTCACATTGTTCTTAATAAGACGTCTTCTGAAATACAGAAAGCTCATTCAACGGCCTATTAATCCATTTTATTAACCTTAAGAAAGCTTAGATTGTGTAGGATTTCTGTCCTTATCAAATATAAATTGAAATATGTTACATTATATTTCATTCAATCGCATAGAGTATATGCGAATAAAAAACATCAGTCATATCTAACTAATACATATAATGAAGCTGACACTACATCTTTAAATCCAGGCAATATAAACACGCATTATCCCACATGTGATATCAAACAGAAGTCTTTTCAATAACTTAAAGCGTCCTAAACATGCAAGCATCCACACATATGACACCTACTTTGTCAAAAAAAATTCGAACTTTAGTTGCCCCCATGATGACTTACCTTTTCACCTGACTATTCAATACCCAATAATACTCTTATTTTATATAAAAAAAACCCAGCAAAATGCTCATCTATGGGTAATCTATCAGGTCATCTCTTATCTTAGTGCGAAACAGAATTTAAAGATATTCATACTGATAGCGATTATCATAATTCATTCCGATAAACAAGTGTGCTGTTTGTCATGCGTATACATTAAGTAATACATCGTAGATAACGACATTCAGCTCTTTTTGAATATGCCAGGAAGCATAACTAAACACCGAGAAAAAAGGATAGATATAAAACCGTGTTTTTATCTGCTTGGTCAAACAATTCACGCACGGCAACATAATAAATTTATATTCACTTTAATTCATTATATTACGAAAATAAATATACCCTTAGGTAACTCTTTGGAATATCTTAAGAGAAAATACTTAAATATTGACAATATCAAGACATTAATTTTATACAATATCATTCGGATTACCGTCCGTAATAATAACAAACTATATTGCCACTTCATAAGTGGAGAGGACTGGGCCATTGTTGCTATTTGCCGTTCAAAAAGATACAGGGAGAGAGTTTTTACTAATGATATTTAGAAAAAGTAACAGTAAACGCTATAAAACATAGCCACAAAGTACTATTTATATTCCCGATTGGTTGAACCAATGCTTGCTGTCCTTTAACGTTCTCCACCCAAGACGCCGGTTATTCCTTACAACGGACCGGAAATGTCCATCTCGCACGATGCACATGCGATCAATCTGAAACTTTTCGTCATTATTTACTAATTTAACATATCTTGTTCAAAGCTGATAAAGGACACCTATCTCGCATGATTTTCGTTTTAAAGATGTAAACGTGTATCCCTTTTATGCAAAATTGTCATCCAATCAGTTAAGTATATCTAGATATGATATACTCAATAATAATCAATAATTATGATACATGGACATAACCTTAAACGCATACGAAGATTCGCGCGTTCTGAACTGCGGACCACTGGCGACCGCAGTCCTGCTCACCAGTGGTTGTGGGGGAGCGAGTGACTGGGTTAGCGGGGAGGGGGTATTCAATTTCATAAAGTGAACTTGGCGAATATCTAATGTTATAGCGACATAACGAATACTCGGCTGCCGTGGTTCTACTCTGTGACTGCGTTCTATCTGGTGTAAAAGTTGACTTTGGACTCGCTCATCATTAAATTGCCCATCTATGCCTTAAAAAGCAATATTTTTTATTTCTCAGGCATTCTCTTTTTGGTTATGTTGTTTTACAGTTTAACATAAATATTGAATAAATTAAAATAATAGAGGACATCTTCTTTATTCTAATACTCCTTTTGCGCAAGTTTTATAATTATATTTAATAGTGGAAGTCAACATTCTACTTCTGTTTCCTACATTTTTCTACCTTCCTAAGACCCACATGACGGAATATTTATTGTCCCTTTCTTTACTTGTTAAACATCTTATATGCTTTAAATTCATTACTGAAACATTATCAAACATGTGTTTGACATTTCTTAAGAATAAAAAAAATATGTATTTCTGAGGAATAATGTGCCTTAAAATAGTATATAAAATTAATTAAACCTATTCAAACTTTTAATGTTTTAAAGTTTACCGTAGCTACCTTCACAGTCAAATCTGACTGTAGGGATTTAATCAAGTTAAGCTGAAAAGTAAATAATTGTTTCATGTAATGCATTTCACATGTTAGGACCTTTTTGAAGATTATTAACACATGGCAAGTGTTTCTCTTCGATCTTATGGTGAACTATATATTTTATTAACAACTGAAGAAATCTCTAAAAGAAAGAGTAGATCATGAGTAACACACGCTTCAAATTAAATGAATAATAAAATAATAAAGAGTGCAGGATATGAAAATAACTGCGAACACAGTACACGATACTTATACCGTAAAGGCTTGACTTTCTTGTTCTTTCTTTTTCTTACGAAACGTGTTCATGCCGTAAAACCTTATTCGGTTATGTGGTAGTAACATTATACTGGTACATGTATAACTTCCTCGTTACTGAGCAATGACACTCGAAAATTTCTTGTATTGATGTACATTATCGAGTTTACCCGAACATTATATGATTCTGTGACTTGTCTTAAATGAATAGGTCAGATGTATATTGTTTGATGTAGGAAAGAGAATGACAGAAGGAAATTTATTTTTCTTTTTCCAAAAATACTCCTAAACTTCTGCCATACGATCGACTTTTTATGCTTCACGTTATATATTAACCGTAAATTTAATAATGACTACTATGTTATTATATTATTATGTCTAAAGGCATTAAGGCTTAAAGTTATTTTATTTTGGATTTTTACTTAAACACCATGTTTGGAACAAAAAGAGCGTTGTTTTCTTAAAGATAGAAGTTCGTGAAGCCTGTGTCAATTTGTTTCGCATGATTCACATAACTGTCTTCAGCATAATACATACAGTACTAATACTGTACATAAAGTACCTGAGTTCCTTTATCATATGTCGAAGACTATTTCGTTGTTATTTTATTTTTCTGTTAAAATATAACATACAAAACCCCATGCCGAAGTATTCACGTACGTGAACTTATTCGGTTATGTTAAAACGGTAAACATTTAATTTCCGGTTTTAAATAATATCTGTGTGACTTGCTGGGTTTATCAATAAAACGACAAAATTTCGGAGATGACATCATGAAAACCATGTACACCATATTTTTTTAACCGCGTTTACACCGATAGTTGTTCGTCTTTTTGCATGGTATAATTACTATTCTTCAGAGGATAAATGGTTTTCTTTCCATTATTTTTCACATGTAACAAAATGAAAAGCATGACATTTGTAGAAAGAAAGTCATATTTTAGATCGAAAATTGCCCGATAACAACATTGGTGATATATAAATATATTTAATGATATATTCTTTCATGTATACAATGTGCTAAAACAATCTCAGTTTTATAATGTATTTTACAAATCAGACAAATGTCAGACATGAATATTATTGTGTTAGATGAGACTCCTGCTTTAGGATTATATCACCCCTCTGCCTTTTTATGAATGGAATCGGTATAATTTATTCCAGCGCTTTTAAGTGTTGACATTTGAGTGGACTAAAAAAAAAGGATTGGAGCACCACACTAAATACCGTATTCCCGGTACATTACCGGGCAAGGCGCTTGAATAAATAAAATACTAAAAATCTTGCCTTTTTACCCCAACGGAATGAACTGAAAATAGGCCTTATTCATCTTTTCCACACCGATTCATATATGATAATGAATGAAAAATGTAAAAATCGGCGAAACAAAACGATATTTGTCTATTTTGCGATCATGATTCTGCAAGCGTCTAAAGGTACTGCTCCAATCCTGTATTGAGTTAAAATCCTTGACCATTTGAGTACCGCAAAAACCGGTGCTAGAGGCAGTGAGGGATGTTGATTTTTAAAGTTATTCCTCATGTACATATTCAATCAAACAGAGTGTTGCAATTTTCATGCAATTATTGTGATTTTTAATGCTTCGAGACTTTTTTTTCAGATATGTATGTATCACCACAGCAGGATTGTCACAGCTTTCCACAGCTTCATAGTACTACATGTGCCGTGTGGCAGCCGTAAATTAAGTTGCCTCGTACTTCAGTGTTGTTATATTTTGTCTAGTCCTTAATCATTGATCTCCAGCGCTTTTAAGTGGCAGAAGTAAACTGTTTCCGGGTTAGTTTATCGGAAACCCGGCGGAGGTCCCCAAGAAGCCTAGTATATTCCGGGCCTTACCTGCATTTGCCAACTTTGGCTTCTGAATTTCGTGTACATTGCCACTACATGCATACATGTTACTTACTAGTTTTGACAATATACTTTATTTGTTTCTCAGTTGATTGTGAACCATATAATTAATAAAGGGTAGTTTGATTAGATGGGATAATCCTCCTTTTTTGCTGTTTTACAATTATTAAATTTTTAAGGAGGTAGCGCATACACATCTCTAATTACCGTCTTCATTTGCTTGTTAAAATTCGTATATGAACTTAAGTGTTTACCTTGTTGGTTCGCTTTTAAAATTATAATTCTGAACAGTATTTTATAAGATTTTTTAACTTTATTTGTTAAAAAGGAATATAAAATTGTAGACTGACCCTAGGTTTATAGTACGACGGCAAAACATTTTCTACAATTTATAAAATGCAGCTTTAATGAATATCTTTAAAGATCCTGAATGTCATTAAGGATGTAACATATATTTAAATGAAATTTTATTTATGTATCAAATTATTCTCCTAAATGGATTTCCAAATGTCGGATAATATGTTTAATATGTAATACAAATGCTAAATACGCATTAAAGATAATCATTAAAATATTATTTATTCATTTCTTATTGAATCAATTTCTGCTCAGACTCTATCGAACAATAAATTTCTAATTACCCCCCTTTATTTTCATTAATGTAAATTCGGAATTCATGGTGTTTAGAACTACAATGTTGATAAATCTTTACTTGAGCGTCATATTTATGATTTAAAAATGAGTTTCAGGATCTTTAAACAAAGACGCGATTGCAGAAATGAATAACTGGATAGGAACAAAAACCACTCGAAAATGCCTGTATTACTACAACTAAATAAACTTTGAAACAAAAACATTGGACGATTTTGTGTGTTCATTTACTCAAAACATTTTTATGATATATTTTGATATAGCTGTTTGTCATTGTTTGTTACTGTTCGTGTTTTATTACCATGCTGAATATACAATACAAATGTAATCGGTTATCAGATAGGATCACGTGTGGACATTATGCTGTTAGTCACTTGGCTTCTTGATCAGCTTGCTGTCTCCAAGGATTTTTTTAATTATTCATAACATCTAGAGCATGATAGAATATTTAAGATGTTCAAAACATATTCCATAATTACATAGGTGGTTTAACCTCCTTACCAACGAAAGTCACAATTAATTTACCAGAGCACATTTCAGCCACCACATTTTCTTGGACAGGCTGTCAAGCAGCTTCGCAGTACTACATGTAGTTGCATTCACTCTAAATTGCAACGTGCTGATAACTTCAGTACATGCTAGGGCAAAGGTACTCTTCGAAATGTGGTACGATCAATCACAGTGAATATGACTTTCACCATCCGAGATTCGAACCCCGGGTATCCAGATTTACTTCGAGCCGAACGGTACGGATACTCCCAATTTCAAGCATGCGCATGTTTTTTATATTGACTTGGGCTGCCTTCACCCTCTATGTCTTCATTATCTTGCAGACGTTGGAATATGTAAGTATAATAATTATTGAATCAATCGTTGCTTACACTTTCAATACGCGAATCAACGAAATTATATGACCAGAGAACCACCGCAAAAAGAAATTATCGTATCTTTCCTACATTAAATATACAATTGAAAATTCAAAAATCTGGAGACAAAGTGATCCCTCGGAAGCATTAATCACAACAAAATGTCACGAGAACTTCAGACTCGGTTTGATTGAGTCTGTACATGAGGGATAATGAATATGTGCAACATCCCTCATGCCCCCCCCCTAGCACCGGCTTGAGCGGTACTCTATTCTTAGTCACAGGGGGTCTACACGGGGGCGCGAAGCTAGATTTAAGAAATAAAACGGTGCGGTCACAGGACGAAAACACGCTTATTAGCAAGGGCGCAGGGCGAAGTTTAATAAATAAAACTTTGCCTCTGCTAATAAGAGTGTTTTCGTCAAACGACCCCGCCAAGCGAAAAGTCGATAAATAACAAGTTAAAATGGTGGGGGCGCGTAGCGAAAACACTAGCGGGCGCTAATATGTGTGTTTTCGCTGTGCGCCCCGCCGTTTTATTTCTTAAATCTTGTCTCGCTCATTAAACTTCGCCCCGCGCTCTTGCTAATTAGCGTGTTTTCGTCCCGCGACCCCGCCGTTTTAACTTGTTAATTCTAGCTTGGTGGGGTCGCGGGCGAAAACACGAATGGCACAAATCAACCATCATAGTTTTACCTACGATACGAAAATGTCACAATCAAATAATCATAAAGCATTATGCAGAAACTGTGAATATTATGAAAGAAACCCTACATAAGTATCTAGTCAGTGAACCTAATGTTTGCTTATCAAACTGTTAGGGTCTTTTTCGGGATAAAAGAATACGCACGATTTCATCGTTCTCTGTTTCTGAGGCGCTTGAAAAATTGTGCAGTCTCGTGCAACTTGGCCGAATTTATTTTATGAAATCCCAATAAAAGTACATGTGTGTCATATATTTAATATTTGTTTCATATATAAATGTTGTTATCCAGTTGAGAACTTATTCTTAAACTGATTAGATTTGATAGAATTAATGTACTGTGCCGCTATGATAATGTGAGAGTGACGTTGCAATTTTTGTGTACAATCTTTGTCTGAATAGGTAAAACAGGGTATTTAGAAGTGAATATGATTCAAAATCAGAAATAGAATTTGAAAAGTTTCAAAGTTGGTTAAGTCACTAGGATGCCATACAAATTAAATTGTATCATAAGTTCGAGCCACACAAGTTGTCAAACCTTTTTTTCCTTTTTCTTTCCCTATTTTTATTTTTACATGAGATGCAAATTAATTGGAATATAAAGGCAGTTTTGTTATAATTTCGAATAATTTATATATACCGGAAATAATAATTTTTATTCTGTGCAGTGTGTATTATATATAAGTACAATGTAGTACTTTTGCAGTGCACAAGTTTTTCGTGCCAACTTAACTATAGTTGAAACAATTTATGTACATGTATGCATTCCGTATCAGGTTGCACCAACTTGCTAGATATAGCAACATTTTAAAACAAAAGTGAAATGAGAAGTTAATAGAAAATAACACAGCGCTAATAATCTTTACAAGAAAAAAAGAAATTCTTAATCGATTGATAATTATACAAAACAATTTGGGACCGAACCTGGCTGTCTTGCATTGATATGTAACTAAAAATTTACCACACAACTTTACCTACTGTGTTACGCCGCCAGTTGGTAAATTTGTCGATATTTTAATTTATATGGCAAGCCTGCTTGACTTAAGATAATAAACACAACATGATAACCGTTTTACACCGTTAAAGTGGACTTGACCACCGTGCCACTAAATAATTATCCGAAACGCACAGTAGATTCAAATATACCAATACAGGTGATTAGCTACGGTATACGCACATTTATACAGATAAGTAATTTATTTCGACATGCATTTTCATCACGAACACTATTAAATAAACGATATAAAATCAAACATGTGTTATGCTTTCATCTAGAAGATGCGTATGATTTTTCGATTTTCCTCACATTCAAACAACAGTTCAACAGTACCGGTTTTTAGGTTTCATATGCTGTTACACTTACAGAGAGTGAAATCCGGGAGTTTTCAACAACCCCCACCCCCTCATTGTATGGGAACATGATTTTGTTTTCAAAATAAGATCATAGGCATGATGCTATCGACTTTGTACTACGTACAGCGACAGATGCTTGCGTGTTTCCGAAGAAAACGTTGATAAAGTGGTAACAACGTACAGACTGTGACCTATGCATATTACTATTGGAATACCGTTAGGGCCATCGTAGTTATACTTTATAATCCAGAGGGCAACAATAAGACAGTGCGATAGAACAACGACGACAATACAACAGTGCGATGACGACAATGCGATAGTGCGATGGCGACAATGCGATGGCGACAGTGCGACAATGCGATAGTGTGATGCCGATAATGCGATGCCGAAAGTGCGATAATGCAATGGCGACAATACGATAGTGCGATGGTACTAGAAATTTACATCTATACATAATTTTATCTATATAATTATCTAAAATAAGAGGTCAGCAATTTTCAGTAGTTTAAACTGGTCAGCAGTTTTTTCGCATGACGAACATGAATCAATATTGAAGAGCACATCTATCTTGCTACATATCCATTTAATCGAATATCCAACTACCAATACCTACCAATTTTACGCTCCTTGTACTATACACCGTTAATTTTTCATCAATATATAAGATGGGGGCATTTTTTTTGATACTTAGTAAACCGAGCGCCCGAACTATTTCTAAAAGACAGTAAATAAATATGATGAGATCAAACATTGCTATACTAGATTTTGTGTCCACATATTATATATATATATATATATATATATATATATATATATATATATATATATATATATATATATATATATATATATATATATTATTTTGTGTTACAAGTATCAAACAAATTACAACGCATTCAAAGTTTAAAAGTAGCGTTGGCTTATAGAATTGTCAATACATGTACGCGAATGAATATGATTTTAATCAATTAAAATGCTATTTTTAGCGATGTCAGGATATACAGTAAAATACATACAGATATACAGTACGATTGTGATAGCAACGATCAGAAAATACCACAGAGCTTGCAGCCCTTTGATTATTACTTGGGGACAATACTCCGCCTTTCAAGGAATGGCACTTCTGTGTCACATTGAAGGTTCCATGATACCCGCGGTTTGAATACGTCTGCGGATGTTTCTAAATTCAAATTTTCACCCTTTCATGTTAAAATGTTGAATTCTGCTTTAGACGGTGCCAGGGGGCGTAGACGGTAGTTTGCACTTGACATTACCGTCCATAAACAGGGTCAATCAAACCAAGTCTGCAACATTTTCAAGTTTGAAGTGTTTGGCCTTGAGGGATGACCATTTCCGTGCTTTCATAACGCGCCGATTAATACGTGCAAATTCATTTTTCTTTTTACATTTGAAGACAATTATTGATTGATCGAAAAAAATATCTGGAAACATAGTGATCCATCGGAAGCATTAATCACAACAAAATTACATGAAAATTGCAGACTCAGTTTGATTGAGTCTATGCATGAGGGATAATGAACAAGTGCAACATCCCTCACGCCTAGATATTATAGCACAGAAAACAATAAAATAAGATAATTAAAATCGGAAAATTTTACATTATATACTTTTAACAAGTAAATTATTAACTGTGAAACGGGTGCCCTTTTGATTAACTATACTCACAACTTTTCACAGTAAATTGGCAATAGTCGATGTCACGCGTTATACAAACATATGAACACCGGGTCAAGTAAAGGTCAATGGTTTAATTTACGATCTTGATTGAAATTTGAAAGTACAAAAAATACAACATTTCTTCTGTTTTTCGAATGTTCGTATTCGTTTTTCGATGTTCGATTTCGAATATTCAAATATATTTCCCGGCCCTATATTAATTCTTGAATCAATCGTTGCTTACATTTTCAATATGTATAACGAATCAACGAAATTACATGACGAGGGAACCACCGCAAACATACTTTCTTTCCTTGTTGGTTTTGTTTATCATATTTTACAGAAAAAAATTATACAAATTATCGACGGGAAATATGGGGACAGGGAACATATTCGAATGATGGACCCGATCAATTGTTTTAATAACTCAGACATGGTGTTTTGAAGGTACTGGAAACTTCTGATATTTCTCTGTCATTGTAATTCTTTCTCGTTTGTGTGTAGGAAACGAGCAGTATTTTTGTTGTTTTTTTTACCCGAAACTAAGCATTTTGGTAGCTTTGTATGTATTTGTGACTCTCCGAATGGAGGTGAAAAAGTTAAAAATCAAGCTTTGACAGTTGGCGCCAAACAAAATAAATTTTGTGAAAAATCTAAACGCATGACAGACACTTTGTCATTTTTGAAAATGCCATAGCTTGCACGGCGTGTAAGTGATATTTTTTAAGGAATCGGGCGGATTCTAGAGTATGCTGCACCTTCATGAAGATTGCCCATATTGGTATATTTTAGGTGTGATTTTGGATGGGTGGGGGTAAATATAAATTGCTGTCAGTCATTTTTTAAGGAGCAATGCATTCAAACTATTATTTTCTTCAATGTATGTCATAAATCATTGAATAATGCTGTGCAACTGGTTATCTGCCTGTGAAACAGATTTTGAAATATTTGGAATTGTGTTTCTAGCCACACTGAATTACAAAATTGTTCATTTTTAGGTCTCCTGTCCCCTTCGTGTTTTGATTTAATGCAAATGATTAGTACTCTTTAAGGGCGGTAACTTTTCCATTTTCGCTTCAACTAGAACATTTCCTTCTTAAATTGAGGTTAATATCCTAAACAAATGATAGTTTAGCGCAGGATTGATTCCGTATGATTTGATGATGGGCCACTTTATTCTTACACTCCTGCCAATCCTGGTAAATATAGTACCATCAGAATAAAATTGAAAATTAAAACATTCCACAGACCATTTTTTAATGACACTAAAACATTTTATAAAAATTGACTATATTTTCCTTTGGATAGCAATTTAATAATTAAAAAAAAAATTCAAAGAAAAAATGTTGTTTTTTTTATTGATAATATTTTGCCATGGCAAATTTTTTTGTAATTGCCATGGACTTGCCATGGCAACTTTTTGCCATGGAATTGCCATGGCAACTTTTTGCCATGGAATTGCCATGGCAAATTTGCCATGGCAGAAATTTGCCATGGCATTTCTATGGCAAAAATTTGCCATGGCAAAATGAAAAAAATTAGACATTGCAATAAAAACATAACAATAGCACCAATAACATGTCATAGGACAAGTTTTAGAATGTTTTGAGATGTTTTAAAAAAATAATTGCCATGGCAAATTTGCCATGGCAAAAATAGGAAAAATCTTGCCATGGCAATTCTAATTTGCCATGGCAAAACACACTTTGCCATGGCAAATGCAATCTTTCAATGCATTTTTACAAAAAAGTATTAAAGATAGAAAAACAAAACATATTAACTTTTAAACCATTTAGTAAATATGACAATTTAAGATAGTTTTCATTTTTTTTAAGCGCGTAAAAATAGGGGTTGAATTTGCCAAAAACTGGCGCGGCAAAAAGAAACCGGCAGCTTTTTTTAATAATCATGTTAATATCTGAAGAAGTGATCTTGTAATTATTGGTTTATAAAGGTCAGCCGATATCGTGACATCAAAAAGTGAACCTTTAAATTGAATATCTTTTAAGACCAATTCGATTTCATTATTTATAAATAGTAAATTAATGATTTAATACATTTTTATAAGGATGAGACTGTAAGAAATATTATGGCCCTGTACGTCATCGAAGAAGAATTCTATAAACAAAAAAATCCGAGTGCCACCATATACACAGACGAGTACAATATACTGTCATTGTAACTGTTTATTGCGTGATAATAATCATTGAGATGCGACAATAGGTGTAAAAAGTACCTTTTTTATTTCTCTTTTCTTAATAGATTAAATTTTGAATAAATCGCTCTTTCCATTAAGGTTAGACTCGATCACATTTGATTTGGTAATAACTTTCGTTTGACATTTACTAACAAAATATCTGTGTATAACATTCAGTTTTTGTAAAATTTGCAACAATTCCTCTGTAATATCAGATAACTGAAATGGTCCTTAAAGAAATGGTCCTTGCTTTATTTGGAACAAGCCGCGTTTTCTATTCATAACGCATATAATAGCACACTGAAAAAAAGCGCTTTGGAATTAGACGGCCTTGATAACCACGTGGCTAAATCTTAATCTTAGTACTTTACGACAAAGTGTAAAACGACCGTTTCGATGAATTAACTGCTTCAACTATCATTAGTTGCATTTATAACAATAGAAAATACGCCTTTGTAGGGGTATCATTCAATTTTAAAAGCCAATGAATAAGTGACTTAAGTTATCATCATATATAAATACAGAACATCAGAGACTGTCACAGTATTTCTATTAAGAACAAACCAAGGAAATTGTAATCTCATTCTGCAAAAAATATCTTTGATTGATTTCATTATAATGGAAAGCAATATTCGTTGCCTTTGAGAAATGTCTGATCGTATATTATATGATTAATGCTGCGTTAGCTTTAAACACATTTTTTTAAATTCAATTGTTGGCTCTTGATCTTTCAATCCAGTTTTGAAGCCAAAATATATGTATTTGGCATACGCAGATAGAACATAAAATTAATAATGTTAGTAGAAGGATTCAACTTAATTTTCACGCTAGAAATAGCTTCATCGTATTCTTTATATTATTAGTTTCAGGTTCTAAAAAAATGAACAATTAATATCAGACTAATTGATATATATTAATAACTTAATTACTTAAATCGTCTGTTTGCTAGCTGAACAGTCTCTTTAATATAATGTAATAAAATATCATCTTTGCAACAAGCTCATGACTCAAAACTTCCTTACAACATATTGCAAAAGTGATAAAGAGAAATTATTAATGTTCTCGTTTAATTGAATCATGAAACATATATACGATGATTTTAACTTAATAAAACACGTTCGTATAACAAGAGAAGACCTTTGTCATAATAATGTAGGTCAACTTTCATAACATACTAAAATATATTCGTAGCACGATAAACGACCATATATAAAAAGATACATTTGTTGTGGTAATTTTTACTGAATATATCAGTCTGGGTTGAAATTAGAAACCATAAACAATATACAAAATATGACTTTAACTCAGAAGATAAAATTTGCTCAATAAAATGTTTCTATACCAATTATTCTCTGTTACAAGATAAATTTTTGATGTCTAACAAGGATAATACGAAAACTGTAGTTATATCGTCGTAGACTATCTCTTCTCATATTTTTCAAAGTTAACTGTGTAAAGACATTCAGCTCCTTTAATAATATAAACATCTTAAAGATGAGATACATTGTAATAAAAAATATACTCACATTTCAACCTAACGTTTTTTGTTTCTTTCTAAGTTCGAAAATTATTTTTTTTTCTGTTTCAAACCTGGTTTTATGTAACAATTTTGTTAGATTGGATTGAATGGAATAGTGATTCTTTGAGTCAGTTGTTATAAACAACTGAATCCTTTTTTAGTTTCAAAGTGTGAGACAAACAAACAAACAAACAAACAAACAAACAAACAAACAAATAAGAAGTTAGAAAATTACGGAACGACCAATTTGTTGTGCCCATCATTTTTTTTGCTGTATTCTGATGACAAAAATCACGAACTTAGGTACACAAAGCAGTACTGAAACTGAATAAATATTTGTTGGCTGAGATGATAAATTTTTATCTTTATCGATTGACTTCTTTTCTTCGTATTTGACACTTTAATCGAGTCAGAAATGGAATTAGCAATAATGGACCATGATAGAGGATAAGCGACTTATCTGGCATCTCACACCATGAAAACATTTAGAACGTGTAAAATTTGTATTTTATATAATATTTTATAGTTTAATCAAAAAGCACACTGTTCATATAAAATGTTTTTTTAGCAGGTTTGCTCTTTAGATTTCCAATATATTTACTGAACAAAGAATGATCAAACAAGAAAGGTAAAAATAAGAAAAAAAAACAATACAAAAAACAACAATAAAACAATAACAAGCCAATGCTTTTTTTGTTTTGATGTATTAAGTCTGTTTCTTAATTTGAAGGCTATCAGAAGTTCCCAAAATATTTTCATCTGTCAGACAAATAGACTTCATGCATTGTTAAAATTTGTTTATATACCATTGTTAATTCCTATCTGTTTGTTAATATTCAAGTATATTTTTCTGTTATTAAAAAAATTGTTTACCTTAAATCAGATTCAGTACGTTAGAATATAGGAAAAAGCCTTTGTTTTATTAAAATATGTAAGGGGAGGGGTGATTCTTTTGAAGCATTTACCACAACAAAATTACATGAAAATTGCAGACTTGGATTGAATCTGTTTATGAGAGGATACTACAAAAGTGCAACATTTCTCACGCAAACATGGCACCGCTTGATCGGTACTCAATTTTCAAAAGTTCTTTAAATAATTATCCCGAAGGACCAGAAAAAATATACTGAACACTGAAGTGAAGTACAGGGAAACCTTTTACAGCGGGCACACGGCATTTGAAGTTCCTTTTTTAAATGCACACTAGTAATGAAATACAAAAGACTGTAATGATTATCTAAGCCTGTCTTAATTCTTGAAAATTAAAGATGCTCTTAAGAGTTAACTCGAAAATATGTTGAAACGAAGATCTTCATTTAATTTATATCAATTGAAACGTACATTTTAATTGCATATGAAAATTTCTTTAATGATATAAAACTTGTGTCAATATTTAAATATATTCTACCTCTCTAGAAGAAGTTACTATTTAATGTATTGTAACCATAAGTACAGAAATAACCGTAAGAGCCAAAAAAGGGTCCGTAATTATTCCAAATAAAACAAACTTTAAGTTAACAAAATTAAACAACAACCGTTGTCAATAATGTGTTACAATTTGACTTGACGAATTGATTTTAACTCTTTGGCAACAAAAGCGTTCTACTTAAAGCCCAATTATTGTATTCATTATTTCATTACAGAAACAGATATGGTGCAGTATTCAGACAACTCTTTGAGTGCAAGAAATTATCATGAAATGTTAATAGAAAAAGTAGGCGTGTACTACTAGTTAGGTATTGAGAGCATTAGGTGTGTATACCAGTATGCAGCTTATTCTCAGTTTCATATTTCCAGTTTAAATACAACGGTATAAAAATATATATTGCAAACACGGGTTTAAATCAATTTCCCGCTTTTTGTGATAGTATTTACTGAAGAAAATGCTTCGTTATTTACTCATACAAGACGCCAATTATTATCAATATACCTCAAGAGGTATTTCAATATTTAGTATTCACTTTGATATCCGTCCTTCATAATATATGGCTGATTACCAATCTTGCCAAAATTGAACATGTTATTGACTTGTCATACTGTTTGAACATCAATGTTAAGAAAATGCCTCGACAAGGATTAAATACCAAACTGTTTTGTGAATTTTTAATATCGAAAAAAAAGTACTGAGGAACTTATGGAAGAAATATCATATAATACGTACCAAAGAACTATTGCCAAAAGTATAAGTTCCATCGACTGAACAAATGTGAATTTCCGAAACACTTTATCCACTTTGTCAAAGACGTATATACTGTTACCATCATCCATTTCTTGCAAGTTTTTCATTGTATTATACAAAGAAGCGAGTATCTTACGATGAAATATGGACAAGAAAAAGAAAATGGTTATATTTAGTTAATAACATTTATTTCATCTTATTTCTGTGAAACTAAATACATGATTTAAAATATAAACTCATGGGGAAAGAAATCTTATTCAATACCAAGAAGTTTCAGAAGCATGATGTGCATATAATTTTCAACTTTAAAACATCATTTTACGTTGCATATAAATTTAAATAAGACAACTGCCGACACAACAAATTCATTTTTAGTGTTTCGAATATGGTTTAAATGTTTTTCTTAATGTCAAAATATATAGCAGAAAATGATAAGAATTGTATTTCAATGTATTTCAAGTGCCAACATATCATGATAAACGATTACAAAACAATGTCGTCGAAATAAAAATTGCACATTTAAAAGAGATGTTGCTTTGTGCTATATTCATAAAACAAGTCACATACTACGTAAAAACCTTTAGAACAAAGTGGATTTAACATTTAATACATATCACATGGTACGGTATCAAGATGATATGTTTGAGCTCTTGTTGTCATATAAGGACTGTAATTTTGAGTTGCTTCTGTCATTTCTTCTGAAGGTTGATAAACAATATGATGTTAAAAACACAAGTTTAGTGAAGCTATCTAAAAAAGCCCTTGCTTATTACATAATTTTCGATAGGTTTTATTGTTGTGAATAATCAATATTTAAAATGAAGAAGGAACCATAAACTTTTCTTGTTATTTAATACGACATGCTTGCAAGTAATAATCATCTGACAACAAACACCATGTTTACCAATATTTGTGCGTACCTACAGATTCCATGTACAGTTACATGGGAAACAGTTTTTGGCACAAAAGATAGATTATAATTTCATATGCTGATGAGAAAAGCAAAAACTCTATTTATAGCTCTTTGTGTTACAATAAAAATACCGTAAATTAGTGGTAGAATTACTTAGGCAGCTAAGAGATGCATGTGCAATATTTTGTAAATAGCTATCTACGGCAAAGGTTGTAAATTGATTTTGATGTTAAGTGTAGTCGAATTTGTTAACAAAAAATCATCATCTGTGATGATCTTTGATTTGAGAATAATATTACGTCGAAAAAGATATTAAATTATATACATATTTATTTCATAATGTCATCATCATTTTCTTAGACACATACATACTGTAACAAAAGTTGCTACGAAAAATGTGAGACAAAATTTCAAAGTTTGATACAAATATAACTGACAACTTTCAGGTTGTTATATATACTACACAATAGAGGAAAACATATTTTAATGATACTTGTTACATATTATGGTTTTTACTTTATTGGAAACAACATTGTAGGTATAAATTTAACAATCTTATAATGTTCATAACCATTCAGTGGTTTTTTGTTTAAGTATACAATAGACTTTGTACAAATCAGGTGACAGGAGAAAACCCCAAAATAGTGTCAAGTATCTTACGTGTAGTTATAACTAAATAATGGAAAGTTAAACATTGAAAATGAAAAAAAAAAGAGATAAAGTTGCTATGGACAGGAGCTTATATTTCAGAAGTTGTATTTGCTTTGACAAAATTTCTCATAAAAATACATACAAAATGTTCGAAGTTTGTATTCTTCTGCGTGTATATATATGGAAATATATGATAAAAGCTTTCATATTATTATCGCTTTCGTTTTGTTTTTTAATCAGGTATGCTAAAAGTAGATAAAGAAATTCACTTTTAGGCATTCATAATAATTACAAATGAAAAACCCTGTAGAGCGTATATGTTTCCGATTTATCACATTTTCTTTTCAAAGACGTTTTATTTAAAATCTTTGACAGGCCACTGAAGCAGATATTTGTCTGATAAGATTTTATCGAAGGAGGTTAATTACATGCCAATTTCATTTCAATTGTTCATTGATTCGACATCCTTGGGCTACATACAGAACATGAAATATGAAAACGATAAAACATAACAAAGAAACTTTCTTACATTCGTCAAATTTTGACTACATACTACTTCGGAGGGGCGCCCATGCAAATTTGTTTGAAAGAGACAACTGAGGTTGAAAATTATCTTTATCTGTAGATTATGTATACATCTTGTCCATGTTGTGACTTTAAGCAAAATTGGTTTAGGTTGATAGCTTGAATCTTATTTGAATCACAAACCACTCACAGATAGAGCTTCTTTGACCTAAACATTAGGTTGTCGTATATGTAAACATTCTCTTACCCGGTCTATTTGATCCTCATTTTCATTAGAAAAGACTCTTTTCAGACTCGATCAAACCGAGCCTGCAATTGTTTTCGTTTTGGACGTTCTTTAGCGATTCTTATATTCTCTCTTTAATACCCTTCCGCAAAGCGAGGAGCGGATTATAGGAATGACCTCCGTCTGTCAGTCCGTCCCTCCGTCCGTCCGTAACACTTTAGTGTCAGCTCAATAGCATTTAATCCTCTGGAATACTTTTGAAATAAGATTACTTCCATTATGACATCATGTGCAGAGCACAACAATCAAGTCACTTCCCTCAAAGTCAGTGTCACACTCAAAGGTCCAATGTTAAAACATCTTTTTTTCGTGTCAGCTCTATAACTCATTGACAGACTATTCAAAGGTTTTAAAATTACTTGTTTGAAAAATTAATACTCTACAACATCTGTATTCTAGATGTTTATCTCACGAATTTTCTCCAAGGACTCAGACAAAACAAATATTACAGAAATTTTTCATAAAAGGGTGATAGTTAGGTAATATTTATATATATATATATATATTGACTTAATTTGTCTGTAAACCAACTGTAAAAGGAAAAAGACTTAATAAATTATTTAGAGGTTTACAATTTTTCGATTATATAATTTTCTTTAACCCCGAAGCAAATTGGTGTTAGCTATACCCTACACGCTTCCATTATTATTAAAACATATATTAATATTTTTTATTTAATTTATATTTAATCATTGTTATCTTAACTTTATAAAGAGACTGGCACCCAAGCACGCATATTAACTGAAAACTAATGACGAAGTTAAAGAAGTCTTAGCATTGCTTATTTAGTACAGTGAATTTAAGATACGTCTGCTGAAACATGTTAACAAATAATCAATAAAAAATCAAACTTGTTCTTCTCGTTTCTTTTTTCATGAAAGGTTGTTTTTGTTTTGCTTTTTTTGCAATACCATTCATTTATGGTAAACGTGTGCATTTAAATAAAAACTTCAGGAATCATTATATTAAGAATTTAATTCCTTACTTTGATTTTAACTAATTTTACTTGTTCGAAAAATTCCTATAAAATCTGTGTAGACAACTACATTGATATCCCCGAGACAACAAAAAATTCAACACGTAAATATATGAAGCTTAAAAGAAATTAAATATAAAAAGATATTAAATTATATAAATATTTATTTCATAATGTCATCATCATTTTCTTAGACACATACATACTGTAACAAAAGTTTCTACGAAAAATGTGAGACAAAATTTCAAAGTTTGATACAAATATAACTGACAACTTTCAGGTTGTTATATATACTACACAATAGAGGAAAACATATTTTAATGATACTTGTTACATATTATGGTTTTTATTTGTTTGGGTCGTCAGACCAAACAAATAATGGTAGCGAAATTTCAGACTCTAATGCTGTTAATTGCAATTGCCGAAAGTAGTCCGCTCTTCCCTTTATATGTACACTAACGCCGAAAAATTCAGGGGAGATCACTGCGTATGGTCAAATGACAGGCGCATTAATTTTCAAGCAATATACTAGTAATTCCCGAATGGTCGAAGATTTCTAATATTGTTTTATTCTTTATAGATATACATGCTTATAGTAAGCTCCATAGTTAGCGTTGTTACAAACCCTAATTTAGAATAATATGGTTTTCTTCAGAACATTAATTTTACATATAAATTCACCGTGGCCGAGGGGTTAGCGCGCTCGCTTGGAAGCGAGAGGTCTGGAGTTCAAAGCCCAGTTAAGATAACTCATTTTTTTCAAATTGTTTAAGTCAAATAAACATTGGATTAAATATCAGTGTTGCAATTAGTCTTATAGCCAATTTACTACCATTAAAACGCTGAAAAGTATTGGTGGCACTTTACAAAAACAAATTGGTTTATAATCTTACAACCTTCACCTTTCTGACATTCTGAGACCCAAACAAATTCAGCGCATTCTGTGCTTTGATTACTTTATTGGAAACAACATTGTAGGTATAAATTTAACAATCTTATAATGTTCATAACCATTCAGTGGTTTTTTGTTTAAGTATACAATAGACTTTGTACAAATCAGGTGACAGGAGAAAACCCAAAAATAGTGTCAAGTATCTTACGTGTAGTTATAACTAAATAATGGAAAGTTGAACATTGAAAATGAAAAAAAAAGAGATTAACTTGCTTTGGGCAGGAGCTTATATTTCAGAAGTTGTATTCGCTTTGACAAAATTTCTCATAAAAATACATACAAAATGTTCGAAGTTTGTATTCTTCTGCGTGTATATATATGGAAATATATGATAAAAGCTTTCATATTATTATCGCTTTCGTTTTGTTTTCTAATCAGGTATGCTAAAAGTAGATAGAGAAATTCACTTTTAGGCATTCATAATTACAAATGAAAAACCCTGTAGAGCGTATATGTTTCCAATTTATCACATTTTCTTTTCAAAGACGTTTTATTTAAAATCTTTGACAGGCCACTGAAGCAGATATTTGTCTGATAAGATTTTATCGGAGGAGGTTAATTAAATGCCAATTTCATTTCAATTGTTCATTGATTCGACATCATTGGGCTACATACAGAACATGAAATATGAAAACGATAAAACATAACAAAGAAACTTTCTTACATTTTCAACTAAGTTCAATCTTTCGTCAAATTTTGACTACATACTACTTCGGAGGGGCGCCCATGCAAATTTGTTTGTAAGAGACAACTGAGGTTGAAAATTATCTTTATCTGTAGATTATGTATACATATTGTCCATGTTGTGACTTTAAGCAAAATTGATATAGGTTGATAGCTTGAATCTTATTTGAATCACAAACCACTCACAGATAGAGCTTCTTTGACCTAAACATTAGTTTGTCTTATATGTAAACATTCTCTTACCCGGTCTATATGATCCTCATTTTCATTAGAAAAGACTCTTTTCAGACTCGATCAAACCGAGCCTGCAATTGTTTTCGTTTTGGACGTTCTTTATCGATTCTTATACTCTCTCTTTAATACCCTTCCGCAAAGCGAGGAGCGGATTATAGGAATGACCTCCGTCTGTCAGTCCGTCCCTCCGTCCGTCCGTAACACTTTAGTGTCAGCTCAATAGCATTTAATCCTCTGGAATACTTTTGAAATTAGATTACTTGGCAGAAATGATCACCATTATGACACCATGTGCAGAGCACAACAATCAAGTCACTTCCCTCAAAGTCAGTGTCACACTCAAAGGTCCAATGTTAAAACATCTTTTTTTTCGTGTCAGCTCTATAACTCATTGACAGACTATTCAAAGGTTTTAAAATTACTTGTTTGAAAAATTAATACTCTACAACATCTGTATTCTAGATGTTTATCTCACGAATTTTCTCCAAGGACTCAGACAAAACAAATATTACAGAAATGTTTCATAAAAGGGTGATAGTTAGGTAATATTTATATATATATATTGACTTAATTTGTCTGTAAACCAACTGTAAAAGGAAAAAGACTTAATAAATTATTTAGAGGTTTACAATTTTCGATTATATAATTTTTTTTAACCCCGAAGCAAATTGGTGTTAGCTACACCCTACACGCTTCCATTATTATTAAAACATATATTAATATTTTTTATTTAATTTATATTTAATCATTATTATCTTTACTTCATAAAGAGACTGGCACCCAAGCACGCATATTAACTGAAAACTAATGACGAAGTTAAAGAAGTCTTAGCATTGCTTATTTAGTACAGTGAATTTAAGATACGTCTGCTTAAACATGTTAACAAATAATCAATAAAGAATTAAAATTGTTCTTCTCGTTTCTTTTCATGAAAGGTTGTTTTTGTTTTGCTTTTTTTGCAATACCATTAATTGATGGTAAACTTGTGCATTCAAATAAAAACTTCAGGAATCATTATATTAAGAATTTAATTCCTTACTTTGATTTTAACTAATATTACTTGTTCGAAAAATTCCTATAAAATCTGTGTAGACAACTACATTGATATCCCCGAGATAACAAAAAAATTCAACACGTAAATATATGAAGCTAACTGAGGTAAATAATGACTTAAAAAACAAAACAAAACGATGGTAATTATAGTTTCTCCTTGGCTACTGTTGGTATTACAGCTTTTTAATAGATTTCTTTAGAAAAACAATGATTTGCGATAATTGCCCGATGATTTCCATAATAACCATCTTTTGTACTGGGCAGTCCTAGCAATCTTTTTCGAATTTACAATTTAATAGTTTCTTCCATCATGCTGGTTTTGCTAAAATAATGCATCTCAATTTAAATTTTGTTTGAAAGTGACTTTAAAATTTGTTTCATAGATGTCATTTTGGTTTTACCTGAGCACTGTGTAATTTGACGTTATTCAAAGAAATGCCGATTATCAATAGGCTAAATTTGCACAATTAAATGACCTCATGCTACATCGACGTCGGTAGAGTTTCATTTGTCGTTAATATATATATATATAGAAATATAGTAGTATTATATTGTATTTCAATAAAAGTGTTATATTGTAGTTTAAAATAGTACATCTCTTTCTCTTATAATATGTTTTATTCTAACCATAATTGAACGCAACTCAAGAAGTGATGGATCATTGCTGTGAGCAACTGGTCTCAATAGAATCTCAAAAAATATAATCATTATGTGCAGTTAAATAATTACAAGTCTGATAATGTCATTTTCTTGCAAGTAATCTACAAAGATATGTCATTATTTCCCTATCATTACTTTACCTCTTAAAATTAAGTTCTTAAGTTAAGTAAAAAATCGATTTGTGTTTTAAACAAATTACTGCAGAAATTTAGGTGCATATGTTCTTATGCAGCTTAAAGTTATAAGTTAAATGAAAGAGATAAAAAAAAACGTATCAAGTTGCTGCGTCATCAATTTTTTACCTTTAAATAAATTAGTGGATTGAGGTTCCTTCCTCTACTTGTAATTGTATGTTTTAATTTAAGATACCACAGTAAACGAATTACCGATGCAATTTAGGTGCAGATGTACTCATGGAGCTTAATATTATTAGTTAAACAAAAAAGATTTGAAAACAAAGCTAATCAAGTTGTTGCGAAATCAATTTTCAACCTTTAAGTGGATTTTATTTCTTTCCTCTACTTATCATTTTATTTTTAATGTACAGAACTAATATGAAACAGCTAGTTTATTCAGTAATTTCTGATCGAGCTGTTTGAAGAAACAGCCTGTGTATATACTAATGTTATAGGTTTGTTATGCTACTTAGTTTTTAAAGGTTCATTGGGGCTCAAAAAGTACTAAAAATACATTTTTTTCAAAAGCCTTTTACTTAAAGGTTACTCATTTGGCATACAGCTGAGCCATCGATTATCTGTTAGTTTTGCGTTTAAGCAATCGTACAGAAATAAATAAGTAAATTATTTCACATTTATTTCTATTTCTACAGGTGATAAGTATCTTGGAAGTTTTACAGTATTTCAGCATTATAAAACACATGTTTGCCCTTTCTACAGAAAGAAATAAATGTTCATTTCTGAAGCATGGTGTGTATGTGAATTTGCAACGTAATCAGACAAATGGTGTTTTAACGGTTGGCCAGAGGAAATGGTGTTTTTTATTACAAAAAATCTAATCAATTTATAAACAGATAGAACAAATCACAGGTCCAAAATATTTACCGTGCCGAGCGGAAATCTCCCGGACATTTTTCTTGTTTTTCAAGTTTTTTTTAGAATTAAATCAAATGAATATTGTATTTACTAAATTAGTCTGTTAAACATAAGAATTTATCTTATTAAGAATTATTTTAGTAATTTTTCAAAAAGTTAATCCAACAGTCAGCATTTCATTTGAGTGTTTTTTTAGAGCTGTTTAAAATATTAAAAACGTTTTCTTCCCTATCTAAAAAGTTATAGAATATGTTTACTCAGAGATATGGTATTACGTTTTAGTGCAGGCAATACTTATATTTAATTTCATTTAATAAACTCAAAAAATGTTTTGTCAGCTTTAAAACATTTAAATATGCCTTTACAGCATTTTAAGTATATCTAAAATTTACAAAGATCTATTACTATTTCTCTACGCTCTGCAAGGAATTCATTATGATTAAGTACAACTTGAGTTTAGGTACACATGTTTGGTATCTCTTGTCATCTTTTGTCTCTTGACACTATGTTTATTATTGTATTTTTTTTCAACGAGCTTAATCCAGTGATAAAAATATTAATTTTCAATAAAGATTCCATTTCAATATCACATTTGTCAATGTGTGTCAGTATGTCAATTTCAAAATTCATTCGATATAGAAATTTTGGAATTTTCCTATTGCACTGGTACAGTTTCATCCGTAGGGAATATGAAACGCGCACCATGATTCTGTATACAATTTTGTAGAATTTTCGTATGTGTTGAAGCTTCATTATATATTTTTTATTTTAATCAACATGTAAAATCCTTAGAGATATTTAATATAGAAAAACTTAAAATTTTTAAAATAACTGAATATCCTTTAAGGGTTATACTAAAGGAACAATTTTCTAGTACAGTTGTGAAAAGTGCAAACATAAACTGGTCTGCAAGGAAAATGAATTACTGTAGCTGATGAACTATTATAATGATTTTCAGTTGCCAATATTTATAATGTATGGTAAAACTTTAACATACCACATATATTCCAAAATCATGGCTGTGTTATAAATCAGCCATAAATGACGTCGTAACAAAGTATCTAGTAAATTGGCCCTGCTTCGAGAGTAATTTTTCTTAATCTGAAAATAAGGATTTTAAAATTCTTTTCTAAAGCCATTTTTAAATGTTAGTTGTTTAACATGGCAACAGAGACCTGCAAACGTCAAGTTGAACTCACATTACATCAGTTGTTTTCTATGAAAAAAATAATACAAACTCTGTAACTTGTGAATATTTATTTAAACTGTATATACATGCGCGGATGGCATCAGTACATATGTTGCTGACTAACCACAAATAAGATATTTCCAACTGTTATCTTCTTCTTTTATAACAAAAGATCTTTCAGTAAACTATAATGGCGAGAGAACACCATTCAGACTTTAAATTCAGTTTGATTAATAAAATGCATGATAACATAAGAAGCGCTAATAATATTCTGACTGTCAAAAGCAAAATAATAAAAAAGAATGAATAAATAAAAAGAAAAGGAAATGGAATGTTTTTTATATTTTGGACAACAATTCACACCATAAACTCCACATGCCTACATAGCTGTGAGTGTTTGAGATAAGTTAATGATAATTGCTGTCGGGAAAAATACTGCAATACACATTGCTGCTTATTAATCATTTAGACAGAAATGTATGTAGCTCCCGAGAACTATTTCTGGAGACATTTAAAATAGATAACTGGTTTTATAAATGCTTAAGGGAAGTGTATGTTCTTTAGTTGCACGGTAGACAAAGGAGCAAAAATAAAATTGGCCTCATTTTTTTATGTTGTAAAAAGAGATTAAGCAAAAGGTCAAGTTATAATGAAAATGCTAAAAATATCTTGAACGTTAATTGTTAAAATACTGCATCGTATTGGCATTGCTACAAAAAATGATAAGGTCAATGAAGTTCTAATGTTGCATTTTACAACGCCACAGCAAATGGTTTAACATTTGAAGTAAAAGCTTGTTTTAAAAAACTCATGTATGCCCAAGAAAACATATCAATAATTTTTAAAATAATGTTTCTAAGTATTTCTCAGCTAGATATGTTATGTTCTTTTGACATTGTTTGGACAGGTTTATTTAAATTAGGTGGTTATTTATTTACAAGAAAGTAATGTTTGTAACTAATAATAAGTACTAAAACTTACTTGAACATGAAAGAAATGGGGCGGGAAGTTTTGTAAAAATAGTTGGCCTAGGGGAACTTACTTTATGACAATGTCCTTTATAAGTTTCATACACTCACAGGGTTAAATTCTCAAAATATTGGCATACAATCGATAGTAAAGTTATGTTCATACTGTTTACGATAGCAATTCAATCTTAAAGACAAGATCGAGTTGACAGCTATAGGAAAGTATAAAACAAAAAATACCAAAAATTATGCGTATATCATTCGGTTTTTGTATAATTTGCAACATTTCCTCTATAAAAACAGGTAACTGAAATGGTCCTTAAAGATAACCTGTCAGATAAATTTGTGGTAATCAATCACCAGTAGGAAGTTGTGTAGTACTGCATTTTTTTTATTATAAAGTAACATAATTGTCATATCAAGGTATGATTTCTGGGAGGAAAATTGAAAGTAGATTTCTGAAAACAAATAATACAGAATAATATTCCTTCAAGGAAGGAGCAAAGTAATAAGTACAATACAAACAAATCTTTGGAAAACAGTTAGATTGTTAAATGTTAATTATTTTTACTTTAGAATGGGTATTTATTGAAATATTACTTAATGTATACAAACATGTTTATATTTTTAAAATTTCTACACAATTAACAGTTCTTCTATTCAAATAAAAAACACAGGGACACTACTTTAAACAGTTGTTTTCACGCTGTATGAAAAATATAGATAAATGTTCTCTTTGAACATTTTGTACTCAATTTAGAACATACGCTATAATAATTATGTAATATTATTTTTTGCGTTTTGCTGCATAACAAATAAGAAAAAACAGATATAAGACGGGAAAAATATGTTAAACTAGTTAATGGAATGCTAAAAGAAAGCTTTATAACAATATTGCCTGTGTAATTCCCAACCAAATTTCAAAATAATGACACAATCATTTTTGACGTTATCATAAATTATACCTTTGCTCCTTTCATAATCATTTCTATTTTTATCTTTACTTCAAGCTACACACAATAAAGCTTTAAGGACTATGTTATCTTAAGGTACACATTCCTTTGCCATGCATTTGTTTCAAGGAGATTCATTTTAACTTTTTTATACACTATATAATTCATTGTTGTATATTTGCAATTAAGTGTATATTAACAGTATCAAGATAAAGAATTATGGAACACAATTCAGCTATTTAATTGCTAGGATACAACTTTACAATTTTGTGATAATAGAATTGGTCAAGTTCTAGAAGCAAAGTGTTTTTATGAATGCAAGAATTTTCATTACATTTAATTAAAATACATTATACATATGAGTCAAAATATTACGTATAATTAAAGTTATGTGAATACAGATGCATCCAACATTTTGACAAATTGCAAATTTTCCTGATTGCAAATTTTCCTGATATGTTCAATAAAAATAATTTCCGTTGCATTTTGTTTGAGTTCATACTTTATGAATGGGTAAGAGTTTACCCATATAAACTGCAAAATTGGCTCTTACAACTCCATATCAGATAACAAGTATAGAAAGTGTCACCTCTTTAATTAAGCATAACATTGGTTTTTTCCCCCAGCAGTCACATACAAACACGGATGGGGTCCAATTTCTTTTTCTTGCATATAAAAACAATGAGTTTTCGAGCCAAAACACCAAAGACAATATCTTGGATTTTTAATGCAATTCATTCCTGTCATATGAAACAAAAAATGTTTTGCTTACTTTTTTTGTAGAAAATATAAACAGTCAGCAATTTATAATTGACATTTTTCTTAGTTAAAAGGATATCAAAAAGTTACTGTGTACTCATTAAATTTAATTTGTTACTGTGTGAGCTCCATGTATATTATCTATGTAATACATTATTTTAAATGTATCCTCACATAACTGCAAATCGGCAATGTGAGGATACATTCAATTTATTACATAGATTATACACGTGGAGCTCAGCTAGCAGAGACAAATGAGTACAAAGTAACTTTTTGATATGCTTTAACTCTAAGAAAAATGTCAATTATTAACTGCTGACTGTTTTTCTAGAAAAAGTAAGCAAAACATTATTTTGTTTCATATGACAGGAATGAATTACATTAACAATCCTAGGTATTGTTGAAAACTCATTGTTTTACTTGCCAGATTAGGTAATTTGACCCCATCCTTGTTTGTACGTGACTGCTGGGGAAAAACAATGTTATGCTTAATTAAAGAGGCGATTTGCAGTTATATGGGTAAGAGTTTGATAAGACTCCCTACGGTCGTCTTAATAAGAGTTTGATAACTCCCTACTGTCGTCTTAATACAAACTCTTACCCATACATAGTTACAATGTTATCAGGCTTTTACCTGGCTAATTAAAATATGCCAATCACAATTATCACTATCAGCACTGGTCTTTTCATGAAAAAAGCGGCTACACTAATTACTGCCGAGTAAGAGCCGATTTGCAGTTATAGATATAAAGCAGCTATATAAAGCAAAAGTACTAATGGTATGGACTACTCATATTTTTTCTTACGTTAAAGCTTAAAAAATATAGAAGTATAAGTCTGCAAACTGCAAAAAAAAAGAAGAAAAAAAAAGAAGGAAAACACAATTATTTAAGGGTATAAAGCTATATAATACCTTAAGAAACATTTTTTATATAAATTTAGCAAATATAACAAATTTATTCCATATTTTTATAGTGGATTCTCAAAAAAGTTTTAATATATAATGTTTTTTTTATTGCTGATAAATCTCATAAAAGTATTTCATAACATATAGCTTCATACCATTTAAAGGCAATACCTTTATGATACTCAAGTTATTATTTGTTTTAAATACAGCTTACCTCAAGGACATTGTTTCTACATTGATGCTTTTTTAAGAATAACTTAAAAGTTATAATCTCTCTTCAAAAATTATATATGATTTATAACAGCACAAAAAAATCATAATAGAATTTGCCAAAGAGTATATTTTCGTTACCCTAGACAGTTGTCTGATAATTTATGTGGTTAAAGCTTTGTTATTTTTTAACCAAAGAAACAAAAAGACAGCTTGGTCTCTGACATTCAAGTCAGTTCCGAAACCAAAATAATATATATGCATATCTAGCAGAAATGGCCTTGATTTGTTTGATCAGAACTATGGTACAGAAAGGTTAATATAAAGTTGTAGATACAAATTTTCATGAAAAGAATATCAAGTGGAAACGCAAAAGTATAAAAACCTATAAATAATAATAATAATAATAATAATAATAATAATAATAATGCATATGATGATGATGATGATAATAATAATAATAATAATAATAATAATAATAAAAATAATAATAATAATAATAATAAAAATAATTATAATAAAGAAAATAGAAATAGAAACCACAAAGATCTCCGTCAATGAAGCTATTTGAAGCTCTTAACTAGTTACCGTTCCTTGACAGATGTCAATACCACACGGCGGTGCTTGTTTTTTAAAACTTTAAATAACATGGCACCGACTTATTTGACAGAACTGATGACTTTTTCCAACAACAAAAATATATAACTTAAGATCTTAGGTCACGAAAAGATATTGTATTATGGACAAGACCTAAAACAAATTATATTAAAGACACATTTTCTTATCATGGCATAAACATTTGGAACAATATTACCTTTAAATATTCGTAATGTTAATAACCTTAAATATTTTAAAGAAAAATATTATCTTGATGTTTCATATGAATGAATGAATGAATGAATGAATGAATGAATAAATGAAAAACGAATGAACGAACGAATGATGCAATTCATACGTATATGTTTTAAACAAAATGTTGAGTGTCTGTTCGAAAGTATATGAGTTGTCTTATTCTAAAAATTACTTATTATACATTCATTTTACCTATTGCATGTTCTGTTTTTTGTTGTTGTTGTTTTCTATTGCAGAAGGCCGCATTGGAAATAGAGATATATATGATTGCTATTGTATGTTCTTAATGTGTAACCTTCTTTAAATAAAAGATATTATTATTATTATTGTACCTACATGTATTATCTTACAATGGTACTATGAATATTTCCTAATTTAGTTATGGATATACAGTAAATAAGTAAATATGTTCAAAAAGTTAAAATGTATCGAAATTTAAATAAAGTTTTTTTTGTTTAATCTGAGAACTAAAGGACATGCAAATTGCTTACGAATGAAAAAGGGGATCCGTCCAAAAGCCATGCTTGTTCTAGATCTTTTGCTAGATTTAAATGTGGTAGTATTTCTATTTTTCTTATTTCTGTTCTCTAAATGTTAGAATATGACGAAACAGCAAGATTGCTATATTGATTAATATGTTTTATTCTATTGATGTGATGTGTAAATCTGACTGTAAATAAATGTGTGGATGTCATCAGTACATATGTTACTGACTTGCCACAAATTAGATATTTTCAACTGTTACCTTTTTCCTTTCATAACAAAAATAGATTTTTGAGCAAACTAAAATGGCGAGAGGACATAATTCAAACATTAAATTTAGTTAAATTAATCAAATGCGTTGAACATGATAATGTTATAAGCAAATTATATACTGACTGTAAAAAACAAAGTTAAAAAATAAAAAAATAAAGAATGGAACATTTCACATCATAATCTCTACATGCATGTTTTTTATTTAAGATAAGATAATAATAATTGTTGTCGGGAAAATACTGTCAGACGAAATGCAGCTTAGTTATCATTTTTTAAGAAATGTATGAGGCTTCCGAGAACTATTTCTATAGGCATTTGAAAAGATAACTGGTCTTATTAATGCTTGATATGTACTCTACGGTAGTCAAAAGAGCAAAAAAATAAAACTGTTCTCATTTTTAATGTTGTAAAATAGAATTAAGCAAAGTTATCGAGCTTTAATGAAAATGTTTAACATATCTTGCACGTTAATTGTGAAAAAACTGGATCGTTATTGCAAATGTTATAAAAAATAATAAAGACAATAAAGTCCTGATGTTTGTTATTGTGCAACTAAATAAGCAAAACATTTGAAGTAAATGCTTTTTTTACACAATCTGTGGGTTTGACAAAGGGAAAAACACTTTCAATATTTCAAAGTTTTTTCCTAGCCAGACATGTAATGTTCTTTTGACAATTTGAAAGTTTTATTGAAATAAAATTCTTATTTACAAGGGGAAATGGTTGTAACTTAATATGAAGTACTAAAGCTGGTTTGAACATTTAAAAGGAAAGAAAAAAGAGGGAATGTTGTTTAAAAATGGTGGGCGTTCGTAGGGAAAACTGAATTCAAGACAGTGTCTTTAATATTGGTTCAAACATTTCATAGACTTAGTGTTAAATTCTCAAAATATTGGCACACACTCGAATACCAATTTGGTATAGGTTTGTTCATTAACTGTTTTAAGATACCAATTTAATTCAAACAACAAGATCAAGGTGACAGCTATGGGAAAGTGTAAAACATAAAAATACCAATAACTTTGCGAATATCATTCAGTTTTTGTAAAATCTGCAGTATTTCCTCTATAAAAAACAGGTAACTGAAATGGTCCTTAAAGATAACCTGTCAGATTAATCTGTGGTAATTAATCACCAGTAAGAAATGTGTATTACAGCATATTTTTAGTGCTATAAGTAACATAATTGTCATATCAAGGTATGATTTCCAGCGGGGAAATTAAAAGAAGATTTGGTGAAAACAAATATTAAATAGCAATCTTCAGAGAGCAAAATACTAGGCTACAATACAAATAAAATTGTGAGAAATATACATTTATACATGTTTTTATTTTAGAGAGGGTATATAATAACATATTACTAAAATTTATACTCAACAGTTTTTTCTATTCAAATTATAAACACAGAGACACTTCTTTAAATGATGAATATTCACAGTAAAAAGCAGAAACAGGCAAAATAAATCACTCTTACTTCATATTAATGATCAATTCATCAATTCATTTCTGAGTACATGGACATTTCAAAGTATAGTTCTGTCTTTGTAAACCAACGTCACGGTTGAAATACCTTATACATTAAATTTTTTGATACCCACCCGCGTAATATTTTAGTGTAAAAATAAACACATTCTTTTATAACCTAAACCATTATTAATAAATGGGAAACAGTTTTATATAATGTATAACCGAAAATAAAACCATTATTATTAATAAATGGACACAAAAATAAAATTATGTAGTAAGAAAATAACAATTAACAATAAGTAAAAATTTTTCAACAGGTTGCTATCTTCATATTTTCTCTTTTTGGGATAAAAGAAAATGATGAGAACGTACACTATTAATATACATACATGTTGAACACAAAATGTTGCAATAATTAAATTAAAAAAAAAATAAACAGTTGTTTTTACGCTGTAACAAAAATAAAGATAAATGTTCCCTTTGAAACATTTTCGTACTCAATTTAGAAAACATACGTTATAATCATTAATTGTAATATTATTTTTTTAGCATTTTTTCTGCATAACAAATTAATTAAAGAACAGATATAAAACGGGAAATTAGTTTTACTAATTATTAAGAATGCTAAAAGAAAAGCTTTATAAACTATATTGCCTGTGTAATTCCCAACCAAATGTCAAAGAATGACAAAATCATGTTTTGACGTAATCATACATTATACTTTTGCTCTTCTCATTGAATCACTTCTATTCTCATTATTTACTACATAATGTACCTAAAGCTTTTAGAAATCTGTTATTCTTAACATGGTTAGGGCACATAGTCCTTTGCATTCTGTATTAAGTATAGATTCATAATAACTTGTAATCACTATTTAATTTACATTGTTATAATTTGCAAGAAAATGTATAATAACAGTATTAATATAAATTATTATGGTACAAAATACAGATATTTAATTGAAAGCATGCAGCTTTACAATTTTGTAACGAAAGATTTGATCGAGTTCTAGAAGCTAAGTGTTATTGGTTCTTTTTTGCAAGAACTCCCATTAAATTTTATTAGAAAACATTTTACAAGTAACATGAGTCACAATATAACGTATAATTGGAGTTGTGAAACAGATGTATCAGACACTTTTACAAATTGCATATTGTCTCAAGGTTTGTTTCTCATTTTGTTCAATTAAAATTATTTTCCGTTACTTTAACACTTACAAATATGAAGCAATATACTATTATATGGACCATTAAGACATTTTTCTCTCGCTAAAGCAAAAGAAAAAATAAATAAGTATTAGTCTGCAGTTAACAAATGATGAAGGGTTCAAAGCCATTTATCTTATGAAATATTTTTTTTATAAATTAATCGGCAATTGAATTATTTTCATTCCATAATTTTTGTTACTGGTGATAAATCTTATAAAAGACATAGCTTCATACCCTTTAAGACCCAATACCTTTATAACACTCAAATTATTATTTTTATTTTAATGCAAAAATTTCAGAGGCATTATTTCTATTGTAATGGTTTTTATAAGAATAACCAAAAGGTTATAATCTTATCCTTCAAAAAATGTTATTTGATTTATACCAAAAAATATATAATGATAATAGAATTTGCTTAAGAATATATTTTCGGTATCCTTAAGAGTTGTCTGGATATTTTTTGTTTGGTTAAGCTTTTGTAATCTTTGGGAATCAAAGTAACCTGATTTTGATTTAAAATATGTATAGTTGATACTAAAACAAAATCCTTTAATTAACATTTTGTTCTTTGATACTTAAATGAACGTAAAATTTTTAGTTGCTTAAAATTTTAATGCAATTCTATGTTTTTTTCCAGCAAATTATCTCACCCGTATATAAAAAAGATAAAGTATAAGGTATAAAGCTTATATCTAAATGCAATATTTTACAAACTTTTATCAACAGTTAAATTATATATTGGTTTCAATGATCTTATGGTCGATTCCCGAAAGAATTATGTACATTTGTATAACAACAGAAAGTCCTGCTGTTTTAACGCACATGAAATATAACACGGGGAATATATAATAAAAACATTTTTGCTATTCTAAGCAGGGTTTAATTCGTTTAGATATGATTTTCGTGTATGATGCAATTCGCTTTTAAGGCAATTCACTACCATATTATTTCATACAAGCATTTTGAAAGTATTATTTTCTTTGAAATTCAGAGAATTTAATTTCCGTCGCCATTATATATATAACTTTATACACTAAGGCTATATATAGATCTTTACAATAAATTTCAGAAGTGTTTAATGAGAAACCTATGACTCTCGCTTAAATTAATCTTGATAAACACGAGTTCAAATATACCCGTGATTTAATACCTAAATGAGACTGAATATATACAAGAAAGCTCTAAAGTCATAACAATGTTAGGCCATAACCTATAAGGTACTAAAATATAATCAAAAGAGTAACAGCGTATATCTGCAGCACGATAAACGACAATAAATAAAAATGATACATTTCTTTTTGGTAATATTTCTGACAATATCAGTCTGAAACTGAAACTGGAAATCATAAACAATAAAAAAATATGACTATACCACATGCAAATGAATTTGGTTCTATAAAAAATATATTTACGTTCCAATTTTTCCCTGGTTACAAAAGTACTTTAAAACCGAATTTCTGATGTTTGGGCGACGATAATTCCAAAATTAAAGCATAATTTGTCGGGGGTAAAAACAATTCAGTTTTAGGCTAATACTTTTTCAAAAACAAATTGCGACAAGAAAGTTGTTTTGATGATGATTATATAAAGATATATTGGAAAAACGAAGGTTTGATAAGAATTAATGTAAGGTCCTTACATGCAATCTTTACAACATGGTCGTTAAAATGGTAGCATCAAATATTAAACTCTTTTTAACCAGATGTTTTGTTTCTTTTACAGTTTATATAATAACGCGTTTATTTTAATGTCCATTACCGACTTGGTTTAATGTAACCGACTGCTTTTACAGTAAAGGAAACAAAATGAAAATCAAATCAAATAAACAGATAAAAACAACAACATGAACTAGACATAAAGTAAAAAGATCACAGAATGCCCATTTGCACTGCTCATTAACACTTTTGACGTGTTCTGAGATGCCGAAACAGTACGCACGCCATTCCTTGACATGAATTTAATGAATGCACACTTTACAAAGTATTAACTTGAATCCTTATCTTGTTTGTCCCATATGATCTCTTTTTATTCGTGTTTGACACATTCATCGAGTCAGAAATGGAATTGCGATAACAAAAAACAATTTCAACGACTTTTTCAATTTGAAATTACATCATATATATCTCAAGGGAAAAAAATGTATATATAGCCAATCGAATCCGTTACAAAACATAGCAAATGAACACAATTGTAACAAAACTAAGATATTACGTTGCAACAAGAAGGAACAAAATCTGGAAAAGTCATGTTACTTTGATGTTTACTTTGATGAAATATCTTTTTCTTACATATACGTTCAGTCTTTGATTATCTTGTTTGGTCAATCTCAATTTTAAATTGGTCATTGATCGACTGGTAGTTTCATAAGGAGTAGTCTTGGAAGATGCAAGATTACTAGGTAGTTGTTTCTGTACTTTCTAATATCTTATATACCAGACTAGAACATAATTTGGAAAACAACAACATTTCTCAAGATGTGACTTTCCCTAAGAAAGTGACTACTTTAGTTCTATAATAGATTTAAAAGTCTTCAGTATTCTTGTTTTCAAATTAGAAATAGGGAGTGATGGGATAAAGTTAATTTTTCATTTAGTTTTGCAATATTCCAGTATTTGTTATCAGCAAATAGATACAAATAACTTTGATGGATTACTTATACCCCATTTGTTAAAAATTGTAATAATGACTGTCATTTTATGATAACTATATATAGTGGGGTTAACTTTTACTTGTCACCTACAATTGTTACAATTTTTACAGTTTTATTCCCAATCACAAAATGGTGATATGTACAATTATATTTTAAGATATAGTATAAAGCTACAAATACATGATAAACAAAAAGGCAATGTAATTGTTTTTATGTATTCTTTCCATTATAAAATGATTCGCAATAAAGATTCATTATTTGCACACATTAAAAACGTCTTCAAAGTGTTACGCTTTTTTGCTCCTAATTATGTTTATTGTCAGGAGAATCATTGTGCAAGATAAATCTTGATGATTGCTTTTGCCAAGCTCCGCACTGCTCTGATTTCTTGACTAATCTACAATATCTTATTCACAAATAAAATTTTAAATCTATTATTAAAACTATCATGCTTGTTTGAAACATAAAAACATTACAAAATAACTGACAATACAAGATCAATTTGCTAAGAAATAGATGAAAGGGAATAATAACTAAATAGCTATTCATTTTCTCTTTAAATGTGGATATAATTAATTGTACGCTATCACATGTTCCTAAATGTTTCTCTCTATTAGACAATAGATTATTTGTTTTGTTTTTGTTTTCTCTACAAATTTTGTCTGCCAGTTATTTATCATTTTGAGCTTTTTCTTTGATGTAATAAAACAGGGTGCAAATTGTTTTTGTTGTATTAGAATCTGTTGTCAGATAATGTGCAGGCAATAATGATAATATTTCTTTGAAGATGTAAGTACTAGTACAGCAAATTTGATATAAAGATCTAGCAAAATACATCGTTGAAAGACTATATTAAAGTCATATGACTATGTCCAAGTGAAGATATGAATATGCCCCTTGAAGACTATATTTCATAATTTAAAGTTTATCAAAGTTATTGGCGGTTTATTAATTTTGCAACATAACATTGAAGTATGTTCAGGATATTAAACTGAGACAATAATAAAAGAATTCTCGTCTTTACAGAGAATAATATTTGATAAGAAAGAAATAAAAATCGCCATAAAAATTTAAAAAAGAAAATGAAAATGATAATAATCATGTTATCAATATCCGTAATAAAACTTGAAATGAAAACATGAAAAATTCTACCTAACACCAGACAATTTATACCGAGTTTTATGCGGAAAACCAATCAAATGATTTATAGGACAGAAAATATAACACGATGGAAATTAAAAATGCTGCATGGATCAATATTAACACACAGTCCCTTGTAATTCACCTACGTACGTTTGTTTATTGATGCAAAAGATATCAAACATTATAGAAAATGCTTTACTTTGTCTGCATAGCAATAACAAAAGATAATAAAAGTAATAAAACCAGTATATTTTAGCCTACTGTCAAAAATGTAAGTATAATATTTCTAATGCTTACGACAAGGTCTGAAATGCTCTTCATAAAACTGTATGAGAAAAAGCTTGTTGCTAAAATGACTCTTTAGAAGATTACATTTACTAGATCTAAACGGGAAGGAAATGATAGTAATTTTACACTATACTTGAGCTTTGGACTTTATATAACAAGTTTTCAACATGACATTAAACTGTTGACTTAAAATATTATTAACACGAAGTAAAAAAATGCATCAGTCAAGGAAATATTTATTGTGTTTGTTATAATATCCTCTAATTTTTAATATTTGACCTTATTTTTGTTCAGGTTTGAGACAAAACTACATCCTGTAGACTAGTACAGACCTTTGAACGATGACAATGTGTAGTCTCCCTGTAACCATATAACGTATAAGTACTTATTTCTGCGGGCTTAAAATTCTGCGATTTTTGTTAAAATAAGGGGTTTTAAATTTCTGCGTATCTTATTTCTGCGGTGTCATCATTCTCGCATTGATGTTTTTTATATTTCTGCGTTTTAATTTAGATATTTTTACAAAATTAACCGATACAAACAGACAACATTTCAAGATATGTTGATGTAACATGTACATTACTTCCGGTAAACATGCAGACGACTTATGATGTGTGTTCATCGTGATCACCATGTATCGGTATATAAAATATGATAAACAAGATCAACAAGGAAAGGCGGCGTTCAGTGAACGCAATAAACAAAACGTTAATAAACAAAAATCAACAACGTGCAATGACAACAATTAATTGTAATACTGCATGTGTATAAATATGAAGTGTGAAAAATAAACAATGGTAATATCGCACGTAGACACAATATATTGTACAAATACAAAAGGGTATGTTTATTGCACCCGTCAAACTATAATAGTTTTATTTTTTTTAAAAAATCAAGCTTAGGGTGAGCGAAAATCATACAAACATGACATTTTTTTAAACAAAAAGAACAAGTAAAGTAACTTTTCTTTCTTATATTTTATTCATGACGGATACATAAAGAAAAATTATTCCCATCTACAAAAGCTGATAACGGTACCGGTAGTTGACATATTCCGACATACATGTAGACATGGCGAAAGGCTTAATTTTCTGCGGTTTTTAAATCTGCGGTGTCGTTATAAACCGCAGAAATAGCAGAAATAAAGTTCCCGCAGAAAAAAGTACTTATACGGGTAATAGAAAAAGAAATATTTATAATTATAACAGTTTACAGCGACACTTTTAAATAAAAATAACTTGCAATTATACCATACACTTTAGAAATAAGTAGCTTAGAAATACTACAAATGATAACAAGGTACAAAAAGTATGTCTGCAAAGAAAAACGAACTATTTCATTTGATTTACAATGATTCAATAATATAAAGTAACCACAAACACCTTTTCATTTAGCAAACCTGAATAGCCCTGTCATTTTTGAAGGAAAACGAACGTAACACAAAATCAAAATAGAGCTCAAACTTACGATCTTTGTACTTATGGGACAGCAGTCGTACTTATAGTAAAGCACCACCTCTTTTTTTTGTCAAACGCAATAAGATTAGGCATTATATTATTTTGTGAACTTTATAACTCTTCTTCTTAAAATTCGCCACCTAATACGAAGTTAATTGACATTTAAATTAAGGGAATTATTTCACTTAACGTACTTCTAAAGGAACCTATCAATCAAATTAGATCAATTTTTCAATACTGTCTACTTGAGACGAGACATGGTTATTACCGTATATTATGTAATGCTGATCTCAGAATAAATAAGTAATAAAATGCTTGTTTTAGCTGTCTTGGGAAGGTTCACATTGTCAGTTATGGCGATATGAATGACAAAAATTTCATTAACGCATTTATGAATTAAGTCTTTAATTAGTTTTAATCAGAATTTTTGCTGAAAAACGTACCGAGGCATTTATATTATTAGAATTTTATTTTACTTTTTACATGTTAAAATATCCATTCACGCCAAGAAAGTTTATCTGATAGTGAATGAATTGTAGTTTCATGTTCGACGCTCTAAACATATAAAAGCTCCTTTGCTAGAACGAATTCTTGGTAACTTAACTTATGAAGTTTAAAGATAAATTTAAAAGAGGAACTGTATAATTTGCAAATTATCAAAATATCAAAATGTTTTACTTTGCCTGCACAAAAGATAATAAAAGTAATTAAACAGGCATATTTTAGCCTACTGTAGTCTGTAATGCAAACATTTGGTCTCCTTTATTTAAATTTCATTTGATCTTGATAAAACTGAATGAGAAAAAACTTGTTGCTAAAATGATTCTTTTTATGATTACATTTACTAGATACGGGAAGGAAATGATAGTAATTTTACACTATACTTGAGCTTTGTACTTTATATAACACGTTTTCAACATGACATTAAACTGTTAACTTAAAATATTATAAAAAAAGTAAGAAATATGCATCAGTCTATTGCCATCGAAATATTTATCGTGTTTGTAATGATATCTTCTAAATTTAAATATTTGACCTTATTTTTTCAAGTTTGAGACAAAACTGCATCCTGTAGTACAGACCTTTAAAAGATGACAATGTTTAGTTTGACTGTAACTAGCTAATAGAGGAAATAGCGACACCTTTAATAATATAAACTTGCAATTATACTATACGCTTTATGAATAAGTTACTTAGAAATACTTCAAATGGTGACAAGGTACAATAAGTATGTCTGAAAAGAAAAACGAACTATTTCATTAAATTTACAGCGATTGAATAATATAAAGTAACCACAAACACCTTACAAACCTAATATCTCTGTCGTTTATGAAGGAAAACGAACGTAACACGAAATCAAAATAGAGCTCAAATTGACGACCTTTGTACTTATGGGACAGCAATCGCATTTATAGTAAAGCGCCACTTCTCTTTGTGAATGTGTCAAACGCAATAAGATTAGACACGATGAGTGAACTGTTCAACTATGCTGCATAAAATCCGTAACCTAATTACTAAGTGAATTGACATATAAATTAAGGAAATTATTTTACTTAACGAATTTCTATAGGAACCCATCAATCAAATTGAACCAGTTTTTCAATACTGTCTACTTGAGACTAGACATGGTTATTACCGTATATTATGTAATACTGATCTCAGAATAAATAACTTAAAATAAGTTATAACAGACTTATTTCAGCTGTCTTGGGAAAGTTAATAATGCCAGTTATGCAGACAGGAATGACAAAATATACAATCAAAGCATTTATGCAAGTGTTTAATTAGTTTTAATGAGGGTATTTGCTGAAAAACGTACCCAGTCATTAAGATCATTAGAAAAACTTTTACATGTCACACTAAGAAAAATATACACACTAAGAAAAATTGAAAAATTATACATACACACTAAGAAGAATGATCTGATAGTGACTGAATTGTTGTTTCATGTTTCACGCTCAATTCAGGTTAAAGCTCCGTTGTCTATTACAATATAATACATACATGTATATAAATCATTATGAATCATAAACAAAATAAAATGAAAACACATTTTTGATATGTGTCTCTCTGGTGCAGAAAGGAATATACAAAACTATTAGATATACCCACGCTTCAAGTTTTATGGCATTTTGGCTACTAAGATTTTTCTGCTGAAAATCATTAACACCAGATACTCAAAAGCCTATAAAGACGTTAAGCGAATAACTATTGACTATGAAGTAAATTAAATTAACTATTAACTTAATATGAATTTAAAAAACGTTCCTGTTGTGAATAAGAGTACAGAATAATAAATTTAAGTTATAGGGCAATAAACGAAACTGAGAAATGTCTCTTGAGATAAAACGACTGTAATGAATAATGCTTTATGAGAATCACTTGAGTATTTATGCTACTAAATTAATTAGTGGCATATCTGAGACAAGTTGGATTTAATTACACAGTCATTTAAATAGAGTATGTAAGAAAACCTTGAGCAAAGAATTTCGAGACACCATACATAACTATATTAGTATATAAGTATTTCTAGTTGGATTTATGAGAAAAATTGCCTTAAGGTAAACATTTAAATTATTATGTAAGAACTATTGATTTTCAAGACACCATACATTAATATAAATATAGGTATTTTTAATTTAATGTTTAAAATATTCAATTCAATGGACATAACATCACAGTGAACATTCTTATTCATGTAACATCAATATTTATTCTTTACAATAAAGCCTAATGAGAAATCTTACACCATATTATATCTTATTTAATACATAGTACATTATTTTTAATACATTTTTATTAAGTTAGCTTATAATCACTTTGACATCAGCTTATAATCACTTTGACATCACTTACCCTCATAGCAACGTCTTTCGCGGAGAAAACAAAACAACATGAAAATGGTGAAATTTCCAATTTAGAAACATCCGACAGGGATCATGATAACTTCAATGCGACACCTTTTGTCTCTCGATGAATAAAACCGTATGCTCTTTGAATTAAAAGACTTAATTGCGTGAATTACGTGTGTTTTAAACCAGAAAACATTGTGAAGAACAAAACAGAATTAATTTCAAAAGCTGATTAAAAGAAAGCAAGGGATTATCTGTTACTTTCGTGACGAAGAATAATATTTTACACAAAGGTATACACCTTCCTATAAAATTTTGTATATATTGATGCTAACAATAGATGTAATTAAATTTATAACAGAAAAATATTATTCTTTAAATAAATTGAAGTAGGTGAAGCCAAGTGAAGCTTTGTCAAGGGTCGGAACTAAACTGACAAAAATTCAAATATTTTTTAAACTTGTACTTAAAGACCTTTAATAATATCAGTTGTCTTTAACCATTCATATCAGGCCCGATAAATGACTGTTTATGATTCATTTGATTTACCACACACATTAAAATATTCTCAGTATTAAGTAACAAATATTTCTTAAGGTTGCAAACCTACGTTAACCTCATCTCACAAATGAACTATAACATAATACTATACTTTTCAACATTTAAGATATCATTTCAAATTAATGTGCTGGTTTTTCTATTCTGTTGAATTTTTCAATAAGCTATGTATGGATTTCTTAAGATCGACACGTCGCACATATTAGAACGGTACCAAACACTGAAAACAGACACTTGATCGATTCAAATTGATATATTTATAACTTGCTTGGATTAACTTCTAGTGTAAAGTGTAGTTGCTCTGACTGACTATGTATTTCGAATTTGATTCATACTGTTTAATACCATAAATAATTAAAAATATTTACAATAAAATGCCATAGATTTTAAGAATGCTCCAAAGAAAGATATTACTTCATTATTGCCTTAAATATATTTACTCAAAATTCTGAATTTACAAAATTCATTATGCATTTGCTTCTTATATAAAACTATCAAAGAATAAATATATTACTCATGAAAGATCAACAACTATATGATGTTTAACATTTCATATTTTGAAAAAACGAGTCATAATGCGGACTTAAAGTGTTTGTAGGTAAAAAGAAAAGAAGGGCAAAAAATGACAACCCTTGGCAAACAGAACGTGAATCTGTTAGTTTATCTAAAAACGGTGGATTGTTGAACAATTAAGGATAATGCAGATAACGTGTAAAATGTGACAGAGTAAACATATGCACTATCTTAGTTTGAATGTGATTTTATTTTTATATCACCTTCACAAAACCAGATTATACTACATGCATTTTATTATAAAATTCCACGTGATTTCGTCACTATGCACAATGAAGAAAAACAAAACGGTGTTAAACTGCAAATTAACACTTGTTAGGGAAGACATGTATATGGTTGTTTTTTTTTCTCCCTCCGATAAGATAGTGGTTAATTCCTATGCATCAATAATCGAAAACGGTTTTATATAGCCGATAAGCAATCGCTGAAACTGATATTATTTTTCAAACACATGTTGTAACGATCTTCTTGTTAAAATGTGCAAACTCTGAACATCTGTGACGTCACAGTGTAATGTGATGCCACAACGTGTTACTTAATGTCCATCAAAAATTAGTCAACGTTAAGAATTTTATATTGTTACTAATTATGCTTTACGGTAAATGAAAGGATTTTACCACTGAGACAATGAACCATTTGTTCGAAAAAAATTTTCCACTGACCACAAAAAATAAATATCCACAAAATTTAATTCTTACAAGCTTAGTTGCTGCGATATATTTGTAAACAAAAAGAGGAATATTTCAGTGTTTAATCTTGCTAAATATTGTCATTTATTCATTTAGAAAACGTGGATCACTCTGATGCCCACTGAAACTATTGTTAGTACGACGGTCATGTTGATGGCAATACTTCTGAAATCCTTTCTTATGCTTTAAGTTATATACGCAAAGAAAACACAACAATAAAACATCAGACAAGAAAAAAGATCTTAAAGAAAAGGTAATTAACAAATAAATGTATTTGGAGTCAATCTTTCATAAACCTTGAAAGTTTTTTATTTAAAATTCTAGAAGACCTACAAAACAATTAATTCTAAAATCAACAAAATGAACAATTTACGTTCTTATTGATTTCTATCCTGTACATACAAAACACTAGTACAGTGCTATCTTATACTCTTATAGGCGTTTACGCTTGAGTAACATTTAAATGTTATATCTTTAATGCTTTTATTGCCACATTATTTCCAAAGTAAAAGAGCAAAACTCTCTGGGAATAATGCATTAATAGCAATTTCATCCCACGCAATATAACAAATATCACTATATTTCATTTGAACAGTAAATTGCCTTCAACTATAGACATACCAATAAGTTATTATAAAAGATAATCAAGGAAACATTATTAATAAAATACAGGAAAACACATTATGAAAGAAGTATCAACGATAATTGTTGCATCAATGTTTCATCAGGGTATGAACTTATGAAATAATCTTGATCTTCAAAAGACTGTAGTCACAAAAAGAGAGGATTATTAAGAGGACCGTAGAGTTTTAGACATGCAAGTCGAGTACCACTGTGAGTAATCAATAACCATGTTGTGTGCATTTCTTAAACAAAGTTTTTTTTATAAGCTATTGTTTAGGTATTACAAATTGTACCAGCTCATACGTTGCTCGCATTTGCTTTACGTTGCATGCCTTTGCACTACGTTGCTCACATTACGTATAAATACAAGGAAGTAAAAACCAGCTAGTATTCATATTTGTGTGATGTTATCGTTATTCGAATACATATCAATCAAGGAACGGTCAGACCGGACTAATAGAGATAATTGTATGACTTTATGTTTGCTACTTGAATAACGAATAGTTTGATAAAATATATTTTCAATCATTAGATCTGCAATAAATATGACAGTTCTCAGGGAATATGATATAAAATAACATATTTGAGTGTTACTTTGTCAGTGGAATAAAAACGAATGCTTTAAAATCATCTATCTACATTTTAGACATTTTGTTTTTGTAACCACAATAAGAAATGTATCAATATATAACAGTGTAATGCACCGGACATAAGACACTTTAGCATTTCATTTGTTACTAATAATTTTTCATATTATTAGTCAGTTGTGTTTTGATATAATTAAATAACATCTTAAGTTTCAACTTTGTCACCAATGTTTACAAAAAGTATTATTTAGACTACCTTACAAAATACAATATCAATACAACTAGACTGATTGCCAAAGAAGCAAAACATGGTTTAGATATACGACCAATAAGCGCCTCATTGGAACATATAAGAGGACACAAAATATATAAGCTCATGAGGTATGAAAATTAAAGCATTCCTAGGGGCAAAAATGAGCCGTTAAGAGTTTTTTTTTATATAAAAGTATTCAGTCACAATTAAAAGCAAGCAGAATTACTACAAATATAAGATATTCTAGACCAATGGTGGAATTTTAACTAATATTGCAATAGAGTAAAGAAGTTTATATACACCAAAACACTTTGGTTCTTCTTTACTATTTTTATCCTTAGATAAAAACCTATAGATTATATAATTGTTTTCTGACTAAAGTACAACATTTTACCAATGATTGTTTGAACACATGATGATTTTAAACAATCATATGCTGTCTAGGATACGAAAAATCCAATTTGAGAAAACATGATTCAAACCTACATATATCCAAAGTAAATATCTGATATAAACATCTCAAAGAGTTCATTGTTCTATTATTGGTTCATCACAAATAACCAAGAACAGTGATGACCTAATCATACAAGAGTTGATTTATACAAATATTACAAAAAGTGTTCATTAATATACATATTGACAAATTATAGAAAAACAGAATCCCTCAAAAACGTCGTCCCAAGACGACAAAATTAGTCTTGCAATCCCGAATTTATTGAGCATTTTTACAACAATAAGAATCGTATAAGAAACCAATCATAGGATAAGTTTTGAAAAAGGGTAGATTTTGATACAATTCTGAAAGTAAAAATTAAAGAGTCATATTGTTTATGACATATACATTTATTATAATGGTGATACCTGCTTGATATCTTGACAGTCGCAGACCATCGGAGTATGATTATACAAACATGACTGTCCGTAAGACAGCGCGTTTGCCTATTCTCAGTAATTGACAGTAAGAAAATGTGCATAACTCTGTCAACACGTAACTCATATTGTGGGACTTATGTCCATCACGGGAAAATCACAAAGAACAAATGTAATGGGTACAATTAATTTTTCCCGAATCCTTAATGTCAACATTTATTTTGAAAGAGCATTAAGAAAATAAACTAAAACAGCTTGCGCTCATTGATGGACATTTTTGTTGTATTTACATATTTCTTTAGCGAAATGAAAATATAATCAATCATAAAGCTGTCTATATAAACCATTAGGATTTGAGAAGTCAAGCATGACACCAAATTCTTTCGGTCTAAAATTTTATCTCATTAAGAAATAATGAAAAAATAATCATTAAGTAAGACTACGATTTCATGACTTTTACTTACTAAAATAATTGTCTTATGAAAGCTTTGTTTTTTAGTGTCAAGTCACTTAAATGGAACCAGATTTACCATTACTGCCCACAATACTTTGAAAAAATGATGACATATATATTCGAACTTGTTAGATTTTACGGAGATTGCATAATGAAACAACAATGTAGGATTTTGATAGAAAGATACTTAATTGTATAAAATTCATACTAATTGATTTGAAATATTACTTTCTTAAAAAAAAGGTTAATTTATTTAAACTTAACATACCTGTTGCTAGTAAATCTATGGTGTTCATTCGCTTCCTTTCAACAATCTGAAATAAAAAATGAAAAAAAACTATATCATTTCGTGTTGAATTGAGCGATTGTATGGAAGATACATTTCTGTTTTTAATCACTGCATTTGAAAAAGAAGAGTTATTTCAATATATATGTATTGTATTTGGCCAATAAATTTTGTTCAAACGGATAACAAGTGAACAAAAATGAACACAATTGAAATCAGACTGAACAAATAGGGGGATTTCTAAAAAAAAACAGGGTAAACAAGATCATTAAGGAATGGCGGCATTAAATGAAGGCAACCCCACAGGACCCAGCAACAGCAATGTAACTTTTTATTTTTTGAATAATCATTCCAGCAAAATATTTTTAAAAATATATAACAATAATCGTTTGCGTTGTGGGGTTAAGATCCTCTTTATTAAAACAGTGTTCTTTAAGTATGTAACGAAACAAGCCCGTTTTGTTGCTTCACTTGCTAACATCTGCACATTGGATAATTTCAAGCAATTATTTAGAAAAAATGGTAATAGATATACTAACATAAAAATGCTGTTGTGGCAATGGTTTTTACTCGCGAACTCGAAGTCCGTTACTTTAAATCACTTTTAATTTATATCTATGACTAAAAATTACAGCCTTTTTTAATTCATCAATTTATTTGTAATTAGACTTCAAATTATATTTCTGCCTTTATCAACCAACTTCATTCACGAATGAAACAGCTCATACATTTGATTTCCACCGGTTATATTTGGTATTAAGAATAAGCAAATTTTATATAACCGAAATAAAACCATTATTATAAAAAGGATAGTTGAAATTTATGTATTAAGTAGATTTCATGCAAATAAAATGTCAACAAGTTGAAAAACAGGTCTTCATATTTTCTCTTTTTAAGGAATGAGTGGCATTAAAAAATTATAAGATCGTACAATATTAATATACAAACATTTTGAATACGAAACGTTTCCCATAAATAAATTAAAACAAATTAACAGTTGTTTTTACCCTGTAACGAAAATATAGATAGGTGTTCTTTCTGAACATTTCGTACTCAATTTGGAACATACGCTATTATAATTATGTAACATTATTTTTAGCATTTTGTGCCCCCCCCCCCCAAAAAAAAATCAAATATAAAACAGGATAAATATATGTTAAACTAATTATTGGAATGCTAAAAGAAACCTTTATAACTATATTGCCTGTGAAATTCCCAACCAAATTTCAAAAGAATGACACAATCTTTTTGACATTATCATACGTTATACCTTTACTTTTCTCATTTTTATCATCATTGTCATTTTTATCATTTTTATTTGATCTTTTCTGCAAATTTCTCCTTAAAGGTATAGCTTTTGTGAATCTTTTATCTTTAGGTACAAATTCCTTTGCCAAACATCTGTATCAAGGAGATTACTTTTTTATGCACTATCAAATTTATTATTGTAAAATTGCAATTACATGACTGTATAATAACAGTATCAATATAATATTAAGTTACACAACACAGCTATTTAATTGCAAGTATAGAAATTTACAATTTTTTAATAATTGATTTGATCAATTTCTAGAAGCAAAGTGTTATTGTTATTCTTTTGCAAGAATTTCCATTACATTAAATGAGAAAACGTTTTACATGTAACATAAGGCAAAAATATAACGTATAATTTGAATTGTGTGAAAACATGTATCCGATATTTTCAAAATTGCATATTGTCTAAAGGCTTGTTTCTCGTTTGTTTAATTAAAAGTTCATTTCATTTCGTTTCAGTTCAACACTTACATATATGAAACAAATATACTATTGGTATGGACCATAAAGACTTATATCTCTCGCCAAAGCTTAAGATAAATATATAAGTATTAGTCTGCAATAAACAAAGCTATATCTTATGAAATATTTTCAAAAATAAACCAGCAATTAAATTATTCTCATTCCATAAATCTATAGTGGATCCTAGAGTTTTAGCATAAACTGTTACTGGTGATAAATTTTATAAAAGATAGCTTCATACCCTTTAAGGCCAATACCTTTATAAAACTCAATGAAAAAAATGAACAATAACACGAAAATATAATAAAAACATTTCTGCCATTTTAAGTAGGGTTTATTCATTTAGAAATGATTTCATGTATGCGCAATTCGCTTTTAAGGCAATTCACTACCATATTATTTCATACAAGCATTAGAAGAGTTATTTCTTTGAAATTCAAAAAATAATTTTTGTCGCAGATATAAAGTTACAGCTATATATATCTTTACAACATATATCAGAAATGTTAATGAGAAACTATTATTCATTTTCGCTTAAATGGAATCTAGAAATACACGAGGTTAAATATACCCGATTATTCAAAAACTGAAAGAGACTAAATATATCAAAAAAACTATAAAGTCATAAAAATGTAGACCATAACCTATAAGGTACTAAAATATAATCAAAAGAGTAACAGCACAAATCTGCAACACGATAAACGACAATAAATAAAAAAAACATTTCTTTTGGAAATATTTTGTGACAATATCAGTCTGAAATCATAATTGACTAAACGTCATGCAAATGAATTTAGGCTTATACTTAAAAAAAAAAATGCGAGGTGAAAGTTGTTTTGATGATGATATAACAAAGATATGTGCTTTGGAAAAAACGAACGTTTATTTAGAATAGGAAGTAAGGTCCTTACATGCAATCTTTACAACATGGTCGTTAAAATGGTAGCATCAAATATTGTACTCTTTTTAACCAGATGTTTAAGTTTCTTTCTAAGTTTATACAATAACGCGTTTATTTCAATGTCTATTACTGTCTTGATTAAATGTTTTTACAGTATAGGAAACAAAATAAAAGTCAAAGCAATGAACAGATAAAAACAACAACATAAACTTGATATAAAATGAAATGATAACAGACTGCTTATTTGCACTGCTCATAAATACTTTTGACGTATTCTGAGATGCCGAAACAGGACGCACGCAATTCCTTGACTTGAGTTCAATGAATCCACACTTTACAAAGTATGAACTTGAATCTTTATCTTGTTTGTCCCATATGAACTCTTTCTCTTCGTGATTGACACATCGAGTCAGAAATGGAATTTGCAATAACAAAACACAATTTCGACGACTTTTCCAATTTGAAATTACATCGTACATATCTCAAAGGGAAAAATGTAAATAAGACCGATTGAAACGTTGCAACAAGTAGGAAAGTCATGTTACTTTGATGTTTAAACAGATATTTTAGCGAAATATCTTTATAATATATATAGATTTAGTGTTTCTTGGTCAAGTTCAATTTCAAGTTGGTCATTGATCGACATGTAGTTTCAGAACGAATAGTCTTGGAAGCTGCAAGATAACTATGTAGTTATTTCTGTACTTTCTAATATATCCTATATATAGCTAGTAGACCAGACTTGAAGCATATGTATGCTTTATGGATGGTCGCAAGGCCTTTGATACGGTCTGGCATGAAGGAATGTTATATAAACTTTTAACTGAAACTTTTATTGATTCAACTACATTTTTAGCGTTCAAATCTATGTATACCAACATGCTGAGTTGTGTAAAATATCAGGGTAAATTCTCAGAATGCTTCAGAGTACTACAAAGCACAAGACAAGGGGGTAAAATCTCCCCGATGTTGTATCTCCTATACATAAATGGGCTTATAGATGAGCTAGAGAAGTGGATTTGGTATCTGTGTTTGTAATGTTAGAGTTAGCTCCCCTACCGTAGCAGACGATATGCTCTTAGTGTCTTACTCTGTAAATGGACTAAATGGTATGCTTGATATATGTAGTGAATACTCAAAGAAGTGGCGCTATAGTTATAATGCAGAAAAATGCGCTGTAATGGTTTTTAATGAACGTAAAAATAATGATCGTGACAGAGACTTCTATCTTGGTAATACAAAAATCTGTGAAATATCGAACTATGTACACCTTGGTATCAACTGTGATCCGTTTCTGTCAACAAGAAAAAAGGTTGAGGACGCATGTAATGAACTTAGAGGAACCTACCTCAGTATAATTAATAGTGGAATCAGTCCACAGTGCTTAAACCCTATTACCTTAAAGAAAATATACGATGCAACAATTATCCCAAAAGCGCTATACGGTAGCGAGTTGTGGTCTTCTATCACTTCTACGGATATTATGCAACTCGAAAGGTCTCATAGATTTTATATTAAAAACATGCAGTCATTTCCAAATGGTACATCAACTAAATTTGCATTGAGTGCATTAGACGCCGTTCCTATTGACATTATCGTTGAACATAGAAAATTGCAATTCCTTAGACAATTATGTAGACTTTCTGATGTATATCTTGCTAAAGATATTTTCAACAGTCGCCTTGTTTGTTACCTTAATTATGATAAGCAGACTTCTGGATTTATTCCTACTATATGTGCAATTCTACAAAAGTACGGATTATATGATGTTATTAATACATACATAAGAGAAGGTACATTTCCGTCCAAAATAGCTTGGAAGCGGATTCTTAAACAACAAGTTTTAAGCCAAGGAAGGGTCAATGTAAGTTTGAATGCAATGCCCTTGATGTCGTTATTACAACAGTGGACGCAACCTTGTATCATATGGACTCTATCGAAAAGAAAACCACGATTATCGCGCCTATGTTTCAAACTGATGAATATTTTAGCGCGGTACTTGTCCAGAAAATACATTTGTAAATGTTTTAAGTGTGATCGGTTGACTGAAGACATTGTACAACATTTGATTTGTTATTGTGAGGTTAATTCACATATACGTGGACGTTTGTGGTATTTGATGATAGAAAATAATGGTCACTGTGATTACATGTCATTCGTTTTGTTAACACCGTCTGAACAGTGTGATTATTTGCTAAGGTAAGCTGTTACAATTGATGGGGACATGTTTAAACATATGCATTATACCATATGTGTTTGCAAAATGTTCGATTAGTGTGATATAGAACAAACTCACTTTATATCAGGTACTTTGAAATAATCAAATTACATATGTAATGTAGTTAGGTATTTTGGTCATAGTTTCTATTTATAGCTTTATAACTTAATTGCAGGAACAAATTCCATTGTAAATTGACTAGCCTTTCGTTTTCGTATCTAGTTAATTTTGAACCAGTGGACGTTATTTTTTGTCAGTTGTTTATACTTAATAATTGTTACTATGAATAACGCTTTTGCCTGACATTTTCGATCTTCATTTCTTCGTTTAGACAAATGTGAGATTCTTAAGGACGCGTATGCTATTTTGATTCTGATTGATTTGTACATATATTTCTATTTTCTGTCTGTAAAATATCATTAATTTGTTACATGTATTATGCTCTTCAATATTGGAGGAATAAAAGATATTATTATTAAATGGTAATATGTGCAATTATATTTAAAGATATAGTATAAAGCTATAATGGACGATCACACATTAATAAAACCCATTCTAAATTGATTAAATTGAAAGAGTCATGCCAATTTTGAATGAAGTGCGTGACGCTTGTGTGAAATTATGGCTTAACCTTGTTACTACAGCAGCTGAATATTATAAATATACTATACTGGAACGTTTGTTCTGTTTTAATCATATATACTATGTCTAAACTCTACAAATATATGATTAACAAAAAAGCAATGTAATTGTTTTAGTGTATTCTTTCAGTTATAAAATGATTCACTCTTAAGATGCATTGTTTGTACACATTAAAAACATGTTCAAAGTGTTACGCGTTTTTGCTCCTTATTATGTTTATTGTCAGGAGAATCATTGCGCAAGATAAATCTTGGTGATTGCTTTTGCCAAGTTTCGCACTGCTCTGACTAATTTACTAATCTACAATATCTTATTGTATATAGATGGCATGTTGTACAGAGGAGAGAATGCGCCGGTCAAGAAATAGGACAATCGCGAGAGTGACCTTAAGTGTCTTTTTTGGAACATTGAAGGTTTAACGAATGATAAGCGATCAAGTAGTGATTTTAGTACCTTTATTGGAAATTATGACTTAATATTTTTAAATGAGACTTGGTCTAATAAGAATTCTGTTCTTGATCTAAATGGATATAAATTATATAATTCATATCGTAAATACCAAAACAAAAGAGCCAAAAGATGTAGTGGTGGACTTTTAATATATGTAAAAAACTCATTAACAAAAGGAGTAAAGTTAATTAAAAATGAAGTTGACTGTATTATGTGGCTTAAACTTGATAAAATATATTTTCGTTTAACAGATGACATTTATTTATGCTCAACCTATATTGCACCTGAAAATTCGCCAATACACAATATTTACGATTTTGATATATTTAGCAAATTAGAGGCGGATATTCAGTGTTACAAAGATCAAGGTCAAGTTTATGTTTTTGGCGATTTGAATAGCAGAGTAGGCAGAAAATCCGATTTTATTATGAATGATAAACCGTTAAAAGGACACGATAATTTTGAAATTGATTCATATTTACCACGAGCAACCCGTGATCATGGTTCAAATCGTTTTGGAGACCGCCTACTTGATCTTTGTAACGGTTTAAATTTACGTATAGTTAATGGTCGTTTAGGAAATGATTTAAATATAGGTAAAACAACTTGTTTTACTCATAACGGGGAAAGCCAAGTTGACTTATTGTTGACAGATTTAAGAAATTTTGAAAATATATCTGCTTTTGAGGTACATGATTATACAGTACACTCAAATCATGCACCTGTCTCATTTGCACTGAAAACATGTACCGTAACATGTTGCACAGATATCCCGGACCGCATTTTCTATAGATGGAATCCGGATTATAAGCAATTATTTTTACATGATATAACACAAAATGTAGAACAGTTATGCTATGATTTGAATAGATGTATAGATGATCGGGCTGATACGGATAAGCTGGTTGACATTTTTACTCATTTTTTGACAAATAATGGAAATAAATATTTTGAGACACGACGTAAAAACCTAACACATGCATTCTTTACCAATTCAAATTCAAATAAAGAATGGTTCAATGAAGAATGTAAAGATAAAAAGCGTCAATATATTAACGCAATGTCTCAGTTCAATCTTAACAAATCAGCTGAAAATAAAAATAATTTATACGCTAAAAGATTTGATTATAAGTATTGTTGCAGGGCTGCAAAGAAAAAATATAATAGATCTCTTGCATTAAAAATGAATGAAATGAAAAATAAAAAACCGAAAGAATTTTGGAAATTATTTAAGAAAAATAAAGAAAAAGAAAATGGTGACAATATTAACATATCCGAATTTTTTAATCATTTCAAAAATTTAAGTTCAGATTTTGTACAAACAAATCATGTTCACTAGATAATGTTATATATGAATATTTTAAAGAGGGTATAGACATACTCGATAAACCGTTAAATATTTTATTCAATTACATACTAGATAAACAGTGTTTTCCTAGGTCATGGACAAAGGGTATAATAATACCACTGTATCATAATGATACAAATAATTACAGAGGTATAACTTTAATAAGCTGTTTTGCCAAAATGTTTACCGTAGTATTAAATGAAAGATTGAAAAGCTGGGCAAAACAAAATGATGTTATATCTGATGCTCAACTTGGGTTTAAACAAAATTATAGTACAGTTGATGCTATATTTATATTGAATGCTTTGATTGAAAAACAGATTAAGCAAAAAAAAAACTATTTTGCTGTTTCATAGATCTTATGAAATGTTTTGATACTATTTATAGAAATGGGCTTTTGGCAAAACTTATAAAGATTGGTGTTAATGGAAAACTATTTAAGAGTATTCGTTCATTATACGAAGATATCAAATTGTATGTTTAACACATGAATAATCTTTCAGATTTTTTCAACTGTGATATTGGACTATTACAAGGGGAAATAACTTCTACATTGCTCTTTTCCGTATTTATGAATGATGTTGAAATGTACTTACAGCAAGATCAAACAGCATGTATTACTTTAGATCAAATTTCCATATATTTATTATTATTTGCAGATGATGCTGTTATATTTTCTGAAACTACAGAAGGTTTACAACGATCATTAGACAATTTTGAAAAGTATTGTACAAAATGGAAACTCAAAGTAAATATAGAAAAAACAAAAGTAATGATTTTTAAAAAGGGTGGTAGAAATAGCAACTTTGTCAATTTTACATACGGTGGTCAGAATATAGAAATTGTAAATAGTTTTAACTATCTTGGAATTGTTTTATCAAGTGGCGGTTCATATATGAATGCAACGAAAACGCTGGCCGGAAAAGGTCTCCGGGCAATGAGTTCATTATTATCTATAACAAAGCAGTTAGAAGTACCTGTTAGAATTATGCTTGTACTATTTGATTTACTTGTTGCCTCTATACTTAACTATTCATGTGACGTTTGGGGATATCTTAAAGCTGAAAATCTTGAAAGGGTTCATAAAAAATTTCTAAAATGGATTATACATGTGAAAATGTCAACATGTACTTCAGCTTTGTATGGTGAATTTGAACGATATCCTCTGTATATAGTTAGACATATAAGAATTGTAAACTACTTTCTCAGGATTTATGATGAGAAACGCAATAATTGTATTTTGTACACTGTTTTAGATGACCTTAGAAAACATTTGGAAAGAAATAATGGAGTTAAAATTGGGCTTCGAATGTTTGTTCTATACTACAAAGTGCTGTCTGGTTATTTCCAGAATCGGTAGATGTTAAAGTTTTTATTCCAATTTTAAGATTACGGCTTTTAGATATATTTACAACTGAACGGAGACAAGATGTTGATAATAGATCATCACTATCCCTGTATAAAGAAGTAAAAACTGTTTTTCAATTATCACCTTATTTAGAAATGTTACGTTGTGTAAAACATAGAAATATTATTGCTAAATTACTTTTATCATCACACCAATTAAATATAGAGACTGGAAGGCATAGCCATGTTGAAATCGCTGAAAGGAAATGTAACTTATGTATAACAAATGATAAAGAAGACGAATTCCATTTTGTTATGATATGTCCTGTATATAGATTATTAAGAATACAGTATATTCCCAAATATTATTATACGCGCCCAAGTATGGCTAAATTCATAGAACTTTTAAAATGTGGTAGCTCTGTAAAATTAAATAGACTTGCAATTTTCTGTATTAAAGCTTTTAAGCAAAGGCAAAATAACCTTAATTATTTGTATTAGTAAACGTACATTTTATGTGCAAATATCTATAGTATAAAAGAATATGTTAAAGTAAATGATTATACACCTAAATATGTATGCTGATATTCTCTGTTTTTGGTACTGCATTTGTACACATGTATATATGATATGTAAAGTAAATGATTGATAATATTATATTCACTCTCGCTATATTACATGCATGTACTTGTATATGTGAATGACGATGAACCGATGTGTTCAAGTCAATTTTGTTGAATAAACTTCTGTTCTGTTCTGTTCTGTTCTTATTCACAAATAATTTAAAATCTATTATTAAAACTATCATGTTTGTTTGAAACATAAAAACAATAACTGACAATACAAGATAAATTTGCTAAGAAATAGATGAAAGGAAATAATAACTGAATAGCTATTTATTTTCTCTTTAAATGTGGATATAATTAATTGTACGCTATCATGTTCCTAAAATGTTTTCTCTCTATCAGACAATAGATTATTTGTTTTTGTTTTCTCTACAAATGTTTTCTGCCAATTATTCATCATATTGTGCTTTTCTTTGATGTAATAAAACAGGGTACAAATTGTTTGTGTTCTATTAAAATCTGCTGTCAGTAAATGTACAGGCAATAATGATAATATTTCTTTGAAGATGTAAGAACTAGTATTGCAAATTAGATATGAAGATGTAGCAAAAGACATCTTTTAAAACACTATTTAAGTCATATGGCTATGTCAAAGTGAAGATATGAATATGCGCCCTGAAAACTATATTTCATATTTCAAAGTTTTATCAAAGTTATTGAAGGTTTATCAATTTTGCAACATATGCCGTTTTACTGAAAATAATTGAGTATGTTCAGGATATCAATTGAGACAATAATAAAAGAATTCTCGTCTTTACAGAAAAAATGTTTGATAAGAAAGAAGTAAAAATTGCCATGAAAATTTAAAAAAGAAAATGGAAATGGTAATACATCATGTAATCAATAGCTGTAATAAAAATTGAAATGAAAACATGAAAATTCTAAAATTCTACCGAACACCAGACAATTTACTTTCATAGCTTACCGATTTTATGCGGATAAACAATCAAATTATTTATAAGACAAAAAATATAACGCAACGGTAATTAGACGTGCTGAATGTATCAATATTAACACACAGTCCCTTGTAGTTCACCTGCGTTCGTTTGTTGATTAATGCAAAAGGTATCAAATATTGAAGAAAATGCTTTACTTTGTCTGCATACGCAATACCTAAAGATAATAAGACCAGAATATTTTCGCCTACTGTCAAAAATGTAAGTACCGTATTTCTAATGCTAACGATAAAGTCTGAAATGTAAACATTTGGTGTGAATAATACTTGTTGCTAAAATGACCCTTTAGAAGATTACATTCACTAGATACGGGAAGGGAATAAAAGTAATTTTACACTATACTTAAGCTCCGGATTTTATATAACACGTTTTCAACGTGACATTTATCTGTTGGCGTAAACATATTATTTACACAAAGTAAAAATAAATGCATCCATGTATCGTCAAGGAAATATTTATAATGTTTGTTATTATATCCTCTAAATTTAAATAGTTGACCTTATTTTTCAGGATTGAGACAAAAACTACATCCCTTAAAAGATAACAATGTTTAGTTTGCCTGAAATAAGCTACTTGGAAGAAATGGCGACATTTTTAATAATAATAATAGCAATTATACCATACGCTTTAGAAATAAATACTTAGAAATGCTGCAAATGATGACAAGGTACAAAAAAGTATGTTTGAAAAGAAAAAAGAACTGTTTCACTTGATTTACAACGAATCAATAATATAAAGTAACACCAAACACCTTTTCGTTTTGACAAAGCCGAATATATCTCTGTCGTTTTCGAAGGAAAATGAACGTAACACAAAATCAAAATAGATCTCAAACTTACGACCTTAATTTGTACTTATGGGGCAGCATTCGTATTCATAGTAAAACACCACCTCTCTTCACGAAATAATGTTAGACATAAAAAGGTGACCTGTTCAGCTGTGCTGCATAAAATTCGTCACCTAATAACTAAGTTAATTGACATATAAATTATGGAAATTATTTCACTTTACGTTTTCTAAAAGAACCCATCAATCAAATTGAATCAGTTTTTCAATACCGTCTACTTGAGACTAGACATGGTTATTACCGTATATTATGTAATACTGATCTCAGAATAAGTAACTTAAAATAAGTAATAACAGACTTACTTGGGAAAGTTTATAATGCCAGTTATGCAGACAGGAATGACAAAATATACCATTAAAGAATTGATGTAAGTCTTTAATTAGTTTTAATGACAGCATTTGCTGATAAACTTACCCAGTCATTTAGATAATTGGAAAAATGATTACATGTTGAATGATACATACACTCTAAGAAAAATTGAAAAATAATATATACCTACGAAGTCAAAAAAGGAAAATTATCTCATACTGAATGAATTGTATTTTCATGTTTCACGCTCAAATCAGGTAAAGGCTCCGTTGCTAGAAAGAACGCTTGGTAACTTAATATATTTAAGAGGAACTGTATGTTGCAAATATCAATATAGATACCAGCTTTTTTGCAAAAATAAGATACAAACAATAACCAGGCTCGTTCAATCAAATTTCTGCTATTTCTGCTTGTATTTCATTATGCTTAGTATCCTGACTTATTCTATTATACAATTATATAATTATATTATATTATATACTAGAGTTAACACGAACAAATATGAAACAACAAGAATATGTTCTTATATAAAGGTAGCACTGTATGACAGCGGGATTCCATGTCATTACTACACAGCATAATCATATGAATGTTGTTTCATTCTTAGTTAATACTTATATGTAAAAGGGTATTTTGTGGAAAAAAAAAACAATATAATTAAAAATAGCACTTGAACCATGTAACACACATAAATCTAGTGGATAAGCTGTCATAAATGTGTAAATATATCACTTAAAGGGCAATTGGTAGTATATTTGTATTTCATACTTTTGTTAAATCACCGTATAAATAAAAGGACATATTTTATTTCGTTATGACATTTAATTAATTGACAGCATCATATCTGAAGGTAAAAACGGTGGCATAAATTATGAACCACAAGGGAACACAAATAACATACATGAAATGATCGGTAACCTAATCTCGGAGTAAAACAGTTTTCTTTCGTTTCAAATGATTTCTTTTCATTTAATATTTGCCACAAACAATCAGTTATTTTTATTTAGTAAAGGGATGTTTTGCAATGTCATCTATATGAAAATGGTTAAAACATAAGCAGAAAGAAATTGACATATATGTATAAGCAATTGACTATCTAAATTTACAATTCCGCACTTTGAATGTAAAAAGTAAGTTTATTTTTTTATTAAAACTTAGCTCTTATCAATAATGTACGAGGTGAACATTTTAGTATTTTTATAATACCTACAGTAGATTAAATAAAATTCAAAATATAATAAGGACCCTATTCCCACTATAAATGAACAGTTGATGAAGTTTCTTTTATAAAAGATTTTTGTTAATCACACATTTGGAGAACTTCAGAGCATAAAAAAGTGGTTTAATATTAAGGAGAAAAGTGCAAATTGTAAATGACAGTTATGCATGGTATACGAAAGTACACTTATCTATGACAATACAATACATACATGTATATAAATTATTATGAATCATAAACAAAATAAAATGAAAACACATTTTTGTTTTGTGTCTCTCTGGTACAGAAAGGAATGTTTAGAAATATACTATAAGAATCTTACACCGGCTGCCGGTACAGACCGGAATATCTAGCTCGAGGGTGACTGTTTACAGCAGTAACGAGGCTCTGCCGAGTTTCCGCTAAACAGTTACCCAAGAGCTAGATATTCCCGTCTGTACCAACAGCCGGTGTTTGATTCTTTTTCTTGCATATTACATGTCAAATATTTTCGGAGCAGAAATTATGAAAACTGATATTCTCATTACGCACTTTTTTTCTTCTAGTAGCGTATGAACATACAACTTCATTCATAACGGAAAAATGACGTCATCCTATGAACGCGATTCATTCATAAAAGGCGCACGTCAATGACGTCATTTAAAGCACGCGACTTGTCTTACATGGGGGATGTAAGACAGAGTTTTCTAGCACCGGTGTAAACTGTAGATAATCCTGTCTGAGATGCAAGAAAAAACTATTAGATATACCCACGCTTCAAGTTTTAGGGCATAACTATTGACTATGGAGTAAATTAAATTAACTATTAACTTAATATGAATTTAAAAAACGTTCCTGTTGTGAATAAGAGTACAGAATAATAAATTTAAGTTATATGGCAATAAACGAAACTGAGAAATGTCTCTTGAAGTAAAACGACTGAAATGAATAATGCTTTATGAGAATCACTTGAGTATTTATGCTACTAAATTAATTAGTGGCATATCTGAGACAAGTTGCCTTAAAGTACACAGTCATTTAAATAGAGTATGTAAGAAAACCTTGAGCAAAGAATTTCGAGACACCATACATTACCATATTAGTATATAAGTATTTCTAGTTGGATTTATGAGAAAAATTGCCTCAAGGTAAACATTTAAATAAATTATGAAAGAATTACTGAAAATTGATTTTCAAGACACCATACATTATTATAAATATAACTATATTTGTTTTAAACTTGTTTTTAAACAAGAAAAAAATGCGAAGAACACAAAATTAGATTTCAAAAGCTGATTAAAAGAAAGAAAGGGATTATCTGTTACATTCGTGACGACAAACAATATTTTGAACAAAGGTATTCACTCTTCTATTTGTATACATTCATGCTTACAATAGAAGAAATTTACTTTATGACAGAAAACAATATTATTATTCTTTAAATAAATTGAAGTAGGTTAAGCCAAGTGAAGCATTGTCAAGGGTCGGAACTTAACTGACAAAAATTCAAATATTTTTTAAACTTGTACTTTAAGACCTTTAATAATATCAGTTGTCTTTAACAATTCATATCCATACCGATAAATGACTGTTAATGATTAATTTGTTTACCACACACATTAAAGTATTCTCAGTATAAAGTAACAAATATTTCTTAAGGTTGCAAACCTACGTTAGCCTAATCTAACAAATGAAATATAAATATAAGTGTATGGCCTTCTTTTCAACAATGGACATATCATTTCAAATTAATGTTCTGGTTTGCACTTCATGTTTTTAATACTTCATTTAGCTATGTATAGATTTCTAAAATCGACACTTCGCACTAATTATAACGATACAAAATACTGAGAACAGACACTTAATGGATTCAAATTGATATAATTATATATTTGTTTAGATTAACTGCTTTTGTGCTAGTGAAATGGTTACTGGCTCTGACTGACGATTTGTATTTTTCGAACTAGATGTTTGATTCTATACTGTGTAATACCATAAACCATTACAAAACTTTTCAATTAAAGGCCATAGAATTTGATAAGAATGGTCCATAAAACGTTTTGTAAATAAAGCCAGCCATATTTATTAACAGACGTCATATATAGGAAGTACTTTTTAGTTTAACAAAATGATTATGTTGAGTGCAGTATACATGCTCCATGGTTTGCATTTAATGAAATAAATGTCAGAAAATGACGTTAAGATATTAGGTAAAAATCTAATTTTGGAATAGAGCACAGGCAAGCCCCAACTTTATATTGATATAGTTGAAGCCTTTGATACATTACAAAACAATGGTGTAATGATTTTGTTGGGGCTGGACTGTGCTGATACTTTAATTTTCGTTTAAAACACCAAAAATACGTGAATTTTCCTAATTTTGCTGGAAATAGGGGTATTTCCATAGAACATAAATCATAGTTAATGTAAACATATGCCTATAAATTTATATGTTTTGAACAGTTTAAGGATTGAACTTATAAATAAAACCTAAAAACAAGAACTTTGCATCAAATTATTTTTTGCCAAAATATTGGGCAAAAATCCATGGTTAGTGAACCTAGCTCTTTGCAGGATGCTCAGTATCTTTACGCATTTTTTAAAATCATTTTTTGTTTTCTGTAATACACTTAGTCTAGAGTTTTTGTAAATACAAACACTTTAACATTGCAATTGGTTTATTCACTTTTATGCCATATTCTAAACAAATAATGCTAACCTTCATCACAGATGCAACGCATCATGCTACAGAAATATTTTATTCTAACATTCCTCGTGATTTTGTCACGAAAAACAACGGTGTTAGACTGCCAATAAGCTCTGGCTAGGGAGGATATGTATATGGTTGCTTTCTTTTCTCCCTCCGATAAGATGGTGGTCAATTCCTATGCATCAAAACTCCAAACCGGTGTTAAAATCCGATAAACAATATCTGAGACTGATATTATTTTTGCAAACATATGTAGTAACGACATTCTTGTTAAAATGTGCATGAACATCATTGTGACCTGTTAATTTTAAATACTGACTTACTATTTATAAGAATAACGGAGTGTGGAATAACGTAATGATTTGTTCACAAAAATTCCTCCGCTGACCACATAATCATATGTACAAAATGTAATACCACTTGTGTTTTGAGTGCAAGCCTAGTTGCTGTAATATATTTGTATACAGAGAGAAATTTTTTCAGTGTTGTATTTTGCTGATGAACATCAGTATTTTAACAAGTAAATAACAAATAAAATTACATGTATTTGAAGTCAATCTTTGAAAGTTGAAATATTCTTATTTACACTTTTAAAAGACCTACGAAATAATTAATTCTTAAATCAACAAAATGAACAATTTACGTTCTAAGTGATTTCTATCCCGTAAAATACAAAATATAAGAGCAGCGCTATCTTTATATAGGCGTTTATGCTTGAATTATGTTTATTTATACCATAATTTTAAGAAATTTTTCCTCTTAAATTTTGTATCTTAAATACTTTTTATTGCTACACTATCGTCGAAATAAAAAAGCAAAACCCTTTGGGAAAAAAGACATCAATAGCAATTTCATCCCACGCGATATATACAGATACCACTATACTTCATTTGAACAGTAAATTGCCTTCAACTACAGGCATAACAATAAGTTACTGTAAAAGATAATCAAGGCAAAACACATAAATAAAAGTCAGGAAAACACAATGTGAAAGAAGTATCAACGATTATTGTTGTATCAATGTTTCGAAATTGCAACAATTGTATGTATAAGTACAAGAAAGCGACAGTCAGCCAAGATTCATATTTATGTGAAAGACCTTTAAAATGTCATAGATATTCGAAAACAATATCGTTGCTATATTTGTCATTTAAGAAAAAAGAGAAAAACTGAATCCCTAAAGAACGCCCAAAACGACAAAATTGTAAATTTTGCCGGCTCGGTTTGATTAACTTAAAATGATTAACTTAAAAGCCTGTTCATAGACATTAGGTTCAAAGAAGACGAATTCATTTATTTATAGATAAATAAATAAGTGTAACATTATGATGCATTTCATTTAAAAAAAGTTTTTGGAAGGAGTTACAATATTTTTTTTTAATAAATTTTATGAAATAAAACAATAAGTGAAGGCAAATCTATGCTTGGCAAATTTTCCGAGGGAACGGTCAGAATTCGAAAACAATATATCAATCAAGGAACGGTCAGACCGGACTAATAGAGATAATTGTATGACTTTATGTTTGCTACATGGGTAAACAGATGGTTAATAAAATATATTTTCTGCCATATATGACATTATTCAGAGAATGTGTTATGAAATAACAAATTTGAGTGTTACTTTGTCACTGGAATTTAAAATCATCTTTTACATTTTAGACATTTTGTTTTTGTAACCATTGTAAGAAATGCATAAATATATAACAGTGTAATGCACCGGACTAAAGGGACTTTAGCATTTTGTTTATGACTAATAATTATTCAAATTATTAGTCAGTTGTGTTTTGATATAATTAATAACATCTTGAGTTTCAACTTTGTTACCAATTTTTTGAGAAACTCATACAAACATTTTATCTATCAAGCTTGTTTAATGACTTTCGTAACATTTGAATCATGAAATAAGTCAAATGTGAAAAAGTATTATTTAGACTACCTTACAAATTACGATATCAATACAACTAGACTGAATGACAAAAAAAGCAAAAGAAGCAAAACATGGTTCAGTTATACGACCAATAAGCGATGATTGGAACATATAAGAGGACAAAAAATATATAAGCTCATGAGAGGTGAAAATAAAAGCATTACTAGGGGTCAAAATGAGCCTTTAAGAGTTTTTTTTATATAAATATAAAGTATTCAGTCACAATTAAAAGCAAGCAGAATAACTACAAATATCAGATATTCTAAACCAGTGGTGGAATTTAACTAATATTGCCATAGAGTAAAGAAACATATTATAGAAGTTTATTTATATTAAAACACTTTGGTTCTTCTTTACTATTTTTATCCTTAGATAAAAACCTATAGATAATATAATTGTTTTCTGACTAAAGTACAGCATTTTACCAACGATTGTTTGAACACAAGATGATTTCAAACAATCATATGCTGTCTAGGATACGAAAAATCTAATTACAGGAAACATGATTCAAACCTACATGTATCCAATGTAAATATCTAATATAAACATCTAAAAAAGTTCATTGTTCTATTATTGTTTCATTACAAATAACAAAAAACAGTGGTGACCTAATCATACAAGATTTTGATTTATACAAATATTACAAAAAAAGTTTTCAACAAAGATATTAATATACATATTGACAAACTATAGAAAAACAAAATCCCTCGAGAACGTCCTCCCAAAAGGCAAAATTAGTTTTGCAATCCCGGTTTTATTGAGCTTTTTCTTACACTAAGAATCGTATGAGAAATCAATTATAGGATAATTTTTGAAAAAGGGTAGATTTTGATACAATTTTGAAAGTAAAAATTAAAGAGTCATATCTTTTATGCCATTTTGTTTAAACCTAAGTTTCAGGCTTCAAGCTCAAATCATATAAAAGCTCCTTTGCTAGAACTACCAGTAACTTAACTTACAAAGTTTGTACATAAATTTAAAAGAGGATCAGTCTGTTACAAAATGAGTTCCATATTTGATAAAGGCTTATGCTTATTTGAATAATACATATGCAGAACTCCAAAGCACACTTATTAAAGTATAAATTGTAAAAAAAAGTTAAAAATGATAAATGAAAGTATACTTATCCATGACAATAATCATTATTCTAACACTATCGGAAATTTTTCTATATAGACAAAGAAGGCCGGAAGCGTGCATTATTCTACAACATTATCTCCCTCTGTATTTTCACATTCAGGGCGCCATTTTGTTTAAAAAAACTGATAAATAAAAACAATTTTTTGTCGAATTTTGTTGTGAAAACTATCTAGAATGAAAGAAAATGGCCTAACTTAGAAAATGAATCCGAACACCAATATCTTTAATTCAGTCGTTAACGCTGTACAGACGTTTAAAGTGTTGTTTACGTGACGTCACAATGTAGCGCCAAACAGCACGTGCAAAACAATCAAATCAAGTACGCTATTTTAATGTCGCAAACGAGTTAAGTTTTACATTTATTTCACTTTTAATAATTTGTATTTCGCTTGAAAAATTATAGAGTGAAATAAAATAAACAAACAAAGTTTTATCAACGTTTTCAAAATTTGTTATTCTCAAAATGTTTCTACACACGGTAGATTTAACGACAGTTTTTTTCAACCCACTGGAACAGCCTTTAAAGAACGTTTCTATGGGAAACTCTGAGGCGAGAACAAATTTAACCACCAAACATAAAGTCCAACTTTATAATAATAATTATATTTTTTCTTGACGTGTTAGAATGGAAATAGATATCAATTATTCGTGCATTATTGTATAATAATGCACGTTTTTCGTTCAAATGCTTTTTAATTAATATCTCAGGCCTATCGGCCTTCGTGATTATATTACTACGCATTTGAACTCAAACCGTGCATTATACTACAACAATGCACTCAGAATTGATATCTATTTCCTAAACAAAATAAAATGAATAAACGTTTTTTGCTATGTGTCTCCATGGTGCAGAAATAAATAATTGGAAATAAACAAATATATTAAGATAATATAAGAGAATAACTATTGACTTAATATGAAATAAATAAACATTTATGTTATTTAATAAGAATACAGAATAATTAGTTTTAAGTAAAAAGAGGCAATAAACAAGTGAGAAATGTCTCTTGAAGTAAAACGACTGTAATAAATAATACTTTATGAGGATCACCTGAGTATTTATGCTACTAAATTAATAAGTGGCATACCTGATACAAATTGCCTTAAAGTACACAGTCATTAAAAGTATGTAAGAATTCTTGAGCAAGGAATTTCAAGACACCATACAATATTATTAGTATATATATGTTTTTAACTGGGCATCTGGGGTGAATTGTCTAAAAGTACACATTAAAATTAATGTAAAATTCTTTAGCATTAGATTCCAGGACACCATACATTAATATATTGTATTTTAGTATATTGATGTTTTTTAGGTCTTCATTTCAATAGATATAACATTACAAAAATTTTCTGTTAATCAATATTTATTTACAACGCTACGACCGATATTATTTCTTAAACATATATTGTATCGACCTTCTTGAAACAATTTGCAAGTGAAGTCAGAGTGTCATTGGATGCTACACAAGTGATATTCACAAAGAAAAAACAAACAAAAAGCAATTATTAGCAAAAGGTAGATAACAAATAAAAGCATTTGAAACAATCTTTCATATAAAAGTTTAACTATTTGGAAAAAACCTACAAAAAATAATTCTAAAATCAACAATATGAACAATTTACGCTCTAAGTGATTTCTATCATGTACACACAAAATACCAAAAACAGAGCTATCTTTATATAGGCGTTTACGTTTGAATTCTGTTTATTAATGCCATAATATAAAGAAATTTATACCTCTAAAATCTAAAATACGTTTTATTGCCACATAATTTCCTAACTTAAAGAGCAAAACTCTTTGGGAAAAAGACATCAATAGCAATTTCATCCCACGCAATAAAACAGATACCACTACACTTCATTTGAACAGTAAATTGCCTTCAACTACAGACATAACAATAAGTTACTATAAAAGATAATCAAGGCCAAAAACATTAATAAATGTCAGGAAAACACAATATGAAAGAAGTGGCAACGATTATTGTTGTAGCAATGTTTCATCAGGATGTGAACTTATGAAATAATCATGATCTTCAAAAGACTGTTGTCACAAAAAAGACAGATAAATCAAAATGGCAGTGTAGTTTTAGACATGCAAGCCAAATCCCACAGTCACATTAAACAAGAGGTGTGCATTTTTTTTAAACAAAGGTTTTTAAAATCAAAGCCATTGTTTAGGTTAAAGAAATTGTAACAGCTTATACGTTGCCAGCATTTGCCCTACATTGCTAGTATTTGTCCAACGTTGAATAATTTTGCATACAAATACAAATAAGCGACAGTCAGCTAGGATCCATATTAAAAGTTTGTGTAATAGTCCGTTAATATGTAACAAATGAACGGGGAAAATCGTTGACACGTTTGTCATTTAAGTAGACAAATTAATTTATTTATGAATATAATGAAGTTTCGTATTCATTTTTATCCCAATCTCTTATCAAATGTAACGGCAATTTCAAACTCAGACTTGTAGTCATGATAGCTATAATTATCTTTTATGTTTATACATTTGTAGGCGAATCTGTATAAATAATTCTCTAAATAAATGGAACATTATGATGTATTATATTTTATGTAAAAAGTTTTTGGAAAGAGTTATGATAATTATTTAATGTTTTGTAGAATAAAACGATAAGCGGAGGCGTATATTTAATAACAAATTCTCGTCGAAATGTGATACTAATTGCAGATACATTGAAAATATATTATTACTTTAACTAATATTGCCATAGAGTAAAGAAAGTTTATTTACACCAAAAACTTTGGTTCTTCTTCACTATTTTTATCCTTAGATAAAAACCTATAGATAATATATTGTTTTCTGACTAAAGTACAACATTTTACCAACAATTGTTTGAACACAAGATGATTTCAAACAATCATATGCTGTCTAGGATACGAAAAATTCAATTAGAGAATATATGATTCAAACCTACATATATCCAATGTAAATATCTAAAATAAACATCTCAAAAAATTCATTGTTCTATTATTGTATCATCACAAATAACCAAGAACAGTGGTGACCTAATCATACAATAGTTATTTTTGATTTATACAAATATTACAAAAAAGTTTTCAACACAGATATTAATAAACATATTGACAAACTATAGAAAAACAAAATCCCTCAAGAACGTCCTCCAAAAGGCAAAATTAGTTTTGCAATCCCGGTTTGATTGAGCTTTTTCTAACACTAAGAATCGTATGAGAAATCAATTATAGGATAATTTTTTTTAAAAAGGGTAGATTTTGATACAATTTTGAATGTAAAAATTAAAGAGTCATATCGTGTATGCCATTTTGTTTAAACCTATGTTTCATGTTTCAAGCTTAAATCATATAAAAGCTCCTTTGCTAGAACTACCAGTAACTTAGCTAAGAAAGTTTGTACATAAATTTAAAAGAGGGGATCAGTCTGTTACAAAATGAATTCTATTTTTGATAAAGGCTTATGCTAATTTGAACAATACATCTGCAGAACTCAAAAGCACACTAATTAAAGTATAAATTGTAAATAAAAGTTAAAAATGATCAACGAAAGTATACTTATCCATGACAATAATCATTAACAAAATAAAATGAATAAACGTTTTTGCTGTGTGTCTCTATGGTGCAGAAATGAATAATTGGAAATAAACAAAAATATTAAGATAATATAAGAGAATAACTATTGACTTAATATAAAGTAAATAAACATTAATTTTATGTTATAAATAAGAATACAGAATAATTAGTTTTAAGTATAAAAAGGCAATAAACGAAAGTGAAAATGTCTCTTAAAGTAAAACGACTGTAATAAATAATGCTTTATGAGGATCACCTGAGTATTTATGTTTCTAAATTAATAAGTGAGATATCTGAGACAAATTGCCTTAAAGTACACAGTCATTTAAATAAAGTATGTAAAAATTCTTGAGCAAGGAATTTCAAGACATCATACAATATTATTAGTATATTCGTATATTAATATTTTTTAGGTCTTCAATTCAATAGAAACATTACAAAATTATTCTGTTAAATATAAATCATCATTTATTTACAACGCTACGACCGATATTATTTCTTAAACATATATTGTATCGACCATCTTCATAAAATTTGCAAGCCCTGGACATATGTGAAATCACAGTGTAATGTGATGCTACACAAGTGATATACACAAAGAAAAAAATCAAACGATTATTAGCAAAGGAAGAAAACAAATAAAAGTATTTGAAACAATCTTTCATATAAAATTAAACTATTTGGAAATGACCCACAAAACAATTAATTCTAAAGTCAACAAAATGAACAATTTACCCTCTAAGAGATTTCTATCATGTACAAAAAAAACCCAAATAACACCGTTATCTTTATATATTATTTATACCATAATATAAAGAAATTTATTCCTCTTACATTTTGTATCTTAACTACGTTTAATTGCTACATTATTTCCTAACTTTGAGAGCAAAACTCGTTTGGGAAAAAGACATAAATAGCAATTTCATCCCACGCAATATAACTGATACCACTACACTTCATTTGAACAGTAAATTGCCTTCAACTATAGACGTAACAATAAGTTACTATGAAAGATAATCAAGGCGAAAAACATTAATAAAAGTCAGGAAAACACAATATTTCAAGGCAAAAAGATAATCAATGCGAAAAACATTAATAAAATTCAGGAAAACACAATATGAATGAAGTATCAACGATTATTGTTGTATCAATGTATCATCAGGATGTGAACTTAAGATATAATCATGATCTTCAAAAGACTGTTGTCACAAAAAAGACAGATAAATTAAAATGACAGTGTAGTTTTAGACATGCAAGCCAAATCCCACTGTCACATCAAACAAGAGGTGTGCATTTTTTTAAACATAGGTTTTTAAAATCAAAGCTATTGTTTAGATTAAAGAAATTGTAACAGCTTATACGTTGCAAGCATTTCCCCGACATTGCTAGTATTTGTCGAACGTTGCTTGCATTTACAACAAAAATTTTACATTCAAGTACAAAGAAGCGAAAGTCAGCTTGGATCAATATTAAAAGTTTGTGTAAAAGACTGTTAATATTTAACAAATAAACGGGAAAAATCGTTGACATGTTTATGTTCTAAGTATACAAATATATTTATTTATGAATATAATGAAGGTTATTTCAAACTCATCTTAAAGTCATGATAGCTATAATTATCTTTTATGTTTTTATTTGTTTGGGTCGTCAGACCAAACAAATATTGGTAGCGAAATTTCAGACTCTAATGCTGTTAATTGCAAGTGCCGAAAGTAGTCCGCTTTTTTGAAGCGGTTACTTCCCTTTATATGTAACACTTAGGCCGAAATATTTAGGGGAGATCACTTCGTAAATATGGTAACATGACAGGCGGATTAATTTTCAAGCAAAATAATTCCCGAATGGTCGAAGATTTCTAATATTGTTATATTCTTTATAGATATACATGCTTAAAGTAAGCGCCATGATTATTTACTAAAGACTTAGTGTTAAACAACAGTAAGCGTCGTTACAAACCCTAACTAGAATAATATGGTTTTCTACACGCCGTTCACCGTGGCCGAGGGGTTTGCGCGCTTGCTTAGGAAGCGAGAAGTCTGGAGTTCAAATCCCAGTTAAGGCAACTCATTTATATTTCAAATTGTTAAAGTCAAATAAACATTGGATCGAATATTAGTGTTGCAATTAGTCTTATAGCCTTTCTACTACAATTAAAACGCTGAAAAGCATTGTGGCACTATACAAAACAAATTGTTTTATAATCTCACAATCTTCACCTTTCTGACATTCTGAGACCAAAACAAATCCAGCGCCTTCTATGCTTTGATTACATTTGTAGGCGAATCTGTATAAATAATTTCTCTAAATAAATGGAACATTATGATGTATTATATTTTAAGTAAAAAGTTTTTGAATGAGTTATAATAATTATTTAATGGTTTGTAGAATAAAACGATCAGTGAAGGCATATATTTAATAACACATTCTCGTCGAAATGTCATACTAATTGCAGATACATTGAAAGTATATTTTATCAAACCATGTGTTTGTAACCAAAGTAGCAAACAGAACGTTATATTTATCTTTATCTTATATTTACCTTTGGACAATAGGCCAAGAACAAATTAGTGAAACACAAAGTTACCATTTTCAAATTATGTTTAATATGTTTAATTGTGTTAATAATTTTCAATATTAAGGTATTACCACCCTTACGGGCACTATAAGGAACTGAAAAATTTATATCACTGGTCAGATATATACCTTAAAGTACACCTGTATGCAAAATTTAAACAAACTTCACCGTACGGAAATCGAGTTATGGCAACTTTTATGAACTGAAGCTAGGGTGTATGAGGACCCTTTTTCAGAAATGAGTAACCTTTAAATAATCTGCAATAACATTCTTATGAAAAACATTTTCCCATTAATTTTTGGTAAGAAACAAAAAGTACTTTTCAGATAACAATCAACATAAACAAAATTATGGTTTCTACTCAAAATTTATAAAATATGTATAAAAAATGTTACCCTACCCCACCCATTTTTAACACGTGTTTGACCATTTTCCTACTTAGGGAGCCTTATTTAAAAAATCCTTAAAATTTACCCAAATGAGTGCCTGTTTTCAAAGTTTCCCTAAATTTTAAAAAAAAATTATTGGTTGATCTTGTAAAATATTAAATACTTTTTCTGTCTTGTTTTGATTTTATTACACTTTAAAAATATCAGGTACTATATGTATTACTAGATTCAGCATTATTTAGCCAATTAATACCTATATAAATTAAATAATAAAAAATAAACACTTTTTTGTACCCAAAATGGATGGAGAGATACATAAATAATGTTATAAGAAAAAAAAAGAAAAAAAAAGTTGACCCATCTGAGGTTTGATCTCATGGCCCTCAGTTTCAATGTAGTCAGTAGTTCTAGCCTATTTGGATACTCTTCAAAGCGAGGTAAGGCATTAGGATAGTAATACCTTAAAGTTTTATATATTTCAATAAACATCGAGCAGTTACTACAAATATAAGATTTCTTAAACCAGTGGTGGAACTTTAACTAATATTGCCATATAATAAAGTAACATATTATATAATATAACTTTATTTACACCAAAAACTCTGTTTCTTCTTCACTATTTTTTTTTCTTAGATAAAAACCTATAAATAACTTTCTTTTTCTGACAGAAGAACAACATTTTACCAACGATTGTTTGAACATAGGATGATTTTAAACAATCATAATTATGCTGTCCTAGATACGAAAAATCCCATTAGAGAAAACATGATTCAAACCTACATATATCCAATGAAAATATCTAATATAAACATCTCAAAGAGTTCATTGTTCTATTATTGTTTCATCACAAATAACCAAGAACAGTGATGACCTAATCATACAAGAGTTATTGTTGATTTATACAAATATTACAAAAAGAGTCTTTACATAAATATCAATATACATATTGACAAACTATAGGAAAACAGAATCACTCAATGTTGCAATCCTGGTTTAATCGAGCCTTTTTCAATCCAAAGAATCAAGAATCAGGATAATTTTGAAAATTGAAGATTTTGATACAGTTTCGACAGTAAAAATGAGAAGATAATATCGTTGATATTATGTCGTGTAAAGTAGATTTATTTACTTCCAAAGTCTGGATAAAATAAATAACACACATACTAATAAGATGATGCATGTTAATAATATCGACAGACGCAGACCATTGGAGTATGATAGTACTGACTGTCAGTTGACTATTCTAAGTGCTTGACAGTAAGAAAAGGGGCATAACTCTGTAATAAAAAGTTACTCATAGGGACCAGTGTCCATCATGTAAAAAATTTACAAAAACAAGTGTGTGAAGTATCAACCCACTCCCTTCAGTAGTGTTGGAAATACTAACTTGAACGCGAATACTATAACAGTGTTACGGCAAAAGCCAAAGTAGATACCGTCGCCGGGGTGAGTACAATAGGTCTCCCTATTTTCTATTTTCGAAAAGTGGAACTAAAATGTTTTTATATTAAAGAATAATATGTTGAATATCGATCATTATTAAAAAAAATTATCAACAATTTACAAAATTTTGTTTTATTGCATATGTTTCATACCATATTTATATCTTCCTTTTTTATTTACTGTATTGAAACTATTGTGGAGCCATTAGTGGTCAGGATGGCAACATTGTCATTACAGAGCTTGATAACTGCCTCGTACCAAGTAATCTATACAATATACTTATTGTTTATTGTTTCATAATAGCTAGTCTATTGAATTTATTTTCTGTGAATAAAACGGGGAACAATTAATCTTTCACGAATCCTTAATCTTAAAGAGCCTTTCTTAGATAGAATAGTTGTGTATAGGTATATACATTTGATGTAGAAGTATATTATGAAAAGAAAAAAACAGGTTGCGCTCATTGATGGTCATATTTGTTGTATTTACGTATTTCTTTAGCAATTGTTTTATGATCAACCATTAAGCCGTTTCAAGCAGGCGACACTTTTATTAAAGCCTTTTTATTTTTATTGAAGCCTTCATTTACTAGTATTCTCATGATGATGTGTCTGCCTTTAATCTTGAGATTCTAAATGTAACCCAGCTATTTAAAACTATGTAGAAGAAAGTCCTCTATACGACTGTTATAACGAAGAATTACCCAACAGTTAAGATGTTTAAAGAGAAGGCTCATATATAACTATAAGTCTGTATCTATTTACTTACATATATTGAATTGTTTAATTTCAAAACTTATATTCAATGTAACTGCTCTTTGTACTTTGCATTGCTTTATCTGATAGATTATAGTATTATAAGTCATTTTCATAACATTGAAAAACAAGCTTCATGCCAGCAGTAACAGATTTATAGCACAATAACACGGATAATAAACATATTGGTAGATTTCTTTTGGTAATTTTTACCAATAGACCAGTCTGGAACTTAAATTGGAAACAATAAAAAGTCCAAACATTTGACCTTGTCAAAAAAGAGACAGCCACTACTTTCGTTCAATAAAAAGTTTTTTATATTTTTTAATCAGACATCAGCAGTCAAAGGAACACATAAAAAATAGCAATTTTAACAGTTTCGGACACATCTGAATAAATATACAAAATATGGTTTGATGTTAGTTTTGTGAGTTGTCAGTTTTTAAAAGGAATGTTCTCATTATAAAGATAAATGAAATTAATGAGTTTGTTAAGAAAAATATAATTAATACATTCTTATATATTTTTTATATTCCCAATCTCTGAAATGAAATATGTACATCTATATTAATGTTTTAATAAATTGTACACATCGAATGCAACATGGCAGGGTTACACCTTCTTTGTTCTTTACAATGTTGATTGTCAGGGGAATCAGTGTTCAACATATATCTTGATAATCGCTTCTGTCAAATCCGTCGCCAGCCCGACAACTGTACTATTATGTTACGATTTAGTTAGATTTTTTTTAAAACTACATTGCTCGATTGAAACCTTAATAATTTTACTCGAACCAAATTACGTAAGAAAAAGGGTAGCTTTGTCTCTAATACAAAACTGACATAAAAGGATCAATATACAAACATAAACACGCACCTTAAATAGACATTGTATCTTTGTATTGTAAAAGAAGATTATGGGTTTTATTTGAATGCTATCACATGCGTTTGCTACACCGTTTGTAATCTTCTTTTTGTTAATTTTATATACCATTTATTTTAAATATTGCTTTATTACTTGAAATAAACTAGCCTCAGGGTTCCTCAAATCTGTAATAATAAATGTAACACGTAAGCAAACAATTTAAGTTTTAATCGAAATTAAAGTATATGTAGAGGACTTGATAAAATCATAATTATAAAAAAGTGAGTTTTGTAATGTATAACGTATATGTACGTATATTTCAAGAATCAATCCAAAATGTAAATAACATAACTTGTATGATACTTTATTGCTGGGTTGAGAAGCAGATACTTTTATCACCAACCCCTAACATCAAAAATAGAATAAAATAAATAAATAAATAAAATAAATTAATAAAATAAAAAAATCACACTAAATTAGTCAAAGTGAATTTGTGTAATTTTCAAAATGAGGAATGGCTGTTACAAATGGATATTTAAAGACAACATTTTTTGCATTTCCTATTAAATTGAACTGAAAGCTTTTTTGTTCATACCCTGTCTTAATTAATTCAATTTAATACCTCTTAAAGTTTATGTAATTTTTTCTTTTGGTGAAAATATTAAGCGGTGAAAGCAATTAAGAATAGTTCAAATATCCCAATATATCAAACAACAATGTCTGACTTTAAACTTTGAAAAACAACAAGAACAAATCACCACCCACAATACTGCCAACAATGCTTTTTTATTCAATTGTAATTACAAAATCAGAATGACAGTCAAAAGAAATAATTACTTACTTAAGAAACTGCATGTGTAACACAAGCTCTTGAGGGATAAAACTAAACCAAACCAAAGGTAGGTAACCATTAAAGGTCTCTAAAACTCAGTAAAGTGATATTTCCATCACATATATATTACGATTTTAGCTTTCAGTCAATCGGCATTAATTCAACTGAGTACCTACCTCAGACCAGACAATTGATTTTGCACAATTGATTGGATTAGCATTTATGAAGAAAATCAATAAAATGCATTATTTATATAGAGAGTGACGTAATACAAGTGATAATTAGAAATGTATGTGTCAAGAAAAATATATCATTTTAACACTTTACTGCCGTTCACTCGCCTGAGACAGTTGTCATATCCAAGAATAATCAATGATTATCGATATAATTGTGTACTGATGTAAGCTTTTCCTATGTAATAAATCCAAATTAAAACTGACAAAAGTCAACTCCCCAACACTACTCGTAAAAAGCAAATTTTGAAGACAATTGCTCCGTAATTCTGAATAAATTTCTTCTAAAAATAGCAAAAAAACAATTATACAATATTCTTTCTCTTGTCCTCTATAAAACAGTTGAACCATGGTTTTTTCTGCAAACATGCGTAAAAAATTAATAAAAAACATTTATGACATGCCACACATTCTATTCCAGAAAGTCCATTAATATTAATGGATAATCTTATAAAATTTGACACAAGTTTCTGAGGAAACGGTAATTGCTTTTTCACTAAGCGCACCTGTGGCCTGTAACTACTAATAAAGTGTACAGAGTTAACAATAAAATGTGGTGTATTAAAAAGAGAAAGTCCCAGTAAACCTCACTTATTAGCAAGCTGCTTTCATATGTAAATTAATATTTAATTCTTGACGTATAGCTTGACCAGCTAGTATCTTCTATAAGGTAGTTGTCGTTCTTGCCATGCCGATTATATAAAATTGTATTTATAAAAGGCCCTTTATGCCTCAGAAATGCTATCAATTTTATTTCTCAAAAATTTTTAATTTTTTGTATCTTGTTACAGTTTCAAATAAAAAATCATTTACTCTCCAGATACTCTTGCTCTGGCAATTGGTATAATCGACGTGAATTTGTAATTTGTATGGAAGTCAAAATACTACTTTGTTTACATTTCTTCTTTTAAAACATGTTCTTTAACCACTATTTAAACATTATTTAACACATATTTGACATTTCTAAAGAACTGAAAAATATGAATTTTGTAGGCATAATGTGCCTTAAACAAAAGAAGAAAAATCAAGCTTCTAAAAGTAAAGTATTATTGAAAATGAAAAAGAATTAACAACTATCTTGAAATGTAACAAATATATAATTCATTTAATCAATATTGTGATATAGATAGTTATTTAAGTAAACATTAAAATATTGCAACCAAAAACATTATGACACTATTGTTGTTCTAAAGAAATCATTTTAATTTAGTGGTTCAGTACCTTTATTTGTTATTTTCAAAGTTGTGTGCTGCTTATGAAAGCACCCTTACCATGTTTTGTGAAGACACAAATTTATGGATTTAATTAACATAAGCTTAGTTACTGTAACTTATACAAAGTAAACAATATTTTATCATTTTTTTATGAAAATCATTTTAACAACGTAAATTGATTGAATTATTGAAATGCATCAAATATGGAAAAAGAATAAACATTTAAAAAGAGGATTTCTTTCGGTGATGAATAATATATTAAATATCATGGGAAACAAATGTTGTTTCAGATTAAAACTTAACATTTTCTTGAATGTGTAAAACCGTTCTATAATGAGTCGTTAGACAATTCAGTTGATAAAATTATTTTCAAAACAAATTTCAGACACCGCAAAAGCTAGGTGTATACTTATGTAAAAGAAGACTGAAAAAAGAACAACAACAGTAAAATCTCTTTACTCTTGAATGAGCAATTTTGTCAAAAATTCTCAATTTGTACCTTAGTTATATAAAGGATCGGTATCCGTATTTAAGTCTAGATATTCTATCATTTGTCTCCCATATTTGACAAGTCAATGGAAGATAATGATTTAAGTAATCTTAATCCATTTTTAATATAAGTTTGATATTTATATTACTGATAGATTTACATAACAATTACATATAAAAATCGTCATAATTAAAAGAGAGATTACATGCATGTATCTTAAAAAAATCAATTTTGCATTAATTGTATCACAAGTTCTTTCTCGTTCTTTCTCAATTAAACAATATCACCGTATCTTTCTAAATGTGTTTACATTATTATATACACCATAAAAGTGTGAAATTGTTTGGTAAAATACTTCAATTGCAATTTCATCCCACGCAATATAACAGATACCATTATCTTTCTTTTGTACAGTAAATTGCTTTCAACTACAGACATAACAGTAAGATTCTGTTACAGATCATCATGGCAAACAACATAAAAATTGTCAAGAAAACACATAATGGTAGCAGTATCAAAGGTTATTATTAAAACAATGTTTCATCAGAATATAAAGATATGAAATTATCACGATTTCCTAATCATAATAGTCACAAACACAAATATTATGAAAGAGAAACATGGTTATAGCTACAGACATGCAAACAAAGAAGCTAAAAACGTATACAAGAAAGTGCATTTCTTAAACAAAATCAAACATTTAGTCTAGTAATTGAGTTAGGACTGTGTGATATTTAACTATAAAGTAACAATAAATATAAAGTAGAATTACTAAAATGTTTGAATGCCAGCATGCCTGACCAGTAGCCAAACGTATTTTTGCCATAAGCATTATCAGAATAAAGAAAAACATATTCAGTAGCATAACGTCATTTATACAAATGTATTGTTATTCTTTATTTTAAAGTAATTTAACCGATAATCATTTTATCCGTCACAGATACAACGCCATATCAAGGCTCTATTATTGTTTCATCAACAAACCACAACAAAAACAAGCGAGGTTTAACGCACGAGTACAATGGCTGCGAAGGATTTTGCATCTGTGCAGTGCATGCCTTTAGAAGAGCCAAATGAAATGCTACCAAGATGAAAATCTGTTTGATCAACATGTGTTTTTAAGAAATATTTTGTAAGAGTATCCAAATAACAAATTTCTATTGACTTTATCAAAATTATCAAAATTAAATACTAATTTCATCGGTCAAAGTATATTTGTACTGTTCAATTTACTAGTTCAAATTACAATGAAGTACGATAGCAACATGTTCTTTACAAATTAAAGAAGTTGGAGCAGCAGAATCCAACTTGGAATATAAAAAATAAGCTTTCTTTTAAAAAATATTTACAGTTGTTATGAAGATCATTTAGTATAAGTATAATTCATTGAGTATCCTACAATTATGTTAGTAAGAGATTACATTTAATTTGATAAAATGAATAACATGAATATCTTATTCACGAAAACATAAGATTTCTATTGAATTTAAATGACTTCATTTAGACAATTTCTATGAGCATGTAATAATTTCTTGTAGAAACTGTCACATGGTAGTTCATAATTATAAATTGCATAACAAGTTGTCATAAACTGGTGTGTGCTCCATAGTATTGAGCTATATGATAGTAAAACTGAATACAAAATGTGCATAATGTATCATCGTCCCAGAATTTAAAGCTAGAACGTATGCATGCACATAACGTAAAGCAAAAATGTTTTCATCGTTTAATATGGATAACAAAAACGATTTTATATACACTGACGATTTTCAGAAAAAAAAGATAAAGAACAGCACTAACGAATTTCTAAGTTAAGGGATATTTTATTTTAAAATGATGATAATCAGGACTTTGACAGAACTTTGATGGAAACTTGCATTTTCCAATACCGTCCATGAACAGACTCAATCAAACCAAGTCTGCACTATTTCAATTTTCCGTTTTGGGCGTTCTATAGGGATTCTGCTATTTCTATTTAAAATTATATTGAGCACAACAGAATTCAAATATGCTTTCTCAAATAAACAAATGAAATAAAAATAGAAACTGGAAGTCAAACATAATACAAATTACATGTACATGTAATATTGTTAATATATGTACTACTAATTAAAGCAGACATTTAAAACAACTTTATAGCTTTCAAAATTTGAAACCATTCTTCATTCTAAAACATTTTGTTTGAGGATGTCAACAGAAACATACTGTTTGTTTGTAATATTCACTTTTCCTATTTTTCCTAGTGTTTGTTTGTTTCATTTAACGCCTTTTCCCAACAGTATTTCAGTCATATAGGCGGTTTTCTTAGTGTTTTATCATTATAAACATTGCTTTAACCGCTAAATGACCTTAAGTGATATTTGGCTTAATGGTTTTCAAAGAACTGTCTCATTCACAAATAATGTAAAATAGATTATTAAATATGATTATTGTCACAAATTTTACTCATAGAAATATTTGCATTGTAAAACTCTGTAAAAATGGTTGGTATAAAATCAGGGGATATTATTGAAATACGGTTTAATATTTAGAATCGTTGTCACTTTGGCATACGGTTCAAATACTTTTATGTTATTACATCTGTTCGGTATATGGAAAGAATGAAATAATTTTTCAAAGCTATCCGTTAGTTTAATAAATTGAAATCTTTGTTAAGTTCGGCTGAAGATGAACCACCCCAAGCATGTCGGCTTTAAACTGCAAGCCTTTCAAGATGGTTGTTAAGGTAAATACCAATGCAAAATACACCAATATACTGGAACAGAAAGTTGTTAAAATAATCTGTAAACTATCATCAAAATCTAGGAATCTATACAATATAACTGTCACATAAGAATAATACATAATAACATCTAGTATAGATATCTCAAAGACGTTTTTGTTCGTTTATTGTTTCATTAACATATAACCAACCAAATAATTTAGTCAAGCGTATTTGTTGAAATATGCAAATGTTATTTTGCACATCTAAGAACATGCAACAGAGCCACACTTGACATTCGCCTGAGTAATCAAGTTCTTAGTATTGGACAAGAGGATGAGGGTTGGAATTCTTATCCACATTAATGTGAACTGAAGTTAATAACTCAAATCTACTACATGGGTTCCTAGCCTTAAAGGAAGCAGAGGTGTCGTACCTTCAAGGTTCCAACACACTGTCATCGAATCACTCAGATTTAAAAACTAACCATTTTATGTAAATGAAATAAACTAATAAATAATTTTGCATCTTAAAATCCTATCCTAATTTATCACCAAAATATTGAAAATCTAAATATTTATATTAAAACAACCTCAAACAATTATAATACATATAAAAGTACTAGGTTAGAAGATGTTGAGAGATAGGTGGGCGAAAGTGTACCAAACACTTGTTATATTGTCAATTGTAGGCATCGTAGATTTTGTTATTTCATTTAGTCACATTTGAAAAATGTTTATGTTAATACCCACTATAAAACTACTTCTAATTTTAACATTCGACACTCTTTAGTCTCAGCAAAATTTCATTCAGTCGTTCGTATCAAGTTATTGTATTAAGTTCTTCGTTTGTAAATGGAAAAGTCTCTAAAAGTGATTATTATAGAAATTGCTGTTACTTGATATCCAAAGTTATAAAAAATATTCTTCTTTACGTGTAAGGAATTCTGTATAATAGCATTTGCGTCCAATGTTTCAATATGATTCAAAAATTTGATATAGGTAATCTTTTATCATTTTGACAATAAGTAGTTGCTGTTTTATTTTAATTTATAAAACTTTTGTTTCAATTTCATAACTGTTTTAAGATATGTAAGAAGTAAACGTTTTACATTAAGTATTCTCTGTGGCAAATGATGACCCATATTTGAAAACCCAATTGTAACATGTGTAATAAAGTGAAGCACGTTTACTATAAGTCAGATTTTCATTTGTGAAATAGTGACTAGCATTCATTGGAGAACATAAATTATAATGCGACACGATTCCCTGTCATAACTCGTGTCGAAGGCCACATGCTATACATTGCGTCATTTTCTATAGTCTTACCGTGTTTTCTTTTCATTCTCAAAAGGTAAATTAATTTCCAATATAATATTTTGATGTGCATTGCATTTCATAGGCTAGTGCTATTTTTCATTTAGTGTTAAAAGGACTAACAATCTGGTATTGAAATATGCATTTACCATTCTAGTGTGTTCTTTTCAAATGCAAAAACATATATTAATCTGGAAACGAAGTGATCCCTCGGAAGCACTTTATATAGCACGTTTTCAACATGATATTTAAATGTTTACTTAAATAACTATTATTAACACCAACGTTTAAATATGAAAAAAAGATTAACAATGAAGGACGGCAACCATCGGCAAGGAGCCAAGCCGCGTACCAAAAGGACTAGGCAAATTATGCAGGAGTCTACTGTCAAGGACATATTTACAGTGTTTCTTAAAATATCCTCTTCTAATGATTTGACCATCAAGAACATATCTTCTCTGTTTCTTATAATCTCCCTTTAATTAAAATATGTAACCTTATTTTTTTCAGATTGGAGACAGAACTGAATCCTGTAGTGAAGACCATTCAGAAATGACAATTTTTTAGTTTGTCTGTAACCAAATACTGGAAAGAAATAAAAAAGTGTTTACACTTTTAATGATAATAGCTTGCAACTATATCATACTCTCCAGAAATAACTTACTTTGAAATACTGCAAAAAAATGACAAGGTACAAAAAGTATGTCTGAAAAGGAAAACGAACTACTTTATTTGATTTTCAGTTATTAAATAATATAAAGTAATCCCAAACACCTTTTCTTCTTGGCAAAGCCGGATATCTCTGTCGTTTATGAAGGAAAATGAACACAAAATCGAACTTACGACCTATGTACAGATGCGACATCAGGTGTATTTAAAGTAAAGCTACACCTCCCTGTGTAAATGTGTCAAACGAAATGAGATTAGACTATAAGTGAGCTGAATAAAATCCGTCACCTAATAACTTAGTAAAATAACATATTAATTAATCCAGTTATTCAATTCACGTATTTCTATGGGAACGCATCAATTAAATTCAAACATTTTACTTTATTTCTACTGTATATAATGTAATGCTAATCTCAGAATAAATAAGTTATAACATGCTTGTTATGGAAAAGATAATGATGTCAGTTTACTGTTTTGTCGACATAAATGACAAAAATATCATTAAATCATTTATGTAGATTTTTAATTAGTTTAAACAAGGCTTTTGCTGAAAAAACGTAACAAGGCATTTACATCATTAGAAAAACTTTTACATGGTGACTGATCCATACACACTAAAAAAATTAATCTGATATTTAATAAATTGTCCACATTTTGGGGAAAAGTACACAGCCCAGATGGAGAATTTTTGCATTGTAAAATTGCTTAATTGAGAAATGTATTTTGTACCTTTCAAAAACACTTTTCAGGCTCCTTTGGTGAAAAAATTTAAAATGTGAGACAGTGTTTATTCTAACTTATGCAAATATCAACAGAAGTGTAATACAAATATCTACAATAAAATTTGAAAAAAAAATGTGAGAAAATATAATATATTATGTTTGTTACAATTCAAGAATGAACTTTAATAAATTTGTCATTTTAGATATCGGGAAGTTCATATATTAACAAATTTGAAAAGATAGCATATTTGCCATTTGAAATGGGTCTGATAATCTGACCCGTGGTGAGAATGGAAGCAGACCTAAGTTTCATGTTTCACGCTCAAATCATATAAAAGCTCCTTTGCTAGCACTACTAATAACTTAACTTAGAAAGTTTCTACATATATTTAAAAGAGGAACAGTATGTTACAAAATAAAGATTTTTTCTGATAAAGGCTTTACGTTAATCTAAACAATAAATCTGCACACTAATTAAAGTATAAGTTGTAAATAAAGGTAAAAAATGATATACGAAAGTATAACTATCCATGACAATAATCATTAACAAAATAAAATGAATAAACGTTTTTGCTATGTGTCCCTCTGATGCAGAAATGAATAATTGTAAATAAACAAAATATTAGATGAACACTCGCTTCAAGTTTTTAGGACATTGTGACTTCTAAGATATCTGTTCTGCTGAAAATCATTAACAAAAGATACTCATACAGACGTTAAGAGAATAACTTTTGACTTTATATGAAGTAAATAAACATTTATGTTATTAATAAGAGTACAGAATAATTAGTTTTAAGTAAAAAGAGGTAATAAACAAAAGTGAAAAATGTCTCTTAAAGTAAAACGACTGTAATGAATAATGCTTTATGAGAATCACCTGTAGTGAGTATTTATGCTACTAAATGAATTAGTGGGATATCTGAAACAAATTTCTTTAAAGTACACAGTCATTAAAAAAGTAGACCATACATTTATATTAGTACATTCATATTTCGAGCTCGGCATCTTTGATAAATTGCCTTAAAGTACACATTAAAATTAAATATGTAAAATTCTTGAGCATTAAATTTAAGGACACCATAAATAATAAATTATATATTAGTATATTGATGTTTTTTAGGTCTTTAAATCAATAGATACAACAAAACAAAATTATTCTGTTAATAATCAATACTTATTTATAACGCTACAACCGATATTTTTTCTTACACATATATTGTTTTTTCCTTCTTGATAAAATTTGCAAGGCCTACAAAACAATCAATTCTAAAATAAAAAAATAAACAATTTACCCGATTTCTATCATGTACACACAAAATACCAAAAAAAAAAACCCACAAAAAAAACAGCGCTATCTTTATATAGGCGTTTACATTTGAATTCTATTTATTTATACCATAATATAAAGAAATTTTACTGCTCTTAGATTTTGTATCTTAAATACTTTTTATTGCTACATCATTTTTGAACTTAAAGAGCAAAACACTTTGGGGAAAATCATTAATAGCAATTTCATCCCACGCAATATAACAGATATCACTACGCTTCATTTGAACAGTAAATTGCCTTCAACTACAGACATAACAATAAGTTACTTTGAAAGATAATCAAGGCGAAAAAAACATTAATAAAAGGCAGGAAAACACAATATGAATGAATCAACGATAATTGTTGCATCAATGTTTCATCAGAATATGACCTTATGAAATAATCATGATCTTCAAAAGACTGTTGTCACAAAAAAGACAGATAAATTAAAATGACAGTATAGTTTTAGACATGCAAGTAAATTCCCACTTTCACAATAAACAAGCGGTGTGCATTTCTTAAACAAAGGGTTTTAAAATTAAAGCTATTGTTTAGGTAAAAGAAATTGTAACAGCTTATACGTTGCCCGCATCTGCTCTACATTGCTCGCATTTTTTTTTGCTTGAATTTACAACAATATACAAAGAAGCGAGAGTCAGCTAGGATCAATATTAAAAGTTTGTGTAATAGTCCGTTAATATGTAACAAATAAACGGGGAAAATCGTTGACATGTTTGTCATTTAAGTAGACAAATTAATTTATTTATGAATATAATGAAGTTTCGTATTCATTTTTATCCCAATCTCTTATCAAATGTAAAGGCAATTTCAAACTCAGCCTTATAGTAATAATAGCTATAATAACCTAATGTTTATATATGTAGGCGTATCTGTATAAATAATTTTTCTAAATTAATGGAGCATTATGATGTATTATATTTAAAGAAAAAGGTTTTGGAAGGAGTTATGATAAAAACTTTAATGCTTTGTGGAATAGAACGATAAGTGGAGGTATATATATATATATATATATATATATATATATATATATATATATATATATATATATATATATATATATATATATATATATATATATATATATATATATATATATATATATATATATATATATATATTTAATAACACATTCTAGTCCTACTTGCAGATACATTGAAAATATATTTTATCAAACCATCTGTTTATACAAGTAACAACCAGAACGTCATATATTTGTCTTTATTAGTCATGTATAACCGTCTCTTCGGACAATAAGCCAAGAACAAATAAGTGAAACACAAAGTTACAATTTTCAAATTATTTTTTAAATATTTGAGTGCTAAGAATTTTCAATATTAAAATGATATATTGCAATAAACATCAAGCAGATACAACACAAATAAGATTTCTTAAACCAGTGGTGGAACTTTAACTAATATTGCCATATAATAAAGAAACATATTAAATTATATAACTTTATGTACACCAAAACATTTTTGTTCTTCTTTACTTTTATCATTCTTAAATTAAAACCTACAGATAATATTGTTTTTATTTTTTCTGACAGAAGAACAACATTTTACCAATGATTGTTTGAACATAGGATGAGTTCAAACAATTATATGCTGTCTATGACACGAGAAATCCCATCAGAAAAAAAAACATAATTCAAACCTACATATATCAAGTGTAAATATTTAATATAAACATCTCAAAGAGTTCATTGTACTTATATTGTTTCATCACAGAGAACGAAGAAAAGTGATGACCTAATCATACAAGAGTTATTGCTGATTTATACAAATATTACAACAGTATTTTTTAACATACATATTCAATTTGATAAACATATTGACATACTATAGAAAAACAGAATAGCTAAAGTACGACCAAAACAGCAAAAATTAACAAATAATGTTGCAATCCCGGTTAGATTTAGCTGAAAAATTGTCTGAAAAATCGTCTGAAAAATCGACTATACGGTAATCTTTGAAAAGGTAGACATTGATACAATTTCGATAGTAAACATTGCAGAATCGTATCGTTGATATTATTTTGTGTAAAATAGATTTATTTTCTACCAAAGTCTTGGTTACATATACGCGTATTGTTAGTTTGATACATATTAGGTATATTGCCAGACGCAGACCATTGGAGTGTGATAATATAAACATAACTGACCGTAAGACAGGGCGCTCGACTTGTCTCAGTGATTGGTAGTAAGAAAAGGGCATACTCTCTAAAAAGTAACTCATAGTTATGGGACCTGTGTCTATTGAGTAAAGTACAATGTAATAATAAAGATCTAGTGTGAAGTACCAACTCACTCTCTGCAGTAGGTTTGGTACGCAGTACAATAGCCCTCTCTTTTTCGAAAAGTCTAGCTAAAATGATTAAATGATAAAGAATAAGATGTTAAATAGTAATCATTACCAACAAACTCTAATAAATACACAAAATCTTGTTAAATTGCATATGTTTTAACCATATTTATATCTTCCTGTTCTATTTACTGTAATGAAAATATTGGGGAGCCACAAGTGGTCAGGATGGCAACATTTTCATTACAGAGCTTGATGACTGCCTTATACCAAGAAATCTGTACAAAATTATTATTATTTATTGCTTCATAACATCTAATCTATTGAATCTTTTCTGGGAATAAAATGGAATAATGGTACAATAAATCTTTCCTGAATCCTTAATATCAACATTTATTTATTTGTGTATAGGTATATACAAAATGATGTAGAAGTTCATTTAGAAAAGAAAAATGATGAGGTTGCGCTCATTGATGGACATTATTGTTGTTTTAACATATTGTTTGAAGCAATGGAACTATGATCATTAAGCAGTGAGACTGGTGAATGGGTTTTAATAATTATGGTATCAATGAAAAGCTAAGTTGTATATCTACCCGAAAACCTTTATTTGCTTTTGTTGTTCACAATACTGAACAATATAATGTTCTAGATGCATTGATATTTTATACAATCCTCGCATGCGAATGAGCACTTTATTCATGGACTTATGAAGTAATTTTCTTCATCTTCCTGACCCGTTTCAAGCAGGCTATCCTTTTTATAAAGATTTTTTATTTTTATTGAAGCTTTTATTTACTAGTATTCTCATGATGATGTGTCTGCCTTTAATTTTATGATTCTAAATGTAACCCAGCTAATTAAAACTATGTACAAGAAAGCCCCCAATACCACTATGTTATAACGAAGAATTGTCCAACAGCAATAACTTTAAGTCTGTATTTATTTTCTAACATATATTGAATTGTTCAATTTCAAAACTTATATTCAATGTAACTGCTCTTTGTACTTTGCATTGCTATATCTGATAGATTATAGTATTATAATATATCATTTTCATAACATTGAAAAACAAACTTCATGAGGGCAGGAACATAGATTTATAACACAATTACACGGATAATAATCATATTGGTAGATATCTTTTTTTACCAGTAGACAGTCTGGAACTTAAATTGGAAACAATAAAAAGTCAAAACATTTGACCTTGTCAAAAAAGAGACAGCCACTACTTTCGTTCATTAAAAAGTTTTTTTTTATATTTTTTAATCAGACATCAGCAGTCAAAGGAACACATAAAAAATTAGCAATTTTAACAGTTTCGGACACATCTGAATACATATACAAAATATAGTATGATGTTAGTTTTGTGAGTTGTCAGTTTTTAAAAGGAATGTTCTTGTTATAAAGATAAATGAAGCTAATGAATTTGTTAAGAAAAATATAATTAATACATTTTTTTAATTATTTTTTATATTCCCAATCTCTGAAATGAAGTATGTACAACTATATTAATGTTTTAATAAATTGTACACATCGAATGCAACATGGCAGGGTTACACCATCTTTGTTCTTTACAATGTTGATTGTCAGGGGAATCAGTATTCAACATAAATCTTGATAATCGCTTCTGTCAAATCCGTCGCCAGCCCGATACTTATATGTTACGTTTTAGTTAGAAATTTTTCAAACTACATTGCTCCATTAAAACCTTTATAATTTTACTCGAACCAAATTACGTAAGAAAAATGGTAGCTTCATCTCTAATACAAAAACTGATTTAAAAGGATCAATATAAAAACATAAACAAACACCTAAAATACATACAATGTATTGTACAAGTATCTTTGTATTGTTAAAGAAGATTATGATTTGTTTGCATGCTATCACATGCGTTTGCTACACCGTTTGTAATCTTTTTTGTTAATTTTACCATTGATTTTAAATAATGGTTTTATTATTTGAAAAAAAACAAGCCTCAGAGTTCCTAAAATCTGGAATAAAAATGCCTAAGCTAACAATTTAAGGTTTTAATCGAAATTCAAGCATATGTAGAGGAATCTTTAATATCATAATGTTAAATATGTGAGTTTTGTAAAGTGTATGTACTTATAAGTGAAGACGCAATCTAATAAATAAATAAATAACACAATTTATATGATATTTTATTCTAAATCCAACGATCGCTGAGTTGAGAAGCAGATACTTAAAGCGTTTACCCCCTAAACATAGAAAACTTTTTATCCAAAAACACTCTAAATGTGTGACAGTAAATTTGTGTAATTTTCAAAATAAAGAATAACTGTTTTAAAGCCAACAATTTTGCATCTATTGGAACTGAAGACTTTTTTGTTCCTACCCATTCTCAAATTCTTTTTTTGTTCCTACCCTGTCTCAAATACCTCCTTAAACTGATAATGTTATCATTTATTTACCTTCTGTTATTGAGGTAATCAAGTGCCAGGCGACATTATGCAAGAGAAAAGGAACAAGTTCAAACTTATTTCATTTATTGTCTCTTTCTTATACGCAGTGTTATTGTTATGAGACGATACCAGCCAGATTTTGACACTTTCTTTATTACATTATGGCATAATCTGAAACACAAGACGTACATATTGTCAAACTGAAGTTACTCTGATAGCATAACAAACAATATAATATTGTATTATTTTTACCACTTGCGTCTACGATTCCAGTCGTTCCGAACAATCGGACCTAAGTTTCACCAGCTGATGATCCTTAGATGGCATGTTCTCATATTCCAATTCAGCATTGAACATTTTCAAAATCGGTGAAAGTAAAACCACTTCCAAAATCATCAGCAAAGATGTTATATTGAATTTTTAGTCAACGTCATTGCCAGAAATATACAAAACAAATAAAGATGGCCAAGGTAAAGGCAACGTCTACAGGACGCAGACCCCCGACACACTTCTTGCATACGTCTAAGCCTTGTCATGTTACCCGTTGGTACAAATATTAAGCAGTGTAGGCAATTAAGAATAGTTCCAATACCAATATCCCAATATATCAAACAGCAATGTCTGACTTTAAACTTCTGAAAACAACAAGAACAAAACACTATTCTCACTACCATCAGCAATGCCTTTTTATTCAATGGAAATTATGAAATCAGAAAGAAATTTATAAATGCCAGCCAAAAGAAATAATTGCTCACTTAAGAAACTGCTTACGTAACTAAAACGTGGCTATTGGGGGATATTATGCCACAGGTATCATGTAAACTTTTTAAACTCTATGGTGGTCGCCTCTAAGATTCAGTATATTAATTTTGATATTTCAATCCCTTATATTAACAATTTCAGCTTTCAGTCAATCAGCATAAATTCAACTGAGTACCTACCTCAGACCAGACAATTGATTTTGCATAATTGATTGGATTAGTATTTAAGAAGTAAATCTACAAAATGCATTATTTATACAGAGAGTGACGTAATACAAGTGATAATTAGAAAAGTATGTGCCAAGAAAAATATATCATATCAACACTTCACTTCCGGTAATTCGCCTGAGACAGTTCACACCATAGAATATTCAATTATTACAAGAAATTCAGTTTACTATGTCTACATAAGTAGCATTATACACTTTAGTCTACAATCACCACAATAAATGACTTGGGGTATCATTTTTTGTATGTAACCCTATGAATTGCAAACATTTGGTCTAATTTATTTGACATATAAGAACTAGAGAAGGGTTTTTGGAACACAAAAATATGTATCCGAAACTATGTATGGTCACTCATGCGAGGTTTCATAGATATCTCACCAGCCGTTTGACCTGTGAAGGTCGGAACAGATTTTCATATTTTTAGCTCTGGCGCCTATTTTCTGCAGCGAGGTGATGTGCACAATTATGGATGGTACTGATCACTCTTGTAAAGGTAGGTTGAAATCCTACCAGTCGTTAATTAATTTTGTCACGGAGTATGGGGACAACCCTCGTACAGACGGCGAAGACAAAAACAAAATATCTCCAAAAAGTTTTCGCAGACATGATTCAGTATTTGACCTTAAAGCAACACGCCTCCAGATTCAGGTTTATTTGCATGAAAATTTGAAAATGTATTTAAAAGTATATTATTGTAAAGTTACCAAAAGAATGCAATTTACACATTATCAATTGTACTTCCAACCCGTGTGAGTTACCAAAAAGAGGGTAAAATATACAAAAATAGCAGTAGAAACATAGTTATAAATGCTGAAAAATAGGTCATCAATCGCACATAACATGGACCCCCCCCCCATCTCCGATTTTTAAACCTCCCCCATTTTCACCCTTACAACCCTTATCCCTTTGATTCCCATTTGGGCCCGATTTTAGTTATATTATTTCAAATATTACATGTCCCACTTCTTTCGCCGCCCTTATGTCCACTCCAGATTTTATTTTGGTGCTTTCTGAGTGCTCTACTTGGTCGTGTCGGGGGGCTGCGTCCTGTGAACGTTGCATTTGCCTTGTTGATGTTTATTATTGTTTTCTACTAGAATTTTGAATCTTTTTACTTTTCCTAAAGTCTTAATACATTTTTTCTCAGTTTTAACATAAAGTAATGATAGAGCAACTAATTTTAGCTGCCACACATAATTTGATACCTGATTGGTCATGATAAGTGAACTGTTCCACTGGTTTAAATATACTGTCTTGCTTTCTGTGCTATTGAAATAGTTTTGTCACGTAGAAATTGAGGTAATTGACAAAAGAAAATTATGCCGCTTAGCGTATTTCTAAAGGGCTACATTAATCAAATGCAATCAGAATTTCTTCAACAATACTGCCTTCTCCAGACTAGACATTATTTAATTACCGCATATTATGTGATGCCGAGTAAAATCTCAGTTTTAAGGTATCAAAAAGATACTTTTTAAAATGATGACTATGGTTTATAAAAATATACTTATTAAAGGGAATCCACTGAGATCTAAAAGCCTACAAACATATAGCTTGAATGTCTTACATAAATACTCATAACCTGGGGCACTTAAAACAGACAGGTTTGCAAAATTATTTAACAAATATACTTAGGAATAAACTGAAAGTTGTATTTTTGTGCTTTCCTTACTCCTAGTTGGATGAAAAGCGTTGCAACTCATTCCAATTTGGTTCAATTTTAACAATTTGACTATTTATTCTAGAAAAAAAGGAGTAAGCGAATGATCTGAAATTTTGCACAAAGAGTATTGTTCTAGATCAACATCAAATGGAACATTTATCTCGAAAAATAATTTCCTGTACCTTTGTGTGAAAACAACCCCAAATGAGTCCCTTTAAAATAAAAAAGATCATTTAAAATATTCACGTAAGTCTTTATTTATTTGAATGTTGCCTGACAGAGCATTTCAATCTGACGTTGAGATTTTAGTATTCATATTATATATAGGTACACTTTATTACCTTGATTCCATACGAAAACCAGCTCACAGAAATGTCATTTGCTGATTTTATCACATGAAGACTAAATAATTATGATACCCTAACATGCCATAAATCCTGTTTACATGTGTAAAGCAGAGTGATCTACTGCCATTGAGTGACGGTAAATGTTTATTATCCCTGAAGTAGTAGTGAGTGACAATTGCTGAACTAATCGCTAAAAATGTTTATTTGTCGCTTTAATATGTTAGATGTGCTCACAGTACATGATGAAATGAATTAAAATCATTTTTTCTAGTTAGTCCGTAACACAATTTCTGAAAATATAAGCAAAATATACAAAATATATGTATATTGCTGATTTATTTAACATCTTTCAAATTGGGCCATTGAATATAACCTACAAAGAAGCCATAATTATATACATTCTGAATTTAATCTCATCAATACTTAACAAAGTATACAAAAAAGGACAGACGTGTACTTTGATCAGAAAATTTGATTGTTATTATTCATAAAACTATAAAATCTTAAAAAATAAAGATAGGCTCCCTTTCGTAATAATCTAGACAAGTCAAATCGATTAACAAATACAATATAAAAATTACTTCATCAAGTACATGAACATGATGATTGCTAAAATAATGATAAGATAATAATGAAAAGATGATTTCGTAATAGTTCATTTATACTTTCTCTGGTTTGCCATAGAGTACTCTGGCTGTGGTTTTAGCTACCACTGGTTTGAGTCACTAATCTTACAATATTTTAACATAACAAAATGTACAAACTACTTTTAAAAGTTGACACGTGCAAATAACTTATAAAAGTATAGAGTAATCGTCAAAGAAATTACACCCGAGGGCAAAATGCAAAATGAATAAATAAATGAAGTACGTTTTTTCCTACGCTTCAATTTATACTGGATGTAACAAAATGAATATTGCACAATATAAAAAAATGTTATATACATGTACACCCATATGACAATATTGCGAATCTTCATAGCAAACCATATGAATGACCATTGTAAAATGAAAACAGCCACTTGATCATATAACGTTTCAAAGCATTGTGTTAAAGTGGCCTAGTGGTTAAGTTGTCTGCCTTTCAACTCAGAGATTATGTGTTCGAGCCATAGTAAAGCCCCCATGGAACATTCAGTGTGACACGTGTTTGCCATTTAATTACAATTTGTGCTTCAATCTTAAAAATATCGTGCATTCTTGAATGACCATTTGAAGTTATAAATACTCACTTGATAAAAGATTAACAGTTTACTCCATAACAAGTTATAACTTAATACATTAAAGATCCTGTAACACATTATTTTTATGGTTTTATATACAAATTATGATGCTCAAATTAAGATTTATCGATATTGTAAGTTTCAAAAAACATTATTTATAAAGACATTACCGAATTTAATATTTCATGTAAATAAAGGGAGGTAATTAGAATCTAGTTTTCTATAAATTCTAAGTCAATTTTTCCAATAAGAAATGAATGCATATAATTTAATGATTACCTTAAATATGTACAAATATTTGCAATACATATTTTACATATTCTTCCATGTTTGAAAATTGACAAATTTGCATAATTACATACATATATAATTCAATGAAGAGTGGTATGCAATCTCAATTACAAAACATACAGGATCTTTAAAACATAAATTCCTTTAACGAATAAGAGTACAGGTTAATAAAATTTGTTTTTATAGACAAAAACAACAACAAAAACTAAACTAATAAATGACTAAAATAAAAGTAGGGAAAATGTAATGATAATGTTTTTATTAGAACCTTTGTATTTGTCTCGTTGCTACGAAAAATGAAATGTCTCGCAAACGGAGAAAATCAATTAACCTGAAACTACAAATTAAAGCGCTTTCTTCTATAAATATTTAGAGATTTGAATTTCAGTACATCCTGCATACTAATATATTACTGTTCTTCCCATTTACGCTAATCTAAGTATATTTTATACTGAATAAACACATTGTGTCTTACAATTCTTAAACTTAAATACCTTTAATAAATTGTGTTAAACCATTCATAAGCGATGAATTATCATTATTAATGCAATTTGATAAACCACACACATTAAAGAACTACCTGTATTAAATGACAAATAATTTGAAGGTTGTGAACTTATGTTTACAGTCTGTTGACAGATGGAATATCAGTTTAAAGTTTTGATATCATATTTGACTCGTTTTTGTCAACAATTAAGCTCTCATTACAAATTAATGTCCTTATCTGTCACTTCATATCACTTATAACTTTGATACCAAAAACTTAAAACAGACAAAAAAGCATGTTAAATTGTTATCAATTAAAATGCACTTATTTGACTTGTTACAATTGCTTCGTGGCAGTTTAAAATTCATTTGAAAAAATATTAGTCAACCGTTACTACTACAGTTATACAATATGTTTTACAGAGAACAATACAAAGGAAGTATTATTGATAGAGCAAGTAAGAAGGTATATTTTTGTTTAACAGAAGCAATTGAAACAGAGATTCCAAAATTCTGTAACAAAGTGATTCCTCGGAAGCATTGATCACAACAAAATTACATAAGAATTGCCGACTCGGTTTGATTGAGTCTGTACATGAGAGATAATGAATAAGTGCAACATCCCTCACGCCGCCTAGCACCGACTTGAGAGGTACTCAATTCTTAACACTTAATAGTGCTGGCATCAATGATCCTAAAGGACCAGAAAATATAACAACACTGAAGTGAAGTACGGCGCAATTTTTTACAGCTGCCACACGGCACTTGACACCTGCTGTTGCGAAGTACAAAATTCCAAGACTTAAAAAAATGAAAAATAGCAATTACGTATTACATTTAGAGAGACTTATGTTTTCTAGAAATTATTTCTATAGTTGAAAAACATTATAGTTAATTCAAAATTCGTTAAGGGCGCGTAAATGACAAATAATGTACTATTGGTATGCAACCACATAAATATTGTAGTGTCGTCAGAACACCTGGTGATATAGATGAAGCAATAACGATCAAAATCTGTAATAATAATGTCCGCATAAAGGTCTTATTCGGAAGTGAATTTAATAATAAAAGGCAGTACAGCATGAACGTCTACCTTACTATCAAAATGAAAATTTGCGATACTACGTCAAAGTGGCATTATTTCATTCACATAAACTACGTCATGTTTTATCATATTTAAAATACTACAATGAATAAAAACTGAACATTGTAAAATGTCTGCTAGAACATAAAATTTGTCTACAACTATATGGTTTAGGTTTACAAAACATGACTAAAATGTATAAAAAGGTGATTTCATATATTAGAACGTATAAAGAAAGAAAATGTTTTTTTAACATACGTATATAATACGAGGTCATATGTTTGGGGGTAGGTATCAAAGGCAGGTCTGGAAAATAATCAAAGAATGTAAATTTGTTCAAAAGAAAAGGCAGCCTTTGTCATTTCAAAAGTTGGCATAGCTCTCAGTGATAAAAGGGGATAATAATCAAAAGCATTTATATGCCAAATGGAAATGCAACGCAAGCAATGCACTACATGCTTATCTTATGAATTATTTTGAGCGTATTTGGAAAATAATAATATTAATTATAATTAATAATTAATTAAGTTAAAAAATATCTGGGAGGCTGATGATATAATTGTGTACTGATGTAAGCTTTCCTATGTTACAAGTCCAAATAAAAACTGACAAAAATTCAGTTACTCCCTAACCCTACTCGTACAAAGCAAATTTAAAGTTCATTGTTCCATTATTCTGAATTATTTTCTACTAAAATAGCAATAACATAAAAGTAAAAATAATTTACAGAGCTCATGTTGTTTTAAAAAATGCAACTTTATACAACAGTCTTCTCTTGTCCTCTATAAAAGAGCTGAACTATGTTTTTTCTGCAAACATGTGTCATTGATAAAAAACACTTATAACACTTATTTCAGCAAGTCAATTAACATTAATGAATAATCTGATATTACTTCTCCCATGCTTAAATGTAAAGCCGACAAAAAGTTGTAACAACACAGTGTCGGGTTAGATCATAAATAATATAATAATACGTTAATTACATGAATAATTAAATGATAATTACAGTGACTAATACTGTTCTAAGATAATAATAAATACAAGATTTTGTTTGTTTGTTTGTTTCATTTTACTCCTTTTCCCAACAGTATTACAGTCATATAGGCGGGTAGTTTCCTAACCATCGTTCCTGGAGAGTTACACCAGTACTAGACAACCTCCCTCCGCGCTAAACTACCAAAGCATCTCCTGGGGATAAATACAAGACCTTGACACATGGACCAACAATCCTTAAAAGTGAACATACAAATTTCTACTGACCACATGAAGTCGGAAGTTACTACATGTATGTCATATACTTCAATCACTATTCTGCAAACCTGAAATGATCAAATTCGAACTTGAATACCAAAAACTAGAACAAGCTCTCAAAAGCGGACAATACTAATGCTTAGGCTTTAACCACTAAATAAAACTCAAAGTCTTGAGTGAATTTTGATATTAAACTTACGTACTATTGATAAGGAAGATATATGATCAATATTTTGAGACGGAGCAATATCTTGTTTAACAATGATCCCCTATTTGTAGTAAAAGTAAAACAGAACAATGAGATGCAAAACCTTCACAGGTTTCTGAGGAAACGGTAATTGCTTTTTCAGTGAGCGCACCTGTGGCCTGTAACTATGTAATGAAGTGTAGAGAGTCAATAATGGTATGTGGTGTGGTGTACAAATGAGAAAGTCCCAATAAACCTCATTAATTAGCAAGATGTCATCAAGAGTGTAAATTGATATCAAGTTCTTAGCCTGACCACCAAATTATAATAGCTAGAATCTTCTTTAAGTTATTGTTCGTTCCCGAAATGCAGATTCTATAACATTTCATAATCAAAAGAAAAAAAATCAAGCTTAAAAAGGTAAAGTAATATCAGGTTAAAAAAAATAAAAATAACAATGATCTTGAAATGTATCAAGTCTCTTTATTCATTTTATAAACAGTGTTATACGTTAAATGATTGCAACCAAAATCATAAGGCCAGTATTGTTGTTTTAAAGGAATCATATTAGTGGTTTAATATTAATTATAGTGTTACATTCTTCTAATGGAAGCACCCTTACCATGTTTTTGTGAAGAAAAGGTGTATGGATTTATTTTGTATAAGCTTAGTTACTGTAATATATACATAGATCATAATATGGTATCCTTTGAAAAATCAATTTAAAAACGTACATAATTGATATAAACTTAACATTTTGTTGAATGTGTAAAACCATTGCATAATGAGCCGTAAGACGATTGAGGTGATAAAATTCTTCTCAAACAATTTTCATGCACAACAGAAGCAAGCCATATTCTAAAAGAAATATGTAGAAGCAGACAGATAAATGTAAAGTCCCAGTTACTCTAAAAGTACCAGCTGGTTAAAACATCTCAATGTTGTATATTGGACATACAAAGGATTTGTATTGGATGGTTTCATTCGGGTTTCAATCTAAAATATTACCATTTGCATTATAGAGTTGATAAGTTAATTTAAAGTCTTCAAAATCAATTTTAGATATAGTATTAATATTTATATCAATGATAGATCTACATAACAATAACATCTAAAATTCTCATAAAAGAAATTTTCCTAATGAAAATTGCAATAAATATATCAATATAAAAAGTTCTTCGTCATGTTAACAATATTACTAGTATCTTTCATATGTGTTAACATTTGAATTATGTTTTCAAATATCCAAAATTTAAGAATTTGCATTCCTATTTGATTTCCTGTATGTATTATACAAGTTTATAACTATGAATATCATTATCTTTCATTTGTACAGTAAATTGTTTTCAACTACAGACATAACAGAAAGATTCTGTGAGAAATCATCATGGCAAACAACATACATATGTCAAGAAAACATGTAATAGTATCATTATCAAAGGCACGCGCTAAGGAAGAAACGGCTTAGTGTCCCCTAGAACGTTACATATTACACATGGACAACGCATCATCGCATACGGCGGCTTCCACGGAGCTAGAGGTGGCGGTACTTGGATTTGGTAAATTATCCCATCCACCATATTCACCAGACTTGGCCCCGTTCGACTTTTCTATTTTTCTAAACATTAAAGCCGAGTTGAAAGGTCGTCGATTTGATTCTTTACATGAGTTACGGAGTGCTACCAACAACATTGCGCAGCAGTACGATCGTGACTGGTATCGGGATGTGTTTAAGAGACAGTGGGTGCACAGACACATGCGTTGTATTGAACATAAAGGGGAGTACTTTGAAAAGGAATAGACGTAACAGTACATAAGACAAAGCGCGACCTCATGAAGTCGTCCTTAATGTCTGCGTACCCCGGATCGCATGACATATGCTACTTATTTATGTTATAGTTCTGTTATTTGTTATCATTTTTGCTCATTTTGTATCATTATGCAGAGGAAATGTTTAGCTGTATGTCACATGTTAATTTTTATTTGTAATTAAATTTGTAAACGTTATCGACTTAGTCCTAAAACGTTTTGAACAATCCTTGTAATACGTATTTATAACTTTCTTTGAATAAATGTAACATTATGATCTATTGTGAAAAGATAAAGATAAAAAGCGTTTGGAAGGAATCATCATGAATGTAATTATGTATAAAATAATTACTGGAAATATCAATAACAACTGACATTAAACAATAAATCCGTAGTGATGTTTTATACAAATTTCCAATGTACATGTATTTATAATGATCGCGTACATTTCTTTTTTTTAAACACAAACTAATTGATAATTGTAACCAATTTCTTGAAGTGAAAAGCAATCAAGCAATTTGAATTTAAATACAAAGACAAACGTTCTAGATTTAATGCAATATTTTTTTTCATAGTTAAAGCAAGTATACTCAAGATGACATTTGTTTTTAATTGTTATTTAAATAATCTGACACCTATGCCATAATAGTTCAATAACATCTTTCGCTTCAACTTTGTCTAAATTTGTGTCATATCCCATTCGAAGAAACTCTTTCAATCTTTAAGCTACTTATTTTATGAAATTATATGCCAACAGTTTAAGTTAGGACTATCTAATATTAGGAACAATAGATAACAAGCAATACTACAAATATTTGATTGCTAGTCTGCCTATTGACCAGTGGCAGAACGTATTTTTGCCATAAACATTATTAGAATAATGAAAATCACATTCAGAAGCATAACCTTATTTACACGTCAAAAGTTGATTTCGTATGAACATTTATATGATGATTAACAATATTTTGTACGTGTAACAAAACATTGTTAATCATCATATAAATGTTCATGCTCGAAATATGGAGCATAAAACGTCAAGAAAACCTTACGGTACATAAAGAAGCACAAAAATAGTATTCTGCAAAATAACAGCTCGTCTAATAAAACACTTTCCACATCAACAAGGGTATACCATTATTTCTGCATTAGCTTTTTTCAAAAGTACATTCTTTAGTGGAGTAATTACTTCTTCTATCCAAAAATCATATTGTGAATGGTGATTTCCATGACCATGATCATTTCTTGTAAAAACTATTATATGAATTATTCATAATTACACATTGTTAAACAAGTTGTCATTACACTTTTGTACTGCCTAGTGTTTAACTATATGATAGTAAAGTTTAACACAAAATGTTTTCATCGTTTAATATGGATAACGAAAATTTTCTGAAAAAAGAAAAAGAACTGCACTAACGAAATACTAAGTTATGGAAAAGTTGAAGTTACGATTATCAAACATTAACCCGGTTCAAAGGGGCTTTGATGAAAGCTTGCATTTTCAAGTACTGTTCGTCATGAAGAGGCTCGATCAAACCGAGTCTGTAGCATTACAATTTTGCCGTTTTGGGCGTTTATAAGGATTCCGTTATTTCTACTTAATATTAAATTGAACACTACCGATTTCAAATATGCTTTCTCAAACAAAAAAATGAAATAAAAAGTCAAATATGATACAAATTACCTGTAATATTGTCAATCTAAATATATGTTGTGTTTTATGTAGTTAAAACAGACATTTAAAGACATTAGCTTTGAAACTTTTCATTTGAGCATGACAACAGACAAATACTATCCTTTTGAAATACTCACTTTTCCTACTTTAATCATTAATGAAATTGCTAAATGACCTAAAGAGATATTTGACTAAATGGTAAAAGGTTTTATATTTCAAAAGCAAGATCTCATTCATAAATAATATAAAGTAAAGGGCTCAATTTAATTATTTACTACGTTGTCATGAGTTTAACTCACTGAAAATATTTGCCTTGTAAAAACCATGTATTATAAAATCAAATTGGACAAAGTCTATTGTATTTGTAACTTTAAAGTTCGTTGTTATGCATTTGGAATTATGTATTAGAATGTACAGACAACTGTCGAATTGAATTATACCTTGAAATACGGTCTAATTATTAGAATCTTTGTCTCCTTTGCATACGGTGCAAATACTTTTTTAAAATAAAATCTGTTAAGTAAATGGACAAAATGTAATGTCTTTTACAAAGCTATCCGTTGGTTTAATGAATTAAAATGTGGATTAATTTCCACGGAAGATGCATCTCATGCCCATCGGCCTTAAATATCAACTTTATCAAGATGGTTTGTTGATTTAAAAGTAAATACTGATGCAAAATACACAGAGATACCGTACCAGAGAGTCGTTTAAATAAGCTATAAATATCATAAAAAATATTGGGACTATACAAAAAACTGTCACATGAGAATAGTACATAATTACACCTTGTATAAATATCTAGCTCTTGTTCATCTCAAATATGTTTTTGTTCGTTAATTGTTTTATTAAAAAATAACCAAGCAGATAATAAAGTCAAACAAGCGTATTTGATGACATATGCAAATATAATTAAGCACATATCCGAGTATGCAACAGAACCACGCTTGACATTACCCTGAATAATCAAGTTTTTAGTATTTAACAAGGCGGGGGATGATGAATTGAGAAGAATTCTTATCCACATTCATGTGAACTGAAGTTAATAACTCAAATCTACAAAATGGGAGCTAAGCCTTAATGGAAGCAGGGATGCCGTGCCTTCAAGGTTTCAACATTGAAATACAAACACATTGTGATTTTTTACAGTTGTATGTAAATACAATAAACAAATAAACAATTTTGCATATTAAAATCTTAAGTTATCCACGAAATACTGGAAACCTAATTTTTTCTATTCAAATAAACTTCAAACAATCATATTACATAACAAACTAATTTGAGAGATAGGAAGGCAAAATTGTACCAAACTTTTGTTATATTGTCAACTGTGAGCATCGTTCAAGTTGTTATTTCATTTGTATCACATTAATTAATTTTAAAAAATGCTTATATCAATTCACACTATGAAACTTCATCTAATTATAACATTTGGTACTTATTTTAGTCTTCACAAAATTTTATTCAGTCGCTCGTTACAAACCATTGTACTCCTTTCTCTTTTTGTAAATGGAGACGCGTCTCAACATTATTATCATAGAAATTGCTGATATGACTAAATAGCCTACAGAGCATGTTGGTTAATGGAATAAATGAAAACATTAATGTTTTCTCATTCAGAAATAATGAAAATGATAGACATTAAATTATACTATTTTGTTGTGAATTATCTCACTGAATTACTTGTTTTCTTGAAGCATTGAACTTTAAGAATTCAAGTCACTGAAAGTAGAGTAAAGTTCATTACATTTTCAACAATATAAAATATTTTTCTTTACGTATAAGGAATTCTTTATCATAGTATTTAGTTCAATATTTCAAAAATATGATATTGACCATTTTTTATCATTTTGACATTCAGTAATTGCTGTTTCAATAATTTAATTCATAAAAAAAGGTTTCAATGTCATAATTGCTTTGAAATGTGTAAATTGTAAACGTTTTCTGGTCATTATGCTCTGTGGCGAACGATGAACCATATTTGGAAAGTATGTAGAAATGTGTAATACAACGTACATGTTCACGTTAAGTCAGATGTTTTGTGTGAAAAACTGACCAACATTTAAGACAATAAATAATAATGCGACACGGCATAACATTTTTTGTCATTACTTGTGTCAAATCGCCATATGTTGTACAGGACGCCACCTCCCTGGTTTTATCATATGTCGCTGAAATATCTATTATCAAACCTAAGAGCGATAAATATTATTTCAAATGTCACTAACCTGGTTCCAATGTTAAGTCGTATTTGCATTCTATATCAAAATGTCGGTCACGAGTTTCGAAAGTTATCCTATATCAATTTCAGCCACAACATATTTCTTTAAACAAAATAGCCTTCTCCCTTTTACAAATTTGTTACTTCTTTCAGGGAACTAGCATCTGTTTGTTGACACAACTAAACTGTCACTGATACCAGGTGTTTATCCTAGACTCAAATTATTCTCTAACATTTCTGTTCATACTCAAAAGGTTAATTATCCAGGTATAGTTGTAATCAGCGAAAAAAAGACAACTTTTTATTATGGAAAAATAAATCAAACATCGCATAATGCATTGGGAAATTATATATTACTACATTATTGTTTATATACTCATGGCAAATTATTACCTTGCATGACTTCTTTTGACTGATTGATTTTTGTCATCGTATCGGGTATTCTTTCAGATTAATTTGATCATTTGTCAATATCTTTTACTAATTTGTTTGACAGAGGTAACCAGTTTTGTACTCAGGTATCAACCTCAATGCACGTGTTCTTTGTTTAACCTATTGGGCCCTTAAGTTGATAGTCTTACCTTTAGCGTATTTAGTATATCCAATGTAATCTTTAAATGTGCATTGCATTTTATGGGCTATAATTCTTATATCATACTTCGGTCGGTAATGTTTTGACATTTGACATACGAGCTCAGTAGTTAGTATGAAGTTATCAATGTTACAGTTAATACAAAATAAGATCATCTTTACGCTAGGCTGGTTAGCCTTATTTACAGATATCAATAACTTAACAAATACTTTAAGAAATATCCATGTTTTAATCATTTTAATCAATGCTCTTATATTGCTTAATCAAAATCCTGCATATTGTAAAGCTATGCCTAAATTGAAAGATAAATGTCACTTAAATGCCACTTAAGTAGGTAAACGATCGTACAATGACATAATTTGAGCATCTGCAGTCGTAAGCAACAACCACACACACACACACACACACGCACACACGCACGTACGCACGCACGCACGCTAAAAAGTTGTAATAAATGAAGTAATAATATATGATATATAAAGGTTGTTACAATGTATTTTATATAATGTATTGGAAAAAGAAAAACATAACATACAAGACTTGTTACTTATACAAATTTGTACTTTTTATTGTACAAACACTAGTTGTATATGTAAAAGTATCTTGTTAGATAAAAATCAAATGATGTCTGTATGTCTGCACACATAGACTAAATAACGCTTTTTACGTATATAATTTACTTTGTTAATTGTTTTTCTGTTATCGATATGGTAAATGCAATATTCAAATTTATTAGGAGATAGATCTACATTACAATTACAAAATAGTATAATGTTTATGATCGAATTGCGTAAAACCCTGATTTTTAGAAACTGCATCCATCTTTTTAAGTTGTTTTTCATAACATTGAGGTTCATCGATACATTTTTTCAGTTAAAGAGCGGAACATGACAGGAAGATAGTCATTAAATCCAATGTTATTCCACGTAATATATCATTATTTTTTAACTGGACAGTAACCTTTAACTACAGATATAACAAGGTCGTACAGGGCAAACAGCTTAAATAGAAATAAAGAAAGCACACCAAGAAATAATTAAAGCTTTTTTCTAAATCAATGTTTCAAACTTCAAAGCATACCAGTCACAAACAATACAGACACTAAAATAAAACATTATAGCTCCAATCATACCTCTTATCAAATACCGCCTCCGTGGTCGAGGGGTTAGAGTCGATGACTTCTAATTCAGGTACCTCTCTGGCGTGGGTTCGATCCCCGGGAGATGCTTTGGTAGTTTAGCGCGGAGGAAGGTAGTCTAGTACTGGTGTAACTCTCCAGGAACGATGGTTAGGAAACTACCCGCCTATATGACTGAAATAATTTATATATTGAAACATAACATGGCGAATCTATTTAGGTAATTTTTCGGAATAAATATACCATTATGGTCAATTATAAACGAATAAAAAGATTTGGATTGATTTATTAATGTATGCTATCAATGCTTTTATAATACTTCAAAAAACAAATAACTAAAGGTAAGGTATTCCAAAATCAACCCAATGTTAAATTCCATAATAATAACGAGAATATTTTCATTTTTTTATTTGGGCACGTGAGCACTGTAAATATATAATTTGTCAGTTTTATATCATTTGCGTCTTTAAGCGTTATTTCAGGTAGCAAATCAGCAGAACCTTCTGATGAACCTTTCATATCAAGCAGTTCACCATTTCTGACTGAATACCGCATACCCGCATAATCTCTTCAACTTTAAGTGCCATTATATATTTGAGTATAAATGATAAGTGTACACTTAAAATTCAAAATCACCTAACATTTCAACATAATTGTTTACAATTATCAGTTTAAGGAGACGTCAACGACAACGACGATCATAATAACTCCATTTGTTTCGGAAAAAATACAATATTGTACATTTCCTTTCTATATGTTCAGCACCCTATCAATCTATTCAAGTCACACCGGTACTAAGTTTTATGGTCAAAAGGACTTTTGAGTAGAAGCTTCAAGCTAATGGAAGATTAAAGAATAACCTTTGCATTATGTTTTCAAACTGAAAACAATTGAAAGATATTTTATAATTTGATCTTGCAAAAGTGCAAATTTAAATCTAAATGATATGCTTTTCCGATTGTACATATGCAAATGAAATAACAAGACATCGCCCACAAATAGTAATAACTTAAAAATGCTCAGATTTATGCTATGACGGTATTTCATTTGTTATCTTCATAATAGATATTACCTAAAAATTCTTCAAACATGTTCACTGATTTTCTCATCGTCAATCAATAATTTAAATTACTTACAGATTGTAGTGTAATTAATTCTTTTAAAGACATATTGTTTTTATCTTAAAATCATGTAATATCAGTTAAATTGGCATACATGATATTTGAAATGAATAACATAAAGATTTATTCCAGAAACACTTTTTAAGACTTCTTAATTAATATGAATTTCTGTTAACACGTTGTTAAGATTTAAAAAAGTTACAGACTTACATTGAGCTGAAGTAGAATTCACTATCATTTAATAATTGCATAGTTAAACCTGTCCAGATATACTTTTGAATATAAATAATATAGTGGTAAAGCAAAATTGGTTTCATTTTTAAATGATTATTTCTATATACAGTGACATGTGTATGGAACTGCAGCAAAACTGCATGTAATAAATTAAGAAAAGAAATATTTGAACTGATCGTGATCATGAATTAATTATTTTCTGAGCACTAAAGAAATCAATTATGCTCCTTTTGAAAAAAAAACTTGTGAAATGGATAGTCAAATATGGTACGAAATAATCGTTATTATGTTAATTTTGAGCTTTTGTATTTGTAATCAACACAGACATTCAAATACTGACTCTGGAATTATTTCTGGATTACACGTTATTGTGTCTTTCCTTATTCAAAGAACAATTTGTTTGAGCATGTCAACAGAAATTCTTTTATGAATGAAACCTTTTCCTGCAATAATTATTATGGAAAACGTTTCCATCACTAAATGGCCTAAAGACTTTTTAGCCATTTCCATGCTAAAATTGTTTACAGAATATTTTTGCTGTAACACTTAATAACAAATTCTAAAATCATGACCCAAAGAAACAATCTATAATATAAACCCACAATTTCTCTTGATATATATAACCAAAACAATATATAATCAAAACATTGAAAACATGGTATATATTTCTTTCAAAATCTTTAAAAGTCTTTAACGAATATATCATAACAAAGTAACAAGATGTTAAGAGCTAGGTAAAATGTTTTTTGTCAATTTGAAGCATAAATCATGTTTTATTACATTTACTTATAAAATATGTCCGGAATACACACTCTGAAACTACTGATTCTAACATTTGATACTCTAAGCAAAATTTTATTATGTCGTTAATTAAAAAAACAATACTTATTTAATATGTAAAAGAGACCACTTAAATTATATAAAAAGACTCTATCACTTAGTTTTTTTTATCTCACTAACCCGCTAAGGGTATCGAATTCAATTCTTAATATTGTCGTAATGCAGTTAATAGTAGAAGAATGATGCTTTAATACTGCATTTCTTATATTTACATTGACACTATTGATTCTACTAAAGATATAGCTGTTTATCCATCTTACACGAGAACGTTGAATAACAAAAGCCTCCTTTTCAACAACTTAGTTATCTTATTTCTCGTTCTTTCTTAAACAATCTTTCAAGTGTATTGAATTCTTATATCTTTATGCAGTTAAGAGTCATCATGTTCTTATACTGTATTTATTTGTATATATCTATCAACAAATATACTTCTTACAAAGATAAATTAGTTGGAATTGCTATATCATAGTTATCAGTTAGATCATTTTTATTTTCTATCTGAAACCAATTTTTAGAGGGCTATTTATTTCTTACTACAGTAAATGTTTAACATTCACATTCAATTTTATGTCAGTTTAAAATAATTAATATGTAGATTATATTTACTGGAAAATGTAATTATAACAGGAGATATTAAAGCCAAAATTTTCAGCAATCGCTAGATATAAATCATTTGATACTAAACAGATATTTTTGCAGACTATCTATTTGACATATTCTTGCATATATATTTAATTGGTATAATTACCACTCCGACAACAAAGGAAAAATTTATTTGATTCGTGCTAAGATTGATACTCATCGACATATTTAACAATTAACAAGTTCTTTAAGAAGTACTTTTGTTTAGTATTAGTTTCAACATTATCCATGTCACTTAATTGCTCGTGAACATTAAGCACAATCAAGTATACGATATCAAATGGTTGACGCAAAGTAAGCGTATATGTGTAACATTTAATGCAAGTTTTTTTTGCTTGCCTTTTTAACCTGACTTAAAATATCTGTGTCTTAACATATAACTTCAAAAAGTTCATATGTTAAGCAAAACATCATAAATGTATATTAACTAATCATTTTCAACATTGCATTTTGATTGCTTCATTATTAAATTTTTTGGAACCATTGTATTAAAATGTTGAGAAATAAGGATAATAAACAAGGTAACAGTAAAATATATCAAAGACACGCAATGTAAAACCCTGGAGAATATCTTTTGATAACTACTTAAGAAAGTCAGGCAATAATTCCCCCTTTCATAATTTGCATGATATATCATCTAAATCATGAACTTATATTTTTCAAAAAACATTTGACATATAAATCCTTACTATTATCGTGTATACTGTTTAAATGCAGCGAAAAGCCAGCATTTCCAGCAAAATGCCAGCATTTCTATGTAATCAAACTGATAGTTATATCAACAAATATAAACAAAGTAATGTGATAGTGACTTATAAGTCTTTTTTTGTTTATTTGTTTGTTTGTTTCATTTTACGCATTTTTCCAGCAGTATTTCAGTCATATAGGCGAGTAGTTTCCTAACCATCGTTCCTGGAGAGTTACACCAGTATTAGACTACCTTCATCCGTGCTAAACTACCAAAGCATCTCCCGGGGATCGAACCCACGCCAGAGAGTTAACTGGATTAGAAGTCATCGACACTAACCCTTCGACCACGGAGGCAGTATAAATTTTTTAGAGCATTTGATTCATGACAAGTAGATCTATTACTTTCAAATACCATTTTTTTCTCGTTGGATTTTAAATCATTTCAGCAGCAATTGTGAAACCATTGTTGCTTCAAACATTGCATAATAAGAAACAAACAAATTAACTGCAAAAAGAAAACATGCTTTCTATAGTCTATAGGAAGCAATGGCATGACCCATTTAACCTCCTGTCAAAATATGATGATGAATAACTCACTAAAACCATTCTTTGATTTGACATATCATTAAATTCAGCACTATTTACAAAAAATAGAACAGCATAGATCATGTTAACTCTGTTTGACCTTTAAAGATCACAAGAATAATTTATTCATCAAACTTGAGAATACATCTTATGTAAATATAATCATCTCAAAGAAGTTATTGTTTTATTATATCATAAAAATAACCAAGAAAAAATATATAAACATGCAAGAATCAGTAAAGAAGACGTCATTGTTTCATTATTGTTTTATAAAAATAAGCAAGAAATATGTTATAATCATGCAAAGATCAGTGTTGGTTTATGTAAATGTGACAAAATCAGCATCAAACATGCAATAGAAACACCGTCGATAATAGCCCGAGAAATCAATTACTTTGTATTATCACTGCATATACAGTCTTGTTTTCTTTTCTGTTTACCGTTACCGTTTAACTTTTTTCATTTGATTTTGGCCACACCAATTTAGTCAATCTTAATCTCTTAGTCTGCTTGTGGCAACTGAATTTACCCATGCAACCAGTGCAGACCAAGATACAGAGGTCTAGTCATGATCTGCATTATTCGCTATTACATCAATATATTTTTTAGTTTGTCTCAATGAATGGTTTTGTTGATTAAAAAAACTGACAAGTCCATTTTATAAATTGTCATTATAGTTATGAATAAGAGATGAGATGAATAAATCCATTTAACATATTTATGCAGCATTATTATTTTTAGGAAGGATATACAATGTCCCTCTCAGCATTGAAAAATACGAATGCACCAGAGAAGCAAAAACTCCGCATTGATATAAACTGAAGTTATTGACTACTGACATCAAAATGTCTTACGTCCAATTTACCTTAAACATTTACTGGCGCTATATCAACCAACAAGAAACTTAAGATCAAAGAACTCTTCAAAGCAACTTGTTGTTGCCAAAAGTAGGACTGTAAGATATGGTGAACGCAGTTTCTCTTCGGTGGCACCTAAACTGTGGAATGCTCTCCCAGACAGTATCAGAGACTCAAAAACAGTAGATGTTTTTAAGAAATCTTTAAAAACACATTTTTTTTCAGAAAATTTATAGTAACTAACTGTGCTGTATTTGTCATCACTATGAATTGGCGTGCCGTCTTTTGTTATGAGATATCTGGGTACACATTTGAAATATAATAGTCTATTTTTGAATCACATTTCCATTACTAATTACTGTTTTCATCAAATTGGATTTAAATTTCAGTTGTCTTATCTTGATTTGTGGGTTTTTTTTTATTAATTTTAATAGTTTTGTTTTAACGTTTCTCTTTATTTTATTTTCAAGTCTTAGATTATTCTTCATATACATTTTTTAATTTGATCGACTGAGTTTTAGACTTTTAGATTAATCATGGTATATTTTATACTTTGTAAATGTATACATAAATGTGTGTTGTTATTATTTTTATTACTTTTTTTTTTGTTTATAAAGTCATTGTAAACGTATATAATTCCATTGTAAAGCGCCTTTGAACATTTTATTTTTTCGAGAAGGGCGCAATAGAAATGATGTATGGGAAGTAGGCAGTAGCAGTAGCAGCAGTAGGAAACGTGAAGTTAGCAGTAGCAGTAGCACAGCAGTAGCAGTAGCAAAATTATAAAACGTGAAGTTGGCAGAAGCAGTAGCTCAGCAGTAGCAGTAGCAAATTTATAAAACGTGAAGTTGACAGTAGCAGTAGCTATGCAGTAGCAGTACCAAATTTATAAAACGTGAAGTTGGCAGTAGCAGTAGGATAGCAGTAGCAGTAGCAAAATTATAAAACGTGAAATTTGCAGTAACAGTAGCTCAGCAGTAGCAGTAGCAAAATTATAAAACGTAAAGTCGGCAGTAGCAGTAGCTCAGCAGTAGCAGTAGCAAAATTATAAAACGTGAAGTTGGCAGTAGCAGTAGCTCAGCAGTAGCAGTAGCAAAATTATAAAACGTGAAGTTGGCAGTAGCAGTAGTTCAGCAGTAGCAGTAGCAAATTTATAAAACGTGAAGTTGGCAGTAGCAGTAGGACAGCAGTAGCAGTAGCAAAATTATAAAACGTGAAGTTGGCAGTAGCAGTAGCTAAGCAGTAGCAGTAGCAAAATTATAAAACGTGAAGTTGGCAGTAGCAGTAGCTCAGCAGTAGCAGTAGCAAAATTATAAAACGTGAAGTTGGCAGTAGCAGTAGTTCAGCAGTAGCAGTAGCAAAATTAAAAACGTGAAGTTGGCAGTAGCAGTAGCTCAGCAGTAGCAGTAGCAAATTTATAAAACGTGAAGTAGGCAGTAGCAGTAGCTCAGCAGTAGCAGTAGCAAATTTATAAAACGTGAAGTTGGCAGTAGCAGTAGGACAGCAGTAGCAGTAAGTTGGCAGTAGCAGTAGCTCAGCAGTAGCAGTAGCAAATTTATAAAACGTGAAGTTGGCAGTAGCAGTAGCTCAGCAGTAGCAGTAGCAAATTAATCAAACGTGAAGTTGACAGTAGCAGTAGCTCAGCAGTAGCAGTAGCAAATTTATAAAACGTGAAGTTGGCAGTAGCAGTAGCTTAGCAGTAGCAGTAGCAAATTTATAAAACGTGAAGTTGGCAGTAGCAGTAGGACAGCAGTAGCAGTAGCAAATTTATAAAACGTGAAATTGGCAGTAGCAGTAGCTCAGCAGTAGCAGTAGCAAATTTATAAAACGTGAAGTTGGCAGTAGCAGTAGGACAGCAGTAGCAGTAAGTTGGCAGTAGCAGTAGCTCAGCAGTAGCAGTAGCAAATTTATAAAACGTGAAGTTGGCAGTAGCAGTAGCTCAGCAGTAGCAGTAGCAAATTTATAAAACGTGAAGTTGGCAGTAGCAGTAGCTCAGCAGTAGCAGTAGCAAATTTATAAAACGTGAAGTTGGCAGTAGCAGTAGCTCAGCAGTAGCAGTAAAACATTTATAAAGCGTGAAATTGGCAGTAGCAGTATCAAAATTATAAAACGTGAATTTAGCAGTAGCAGTAGCACAGCAGTAGCAGTAATATTGTAGCAGTAGAACAGCAACGCATTTTCGCGATTTTACTACTACGTTTAAGAGGGGAAAAGGCCGCAAAAAATAACTCAATATTTGCCCTATTTACATCCGATATATATCAAAGGATGAACCGCAAGCAAGCGGGATTTTTCGTTTTGCATTTCGAATTCGAGTTATTTTATCGTGTTACAATCGCCATTCAGACGACAATGAAAAACCAAGCTGACTTCATTCAGATGAACAGTCACTTCACTTCGGCTTTACCTACGAAAACCGAATTATTTCATTTTGTTCTATATATACCCGAAAATCAGAAATAGGTGTTAAATAGAGTTAAAAAATTTTTTACGGTCGTATGCAACGACACGAATTCTGCATGGAATGGAATTATTTGTAAATGAAGGGGATCATCCTTTAACTATGGAATTTCATACATGACAGTGTCCTGTTTAATGCGTACTTGGTCCTGTTTACTGCGAGCTGCCTCCTGTTTAATTGCATAATACTCAGCTGGAACTTAATTGACATTACGCCAGAGAAAGGATCGCTCCGCCCACTGGTTCACGCGACCCGGTCAGTAAGAACCTTAGACAAAGTACGGTATCGATGTATTGGCAAAACTGTAATGTCACTAATGTTACAAATGAATTTACCTTAATTTAAAATTTCTATATATAAAAGGTTGATGCTTTAATGGTTTTATTGAATAGTAGATCTTTTTCTCAATGTATAAATGCATTATGGTATTTCAAAAAAAAAAGCGTAGGAAAAACAATATCTGCATTCCGTATTAATGATGCATGAAACGTTTTATTAAAGATCGTGTTATTTCTTGTTGATTTCAATGAAAACTTAAAACTGACAAAATATCAGTTTATCTTACAAATTCAAAGAGAGACTATATGTAGAAAGTATATGATTATGTTATGAACGTTTTTATTTCGAAATTGAAAAAGCGAAGCAAAAACAGTAAAGTTATATTAGTGACACAAATATATTTAAAATCATTTTTCGGGTTTTATGTGCGAAATTCAGTTGAGATAATACATTTTTTGTCATGAATTGATAAAATTGATTCAGAAAATTGCATGCCCTTTTTAACTTTTTATATGTGATTATGTAATGTTAGCATACATTTGATATGATTCACGACATAACACAACGTTTTTCTCTTTAAAAATATGCTTCACATACATCAGACATGATGTTATTGAAATTTGTTTCGTATAAGCAGATCTTTTTGAATATTTTATATTAATTTATTGAACTTTAATAGAAATACTCAGGTTAGATAATTTCACCAAAGTTGTTATTGTATTTACTCATTATATTTGCATTTCTCTTGTAATTTTGTTGTGATTAATGCATCCGAGGGATCACTTTGTTTCCAGATTTTTTACAGTAACACAATGTTAAAACTGATTTCTTTAAATCAACATTCATACATCATATAAAGGGAAATGTTAATATTTTGAGATACTTTTATCTATTTAACCTTTCCTGATCTTGTTTATACTAGGTTTGTTGGAACTCTCTATATCGTGTAGATATTGATGGAATTAGATTCCATTTCTCATAAATGTCTTGAAAGTATCAGAATGTTCCAGATATGCAGCTCGTGTGTTTCTCATATGTGGGCATTACGCACGCTCATCTCTGACTTTAATTGCAAAAATCTTTTTCTAACATACTTAATCATAATTGTACGGAGCCCCTAAAGTGACATTTTCCACACTTTTTCCCGGGACTTAATTCATTTAAACGAAATATTAATTTGTAATAACGATATGTCAATTCATGTTTACGAAATACCAATTCGTAATTACGAAATATTAATTCGTTTTCACAAAAATATTTATTCGTTTTAACGAAATAATAATTTGTGTTTATTAAATATTAATTCGTTATCGAAATAATAATTCGTTTTTACGAAATATTTATTCGTAATTACCAAATAATAATCCGTCTTTTTCGAAATATTTCGTTTTTTCAAAATGTTAATTCGTTTTTACGAAATAATAATTCGTTTTTATGAAATCCTATTCCATTTTTGAGTAACCATGAACAGTCACAATACCTTCATTCAGTAATGAAGACAGCAAGCAAAATAAGATACCTGAGTAATTGGTTATTAAATTATTTCTCAACCAGGCAAATAGTGCTTTATATTTCTTTTGTAATGGAACTTTAATGAGAATCATCGTAACAAAACCATCATAACAACCATCGTAACAATATAAACAAAAATATATGGTGCTTAAATAGTTTTTATTTCAACAGTTCAAAAATGTGAAATGGCGTCTGTTGCGCACTTCAATTTAATAAACAATTGTGATTTTTCCCATTAGACGTATTATGTTTCTAATATACATGTAAGAATGTAAAACTCATTGTCATTTACTGTACATTATTACAATGTATATTAAATGCTGAATCCCGAAAGACTATTTAGAGGCAGGCAGTAGATATTATACAATATTAATAGTTTAATGAATGTATGTGTAAACTATTAACCAATATTGCAACAATACGGAGCCCCTAAGGTGACATTTTCCACACTTTTTTCCAGACTTAATTCGATTTTACGAAATATTTATTCGTTTTTACGAAATATTAATTCGTAATAACGAAATATTAATTCGTTTTTACGAAATATTATTTCGTAATTACGAAATATTAATTTGTGATAATGAAATATTATTTCGTAATTACGAACTAATATTTCGTAAAAACGATTTAATATTTCGTTATCACGAATGTTTCGTAATAACGAATTAATATCTCGTAATTACGAATTAATGTTTCGTTTTTATGAATAAATATTTGTCTTTTACGAAATGCATCATGTGATTAAAAGGACTCACAAAAGGCACAAATGCATCTTTCTTGTCGGCTAAATAACTAAAAACCTTTGAAATTTACTATCTTTATATTATATTTTAAATTAGTGTTTTTTATCATGGCATGGTGCCAATAAATAAATTTTAACGAAACGTATTTCTTTAAGATTTACTAATAGTGTGTATGATATATAGTCGTTATTTTTTTTTAAAGAAACATGTCAGAAAAGACTAATTATCTAAGAAATTTAACTTTTTTTTTGCCAGCTGTTGGGAATATGTTCCTTTGTCATAGTCAGGCATTTGAGAAGCACATGCACGTAGCGATGCACGAGAGACAAGAAAAGTGACATTCCGGCAAAACATAAAGCGAGCCGTGAAATTTCGTGGTACGGGATACTTCGACATGGCGAGATCTCGTGTTACAGTATCATGCCTCGCTTCTGGTCTCGTCGGAATGTCGCGTCTCGCCCGATTCTACGCGGTCAGATATTCCATAATTATGGCATTACCCGGATTCTTTTAGGAACTCATGCACGTTGTAAGTGCTTTTCAATGGCGGGTCTGAAAGTAGCACTTCTCTTAAAATTGCAATATTTTTATATGTTTCTGATGAAAACAAAGTACGTGTGGGATGGTCATCTCATTTTCTTCCTTAGATCATTTAGGGGTCTCCGTGACCGGGTGATTTCAAAAAACTACTTGCCTTTAACCGCTATTGGTTTGACACGCACTCAGAGCGTCGAACTATTCATGCGAGGAAGCCCGTCCAGGTTCCAAATGCAGAATACCTATCCGCGTGCGCACGTTATATTCCTTTTGAACGTAATAGCTATCGCGTTCGCCGATATAAGTATCGAGTGGCCACGTAAACGCTTTTGTGTGTGAACATAATAAATAAGAAAATCCCTTTTGCTACCTTTTTGTTGCTTAGAATAATTCTTTAATCATTTATAAAACTTTGAGTATCGGAAAGAAACGTGTCACAATTGATAACGATAAAAATCGGGCTGCATATGTGCTTTTTAGAATCGATGTTCGCCGTTTCACCTCATGTCAATTGTCATCATAAATAGGTTTGTACATATATTTATATAAAATCTTAAACCTAAAACCTACAGTGGAACTATATATTATTAAACTTCTAATTCAAGAAATTTGATTGGCTGAACCGGAAGCATACACTTAAACATACGAAATCCCGTCCATCGTGATAAAATGATGAAAACGCAATGGTACGATGGTGAAAACATGATGATACGAACGTAAAAAAACGGTTGTATGATGGCGAAACAACGATGGTACAACGGGAATGGTGAAACTACGAAATCACGATGGTAAAAACGTAATGGTACGATGGTGAAAATACGATGCTACGATGGTGAAAATACGATGCTACGATTATGAAACTGCGACGGCATGATAATGAAAATGCGATATTATTTTCACCATCGTGTTATTGCATTGGCGTTATTTCACCATCCTGCCATCGTTGTTTCACCATCGTACCGTCGTGTTTTCATCATCGTACCATCGTTACATCACGTTTTCAAAATTGTACCATCGTGCATAGTGTATCAGGGGAACAAAAATTGTTACTTATGTCCAAACGAAAACACCGTATCGGGCGATATTTGAACGATACAATATCGTGACTCGTTTCGCATCTCGCCTGAAATCTTCGCGTCTCTCTTCGCATATCGTACGTCGACGCCAGACAAGAAAATCCTTCGAGGACCACTAAATATTTCCCTCTATATTCTATATAAAATTGACATTTTTTTCAAAGACCTACAAAACATAGCTAGATCCATTTTAGAGAACAAATAAAGAGTTATAGATAAAACGGAAAATGTATCTCCAAAGAAAAAATGTCTAGCGTTACTATTTGTTATTGTAAAATATGCTATGACGTGGATAAACCACCAATATTAAAATTGAAATTCACTTATTAAATAACACCTTTGCTCGCATTTTGTTTTACCAAAATGTCTAAAATCGCGTGTCCCTTATAAAAAAAAGCTATCGCGCGCACATGTAATAGTACTAGTATCGCGTGGCCACGTAATAGCTATCGCGTGCGCACGTAATAGATAAGAAATTACTATGTCCCCCTATTTGCCACCGTAGATACTACCTTTGGTGTTGCATAGAATATTTCTTTAAAATTATTTATAATCTTTAAGCATCGAAAAGAAAACGTGTCACAATTAATAACGATAAGAATGGACTCTGTACATATGTGTTTGAGTTCTGGATACTGCACGGGTAGAAATTTTCATTGTGACACGCAGAACAGGGATATTCTTTTAGTTAATATAGGACTCCTATGCAGAGGTCGGTCGGAAGTGACATAAAAACGGTATTATAAATACAGACAACACAGAACAATGACTGGTTGCCATGATACGGACGGGCATAATTATTACCACTTTCTATTGTGTGTCGAACACATCTGTCTCATTTCCCATTTTTCGCAAATATAAATGTTTACGAGCACATCGGTCACACCTCGTGAGACAAATGTGACCCGAGACAAATGTGCTCCTACATTGCTTGCAATACTGTGATTATTGCTTGTTGAACTAGGTGGCCTTCAAACTCGTAGTCGAGATTTCAAGTATTCGACCTCGCACTTTCAATTTACGTTTCGCCATTATCAAATTGGTTTTAAGCGTTGTTACTTTAGTTACCGGTTGCCCAACGTACACAGAGGGGTTGGTTTGTTATGTCTGGGGGATACTGAACTTGAATACTAGAATACAAAAACGGTAAATACGAGTTTATTGAACTTTATTCGGGACTGTGTGAATTCGTTCTGTGTTAGGAGTCGGATAGGACGAGTTTGGTAATCTCGTGTGAGAGTGGTCCATTCTCCCGGAATAAACAAGTCTTTGTAATTCTAATGCTGTTTCAATGACCGTCATACACACCGATGGTCAATGTTGTACTTATACAGTAAAGAAAAGTTATTACACTGAATATTTCGAAAATTCGAGCAATGTTTTACATTATTATTACATTTTATACAGTCCAGAAGTGTAGTAAACAACAAGAACAAAAAAAAAGGTTTTTAAGGCTTATAAAGATCGATCCCTTTTTTATTTGAATATATATAGTAGTCGCAGTGGAAAAAACAGTTTCGAGGGAGCCTTGATGCGTGCCTTATATGTGACTGCTATCTATGAGGAAATACAAAAGACACGAACTATATTCGGCAACTGTTATATATGGTTCTTTGACCAATGTGATTGCAATAGATTTCTATTTTGAAACAAGAAGAAAATAGTTAGAAATAGGCAGTAAGACAGTAACACTGTTTGTTTGTAACGTTATCACAATATTCGGAATGTTTTGATATTATTGCTTTTTAAAATATGCACAGCAAGCAATAGACAGTAAGCAAAGCGCTGTATTTTGTATGTCTTGCTTATATCAACACCGATTCCTAAGTGATATAATTAATATCTTAGCATCAGAGTATCATTTTCATAGCTCCGTCCTATTCAATCTACTCTAATGTAAGAAACCAGTTATTTGGAAATACACCAAATTTGATATCTTGACACATGTCTTCGAATCAGTTAAAAAAATCAACATAAAATTTGGGTTTTTTTAGAAGAAATTAATTTTCATCATGTTTTCGTTTCCATGTGCATTAAACCAAAGGTCAGTACTTTCTGATTTGCTGGAAAAAAATGAAAACCCGATTAATACTTACCAACTACAGAAAATATTATGAAAAGTGAAAATGTCGAAAATTTATTATGTCGAATTACGCACCTATGTCCAGATTGAAAGTTAAAGTTTGCTCGTTTAATAATAAAAAAAAAAAAAGAAATCTTGTCCAGTTTGTTAAATTTGAAAAAAGACGAACATCATATATAAATCATTTATTGATAAATTATGTTATGTTCGGTCATGAAATCGATTACCTTGGAGTATTCAGAAGTGTTCGGCAGGGCATTACGAAGGCAAACCGATCTTCGGTTGTAAATTTAAAAATTTCTCTAAAAATACAATTAAATATATGATGAAACAATATATATGACATTGTCTTCCTTCTTTCTGTAACATGTCCCCATAATTTAGATTGACTGATTTACTCAACCCATTTAATAGTGTTATTTTTTTACCAATTGATGTTGAATAACAAAATAAAATAAAATATGTATTAACTAAAAAAATTAACAACTGAAAATAGTCATATTGTGGAAGTTGTAATACATGAATTGTTGAAAATGAATTATTCATGTCAATGCTCAATGCTCGTTTTATAAATTTGCTACTGCTACTGCTGAGCTACTGCTACTGCCAACTTCACGTTTTATAATTTTGAGCTACTGCTACTGCTGAGCTACTGCCTACTGCCAAACTTCACGTTTTATAAATTTGCTACTGCTACTGCTGAGCTACTGCTACTGCCAACTTCACGTTTTATAAATTTGCTACTGCTGAGCTACTGCTACTGCCAACTTCACGTTTTTGAAATTTGCTACTGCTACTGCTGAGCTACTGCCTACTGCCAACTTCACGTATTTATAATTTTGCTACTGCTACTGCTGAGCTACTGCTACTGCCAATTTCACGTTTTATAATTTTGCTACTGCTACTGCTGAGCTACTGCTACTGCCAACTTCACGTTTATAAATTTGCTACTGCTACTGCTGCAGCTACTGCTACTGCCAACTTCACGTTTTATAAATTTCGTACTGCTACTGCTAGTGCTGAGCTACTGCTACTGCCAACTTCACGTTTTATATTTTTGCTACGGCTACTGCCGAGCTACTGCTACTGCCAACTTCAAGTTTTATAATTTTGCTACTTTTACTGCTGATGCTACTGCTACTGCCAACTTCATGTTTTATAATTTTGCTACTGCTACTGCTGAGCTACTGCTACTGCCAATTTCACGGTTTATAAATTTGCTACTGCTACTGCTGAGCTACTGCTACTTGCCAACTTCACGGGTTTTATAATTTTTTTTGCTACTGCTACTGCTGAGCTACTGCTACTGCCAACTTCACGTTTTATAATTTTGCTACTGCTACTGCTGAGCTACTGCTACTGCCAACTTCACGTTTTATAAAGTTTGCTACTGTTACTGCTGAGCTACTGCTTTACTGCCAACTTCACGTTTTATAATATTGATACTGCTACTGCTGAGCTACTGCTACTGTCAACTTCACGTTTTATAATTTTGCTACTGTTACTGCTGAGCTACTGCTACTGCCAACTTCACGTTTTGATAAATTTGCTACTGCTACTGCCTGAGCTACTGCTACTGCCAACATTCACGTTTTATAATTTTGCTACTGCTACTGCTGAGTTACTGCTACTGCCAACTTCACGTTTTATTAATTTTGATACTGCTACTGCTGGGCTACTGCTACTGCTAATTTCACGTTTTATAATTTTGCTACTGCTACTGCTGTCCTACTGCTACTGCCAACTTCACGTTTTATAAATTTGCTACTGCTACTGCTGAGCTACTGCTACTGCCAACTCCACCATTTATAAATTTGCTACTGCTACTGCCGAGCTAGTGCTACTGTCAATTTCACGTTTTATAAATTTGCTACTGCTACTGCTAGTGCTGAGCTACTGCTACTGCCAACTTCACGTTTTATAAATTTGCTACTGCTACTGCTGAGCTACTGCTACTGCCAACTTCACGTTTTATAAATTTGCTACTGCTACTGCTGAGCTACTGCTACTGCCAACTTCACGTTTTATAAATTTGCTACTGCTACTGCTGAGCTACTGCTACTGCCAATTTCACGTTTTATAATTTTGCTACTGCTACTGCTGTCCTACTGCTACTGCCAACTTCACGTTTTATAAATTTGCTACTGCTACTGCTACTGCTCACTGCTACAGCTAACTTCCTACCGGTATAGAAATGTGGTAATTATTATTATTATTAATCTCAATCAGTATACTGATCACTTTTCCATATTATTTAAGATAAACTATATATACTTAACACAGCCGCATCAGGTTCGTATAACAATCAATGGCATGACACAAAAAGTACAAAATGTTTTTCTTCATGGTTTTTCAAAATTTAAATCAAAGTAAATCATAATAAGGTGCCCTCTTGTTCAATGAATTATCATTTTGTGAAAAATGAAACTAACAAACAATTTTGTAAAGTAACACCGCTAAAATTTGATCTAAAAATATAAAACGAGGTAACATTTCAGTGTACTTCATTGCTAATTTACATTGTTTACGTCCAATGAGACAACATTTTATCTACACAATTCATTAAAATATACTATACTTTTCCTAAACTATTTCGAATATATTAAGTGATGTATACTTTTTCAATTCTTCAAAAATCCTTAAGATTGTTTTGAACACGGAATAATTGTTCAAACAAAGAAGGTAAAATACAGCCTGTAAAACGAACAAGTCATACATTCATATAAAATCAGGAGAACATAATTATCAGCATTATGGCTATAACTTTTAATAGACATTTGAAGACAAGAAAATGTAGAGCAATATATGACCATCATGATTCTTTCAAAAGTTATGAATAAACCATTACAATTAGAATGTACTTCTATTCAAATATCTTTAATCAATTACATGTATATTATAATACGAGCTAAGATGATTCTGAATTAAATTAGCAACAATATGAACATACAGAATGCATTGCACGCATCCGCAGCCGGGTAATATCGGTAATATTATCTCATAGTATTATGTAAAGTTAATATGTGTTTGATGAAATATTTTCCACAGAAAAATAACCTACAAATCTATTACATTTTTCATCAATCAATGTTGTTTAAGTTAAAGTCTAAAACACCAATTGAAAATGTTGCAAGCTAAATTTGATTGAGCCTGATCTTGGACTGAAGTGGTTAATATAAGCAAAATTCAACGCCACCCACTTATTATCACTGGATTAAGCTATATTTATTAAATAATCATAAAAATATTGTAGAAGTATATAATGTAAATTAATGACAAAGTACTGAATGCCAAACTCAGATGAAGTTTTATAGACTGGAATATATTTTCGTAATGTCTGTTATGATTTAATGCAGTGTCTCTGAAAATAATCGTTATAGATATTGTTTTATCCGCTTACTAGCCTGAAGAGGTGTTTTATTCAATTATAAAAAGTGATATATTCCGAAAAGATATTTCATTAAGAAAAAGGAAAAGTGAAAATTACTATCAATTATAATCCAAGGCCTTAATATATCACTGTACCTAAGAATGAAGTCATCGGGCAATGAACAAAGTACATTGAACTTTCAACTACATTAGAATTAGGGGTGCAACTATACGGTCAGAACCATATTGTGATATATCTTAACCTCTAATTGATATCAATTTCATTCAATTATTTGTGAAAGGTAAATCTTTATTAATCTCATGGTTCTCTATCAAATGAAAGAAAATACATAAATATGAAATAACGTTTATATGTAGATAAAATATAAAAGAAAAGATCACAGCACTAGGGTTCCGTGCCACAGTACGTATCGGTTGATTTGTTTGTTTGGTTTTACAGCGCTCTAAAGATCACAGTATAGGATGATTTGGGATAACCTCAGGTGTCAAGGTATCGCACAGATTAGAATATTCTAAAATGCATATTTTTGATAAATCTTTTACTATTTATTAGCATTATGACATTAGATAAATGAAGTAAGTTTCTCATCTTGTTTCCATGACTTGATATCATGACATTTACCTTATATATTCTCAAATAAGCTTAAAAATCCTACAGTGATAATGACCTTTTGTTGTAAATGATGAACCCGTTTTTGAACTGTCAGTTTTCGTGTAAGTAAACAGTTGCAAAAAGGCAAGACCATATCTTTGTATGCATTGAAAGGATTATTTAACTAATACGTATCTAAATCAGATTTACAAAATGAAAACGGTCAGTAATCGAAATACTGGCTGATCTTGGTTTACACTAATCCTATGACCAGAATTTATCTTCAGCAAAGGTGCATTGTCTAATGTATCTGTACTGACTCCGATGCTTCTAATAAAGACAGAATCTTGAAATACAGTAGCGCATTTTAATACCCTGGTTCTATGATTGAAACTTTGGACAAAAAAGACTTGGTCATAGAACAAGACCAAAATGATTATCTAGACTGTCTGACCAATCAAATAAATGTGCTCTTCCTTGTTGATATCATATTCCATACTGCTGACTACTTAGAGAAACGTGAAAAACATGCAGATTAATACTGGATAGGTCCAAATACAACATCAACAGTATCACTTGACAGATCCACATACAACACTAACATTAACACATGACAGGCCATCCATTAATTAATTTGGTATGATACAAGAGATTTAAGTTGTTATTTGTAACTAAGGAACTGTTAACGAAACAGAAAAATGTTGCATAAATTTCAACGAACACTGACACAAAAATGGCATATTGCCAAAATTACGACTCTAAAGGATTATGTTTTTGAGATATGGTTCAATATTTGTTATTTCCTTACCCCATTGTGTCGACCTTTGTTAATAAAATTCTTTAAAATCCATTTCGCCTTCCTTACATTATTTCAGGCATTTGAAAAAAACCCTTCCAAATGTCCTTCCGAATGTCCTAGCATGCAAAGCTTGAAGACAAGATGATCAATTATCACCAATTAAACTTACTGTAGGGAAATATGAAAAAATAAGAATACAATCTTTACAATCCTGCCTAACAAATATCATAATTTTAATAAAGGCACATGCTTAACAAGTTTTTAATACACTATTTTCTGTGATTTCTCTTATTGAATATCAAAGTGAATATTGTTATTAACAGATCAAAGTGATATTATGTGGAAAAGAAAACATTCGCTACGTTTTCACCTAGACAATGGATTGCCTTCAGCTACAGACATAACAATAATGTAGTGTAATTTCATAATAACAACATTAATAAAAGTCAACAACACACATTATAAGGAATCTATCAAAGGATGAAAAAATACCAGTTACACCATCCACCTACAAAAGGCTATCAAAGTTGAGATAGAATAAAAAAAAATTAAAGAAAGCAATCGTTCCAAACCAAATCCCGATGCAAAATGCATTCCTTAACTAAGCTCTTAAACGTAATCAACATTTCAATAATACAACTATAAATATCTGAATAGTCGTTTACAGATTCATATTGAAAAATATTACACCCCTCCCACACCAATCCCATTCAGATGTATGGAATGTTGACCAAATTTAAAAAAAAAACAATAAAAACAACAACAAAGAAAAAAAGCAAAGAAACCCAACAAAAACAGGCAATTGTTGTTTTGTCAAAATCTCTAATAATTATTTTAATGGCAAAAAAAATAAAAGGTTGTAGACTCTGTTTGTATATGAGAGACAATGGTAGCTGCAATATTTTCTACTCCCCTGGCACCGGCTTAGACAGTATGAAATGTTCAACACATTGGATCAATTCCGACGGATCAAAAATGTGTTACAGCACTGGGATGAAGTAAGTTGCTATTTTACAGCTGACCCACAGTACCACAGTACATAACACCCGATGTTTTGAGATGTAATCTACACCTTAATATGCTGAATTTTATAATTGATGTATCTAGCTATATTAACAGAATTTGGAACATTTCATTATAAATTTAAGATTTAAGAGATATTATATCAAAAACACCAAACTTTAGCTAACAAAAGTATAGAGACCAATCGTATAGCACGGATGGAAAACGCCGATCATTTTCATATACATCAGATTAAGGATTAAAGGAAAATAGAAAATAGAGACGAAATACTTCATTATCATAATCTTAAAGCTATGTGAAAGAAAATCTGATTTTTACAACGTATCTGATATATATAAATACTTTGGATAAACATTATAAAGACTTGAAATAATAATTCTGTGAATGGTTAGGTTACAAATCATGACAAAAACATTTTTGAACTTTGTCACACTTTTCAACTCAAGTACAATCGTATTCAGTTCCTCAACAGAAATAATGCCTAATTATTTTCTAAATGAAGACTTCCACTAAATAATTATCTTCGAGTATGCTTCTACGACTAAATGGCCTGTAGAAGTATTTGGATAATGACAGAGAAGATAATGTTTTAAAATGCTTTCCCATTTGAAAAAATGTAATAATTAGAGGGAAATACATTTAATTATACTACAATGTCTCGAAATAGCACTCACTAACTTTATATGTATTGTGAAAACATGTACTTTTATGCCGATTCACTTAAATTGGAGCAAAGATCATCTCGTATACAACTACATGAAATATGTTTTAACGTAGCGAAAGTGTGTCTTTAAGTGTGTGATTATCTATAATCGCTAGTCAGTGACTTTTATGTAAATACACTTTTCGTTGCTGATTAAATTCATTCTCTGTTGCTCTTTTTCAAAGGATGAATTTAAAAGTTACTTCTTTAAGCAGATAGGTCTTCATTTTAGATTGATGAGCAATAGTTTAATAGTTACCTCAACGAACCTTTTATAACTTTATAATCCTAAAACCGAACCGAGAAGCCCCTTCGTCACATGTGTAGAGCCATGTCATACCAGTTATCTTGGATACTAAGTACCTGTCTTTATCATTAAATATAAACAAACATAAATGAATAACTATAAAGGCTTTTAAAATTCTGCAATCAATTTCTTACATACAGTGTTCATGACATACTTTTTATTCACTCGAGGTAATTTTACCGTTTTTATACAAATAACATTCATTACACATTTTAATAAAATCTGTTTAATACGGACATTTCAGTGCAATTCTACATATTGTATGTCGATCTTGTAGGGTGCAATAAGAAATTTGATGTGATGCACAATACGACGCACGACAATTGGACGCAGCGCATAATACAACATTTATAACAATGCGACAAGTCACTTGATATAATATTGTTCACATCACATTCTATATTAAGAGGCAATGTACATATTTCTTTTTCATTACCACTTGTATTGAATTGTCATGAAATGAGTCGCCCCTATTGTCAATAATCGTATCATGTGTCGGTTTCACATATCACGTCCACCTCAAAAGAGCAATGAATGACATTAGAGGATGACACATACCGGATTCCGTAGTTAAGACATAGTTGTTTCCTGTACCTAAATTCGCCAACACAGTTTTAAGTAAGAAAATATTGAACAAGAAATTTTATGAAGTTATCCTACTTCAGTTAAAGTCACTATATATTTCTGTAAACAAAATAAACTACACTAAAAATTTGATTTTCCTTAATTCTTTAAAAAATACTATCAATAACTATATTGTCACTGATACTAAGAGTTCATCAAAGACTCAAACTTTCTCATTCATATTTTTTTTCAGACACAGTTCTAAAATATATAACAGATGTTGTATCAGCGAAAAAGGCAACTTGGTATAAAATTAAATCAAGCATCGTAGAATGTTATCAAATTCAAACTAACGGACATGTATTGATTAAACATTTTATTGTAAGTTTATAAAATAATGACAAATGAATATATTGCGTGATTCCTATTGTTAAATTCATATGTGACATCATCCAGGATATTCTTTCAGATTTATTTGTTAATTTGTTAAAATTTGTAACTTATATGTTTGACATGAGTATTTAGTTTTGAACACAGGTGTCAGTCAACCTTACTGTATATGTGCTTTGTTTAACGTTTTTGAAACTATTGTTTGATAGTCTTACATTTACGGTTTATACTTTTAAAAGATATACATTGCATATCGTTAGAACAACAAAATCTACAACACTAACATGTATCTGTAATATGTAATACAATATATTCGCTGGTAAGCAAGTTTATATTTCATTTCTATTTCTATTTAATAAATACAATAAAGACCTTCTTTCAGTACTGTGTGCAACACATTTGGCATATCTACTGAAGCTTCAGTTATTACTGAAATGTCAATTTCTCTTTAGCAAGTCTTAAAATAAGACCTTACATTTCTGCACACATTTTTTGTCGTGAAAACAGATGTCTAACATTACATTATTAGCTGTTTCATAGAAACAATTATCACGTTTTTGGTTCTTTGATGTATGTCTATTACAAAGTCAGCGCTTTACTCTGGCACTTTGTCCTTAATTTAATTTAACCGTTTGATAGTGCAACATTATTTTGACGGATAAGGTTGATTCATTTGTAAAATTGGTTCATCCTCTGTTACAAGAAGTGCAAGATGTCAAATTAAACGCGTGACTGATTCTGATTACATCAATGGTAGACGTGTTTCTAAGATTGTTGACAGTGATATATCAATGCTCTGTATCGAAAAAAACCCTGAATGACTATACAAAATAGATTGTAAGATTTCTTTTTGTTATTCTTGTTCCATAATCCATTTTTTATATATCTATACTGACATAAATAATAATAATAATAAAGAAAGAATGAGGTTTTAATCTTAAATGATATAGTTAAATTATACAAAGCATCTTCTTTCTAATCAGTATGATATTTTTCTTCAACCAATCTTCCAAGTGTAAGGATTTCTTAATTCTTTTTCACGGTTAATATTTGACATTATTGCAGCCCTCTTTTTTGTTAGTAAACTTTTGATTTATCTTAGAGCATTCTTATAGCTTATTGAAATATTAAAATTTTGATTTGTATTAAAAAGGATAAGAGAGGTTTTAATCCTGTTTTATTACTATATACATTTACATCAGTTTCTTACAAAATGTTGACATAAATACATCTAAAATTTTAAGCAATTATTGAATCGAAATTGCTTCATGTGCAAATGTCTTTCAAAAATTAGCTGACTAATATATTGTCAATATTTGCCTTGTCGTTATAATACCAAGTTGATTTGATTCGTGCTGCAATTTACATTTCAATCAACATGAATCAACTTATAAGTAGTTCCTGTGTGGCTTAAGCATGGAATATATTCATTAATCACCATACTAAATTTTCTTAAATCATTACTTAATTAATCGTTTATATATAACACATTTTGATATGGTGTTAAGTAGTGGATTCGAAATAAACTATCAAGGTTACTATTAATGCAAAACAACATTTCCCAAATGGTGGACCTAACATAGAATATATTCTTATCTCTTACTGCCATAAAGAAATCACATGCTGAACAGAATATCCCTTGGAACAATATTTCTTTTTTATTTATTTTTTCAATAATGTCTTTTTATTATAAAATGGTACATAACAATCCTATAAAAGTCAACTAAAATATAGAGAAATAAGAAATAAGCTGAATACGGACACTGCAATTTTTTTTAAAAAGAATTTAATATCACCACACCGCTATTCATAAGTTCATATTACGAATTTCCATCTTGCTGGTTGAAAACTCGAATAACTTACTTCCATTATTTAAGCACAGAGGTACCGCCATATAATCCACCGACATTTACATATGTTAGATGAAAAAAAGTCCTAACAAGCCACTGGAAGTGTTCAAGCTAAATATTGAATAATTTAAAGATTCTTCACAATATATTCACGCAAAAACATATCAAAATGAAAATCTAAAAATGCAAGTATCATTTTTATATTTCATCAATTATAGATAAACCAGATAATTTTCAATTGGTAAAAATAAACTCGTGCTGAAATGGATTTTAGCTGAATCCAATGTTTCAATTTTTCGTGACACAGAAAGTCATAAATGCTTAAATTCTTATTAATAAATGAACTTACGAAAAAGGTATTATTCAGCTTGCATATCAGTTTATCTATCTATCTATCTCTGGATACTGCCAACCCCTCTTACGAGTGTTAAAGGCAGGAATTTAGTGCACGCCGGATTGTTAGTAAAAGGTGAAAAGAAAAACTAAAAAAGAAACATTGACATGCTTGGAAGGTGAGACTGAAGATGTATTCTAGTCATGGTTAAAATGTTAATAGCGAAACAAGATGATAAGAGATAAAATAGTTTAAAAACACTGGGAGTAAGACTAGTACTGCAAACCACCACTGCCTGTTTGAACTGACTCAGGTTGGGTAGGGTGGCAATGTTACTAGGAAGTTCATTCCATAGTATAATGCTATGAGGGAAGAAAGAGTACTTATGGTAGTCAGAGGATACCTGTATTTGGCGTAGGGATAAGGGATGCATATGTCTGGTTAATCTATGTGGGGTTTGAACATAAGTTGGGAGATTTATTGCAACTAGGTTATGGTATATCTTATAAAACATTATCAGTCTACAATCCAATCTGCGATGTTCAAGGGATCCCCACCCCGTTCTTCCTGCATGGCTATGACACTAGAGTGAGGGGAGTAATCCCTTTTAACCCATCTTATTGCGCGTCTCTGGATCATCTCAACTTTGTCAATATTGGTTTTAATGTAAGGAGACCATATAGTTGAGGCATATTCAACCTGTGGGCGGACCAGGGACTTGTATGCTAGTTCTTTCACTTTCTCATTTTAGTAATGGCATTTCTTTTAATAAAGCCAAGGGATCTGTTTGCATTGGAAGTTATTCGAGATATATGTGTATTAAATTTCAGGTCAGCAGATAGATCTAGTCCGAGATATTTAGCATTTGTAACAGACTCTAGGACTTGGCCATGGAGCATATATTTGTGTTTAATTATGGTTTTATTTTTGGTGATATGGATGACTTGGCATTTTGAAGGGTTAAACTCCATGTCCCACTGCTTCTCCCACAGAACCATATTGTCTAGATCATGTTGGAGAGTTGGGGGTCTGAGGAGGAATTGATGGTTAAGTATACAGCAGTGTCGTCTGCAAATAATCTGACTTGGGATTTAAGGACAGAAGATGGTAGCTTGTTGATATATAGAAGGAAACAAAGGGGCCCTAGGACAGAGCCTTGGGGGCACTCCAGAGGTAACTGGGACTTCAGATGAGCAGTCACTATCCACAACTACTGTCTGTCTACGGCCAATAAGGAAGGACTGTATCCAGTTTATAATTTGAGGACAAACACCATGTTCTTGAAGGGTATCTAAGAGTTTAAGATGGTTTACTTTATCGAAAGCTTTGGAGAAGTCAAGAAGTATGAGATCTGTTTGTTTGCCATTTGAAAGGTTGTTCACAAGGTAATCAGTTAGTTCAATGAGTTGTGTCACACATGATCGTCTTTCTCTGCATCCATGCTGAAGATCAAAGAGTATGTTGTGGGTGGTAAAGTGAGAGGATAGTTGAGAGGCAACAATGTGTTCAAGTGTTTTACAGAGGATGCATGTAAGGGAAATTGGGCGATAGTTTGCTGGATCACTTGTATCACCTTTTTTGTAGACAGGGCATACGTTTGCACGGGTCCAGTCATTGGGAATATTACCGGTGGTCAGGGATTTTTGGAAAAGAACTGCAACGCTGTCAACAATTTCTTCTCTCAGCTCCTTCAGGACAATTGGTCTAATGTTGTCAGGGCCGGCAGCTTTGTTGGCATTGAGGTTGGCGATGAGCTTTAGTACACCTGCCCTACTGATAATGATGTCATTCATTTGTGGGTACTGACAATACTTTCTGGGATCCATGAGTCTCAGTTTTTGTATACATTGATCTTTAAGTGTAAGTGGTATAATTGGTGAGAAAACTGATTGAAATTGTTTGTTAAGAATGTTTGCTTTTTCGGTGTTATTACTGTGTTTACTGTTACGGTAATATATCTCAGTAAGTTATAATATAATTATGGCCCGGAAAAGATGTCAACCAAAAAAGCAATCATAGAAATATATTAACAGAGCTACTGTAAGATGTTCACACTTTGTGTTATTAGACTAACATTTACGGACGATGAACCAAACCAAATTATACACCCAATTTATCCCATAATTCTCATTTGCAGCCGCCTTTCTATCACAATATTAATTGTATAAGGATGATAAGACTCCACTTTTAGCAAATTCATTAGTTCAAATAGTTCAAAGATGTGATGTGATGAGTCTATATTAAATAAAGTTTGGATGACACTGTTAATAAAACTTACATTTTAACTTCGATATGCGTGCAATTTATCAAAACCGATAGGAAAGTACAATTAGTGTAAATGTTTTGATCAAAATGTAACAAAATGAAATACTGATTTTCACCATTTTATAACAAATAATTTTGAGTTACTTATGAGTCAATAATAAGTACAACTGCAATTAATACAGCCTCTAGAACTTCGTCAGAAAATTGTTTCACTAGACAAGTTACTGATAACATTGCTTTTGTAAAAGATACTTTTATCTTAATGTGTAAATGAGAATGTAATGTTCAAGAACTGTACAAGCGGTGAAACTTTCTATACATTGATATGTTTTAGTGTTGTTACAATTTGAGATATTAGTTCTTTTTTTTAGATAATTTTATGAGCATGTAAGTTTGTGACGAGAAAACCAGAAAGCATCACAGAAAAGCTACATTCATAGCATTTTCATATTAAACAGTGTAATGTATACCATTATATTTTAACAGTGTTTTGCTTACAGCTATAGACATTACAAAATCTTTTGTGTAGAACTTCATCAGGCAAACAAAATGAATAAAAATCGAGAACACACATTGTATAGGAGGAATAAAAGAATGAAAGCAATGTTATAACATCTGTTACTATACCACATGGTCAGCATTTAGAAGTTATAGCTCAAAAACTATAAATAATTCTAAAAAGATACAGATTGCAAACTTTTACGCGCCTCCCACGCCCACTCAATTCAGATTTTACAAGATGTTGATCAAATATTCCAAACAACTCAAATGTTGTTTTGTCAAAATAACCGCTATTATAATAGCATATATAAGAATGAAAAGGTTGCATACTCGGTTTGATTAAGTCAGTTTATGGAGCAAATTTGACCACGTCCCTGTCTTGAACAGTATTCAATATCAGACACTTAACATATTTAATAAATGCTTCCAAAGGAAAATGTATAACAACACTGGGATGAAGTAAGCGGCTATTTTAACAGCTGTCACAGAGTATATAACACCAACTATTTTTTAGTATAAAAATTTAACCCAGAACCTGCTAATTTTTTTGTAATTGGATCTCTGAGTAGTTCATTTGCGATTTAAGGGATTTTAAATCAAAATATCAAAATTTTCACAAGTATAAAGCCTTAAGTTTGTCATATCATCTATCTTGGGTACTATGTATTTTTTCTGTTTTTCTTTAAAAAATAACACACATTAATGAATAACTATAGGCCATTAAAATTATTCTTTCAATTTCTTGCATACAGTGTCCATGACAATGCAATACTTTTATATACACAGGGTAACTTTTAAACCGTTTTTATACAAATTGCTTTCATCTGAAGTACTTATCAAATCTGTTCAGTGAATTTTTACATATCATATATAAGGCTTTGAGGTCGGAATATGGCATTTGAAGTGACGCACAATACAACGCACGGCAACAAGAAGCAACGCTTGATATAATTAATGTATACTTGTATAACAATGAGACCTGCCACTTGCTTGATATGATACTGTTTATGTCACATTCTATTTTAGGACAAAAATGCACATATTTCTTATTAATTTCCATTTGTAGTATTGAATTTCCATATAATAAGCCACCTCTTTTTGTAAACAAAATAATGTACATCTAAAATTTTGTCCTCACTTCTATTAAAAACCTGTGACTGATATTTTATGTTCATCTAAGACTTAAACTTATCATTCACATATGTGTTCAGACACGATTGTCAAATATGCAAGCAAATTCTGCAATCAGCTTAAAACGGCAACTTAATTTTTTAAAGGAAAAAAATCAAGCATCGTATAATGTTAAACAATTTAAACAGGTGAAAATTCATTTATTGAACCTTTTATTGTTTATAAAACAATGACAAATGAATTTTTTTCATGATATCTATTGGATGACATATTTGTGTCATCATATATGGTATTCTTTCAGATTTATTGGCTAATCTGTTCATATTTGGTACTAGTTTGTTTGACACAAGTATTTAGTTTAGACTTTACTGTGTGCGTGCTTTGTTGAACCTTCTGAGGCCATTAATTGATAGTCTTACACTGCGTATATACATGTATACTGTTTCGAATGTGATTTTTAATGAGGATATGCATGTATTACAATAACTTATTATATTATTATAGATAGTCTTCAGTTTCCTAACAGCGTTAAACAGAACAAACAATTTGATATTTATAACAATATAGATACGATATTTCAGTATGTCCTTTAAAAAAGCCACGCAGTCTGGTTGAAAACAAATAAATAAATGCAATCTAAAACATTTACATCTTATAAAAAAAGAAATTGCGCATGCAAACTTTCATGGCAAGCAAATCATAAAGATAGAAATCGTATTGTCATATCTGAATAATCCTAAAAAGTAGGTTCTTCATTATTGTTAGCAATGACAGAAAACGCTTTGGTATAAATGTAGCAGCTTCATTTATTACTAAAATTTCTATTTCTCCAAGCAAGGCTTAAAATAAGACCTTTCGCTTCTGCAGACAATTTTATGTTATGAAAGCAGATGTCTAACTTTACTTTATTAGCTGTTTTGCAGAGACTTTTATCAATTCTCTGTACTTTTACAAAACCGGTGTTTAAATCGGGCACTATGTCTTTCTGTGTATTATATCACAACACATTTAGCCGTTTATAGTGCAACTTTATTTTGTTAAAATCAACCTTTTCATGAGACATATACCCTTAACCGTAACATGTTAACATGACTGATACGGTGGTGAATTTGTTTGTCAAATTGGTTCTTCCTTCGTTGATTTTGTTACCAGAAGTGCAATATGTCAAACTAAATGTGTGACTGTTTTAGATTGCATCAATGGTTAATGTGTTTCTAAGATTACACTTCTGACAATGATGTATTCATGTTCTTTTTTGTAACATGTCTATAGCATTATACAAAATGGATTGTATGATTTTAGTTTTGTTGATTAAAGAAGGAAAATATTTTTTCCAGTTTTGCGTTGTTTGTATATCTATACTGATATAAATACTTCATATGAAGACAGAACGGTGTGTTCATCTTTAATGAAATCTATGAATTACAAAACCTTTTTCTTCCAGTCAATTAGATATTCTTTATTCCTTTCAATTTTCAACTAATCTTTTTATTGTAAGGATTTCGTATTTCTTACTACGGCTTATATTTGACCCTAGCTTTCTTTTTTTTTGTTAGGTTTTTGTCTAAGGACAGTCTTAATCTTAGTGTCTCAAAAGGTAATTGATTTGTATTGAAAGTGACAAAAAGGGTAATGCATTACGTTTACATTTTCATACGCAAAATACTTACAGAAATGCTGCTCAAAAATTGAAGCAATCATTGAATCCAAACTGCTTCATATGCATAAGTCTTTCAAAGATTAGCTGTCTAATATATTGTTCAATATTTGCCTTGTTTAAATTTGTATTAATAGTACGTAAATTTGATCTTTGCTGACATTTGCATTTCAGTCAACGTAAACCAATTTACAAGTACTTCTTGTATGTCTTTATCATAGAATAAATTCATCAATCAACCTACTAGAAATATAAGATTACCTTTACTAAATTTTATTCATTTAGAAATTTCCGTAAATATTATTATGTTTCTAAGATTTTTGGCAGTATATTTGATCCTATATAAACAGTAATCTATATAACGCATTTATAATACAGCAAAGTTCCTTGAGAAACGAAAAGAAAAATATTTCATAAATTGACAGCAGCCGTGCCTTTAGTTTTCTATAAATGCCATATTTATCCAACTAAAAGCTTTACAAAGTGCAGTTTTATAAAACACATTTTGATAAGGTTTTTAAAAGTTAATGAGAAATACTAGTAATAAGACAATTTATGTGTCTTACCAAATAATGTCAAACAGCGGCCACATGCAAATTAGAGGATCTGTTTGTTATCTTCAACAATATAAATGCTACATAATAAATTCTCTAAAATCAACTTTAATTAACAGACATAAAGATAATAAACATCGACAGTGAAAAGTTGTCGACATCAAATGAACACCCCTGATTATTATTTTATAATTACTCTATTAGAGAGTAAGGCAATATATTCACATTAAATTTTTGGCATACCGTGTTATATGCAATACACATATCTAGATCAATATAGTACTTTTTAAAAAAATTTGTGTCCACAAGTTTTCTTTTTATAAATCAAACTTTATTATGGTTAAAATATATAGATTTATTCGGCAAAGACAAATAACGATAAATTAAAAAAAAAAATGACTTAATTAGCCGATTACAGACAATTCTAATTATGCCAACGCAGCATCTGCGATGCGGTGGCATATAGCGATTCACCTGTGTGTGTGTTTGTGTGTGTGTTTGTGTGTGTGTTTGTGTGTGTGTTTGTGTGTGTGTTATATAGATTATATAGTGAACTTAAAAAATCTTCTTGTGAAAACCCACTAGTCCAATTTCAACCAAACTTGGCAGGATTGTTCCTTTGGTGAAGGGCTTTCAAAGTTGTTCAAAGAATTTCATTCCATGCAGAAATCTGGTTGCCATGGCAACCAAAAGGAATTATAAGAATAAATTTATTAAATCTTCTTGTAAAGACCCAAAAGGCCTAGAGCTTAGATATTTTGCATAAGGCATTGTCTGGTAGACCTCTAACAAGATTGTTCAAATTATAGCCCTGGGGTCAAAATTGGCCCCGCCCCGGGGGTCATTGATTTTTCACTATGTACATATAGTAAAAACTTAAAATACCTTCTTGTTAAAACCCAAAAGGCCTAGAGCTTAGATATTTTGCATAAGGCATTGTCTGGTAGACCTCTACCCAGATTGTTCAAATTAAAGCCCTGGTGTCTAAATCGGCCCCGCCCCAGGGGTCATTGGTTTTCCTTATATGTATATAGTTAAAACTTTAAAAAATTTCTTCTAGCAATTGACAAATGCTAGAGGTTAGATATTTTGCATGAAACATTGTGTTGTAAACCTCTAGCAAGATTGTTCAAATTATAGCCCTGGGGTCAAAATTGCCCCCGCCCTGGGGGTCATTGATTTCAATATATAAATATTGTAAAAAATAAAAAAATCTTATTGTCTGAAGGTACAAGGCTTAGAGCTTTAATATTTGTTAAATAATATCATCTAAAGGTACTCTACCAAAGTTGTTCAAATTTTGCCTCTTGTGTCAAAATTAGCCCCTCCCCTGGGGGCCATAGGTTTATCTTATATGTATATAGTAAAAACTTAAAAAATCATCTTCTCTAAATTTGCAAAGGATAGAGTTAAGATATTTTGCATGAAACATTGTGTAGTGAACCTCTAGCAAGATTGTTCAAATTATAGCCCTGGGGTCAAAATTGGTTCCGCCCCGGGGGTCATTGATTTTCATTATTTACATATAGTGAAAAAATTTTTTTTTGTCTGAAGTTTCAAGGCATAGAGCTTTGATGTTTGAAATATAATATCATCTATAGGTCCTCTACCAAAGTTGTTCAAATGTCAAAAATTGCCCTGCCCGGGGGCAGTGATTCTCATTATGTACACATAGTAAAAACAGAAAATAAAACAAATGTTTTCTGAATGGGAGAAAGCTATAGCTTAGATATTTGACTTGAAATGTTGTTTGGTGGACCTGTATCAAGATTGTTATTAAACCCTTGGGTCAAAATTATGCCTTGCCCAAAGGGACTGTGACCTACTTTCTTGTCCTTTGATGTACAGCAATGACATTTTCACCATGTGCACAGTTTTAGTTGTAAAATTGAACTTTGACCTAGATTTTGATGATGTGACCTTCTTGTCCTTTGATGTACAGCTATGAAATTTGAACCATGCGGTGGCATAGCATTTTTCTCAAATGCAATCTTGTTTTCTATTTAGAATTAAATTCATTACGCCAATATCAAAGTCAAATGATAGTTTTTACACTTCATATTATTAGATTCACATTTGCAGACGATTAATCCAATTTGTCACTAAAATCACATTTGAAGCCTTTCTATCACAACTTCAAGTACATTAGGAAGATAAGACTGCACTTCCAGCACACTAATTGTTTCACAGATGTGATGTGAGAAGTCTATCTAAATACATCCTGGATGACAGTGTTAATAAAGCTTACATTTAAGCTCTGATATGCGTGAAACTTATTAAAGGCCGATAGCAAAAATAAAAGTATTGCAGGTCTTTTTTTTAATATGTCACATAATGAAATATTGATCGCATTTAATTTATGTAACAAATAAGTTTGTGTTACATATGAGTCCATAATAACACCTCCGTCAGAAATTCAATTCACTTGAAAAGTTGATGATCGAATTGCTTTTACAAAAGTTATTTCTATTTGAATGTGTAATTGAGAGTATCATGTTCAAGAACTGCACAGTGCTGAAACTTTCAATACACTGGTACCTTAAAGTGTTGTTACAATTTAGAATATTGGTGCTTTTATTGAGAAAATTGTCTAACCATGTTAGTTTGTAACAAAAAACCCCATGAACAGCAGAAAAGTTATTGCATTTTCAAAAATTAACACACATCAATGAATGACTACTATAGGCTATCAACATTCTTCTACCAATTTCTTACATACGGTGTTCATGACATACCCTTAATCACAAAGGTTAACTTTATCGTTTTTATACAAATGACATTTATCCAAAGTATTAGTAAATTTAAATCTGTTTAATACGGACACCGTTTAGTACATTTTTACATATAACTTATCGATCTTTGACCTCGGAATTTGACATTTTAGATGACGCACAAAACAAGACGAAACGCATGATAAAATATATAAAACAGTCCATGGTAGGACATCAATACATATTCTTTTAATTTCCGTCTGTCGTATTGAATTATCATATAATAAGTTGTCTTATATTGTCAATTGCGTACCGTGTGTCGGCTCCGCATATTGCGTACTTTAAAATTCGGCAAATAGCATTTAAAATGACACCGGATTCCGTATTTGTCATAAAAACAGTTTTAGCCGAAAATACCAGTTTTAGCCATTATATAAAATAGCTACACCCTAAAACATGTTCCTAATTCTTTAAAAAGAATTATTTAACTATCCTGTCACCGATACTATGTGTTTATCTAAGACTCAAACTAGTTCTTTTACATTTTTGTTTCATATTGTCAAACATATAAGCAGACATTAAAATTAGCTAAAAACTGCAACTTAATATTTGAAAAATAAATTAAGAAATCATATAATTTAAACAGATTAAATATTTTATTGTTGATTAAATCATGACAAATATGTACATTGCATGCTGGATTTTCTTTAAGATTTATTTGTAAATTTGTCAAGATTTGTTACTAATTTGTTTGACAAGGGTATTTAGTTTTGAACACAGGTGTCAATCTCACTGCATATATGCTTGTTAAACCTTTTTGAGACTGTTGTTTGATAGTCTTACTAATTAAGCGTATATATTTTCAAACGATGTGCATTGCATATCATTATATTTTTACGGATATTTAAATTATAATAGTGTTAAATGAAACAAACAATTTGGTATTACAATATTAATATATGATTCTATTTTGAAAAAGTCACGCAATAGAATCTATAACACTCTCATGTCTCTATGAATATCATAAAGACTTACCTTCAATAATGTGTGCAATAATATATATCTACTGAAGCTTCAGTTATTACTGAACTTTAGCAAGCCTTGAAATAAGACCTTACGCTTCTGCATATAATTTCTTTCATGAAAAAAGATTACAAACATTACATTATAGAAACAATCATCGAGTTTCTGGTTCGTTGATTTATGATTAATGTCTATTTCAAAATCAGCGCCTTACTCGGGAACTTTGTCTTTATGTGTATTATAAGCCGTTTATAGTGCAACCTTATTTTCGTAAAATTTTGACGGATAATGTGTTGGAATCGTTTGTCAAATTGGTTCATGATCCGTTAATTTTATTACAAGAGGTGCCAGATGTCAAATTAAATGTGTGACTGATTCAGATAACATCAATGGTAAACGTATTTCTAAGATTGTTGACAATGACGTATCAATGCTCTGTATTGAAACCTCCTTAAATGATTATACAAAATGGATTGAAAGATTTTTCTTTTTGTTGATCTTGTTCAGTATTTCATTTATTTGTATATCTCTACTGACATAAACACCAATCTTCCAATTATAAGGATTTCTTAATTCTTTCTCACGGTTAATAATTGACATTATTGCAGCTCTCTGGTTTGTTACTAAACTTTAAATACATCTCAGGACATTTTTTGAAGTATCTAAAATTTTTTTATTGATTTGTATAGAAACATGATATAAGAGGTGATAGTATTGAAGCAATCATTGAATCCAAATTGCTTCATATGCAAAAGTCTTTCAAAGATTAGCTGTCTAATATATTGTTCAATATTTGCCTTGTCTGATTGGTAAAAATACCAAGTTGATTCGTGATGAAATTTACATTTCTGTCAACATGAATCAATTTACAAGTTGTTCATGTGTGGTTTAAGCATGGAATATATTCATTAAACAACAGAATAGAAATATAAGATTATCATTTCTAAACCACTATTTAATTCATTGTATATATAACAAATTTGGAAACTTGATGTGAAATGGACTATCAAAGTTGCGGTTAATGCAAATTGGTTGACCTAACATAAAACTATTCTTACCAGATAATACAGTAAAGAAGTAAAATGCTAAACAAAGCATCCCACAAAACATTATGTTAATTTTTATTATTTTCAACAATGTCCTTTCATTAAAAAACCTACATAAAACTCCTAGAACATAACAATGATAAATAAGCTCAGGACACTGCATATTTTAATATGATTTCAAGTCACCTCACCCTGTCCATAAGTTCATAAGACGAATTTCTATCTTGCTGGTTGAAAAATCCAATACCTACCATTCATTACTTAAGTCATGTGGTACCACAATAAAAACACGACGGTCGGTATAAGATCTAAAACATAAGTCAACATGGCCATCCCCCGCCGATTGGGTTTGCTCATTGGAAGAATGTATATGTAGTAGAGCAGAATAATTCAATTTTAAGAGGTCTTTTGGTAATGAAAACTAATGACTGAAGTGATTACAGATTTGAAACCTAATGAATACTGATGGCTGAAAATAACAAAGGGCAATAACTGAAAAATAATGCAGGATAGGTTATCATTCTTGTGTGCTGCACCCCTCCTCGGTGAAATCTATCCACCTATGAAGTTTTAAGTTGATACCTCAAATACTTTTTGAGATTGCTCCGGACAAAATAGTATGAAAAAGATCAAAGGGCAATAACTCAAAAATTATATAGGGAAGAGTTATCATTCTTGCGCATAGCATTCCTCCTCGATGAGGTCTATCCACTTATGACATTTCATAATGATATCTCAAATATTTTTTGAGTTACGCTCCACTCAGGTGAAAAATTAAGTACGAAAAAATAACAAAGGGCAAAAACACTGCACACATCCTGAGTGAGATCTATGCACCTATGAAGTTTCATGTTGATATCTCAAAGGCTTTTTGAGTAATGCTCTGGACAAAAATTAATTTTGAAAAATAACAAAGGGCAATAACTAAAAAAATATGCAAGGTAGAGTTATCATTCTTGTGCACTGCACACCTCCTGAGTGAGATCTATGCACCTATGAAGTTTCATGTTGATATCTCAAAGGCTTTTTGAGTTATGCTCTGGACAAAAATGTCGGACGGAAGGACGGACGGATGGACGGAAGGACGGACGGACGGACGGAGACTATTTCTATATCCCCTGCCGCCTTTTCGGCGGGGATAATAAAAAGCTTCATGCATAGCATTAAATCCCAAACAATGTAATATACACCATTACATTTTGTTTCAATAATGGTTTACCTACAGCTATAGACATAACAAAACCAAACAAAATGAATAAAAGTCAAGAACACACATTATACAGGAGGAATAAAAGAACGAAAATAATTGTTTTACCATTCACCTACAAAAGCTATCATAAATAGGATATAGAATTAAAGGATTAATAGCTTTCAAATCATAACTCTTTTACGAAATGCATTTCTTTACTAAAGCTGTTACATATGGTCAGCATTTAGATGTAATAACTGAACACATAAATAATTCTAAAAAGTTACAGATTGCAAATATTGACATCTCTCCCACGTCCGTACGATTCAGATTTTACAAGATGCAGACCAAATTTATTTTCAAAGACTGCTGACTCGGTTTGATTAAGTCAGTTTATGGGAAATAATGAAGGCTGCAGTATTTAGCTTGTACCTGTCTTTTACAGTATTCAATTTCGGACAATTAACATATTTGAATCAATGATTCCAAAGGACCAAAAAAAGTACAATAACACTGGGATGAAGTAAGTGGTTAGTTGTTTTAACAGCTCTCACAGAGTATATAACACCAACTTTTTTTAGTGTAAAAATTCAACCAAAAATCTTAATCTTCTCTATGTTTTTGTAATGGATTTGCTTACGTCTATTGCAATCATTTGGAACAGTTCATTTGAGATTTTCATATCCAAATATCAACAGTAAAGAGACTGGGCATAGGGTGGTAATAACAAACGCGTTTCATGTTCGTTTCGATCGTGTTGAGGGTTAATTAATCACAAAACGTTTAACTTCAAAATCCTGTCTTATAGATTGTCGAAAGTAAAGCAAAATTACTTTTATCAACTAAATGAATAGTAGATTTCACGCTATTACACTTTTTATATTAAATAAAGTCTGATACAATATTTCGCCATTTTAGAATGGTGAGCAATAGTTTATTAGTTACCTAGCTGTAATAACATGATACTGAAAACCGCATTTTCATCAGAATAGAGCCATGTTATATCAGCTATCTTTCTTTATCATTAAAAATTAACACACATTAATGAATGATTATAGGCTATTAAATATTTTCTTCAAATTTCTTGCATGCAGTGTTCATAAAATACTTTCATTCCGACAGAGTGACTTCACGCTTTTTTGTACAAATTACACACATCTAGCGTATTTATAAAATATGTTTAATACGAAGACCGTTCAGTGCATTTTTACATTTGTCTTTGAGGCTGGAAAATGACATTTGGAGCAACGCATAATACTACGACAAAACAATAAGACGCAACGCAACGCATGATGTAACGCATATAACAATACGACACAGCACTTGATATGATGTTGTTTATGTCACGGTCCATTTTAGGACAGCAATGCACATATTTCTTTTTCATTTCCATTTGTGGTATTGCATTGTCATACAATAATCCATATATTGTAAACAAAATATTGTTTACCTTACTTCTATAAAATAGAAAATATGAACAACTATACTGTCACTGATTCATCTTAAACAGACTTACACTATTTCATTCACATTTGTGTTCAGCCACAATTGTCAAACATAAATGCAGATGTTGTAATCAGCAAAAAGGCAACTTAATATTTTGAAACTTAATATCAAGCATTGTATAATGTTATCAAATTTAAACATTGAATCTTTAATTGTTTATAAAATCATGACAAATGAAAATATAGCGTGTTTCCTATTCGGTGACTTAATTGTATCATAATATAGGATATTCTTTCAGATTTATTGGCTAATTTGTCAATATTTGTCATTAATTTGTTAAACACGGAAATTTTGTTTAGAACGTATGTGTGGACCTCACTGCGTGTGTACTTTGTTAAACCTTCTGATTCTATTATTTGATAGTCTTACATTGAGTAGTTCTGTTGTTTTCAAATATAACTTTAAAAAGGATATGCATTGTGTTACAATACATATATAATTATAGATAGTCTTCATTTTCCTAACAGCGTTAAACAGACAGAACAAACAATACGATATTAATAACAAAACAAATATGTTAATGTATTGTGTCCTTTAAAAAGTCATGCAATTTGGTTGTTTGAAGTATAAAATATATAAACGAAACCAGACAGTTACATCTTTTTATCATATAAAAAACGCGCATGCAAAATATAATTATGGCAAGCAAATCATAAAAAAAGAAATCGTATTGTCACATTTGAAAAATCATAAAAAAGTACAACAAGGACCTACATTACTTTTGCAATGATAGAAAAAACTTTGGTATAACTGAAGCAGCTTTAGTTAAAACTGAAATTTCCATTTCTCTTAGCAAGGCTTATAATTAGATCTTTCACTTCTGTAGACAATTTTATGTAATGAAAGCAGATGTCAAACTCTACTTTATAAGTTGTTACACAGAAACTTTCATCAATTCTCTGTACTTTTACAAATTCGGCACTCGAATCGGGCATGTCTTTCCCCGTATTTTATCACAACACATTAAGCCGTTTATAGTGCAACCTTATTTTGGTACAATCCACCTTTTCATGAGACATATACCATTAACGTGTTCAGATGACTGATAAGGTTGTGAATTTGTTTGTCAAATTGGTTCTTCCTCCGTTGATTTTGTTACCAGAAGTGCAATATGTCAAACTAAATGTGTGACTGTTTTAGATTGCATCAATGGTAAATGAGTTTCTTAGATTACACTTTTTTACGATGATGTATTCATGTTCTTTGTTGTAACATGTCTAAAGCATTATATAAAATGAATTGTTGATTAAAGAATTTTAATTTTGCATTTGTTTGTATATCAATACTGACACAAGTACTTCATATAAAGATAGAATGGTGTCTATATCTTTTTATAGTTAATGAAATTGTTCAATCACAAAACATTTTTCATCTTTTTCAATCTTTAACCGCTCTTTCAAGTGTAAAGATTTCTTACTGCCACTATTACTTGAGATAACCCCAGCACTCATTTTATTAGTTAATTTTTTTTTAATTTGTCTTAGTGCAGTCTTAATATGTCTTGATGTTAATTGATTTACATTGAAAATTATAAAGCAAGTACTAAGAGGTAATAATCTTGTTTTATTACATTAAGTTTTTATTTGCATGCACAAAATATCTACAGAGATGATGCTCAAAATTTAAACACTCATTGATTCCAAATTGCTTCATATTCTTTCAAAGATGAGCTGTCATATATATTGTTCAATATTTGTCTTGTCTGGGTGGTATTTATTATAGTAACTTAATTTGATTCTTGAGGAAATTTACATTTCAATCAACATAAATCAATTTACAAGTACTTCTTGTATGGCTTTAGCATGGAATATATTCATTAATCACCCGACTAGAAAAATAAGATTATTTTTATTATATCACTATTCATAGATTTAGAACATTCCGTAAATATTATTAGTTATAGAGATAAAGAATTTTGGGAGGATAAATAATCCTATATAAACAAAAAAATCTATATGACGAATTTATAATACAGCAAACGTCTTGTTTTGAGAAAAAAATCTTAAATTTACAGTATAGTTATACAGTTAAAGAATTTTGAGAGGATAAATGATCCTACATAAAAAAAAATCTATATGACGAATTTATAATACAGCAAACTTCCTTTTTGAGAAAATAATCTTAAATTTAGAGTATACATTTTATATGACATATTTATCCAAGGAAAGGCGTTATTAATTAACGTACAGTATTATTCATCACTTAAAGAGACAGGTACTATATACGCATTCGATTTTTTTTTCATTCCCTGTAAAATGTAATAAAGATATCAAGATCTCTACTTTAAACGTTTAGTCCATATGTTTTCTATTTATATGCACTGGTATTCAATCAAAATTTATTATAGTTAAAAATTATGAAATGGTTCAGTAAATACAAATTATAATAATAAATCTAAAAATCATGTATAGAAAAGGTGATAACGAACACTACAGATATTCAATTTAGATTTCGAATCATTACACCACTGTCAAATTCAAATTACGATTTTTATCTTGCTTGTTGAAACCTTAAGTAACTTCTATCCATTATATCCTCAGTATAGAACTACGAACCTTTCCAGAGCATCTTCGATGTTATTTAAATGCTACATAAAAGATCATCAAAAACCAAGTAAAATGTAGAGAAATAAAGATAATAAACAAACATTGACAGTGAAAAGTTGTCGACATCACGCAACCGAATAATCCTGGATATTATTTTATGCTAACTCAGAGAGTCAGGCAATATATTCACATTCCATCCTTTGCATGCCATGTTATATGTAATACACATAATTATCTAGATCACGAAAGTACTAATTGAAAAAAGTTTGGTCCACAAGTTGTCTATGTATATGCACTGGTATTCTTTCAAAATTATTTTTATAGTTAAGAGATATAAATTTATTCAGCAAAGACAAATAGTTATAAATTAAAAAATCATGACAAAATAAGCTGATTACGGATACTACAGATCTTTAATTTAGATTTCAAGTCAATATTCTATTATCATAGTCAAATGACGAATTTCTTTTTGGTGGTTCAAACCTCAAGTAACCTTCGGCATGAGGTACCTCCACATAAAGCCAAGGACATATCCAGATGAAAATCGTCCTAACAAGCCTCAGGTAATGTTCAAGCTAAATGTTGCAGATTATAATAGGTAGCATTCAATTTTCTACCAGCGTTAAACAGAACAAACAATACAATATTTTCAACAATATAAATACGTTATTTATTTGTGTCCTTTAAAAAGCCATGAAATCGAGTTGTATGTAAACATCTTTATATCATATGAAAAAGAAAATGCGTATGCAAAATATTATGGCAAGCAAATCATAAAAAAAGAAATCGTATTGTCACATTTGTAAAATCATAAAAAAGTGCAATAAGGACTTTCATTACTTTTTGCAATAATAGAAAACACTTTTGTATCTGAAGCTGCTTTAGTCATTACTGTAATTTCTATTTCTCTAAGCAAGGCTTAAAATTAGACCTTTCACTTTTAGAGACAATTTTATGTAATGAAAGCAGATGTCTTACTTTACTTTATTAGCTGTTTCACAGAAACTTGTATCAATTCTCTGTACTTGTACAAAACCGGCGCTTTAATCGGACACTATGTCTTTCTGTGTAATATATCACAACACATTAAGCCGTTTATAGTACAACCTTATTTTGGTAAAATCCACCTTTTCACGAGACGTATACCCTTAACGTGTCAAGGTGATTTTTTCGGTGGTGAAATTGTTTGTCAAATTGGTTCTTCTTCCATTGATTTTGTTACCAGAAGTACAATATGTCAAACTAAATGTGTGACTGTTTTAGATTGAATCAATGGTTAATGTGTTTCTAAGATTACACTTTTGACAATGATGTATTCATGTTCTTTGTTGTATTATGTCTTTAGCATTATATAAAATGAATTGTTGATTAAAGAATTTTTATTTTGCATTTGTTTGTATATCTTTACTGACACAAATACTTCATATAAAGATAGAAAGATGTCTTTTATCTTTTTATAGTTAATGAAATTGTTGAATTACTAAACCTTTTTTTCCACCTCTTTCTTTCTTTAACCAATCTTTCAAGTGTAAGGATTTCTTACTGCGGCTTTTACATTAGATTACCCGAGCACTTATATTTGTTAGTTTGTATTTGTCTTAGTGCAGACTTAATGTGTCTTGATGTTAATAGATTTGCAGGAGGTACTAAGACGTACTAATCTTGTTTTATTACATCTTGTTAACATTTGTATACACAAAATAATTACAGAAATGCTGCTCAAAATTTTAGCAATCATTGAATCCAAATTACTCCGTATGCATAATTCTTTCAAGGATGAGCTGTCTAATATATTGTTCAATATTTTCCTTGTCTGGGTGGTAATCATTATGATTCTTGATGAAATTTACATTTTAATCAACATAAATCAATTTACAAGTGCTTCGAAATGGAATATATTCATTAATCACTCGACTAGAAAATAAGATTATTATTACTATATCACTATTAATAAATATAGAAATTACCTTAAATATTATTAGTAGTAACAATAAAGAGTTTTGACAGGCTACATGATCGTATATACTAGTAAACAAAAATCTATACGAATAATTTATAATACAGCAAACTTCCTTTTTTGAGAAAAAAATAAATTGACTGTATAGTATACATTATATGGTTTTTATATATTACATATTCATCCAATGAAAAGCGTTATTAACGACAAGTATTATACATCACATAAAGAGTCAGGCAATCTTTTCGCATTCGATCTTTTTTTTATTCCCTGTAAAATGTAATACAGATATCTAGATCATTAGTTAAAACGTTTAGTCCACGTGTTTTCTATTCTTATGCACTGGTATTCAATCAAACTTTATTAGAGTTAAAAGATATAAAATGGTTCAGCAAAAACAAGTTATAATAATAAATTAAAAAATCATGTATTATAATAGATAAGCTTGACACAACAGATTTCCAATTTAGATTTCGAATCATTACGCCACTGTAAAAGTCAAATAACGAATTTTCATCTTGCTTGTTGAAAACACAAGTAACCGTCCATCCATTATGTCCGGCATGAGTAACCTCCATATAAAACTACGAACTTTTCCAGAGCATCTACTTGTTATCTATAACATTGTTATTTAAATGCTACATAAAAGATTCTCATAAAATCAAATAAAATGTAGAGAAATAAAGATAATAAACAAACATCGACAGTGAAAAGTTGTCGACATCACGTAACCGAACAACCCTAAATATTATTTTATGCTAATTCCGTCAGAGAGTCAGGCAAAATATTTATATTCCATCTTTTGCATGCCGTGTTATATGTAATACACATATCTAGATCACGAAAGTACTAATTGAAAAAAGTTTGGTCCACAAGATGTCTATGTATATGCACACGTATACTTTCAAAATTATTATTATAGTTAAGAGATATAAATTTATTCAGCAAATACAAATAATTATAAAAATAAATAAGCAGTTTACAGACACTGCAGATTTTCAATCACTACGCCACTGTAAAAGTCAACTTTCGAATTTCCATCTTGCTATTTGAAACCAAGTAACCTTCCATCAGTTATCTCAGGTATACGGTGCCTCAATATTAAACCACGAACCTTTCCATGTGATAATCGTTTTAACAAGCCACCAGAAGTTTTCAAGTTAAATGTTGTTGAAGCCAAAATAATCTAAAGTCAATACTGTTTATAGATCTGTAAAAAATAATACTTCCCACAATTTTGATTGAGGCAAAAGCATATCAAAATTAAATTCGAAAATATAAATGTTTGTATTGTTCTATTTAACCAAGTAGTAAATACTCAAAGATTTTTTTAATCGGTAAAACTAAAATCATGCTGAAATGAATATTAAATGAATGCATAAAAACTACCTATTAGTAAGTTTCAATTTTCAAATGACGCAGAACTGTTTACATGTATTAAATGGACTTTCAAAAATGTCTTATTCAGCTTGCAGAACTCGGGTATGATATAATAGAATTATAAACCATGTCTGAAAAGATTTTAACAAACAAAGCAATCATAGAAAATTAGAAATATATAAACAGCTTCTGTAAGAGTTCCACACTTCGTATTATTAGACTTACATTTACAGACGTTGAACTAAATTGGTAACCAGATTATACACCCAATTTGTCACTAAAATCACGTTTGCAGCTTTTCTATCACAACCTCAAGTGCATTTCGCAATATAAGACTGCGCTTTCAGCAAACTAATTGGTCACATATGTGAGGAGTCTAAACTTAATACATTTTGGATGACATTACGTGCAACTTATTGAAGGGGATATGAGAAGAACAATTAGAGCAAAATGTTTTTATCAGAATGTCACATAATGAAACATTTATTTTTTTAAAATCTTATTTGAACATGCATTACAAATCATTGTTGGCTTAATTGAGCTCATAATTAGTAAAAATAGATAGGTACAACCTCTGAAAACTGCGGCAGAAAATTGATTCGTTAGTCTAGTTGCCGATAGCATTGCTTTTATAATAAACATTTTTATTTAAATGTGTAAAAAGACACGCATAGTTCTGGAATTTTCTAATGCATCGATATTATTTAGTATAACAATTTGAAATATTCATGTGACTAATAATAAGACTTATCTGCGAAAATCTTATGAGCACCCAAGGCTAAATAAATAAATAGAAGAAATACTGTAATGTTCAAAATTCTGAACAGTTTGGCGTAAATGTCAAATTAAAACAAAGCAAAGGACCACTGAATCAAATACTTGATTTCCGATGTCAGAGGGTGAGAAAAATGTGCAGCCTGACCGGGACTCGGACCCGAGATCCTTGAAATACCGTCCCGTGACTCTACCGAATGAGCATTTCCGGCCGCTTACACATCATCTCCCCTAAATATTGAACAGTTCTGAACCGTGACATACTCCATTGCTATATTGAAATTCGTCCTCGAATTTCACAGAGTTACAGAGCAATGTAAACCTCTGAAAACCGTTCCGCGCTTCCACTGCCTGAGAGATACATCTTCTCCCCAAATAGTGAACAGTTCAGAACCGTTACAATGACTACATGTTTCATGTGTTTGTTTAAATCAAATTGAAATAAAAATCTTTTTACAACAGACTTCTTAATTTCACTGTGCAAGAGGAGAATAATTCTTTAATAATCTTTAAATATGAACGAATATAATTAATATGACAATTACAGTTTAAAATAATTATACTTTTATTTATTTTATACTTAATCCTTATCTTGTTGAAACTGAGAGTGATTTACCTTTACCGCATGCATAGAGCCGGGCCAGCAGCTTCAAATCAAATCTGCCTAGGCTCTATACTTATCGAAATTTTCATTTTGATGTCCAATTGATAGTTCAAAAATGGAGGTTGGACAAGTCCATTTAAGAATTTCAGAAGGTTCAGAGGGTTAAAGTATAAACCTGTAAAATACTTAATGCAAAACAATGCTTAATTTCTGTCTTATATAAGGGAGCATACTGTTTTCATTTTATACAAGTAAGATTAAGTGAGTGTTCATTCCCTTTGGTTATAGTAATGATGAAATCCCTCATTCGGCAGCGTTTGGTTTTCAAATATAAAATCATGAAGTGTACATTTACATAAACAATATTCTTAATAAATCTAGTTGTGCACTATAATAACATTCAAAGACTGGTATAATATGATCATCCTAAAGCACCATAGTTTAAAACATTTTAATACCAGTTTCAACCTTCAGTAATAAAGTTTAATTTCGTAAATAAACTTACCCGACAGTACCATATGGATTCCTTCCGTTAATTTCTCACAATTCGCTAAACTATTAACACCGGAAGTAAGCTCTTCAATTAACTCCCCTTACTTCCGCCACGTGTTAAAGATGTCAGTTTCCTTTTTTCGGCGACCAAATCGGTCGTGTTTTTTCACATTCTTCGCTTTAGTTATGGCTCAACTGTTTGTTGATACAAATAAATTACCAGAGGAAGGTGAAATTCCTCCTTCGGACTCGGAGTCGGGTACTAATACGCCGAAAACTCCACTTAAAAGACGTTCCAGATACGATGTTCTAGAAGAACAATGGAATCAAAAATTCTCAGCTCTGGAGTCGAGTATTTCGGGTAAATTGGATGGATTAGTTGCCAAAATCCAATCTGCTCAATCTCAGTGTAACTCTTCTTCGTCTAAATTTACGGAAAGACACGTGAAGAAAAAGAACAGTGTGCATCGTTCTAAGTTCGAGTCGGGCTCAGATTCTCTGTCGGACAGTGATTCAGATTCTAATCATCCTGGCTTGAACAGTGATATTTTGTCTATTCATGGAGATAATTTTTTGTCAGATGAAGACAATGTTTCTATTAAGGGGAAAGTCGATGAAAAAGAACTTTCTGATTCAACTAAGAAATGTCTTTTTGACATTTTTGGTGAAGATGCTACAGTGAAGAAGTCCACCAAGAAGGAAGGTATTTCTGTGGACAATTCTCAGAAAGACGTCTTGAATGACAGTCTACATTCAACTTCTCCTAATTTTCTCTCTGCGTTTAATGAAGAAAATTTTGATTTATTTCCGGTGGATGAAGAAACGGAAAATTTTTTGCAAGTTCCTACACTTGATCCTTTAATAGAAAGTTTACTTGTTAACAGACATGGCAGTAAAGCGGCTTTTAAGAACAGTCAGGTTAAATGCTTGTTTTCTCAACCACATAAAACTGTAGAAAAAGTTTCTTACCGTGGAGCCCAAGCAGCTCGTTTAGGTATTGTTATGCAACTTTATATGCAACAAGCTTTGGGAAATTTGGTTGAATTTGTTTCTTCTGATGACTTTTCAAAAGACAAAACAGTGAAATTTGTTAAAGACATTTTTGCTATGTCCACGAAGTGCCTTGATCAATTGGGTCGCTCCGCAGCTTTTCATCACATTGTACGTCGTACAGTAACTATGGCAGATACAGGCATGTATGATCTTTCCGATTACAAAGATTTTGCTACTTTACCTTTAACTGGTGATGGTGTTTTTGGTAATGGACTTGAACCTTTATTAAAGGCACGGAAGGACAAAAAGAAGCAGTTAGATGATATGTTACCTGAGCTGAAAAAGAGAGACAGGAAAAGAAGGCTCTCACCTGTTCGTTCTTCAAATGACACTAAACGTTTACGTAGGGCCATTCCAGCAACGCAAACAAGCAGTGGCTGGGACAATAATTTTCGTATCCCCAAGATTCCATCAGATAGTCATACCAAGGGGCAACATTTCACTGGACAGTACAAGAAAAATTCCAAGCCCGATTTCTTTCCAAAACGTTCATATGGAAGGAAAATGGGAAGATCAACTCAACAATGACCATGTTAGTACTCTAGCACGTTTTCCTCAAATTCCGGTAGGTGGTCGAATTTCACTTTTTGTAGAAAATTGGAAGAAAATAACAACAGACAAATGGGTTCTAGATGTAGTTCAGAATGGCTACAAACTATAATTTCTAAAAATTCCACATTTCTTGGGAATAAAACACATGAAAGTACCTTTAGATCAAGAAAATTTAATTCAAACAGAAATAGAAGAACTTTTATTGAAAAACGCTATAGAAATAGTAGACAAATCTCAGATTCTTACAGGTTTTTACAGTACGTTGTTCCTAGTTCCAAAGAAAAATGGGGAAATGAGACCTGTAATAAATTTAAAGCCATTGAACCGGTATTTGAGGAAAACTCACTTCAAAATGGATACTATGCCAAAAGTTCTAAACCTAGTTCAAAAAGGAGATTATGCAATAAATCTGGACTTGAAAAACGGTTATTTGCATGTAAAAATGTTCAAGGGTCACAGAAAAGATCTTCGTTTCTGTTTCAAAGGTCAGGTGTACCAATTTCGAGTTCTATGCTTCGGCCCAACATCATCTCCAAGGGTGTTTTGCAAAATAATGTCTGTCATAGTAGCACATCTCAGACAACAAGGTCTTTTTCTAACATCTTATCTGGACGATTGGTTAGCTGCCAATCGGACATTTTCAAAGATGATGTCAGATCGAAAGATTATTCTAGATCTCCTTTTTCAACTAGGGTTAATAGTAAACAAGAAAAAATCCTCTTTAGTTCCTTCTCAGATTTTCACTTACATAGGCGGCCTATTCGATATGACAAAGGGGTTAGTTTATCCAACACAAGAGAGAATTACAAACCTGAAACATGCAGTTCTAAAATTGTTACAAGGCTCGATTTCAGCAAAACAATATATGATTGTGTTGGGTATGATAGCCTCTTGTCTAGACTTAATTCCAAATGCAAAGTTGTTCATGAGACCCATACAGCTTCATTTGCTCAAGACTTGGAGTCCGGCAAGAATGCCTTTAAGTTTCAATATACCCTTAACTCATATGCTACGATATCATCTCCATTGGTGGTTACAGGATCAGAACATTCTAAAGGGAAGATCTGTTCAACAGATTTCCTTTCCAGTATCTGTCACCACCGATGCGAGTGGGACTTGGGGCTGGGGCGGTCACATGAACAACTTTACAGTGCAAGGCCGTTGGTCAAAGATGGAAAAATTACAACACATAAACATTTTAGAAATGAAGGCGGTAATTCTGACAGTCCGTCACTTTCTGTCTGCTCTGAAAAACAAGAATGTATTGATACGATCGGACAACACGTCTGTGTGTCTGTATATAAATCGACAGGGGGGCACTCGTTGCCCTACACTTTGTCTGTTAACTTGGGAGTTATGGGAACTGGCATTGAATCACAACATTGTGTTGAAAGCAGTTCACATAATGGGGAAATTGAATTTTCTGGCAGATTTTCTGAGCAGACAGGAAGTGAGGGATACAGAATGGAGTCTGAACAAAACAGTGACATCTCAAATTTTCAATATTTGGGGTCAACCTCTGATAGATCTCTTTGCAACTCAAGAGAACAAACAGACAACACTGTTTTGCTCATGGCTTCCACAACCCCAAGCGTTTGCATTGGATGCCCTGTCTATTGCATGGCAGAACATGTATGCATATGCGTTCCCGCCAATACAGCTAATTCCGAAAGTTTTGAACCATATGAAATTATTCAAGTGCAGACTGATTTTGATAGCCCCAAATTGGCCAAGACAGCACTGGTTTCCACAGCTGTTGAAATTGTTGATAGCAAAACCAATAAAACTCCCTGTGTCACAGAATCTATTGTCACAATACAAGGGGAGAATATTTCATCAAAATCCTCAGAGTCTAAAGTTGACTGCATGGCTTCTATCGACAAAGTCTTCAGATCAAAGGGATTTTCTGAAAGAACAAGAAATTTACTTGTCGCCTCATGGCGAAAAGGTACAAGAAGAGATTATAATTGCAAATTCAGAAAATTCAGTAATTGGTGTTGTAGACAACAGATTGATACGTTTTCAGCTTCTTTGAATGATTGTGCTGAATTTTTGACTTACCTTTATGACCAAGGGTTAAAATATAAGACTATTACAGGTTATCGGTCTATGCTATCATCAATTTTACCTCCTGTGGAAAAATTTCAGATTGGTCAACACCCCTTTATTATTCGCCTTCTTAGAGGCATTTTTAATGAACGTCCACCTATTAGAAAATAAGTTCCTGAATGGGATTTACCTCTTGTTTTAGAATGCCTGAAGAAGCCACCATTTGAACCGATGAAGGACGCATCTTTGAAGTTTATTACATGGAAGGTGTGTTTTTTGATAGCTATTTCCTGTTTTCGTCGTTGTAGTGATCTTCAAGCCTTGTATTTGGGAGAAGGTAACATAAACATTCAGAAGAAAGGAATAACTTTTATACGTTCAGGTTTAGCAAAACAAGATAGACCAAGTAATCATTCAAGAAAGATTTTCATTCCATCTTTTTCGAGGGAAAAATTTTTAGACCCTAAGAGGGCTTTGACTTATTACTTGAAAAAGACTGAAAGTTTTAGAGTTAAAGACTCTAAAAATGAACTTAAACTTTTCTTAAGTGTTATTAAACCTCATCATCCAGTGACAAGTCAGACTATTTCTAAATGGTTAGTTAATATTATTAAGTATGCTTACAAAATGAGTAAGAAATCTACTGGAAAAATTAAAGGTCACCAGACTAGAAGTATTGGGCCTTCCTGGGCATTGTTCAAAGGTGCGTCGTTGGATCAGGTACTGGATGCGGCAGATTGGTCTTCAGAGACCACCTTCATTAAACATTATCTCAAAAACGTAGATACAAGTGTTTTGGATTTCAAGTAAATGTTGTTACAGAAGTTATTGTTTTTCACCAAGGTGGTGTGTACAAACTCTTTGTTTTTCCGGCGAATTGCGACTGGATGTTTTTGTAAATTTGAGTATTTACGGTTATTCTTGTACAGTTGGGATGAACTTATATATATTGTTGTGCAACTGTAAATAGTGGGTTAGCAGTTATACATGTTCAACTGGTATTGTTTTACTTAACATGGTGTGGAAATATTGGGAAACACTTTAGGTAAGTGTTTAATGTGTCTATTTTTCATTGATATTAAAACAAGTTTATGTTTTATTAATGAATGTAATAGATAATTTTGAAACTTAACTACCCACCTCCTTTCAGTACTGCTTTTTAATCTGGGTTAATCCATATGGTACTGTCGGGTAAGTTTATTTACGAAATGAAAATTGAAAATTTGTTTTCAAATTTAAGTTTTATGAGTAAATAATACTTACCCGACAGTACACTACCCACCCTAACCTACCCCTCTCTGTTAAAGTTTCAGGGCGATTTGGTCGCCTCATTTGAAACTGACATCTTTAACACGTGGCGGAAGTAAGGGGAGTTAATTGAAGAGCTTACTTCCGGTGTTAATAGTTTAGCGAATTGTGAGAAATTAACGGAAGGAATCCATATGGTACTGTCGGGTAAGTATTATTTACTCATAAAACTTAAATTTGAAAACAAATTTTCAATTTTGACTGGTGATGTCACTGAAAATTTCAATCTGTTCCGAAAACGATAGACTACACAAGTATTAAAACATGTTTGTGACGTCATCTGTACATTTATGTGTTCATTGTAATGATAGGTGAGAAAGTTTCCAATATTTGCTAAAAAGTATCCAATATTTAAATATTGGATACTTTTCCATAATGAACAGCTGCATTTTTTTTCGTGAATATAATGTCTCAATAAAAAAACAATTGAATGTACTGAGACAATTCAAACATCTGCAATAAAAGTGTAAACCTTTAATACTTAAAATATAGATACTAAGTTGAACCTTTAAATTTGAAGATTATAAAAGTTATGTTTCCATAATTTATTATTTAGGGCTGATATTTCTTAAATTCTGAAAGACACGGAATTCATTCTTTGTTTGTGAACAAAATAAAACCTTTACCATGTTTAACATCAGTTTGTGTTTGATTTTACTTAGAGACATATTAACTGAAAAATCCTATAAATGAAGAGTTTTCGGAGTTTGTCCTTAACTAATATGTTGACATCTTTCGGAATAAACAGAATAGGTCAATCTTAACGAAGACAATTGTTACATATTCTATCTGTGCACGTGCGTGTAGCATACCTTACAACGGGATTTCTATCCGAAAACGAGGACTCGTGACAAACAATAGAGGAGAACTGTGTTATGTATAAACACATGACTTCTTAAATCAAACACAACATACACGTGCTCACATCTACACGACTATTTAATCTCTTTACATACCCAACAGTAAATTAAGACAGCCTTTATTTAAGGATGAACATTAGGGTTAAAAATCATGTTATTCACAAAATTGTATTATACTATTAAAACTCATTCAACTTTCAAAACGCATTGTTCGAATTCTTTCGGTAAATTACTTTAAAAAGATAAACAATCGATGTACTGAAATATAAGTCCATAATATATCTATTGATCACGACAAAAAAGTCTATAAATAAATAGTAAATTTCTTACCAATACAAATTACTTCAATATGTTCATCAGTCAGCAAATAACACTTTTGTCCCTGGTTTTGAAAATAAAGAACATAATTTGAAAATAAAACCTTCCTGTATTAATGGATGACAAATAATAACAAATATAGTGTACACATGGGTTTCATATCAAAATCTTTAAAAATCGCCCCTTTGTAGACCATACATTTTGCTTTTCATATGCAAATTTGCAGTTACCTTCTGCAGGAGAATCCTATGCAAAATTCAATTTTTATGGAAAAGGACACAAATAAAACTAACACGGGATTAGATATAATAAAGCAATGATAAATGGGTAGAGAAATAAATCATGGGTGGTCAGCAGTTTTATCACTTCGTGGTCAATTTATTTTAAATGGTAGTAAAAAAAGATAAGATGTTAATACTCTTTATGAAAGCTAGGTATCAGTCATTGGTTGTTAACTTTCGACATAGACCGTGTGTTTATTTTTTTAACTACTGCTTAAATCTTAGGCCATCAAATTGTCTCTTTGATATTAATAAGCAGATTACGGCAATTTAATTCATCTTGCACATTTTATCAAGATATTTATATTGTTTCATATTATTGTCAGACCTTTTTTCCCCGATAATATATAGCATATGTGTTGTTGATTTTTAACTTATTACTTTTTATTTTAATTAATAATATTACATTAAATACGAAAAAAAAGAGGGGAACGATTTTTTTTTACTTATTTCTTTATAATAATGTAAATAGAAGTCCGCACTTTATTTCAAATAACGAGTAAAGTGGTCGTGCTGGTATTGGCAGTTTTTACTCCGGATAACGGCAGTAATCCACAATGAATTTTCCAGTGCAGAGTTCAGCCATCGCAACGTTTCTGAGGAGGCTTTCAAGCAGTTTACCAAAACTAGTTGCCTTCACTTTCGCAAGGAACTTCAGTGCATACCAGAGCCGAGTTACATTGCGAATGACCGTAGAAATCACAACGAAAATGACCTGCGCCGTCCGGGATCGAACCCGGGTCGTCCGATTCACTGTCAAACGCTTTACCTATTGAGCTAAGCGGACGGCATTATATGAGAAAGTGCATACTATCATTTATTTATACTGGTTTTTTTTTACTGATTAAATAAAATTATCTACCACATTGCTTTTCCGCTCTATTTTGTAAGTAACCACCTTTTCGTCACAATATAGTTGTGTCTCTTGGGTTTCAATATTAGCTTGCCTTTTGTATTCCATTTTTTTTGTAGTCATGTGGATTTTTTGGGACTAGCTATATTTGGATATTTCCTTAAGTAATCTGTTTTGTGATACTGTTTAAGGAACTTACTGGCTTCCTTATTATATAGAAAGTACTGTGTGGTACGGTACTGTCGAGTGTCCCGTATGGTAAATGTCGCTTTCCTCGGTTGATCTTTACTTTTCATATTTTACATGAGATGCATTCAATCAAGATATTTATAGATACTGTGTATAAATAGATCTACTTTATTAATATGTATATCCTCCTTATTACAGCTAATCATTAACTTGTTTCTGTTCTATCAAATATGTTCTATGACACAATTAACGAACAAGGTACACTATTCAAATTCAGTATCAACACTCCTCAATATAAGCAATCGTTGGATTCTGGTTAAAATCTGATGATTTTATGAATGCTTGTTTGGTTTTACGGCGAACCAACACAGTATAGATCATATGGCACCAAAAGAAGAAAGATAATTTTGACTATCCTCGGGTGTTTCAACTTCAAAGCAACACTAGAGGTCAAAACCACCCTACCTGCTAGAGCTAAGAGTTGCATAGACTCCAGTTATTCTAACCAATTTAGTTGTCTCTTACGCCTCAACCATTATATGCTTTAGTTGTCTCTTTCATGTATGCCTCAACCATTATATGTTTTAGTTGTCTTTTACGCCTCAACCATTATAGGCAACACATCAGCTATCAGGGTATTCATGAGTAAAATACCATACACGCCTATTAGGTATCTCACATTTTTCTTGGGATTTCAATCATACGTAATGTGTTGCTTTTTTTATATTGACTTTGAAGATTTCAAGATATTGAAAACTTATATATAGACTTTTAAGCATATCAATTAACTTTCTGTCAACATAAATCACTTGAAGGGATTCAAACCTGTAACATTTAAGAAGAAACATATGAAAACAAGAAACCTTTCCCATAATGACATGGGGGCAATTCAGTTTGAGTGGATTAACAACTGAAGTTTTTCGAAATCTGTGAAATGTTTTCGTTTGCAATTGCTTAATTCAAATGCAATCGTACACGTTACAGTACTATGTGAAAAAAACAAAGCCTAAGAATTATATACATTCTTTTTTAAAATATCAAAAATCACAATAACTTTTAATAGGTGTCCGAGTTCTTATAATAACCTAACCATTAAAGGGTGATAAGGGGGGGGGGATGTTTGCCATCATGAATTGTTATGGTTGGGGGGGGGGGGGATAACTGGGGGAGAGGGATGCAACAATTTAACAGGAACATGGCCTTTGTCTTTTGAGGTATGCCAGTTATGAACTCAAGGGCCATTTCTTTTGTTATTTTCTTTGTTAAATTAAAGCTGTGGCCAATTTTCCTATAGTCAGAGAATAAATATGTTGTTTCTTCTTGTTTCTCAAGCAAACGACAGGGCAATTAAATACTTACTGCATCCATTTGAGGGTATCGAAACTAAGCTCTGTGCATTGATTTTTTCTGACAAGAGAGATTTCATTTTTTCTTTCAAAATTGCTTTTCAACCTATTTTTGCAATAGACTAGAACCACTTAATAGATAAAAGTATATCATTTCTCAGCACTTTGTGCTCTGGTGAGCGTTTGTGTTTTTTTTTATATAAATAACAACAAACACAAAATATAAAGAATCACAAGTATTTTTACTGCTAGGTGATGATTTGTCAACTATATGTATCTAACAGTGAAATGATTCCACATCTCAACATCATGAATACATTATAATAATAGGGAAATAAAACATTGTCATACCTTCATTTTAAGACTACCACAAATATATAAATGATACACTGTTTATATGAAATACTCTGACACTAATATACAGCACCATTTATATAGTATAAAGTGTAAGCAGTCAGTTTCAAAGATATCAACAGTAATTCAATATTCTTGCAAGCTAAACAATATTTCCTATCATCAACAAAAGAAAATGCTTATCATCTCATTCATACAATACTGCTGATATATTTTACCCCCTAGTACTTATATTATACAGCTATTACAATTTACCCCCTTGGTGTACCATGAATACATGTATAGAAATTATCCCTTAGCTAAAATTGCTGATTCCTAACTTGCATCTTTATTCACAAATTAATATACTCTTTGGAAAAAAAATCAAAATTTCAAATAATACAGCAGTTGTTCCATAAAAAGTTCTTGTTATATTATATTGAAATAATGTTTGACTCTCTCATAGATTAAGCTATGATGTGCACTCTTAAGGAACACATTTTTTCACATATAATATGTAAGTGAATTGATTTATTAAAAACATGGTGAACACAATAGTTTGTTTAAAACTTGTGACCAAGACCAAAACTTGCAATGAAATACCAATGTAATGATTTTTTTGTACAGCTATGTAGCAGTCAATCTGTAAACTAAAGCCTCCCAACCTCTGGTAATAGCAGGGACTTCCAACTTTTGTATCATCTAACTCCTTGTCAAACTAGCATGAGTGCAATGATAAAATTTCCAATAATATGCCCTCAGCCACACATAAGTTTTCAATATCCACTATTCTGGTAAAACGAACACAGGGACATGTGTAAACTGTATGTAAAAGTTATAAATATTTAAATTCTTAAAGAATTACTCTTACATTCTTTTAAACTGAACCAAAAAAATATTACAATGAGTAAGAAAACGATGCTTGTAACTAAGTTAAGATGATTTACCAAGCAAAATGATAAATGCTGAAAACACTAATAAACTGATTATAAACTAATCAATACTGTGAAATTTGTCAATAACTATACTTTTTATGACTACAGAACTTAAGTAATTTACCCAAACAAATAATACCTGTATGCTAAAGCTTTTAAGTTTCACATTTTACAAAAATGACAGCTAATGATTTAAATAATACATAGTAATAGCTAAAAATAACTAATTTATAAATACTAAAATGAATAATCACCCATCAAACACAAATTATATACATGTGCAAACTTATTTCAAAATCACCTTGTGTGCAAAAATAAATTAACTTTCCTACAATAATTTCTTTTTTAAAATAATACAATGGTGTGTGATTTAATGAAAGCTGAAAGCTTACTATTTATTTCACATTTCTTTGGTTAAAAAGCCTTTTTCTAGAATATAGTAAAGAGATCAATGGATAATAATAAACCTTAAAAATACGACTAGACCATCAAGAAATTTCTCCCCAACCACATCTTTTGGTAAGGAGTTGAGATCCCCTGGGATATTTGGAGGAAAAAAAGAGTGATAATGAATACCAAATTAAAAACATTTTAAGGGGAAAATTATTAACTTCTGACAATGGATTTGTCTGAAGGAGGGGGAAAAACATAGCGCCATTCTTAAATGATCTTTTAGAGACTATACTGCTTCTTCATTCATCATTAATGTATAATCAGTATTGTCATTAATCTATATTTAAATTCAATATCTATAAAAAACAAACTTTAAATTTGTTTGATGAAAACAATTGATTTTTGTAGCCCAAAGTTCAATCTGAAATTGAAGGTGATCAGTTAGAAATAGATAAACATGGACCATAATTAAGCAGCCCTAAATAAACAAAGTAAGTAATTCAACAAGGAAAGTTATTCAATAAATAACACACAATCAATTATTTGTTGCATCACATATACAATATACAATAATATATATCAATCATGTAATAACCATAAGTTACAATAAACACAAGCTATGAGGCTTTCACTGTCCTATTATAAAATTATCTCTTTTTTTAATTGAATGAAATTACAATTGTTGCATCAACTTTATTTAAATATTTTATCAAATTATTTAGATTTCTATCACAGATGCTGGTAAATGTCATCCTGGACATAAATATAAAACACATATGGGTAATTTCATTGACAATCTATTTAGCAATTTAATCAGTAACAACAATAAACAATGTGATAGTTAAAAAAACAACATAATTAATAAATAGAAAAAAAAGGTTTAAAATAAAAGTGGGACCATGGTTTAACACCGGTTAATATAAATTTCAGTCCTTACATACCATAGATGCAGAATATTTAGAACCATTTTAAACAAGAACCTTTGAAGTGTTTATTTTAAAGAGAAAGTATGATGTGGAACAATATAAAAAAAAAAAAAATAAAAAAAAATGAAGAACAAGAGGGCCATGATGGCCCTGAGATCGCTCACCTGTATATAGCACCCCCCCCCCCCGGGGCCAATTTTTACCCAAGGGCTTTTATTTGAACAGACTTGATAGACACCCATAAGAAGATGTTTCATGCTAAACATCTAAGTTCTAGCTCATTGGGTTTTTTAAAAGAAGATTTTTAAGTATTTACTATACACATATAGTTCAAAACAATGACACCCCTGGGGCAGGGCCAGTTTTGACCCCCCGGCTTTTATTTGAACAAACTTTGTAGATATTTACTTAAAGATGTTTCATGTATAATATCTAAACTCAAGCTATTTGGGTTTTTTCAAAGAAGATTTTTAAGTTTTTGCTATACACATATAAGGAAAATCAATGACCCCTGGGGCAGGGCCAGTTTTGACCCCAGGGCTTTTATTTGAACATACTTGGTAGACACCCATTAGAACACGTTTCAAGCTAAATATCTTAGCTCTAGCTCTTTGAGTTCTTTAAAAGAAGATTTTTTAAGTTTTTACTATATGCATATAGGGAAAATCAATGACCCCCTGGGGCGGGGCCAATTTTGACCCCAGGGCTTTTATTTGAACAAACTTGGTAGACACTCATTCATTAGAAGATGTTTCATGCTAAATATCTTAGCTCTAGCTCTTTGGGTTCTTTAAAAGAAGATTTTTTAAGTTTTTACTATATGCATATAGGGAAAATCTATGACCCCCTGGGACGGGGCCAATTTTGACCCCAGGGCTTTTATTTGAACAAACTTGGTAGACATTCACTAGAAGATGTTTCATGCCAAATATCTAAGCTCTAGCTCTTAGGGTTCTTTAAAAGAAGATTTTTTAAGTTTTTACTATATGCATATAGGGAAAATCAATGACCCCCCGGGGCGGGGCCAATTTTGACCCCAGGGCTTTTATTTGAACAAACTTGGTAGACACTCACTAGAAGATATTTCATGTCAAATATCTTAGCTCTAGCTCTTTGGGTTCTTTAAAAGAAGATTTTTTAAGTTTTTACTATATGCATATAGGGAAAATCTATGACCCCCTGGGGCAGGGCCAATTTTGACCTCAGGGCTTTTATTTGAACAAACTTGGTAGACACTCATTAGAAGATGTTTCATGCTAAATATCTTAAGTCTAGTTCTTTGGGTTCTCTTAAAGAAGATTTTTTAAGTTTTTACTATATGCATATAGGGAAAATCAATGACCCCCTGGGGCGGGACCAATTTTGACCCCAGGGCTTTTATTTGAACAAACTTGGTAGACACGTATTAGAACATGTTTCATGCTAAATATCTTAGCTTTAACTCTTTTGGTTCTTTAAAAGAAGATTTTTTTAAGTTTTTACTATATGAATATAGGGAAAATCAATGACCCCCTGGGGCGGGGCCAATTTTGACCCCAGGGCTTTTATTTAAACAAACTTGGTAGACACCTATTAGAACATGTTTGATGCTAAATATCTCAGCTCTAGCTCTTTTGGTTCTTTAAAAGAAGATTTTTTAAGTTTTTACTATATGTATATAGGGAAAATCAATGACCCCCCGGGGCGGGGCCAATTTTGACCCCAGGGTTTTTATTTGAACAAACTTGGTAGACACTCACTAGAAGATGTTTCATGCCAAATATCTAAGCTCTAGCTCTTATGGTTTTTTAAAAGAAGATATTTAAAGTTTTTTCTTTCGGTTGCCATGGCAACCAGAGTTCTGCATGGAATTAAATTCTTTGAACAATTTTTAAAGGTGACCACCAAAGGAACATTCCTGTGAAGTTTGGATGAAATTGGCTTAGTGGTTTATGAGGAGATGTCATTTAAAGTAAAAGTTTACGGACGGACGGACGGCCGGCCGGACGGACGCCGGACGAAAAGCGATCACAAAAGCTCACCCTGTCACTTTGTGACAGGTGAGCTAAAAATGTTTCCCCCAAGAGGTGTGACATTTAGTGAGTAATATAAAGTATATTTCATTGAAAGAATCTAATATTTTATGAATTGCAAGAAAACAAAGACAATAAATATAATTTATGCGAAAAAGAGTGAATTTTAGCATGTAAACTAACTACACTATATCTACATAAAATCATGCAAGCCATTTACCATCCCACATACACAATAAAGTTTATATTTTATATTGATACAATACAAACTTCAACAGTAACATTTTCCCTAAATACACATACATACAGTTTATTATTAAACTGAACTTAAAGCAATAAGCTGCATACCCTTGGTTGTACAATTACTTAATACCCTTAAACAATGTATAGTAAATACTGTAAAATAAAGTTGTTATAATAACAATTTCAGTAGAATTCACGATAAGATGATAAGAACCAGACTCATATGACTGTGGTTCTTGTTTAATTCCCTGAGCACAAACATATATTGCTTAATAAAAAATTAGAAACTTAAGCAAAACGTGGCCCATTCTAAGTAACAATATTTCTAAAAGTTTAAACGTAAAATATGCGCTTATATCAAATTTGATTTATCTATACATGCACATATATGCATGATACATGATAAATATAACTTTAAGACATATGTTAGTTTGTAATGGAGTATGTAAAGAATTGCATATGAAAAAACATCTTTTTATACATCAACTTTTAGCCTGGTAGCAGCAACTGATTCTACCAATGCAACTAGTGCAGACAAAGATTGTTTGTCTAATCAAGGTCTGCATTGTCCACTATTCATTCAGTATACAATCTTGAAATTTTCAACTAAAAACTAACAAAAGGTTTTGCCCAGATTAAAAGATAAACAAGTACATTTAAGATAGTTGGCATGGTATGGGTTAAGGCACAGTGGTCCCACACTTCCTTCAAGATTGAATGATCAGTTCACAGTGATATGAACAAAATACTCACAATACTTACAACATATGTTTTTCATTCTTAACAAAACTTGCGCTATGACCTTAAATGTTTTTGTGTAAAAGTGACAAACATTTTAAGAACTTATGTAATACTATACTGAAAAGAGCAAGAACTACAATTCAAATTAAAATGATACAGACTAGCATAACTTCAGGTATTCAGGGCTACACTTACTAAACTCTTTAACATTTTGTATACATCTCTTGACTACTAAATATAAATAAAATCATCATAAAATCAATTGCTAAAAACTCCAGGTTGCCTAATAACAGAACAACAATTATATATATTTAACTATAAGAAAGTGTGTGTTTCTGTTTGCTGTTTTTACATATGCTCTGGATGGTTCTTTAAACAGTTGATAAATTCCTCTACTGGCAAGTCACCTTTGCATATTTTATGAACGGCAGTAAACATTGGGAATCTGAAAAAAGGGAGATAATTATGATCAAGTGTGGGTGGTTATAGCAAAATGAGATTGATTAAATTGATAAAACCTGTTTTTAGTTGTAGTTAATCATTCTGCATAGATAAGACGGCTATCAAGTAGGTATTAGTATTTATTTAGAAGTACTGTTAACTTGTTATCTTTTTAATGCATGCTGGACATTTTATTTAAAATTACAACCTGATAACAAATAAATTTAATAAAGATATTTATCAAATAGCCGTGCCACTTTTACGATTCCATAAAAATGGTCTTAATGTTAGCGTTATACTATAGTCCCGTCAATGAAAAATGGTTCTTTTTCACTTCAAACAGTCTTTATTTTCCGTATGTGATATTTTCCGCATGTGATATATAATATAGAATATTATATTCGTGTAAGTTTAATACTAAATTTATTGAACTTGTTGATAAAAATAATATTATTGTCGCCAGAGGCTCGCATAATATAATTGTATTCAACTCATTCAATAAATTCAGTATTGAACTTTACACTCATTTAATATCCTCTATATATTGATAGAATTCTACTGCAGTAAACAGTAAAATAACAATATAATGCCTTACTTATCTTCCATATTTTTGCTCTTTAACATAAAGTTAACCTCCTCGGCTGTCGGTGGACCTTGTAGCTTCTGTCCATTGAGCATCTCTTGTTCTAACTGCTCGATTGTCTGGAATATATAATGTCTTATATTGAAATATTATCCTACCCAATTTTTGTAATGAATTTTCCCTACTTTGAACTTGGAACATTTCATTTATAGTTTAAGGGATGTCATTGAGGAAAATAAAATGTGTATTAGCATACACATTTAGAGCTAACTTTTCCATGAAGTTAAGCAACTTAAAAAAAAGGCATAAGTGCATTTGAATTATTTGAAATCCTCAAATTTATATTAATACATATATTACCAAGATTGGCTAAATGAACATAATCAAAATACATCCTTATAATATCTTGAGATCATTAAATTTTACAGCTGCTTACAAAACTTTTTTATTTTGCTGACAGAGCATGTTCAAGTTGATGTATACAAGAAAAAAACCCAAAGATTAACTGACAGCCAGTATATAACTTATAACTTGTAAATGATTATGTGTCACATATGAAAAAATAAGCTATCAAAACAAACAACATACCTTTCCTGCTTTAACAAAAGCAGCTGCTACTCTCCTATTTCTGCCTGCATAACAAGTAGTTACTAAATCAGCTACACCACAACTCTCTAAAAATGTACTCTGCGTCGATCCTAAAATAAAAACATAAAAAATTTGGAAAGTTTTGCAATGTAGTATATACTGAATACATTTTTTTGTTAGGCTTTATGTCACACAAAAAATGTATAGGTCATAGGGCGACTTAATACTTTACTGGTAGAAGTAGACCTTTGTAGCCTGGGTTCCGATCTATTGATTTTTTTTTACCTGCTTCTGTTCGGCAAATGTACATTTTAAAAACACGAATGAATATGAAATAGCCTATATGTTATGAATAAGGAAAAAATATCAACACCTAAATCCCATGGCTAAGACCTCAGGTGCCTCTCCAAGCATTATTTCAGGCACGAACAAGCACCTGAGTAGAACCACCAATGTTCTAAAACCTAGCTGGATAGTTTTCCAAAACATTAAAGGAACTGAAACCAGTAGCAGTGAGGGGCAAGTTGTGTGAAGTATTCGACTACAGACGCCCCTTTAACCGAATTCAAAACATGATAATGTTTACAAATCTAAATACTTGAAAATTAGAAACTTGGAAAGAAATGTGTATTCTTTTTTTTTCGTTAGGTTTTATGTTGCACCAACTTTGTATAGGTCATACGACGAATTCAAAGATTTTCTGCCATAGGAAGACCTCAGGTGCTCTTCCATGCATTATTTCAGGCACAAACTGGAACCTGAGTAGAACCACTGATGTTCCTTAAGCTAGCTGGATAGCTTGCTCGAATGAAAGAATCCAAAGTCCTTATCAGGATTTGAACCCACAGCAGTGAGGTGCAAGTGGTTTGTAGTCAACAACTTGTGTATTCCTATTACCTGTAATTTTTTTTTACAAATCTTCTTACATAACTGATATAATATGTCAGCAATTTGACAGAGTTATAAATATTTCACAACATATAAAAACCTACATGACTGATGATCAGACAGAAGATTTATTTCCTTGTTTTTTTTAGCAAGCTTATTTCTTGGAAATGTGCATTAAAAGAACTGCATCAAAAAAAATCCTTGGCAGTTTGCCAAGTTAGAACAATGTAATAATGTTAATGGAATAGTGTTATTCACATTTTTGCAATTTAGATCATTTAGTAGTAGTATGCTCATGTAACTTCTATCTTTAGATATAGAACACTACAGGTGATAGATAACACTTCAATTATTAAATCTCATTCACCAAATATCTCTTTAAGTACAATCTGAATATAAAAGCTAAACTCTTAACCAAGCCTTTAACACTGGTATGGAGCCAGGCCAGCCTGCATGACCCTGCAGTGTAACAAAACTCTAACCTGTTTAAAGACTATCTTCATATTCTTATCTTCATATCCCAAAAATTGAAAATGGACAGTTCCAAAAATGGCAGCTGGAAAAATCCACTTTATAAATTCAGCAAGTTAAAAGTTAATTAAACTACAACTAACCATGCCAGAAAGCTTCACAGAATTTCACCATTTCCATAAGACCTAGACGAATCACAGCTGCCTTTGTGTTATCACCATACCCTAAACCATCAGCAAAACCTGCTCCTGTTGCTACTATGTTCTGTAAACAATAAAATATTCAATATCAAAATATATCATAATTGTTATTATACTTACATTTTAATGAATAAATTTACAATCTTAAAGTTTTCAGGTTTTCACATATATCAACATAATTTAGGGCAAATAGCAATATGGATATTTCAAATATACTTAGGGTGAAAAAGACACAAGGTTTGAGTTAAATATTTTATATATACAAGATGGCATGTTAAAGAAACATTAAATAACAGATCCAGTCAACTGTGACCCTGGCCCCAATTCTAAGAAAATAACAGGGAAATTGGATTCACAGACACATGGTAAAACTATTGCCATGCATGGACAGTGAAATGGTAAAAATTTGCACTACACATCCTGTGCTACAAGTTTGCCATTGTCATATCCATCTGCTATTTTGGCATCAAAACAATACCAAAGCAGTGAACTTGCAGACTTTGCCCTTTTTCCACACCACCACCTGCCCTGCCCACCTCTGGGGACTGGGGAAGTGGGTGAGGGGGAGTAGGGTTGTAACAGACAATTGCATTACCTGCTTTGATTTAATTTTTATTTTTTGGTTCAAATGAAAACAGTATGCATATAAACAGCATTTTCCAAATTTTAAAATGGTAACAAAATGACATTTTCATGATGACAGGTAAAACCACCTGATTTCCCTGTAGTATGTGAATATTTATTAGGAAAACCTATAATTACAGTTTGGTTAATGTATTTTCATTGTTAAGGAGTAATAAACGCACCTTTAATGCTCCACACAGTTCTACAGTATCCTCATCTTCACAGACAACTATACGGAAATAATCTGCTTGAAACATTTTCTTCAATAATAATCCCTGAGACTTATCTTTAATACCTGTAACAAATAAAAGCTAATTTTTAAGAAGTTCTTATATAGATATTTAAGTGAACTTGCTTACCTGGTTAATGATTCATGTCCTTAATTTTTTATAATATGCTCGACTCACATTAACTCCAGGAATCTCTTCTTTTTTTATTTTAAGGGGTTTTCAACAATCAAATGCTCAAATTAAGCAAAAAACAGCATAGTCCTTGATCAGATAACAGAGCCGAACTTAATAGTGCTATCATAAGTAAGTATTGCCAGTAACATTCCCTTCTAAAAAGATTTCATCATACAAAAGAAAAAAATATTCTAAGGTAACAGACAAAACATTTGTCATCAGATGCCTGGTACCAAATCAACTGATTTTTAATAGAAATCTCAAGTAAAAGCCCACATTTGGTACAGACAATGTATCTGAGCTCCCTTATTTTGTTTACAAATTATGCATTTATATAGATAGTCATATTTCAATATAATTGTAAATCACACAAATTAATATAGACTTACCTATTGTGGCTTCACAATAATTTTCTGACGCAACTTCATTTGCAATATTGGCACCCATTAATACAGCACAGGGTATCTCTAATGTATTTACTACTTCTTCTGATATAAGGGCAATTCCACCACCTTCTTTCATTGAAAATCCCTTAAAATAAGAATATTTCACACTATAATACAGGAAAATATTTATTTCTTTAATTACTGATCAATTAACCATGAGACCAATTGCAGAAACCTTCAGCGGACAAAAAAGGCCAGTCTGTGCTCAAAAATGATGTCATTTTTGAGCATTTTAGAATGAAACTACATTCCTATTGGCCTTCGGGTACCTGCCATATGCAGCAAACTTGGCAAGCCTTATTTTACTAGCCCAAAGGGCAAGATCTGAGGACAGATATTCTGATCCGAAACTGCAACATATGACATAATATTAATATGTTCCACAAAATTATGCATTTATCACTGCAAAAGCAGGCAAAACAAATTTATTTCAAATGTCTATCTTAATCAAAACTTGATTGCATGTTTTGACATGATTATATATTTCAAGTGAAAATACTACTTACCTTAATTAATGAAACACCTAAGGCTGATTTTTTAATTGTTCCCTTTAGTTGATGAACAAACTTGCTTGGCAAGAACTGATGTGGTATCACAAATATGAAAAATATCAGCATCTTTTGCTGACTCAACAAGATCTGGAACAGCTATCTAAAAGAGAATATAAATAACACATTTTTTTACATTGAATTATATCATATATATATAATATATATAATATGACAATATTCAGCTAAAACCAAGATATTTATTGTATACATTCAACTATCTGATTTGAATACAACAATCACTTTTATAGTCACTATTAGCATTTAATGACAGAACATTTCATCCCAGTGTTCTCAATAATTTCTTTTATTGGCTGGTTTTTACGTCACACCAAAGCTGTAAAGGACTTTCCAAGATTGACTGGTAGAGGAAGACAATGCATTCAGGCACCTAAGTAGAACCAGCGACGTTCTGTAAGCTTGCTTGACAGTTTCTTGACATGAAATAATCAAAGTCCCTTGTTCAGGACTCAATCTTATGATGGTGATGGGCTAGTGGTTTGAAGTCTATGTCCTTAACCACACCGTCAGGATGCCCGTTTCACAATAACTTTAAATGCAACATCACTTAAAGAGATACATTTGTTTTGCTTACAATAAATTCTTCCAACCTATAATACATATAACTTAAGGGCAGCATTACAAATGCATATGGATATCTAAAGTAGAAAGCAGAATCCATTAAAAGACAGCTTCCACTCATTGGTATAAATCTTATCTTGTTTTCCTTCCATTCATTTTCTACCAAATTTCATTATCTAAATAACTCACCACATTTGTTGGTATTTTATGTCCTGGCAGGTATTTAACATTTTCATGATCTGTGTTAATGATTTCTGTAAGTTTTCTACCATTAACATCCTCCTCAAACACCCACATCTTAATCTCTGTCTCAAAATCATCCAACTTTTGTACATTGTTTCCTACCACTTTAGCAATAGCTGACCCCCTGAAGAAGATAGAAAATGTATATTTATATGCTAATATCATAGTGTAAAGTAAAAGTGCTAAATAATTTAGAGTAAAATAACCCAGAAAAGGATCTTATATAACATTCATTGCAATTTTACATAGACTTGCATTAAACTTTTACCAGAAATGTTACATGGCTTGACAAAACATCAGTGTATGAAATTTTTCTAGACTTAAGTTGGTCCATTTTTAATATTTATAAGTGTTTATGACTAATGATTACTCATGTCAGATCCTATATTACTCTTGCATTAAATCTGTGAACACAAGTGTACATTGACAGAGTAGGAAACATGCATTAAAAATCATTCAAGCAAATGTATCATTTTTTTTAACATGTGTGACTCAGGTTGCCATGCAAAAGTAGCTGACTGCAATGATGGCCCCATATAAATATAACTGTCAAAAGACATCACACTCTTCTGTTGGAAGCATTATAAATTTTTGCGGGCTCAGGCTTTATGTGCTCTCATGTTTCTGCAGATGTATAGGTGTTTTTGAACCCTCTAATACATATGTGTAAGAATATAATACAATGTTAGTTGTATATAAACATATACTTTCTCAATGAATGTTATATCAATTTAATATATCAGCCTTGCCAGGCTAAAATTTCTTAAAACTAGAGGATGCTTTTGTAAAAAAGCGCATGTCTCCCCCACTGCTGAGAATAACTGTGAATGGAAACAGGAATGGAACTGGAGAAATCCGGAAATGAGAAAATGACCAATGGTCACTGTGACCTTAACCTTTGACCTACTGACCCCATAAACAAGAGGGATCATCTGCTCAATAAGACCAATCATCCTATGAAGTTTGAGGGTTGTAGGTCTAAAGGAACTCTAGTTATCATCCGGAAAGGAGAAATTAACCAACGGTCGCTGTGTGACCTTGACCTTTGACCTACTGACCATTAAAACAATAGGGATCATTTGATTAATAAGACCAATCATCCTATGAAGTTTGAGGGTTGTAGGTCAAAAGGAACTCTAGTTATCATCCGGAAATGAGAAATTGACCAACGGTCACTGTGACCTTGACCTTTGAACCTACTGACCCCAAAAACAATAGGGGATCATCTGCTCTATAAGACCAATCATCCTATGAAGTTTTGAGGGCTGTAGGTCAAAAGGAACTCTAGTTATCATCCGGAAACGAGAAATTGACCAACGGTCACTGTGACCTTGACCTTTGAACTACTGACCCAAAACAATAGGGATCATCTGCCTCAATAAGACCAATCATCCTATGAAGTTTGAGGGTCTTGTAGGTCTAAAGGAACTCTAGTTATCATCCGGAAACGAGAAATTGACCAACGGTCAGTGTGACCTTGACCTTTGACCTACTGACCCCAAAAACAATAGGGATCATCAGCTCTATAAGACCAATCATCCTATGAAGTTTGAGGGCTGTAGGTCAAAAGGAACTCTAGTTATCGTCCGGAAACGAAGAATGGACGGACTGACGGACTGACGGACGGACGGACTGACGGACGGACAGGGCAAAAACAATATGTCTCCCCCCGAGGTGGGGGAGACATAATTATGAAATAAATCCTTCACATTTATCATTTTTTTATAAATAGGTCAAATTTTTTTATCAAATCTGCACAGGATGACACCTGAATTGAATTTTATTTTAATGTTACCTGTAAACTTACAGTTTAAGGCACTTGATTTGCAACTCTTAATATTGCTTTATATCAAATATATTTCACAATAAATGTTATGACAGACTTATTTTCTTAAAAAATATGTAAAGTACATGTAATGCAATAATTAAAGAAATTATGCATAACACACACCAAAACCTTTCAATAAGGGTTCGTTTCAGTATACATCATGCTTTTTTATGAAGTTTTATAAAATTATATATATCTAAATATATAATTAGTCTACATATATTTTTTTCAGGACTTATAATTTAATCAGCTATCAATTAAACTTTTTCATTGTCAATTATTAATGAATTTACAGTTCCCCAAAGTTTGTCTGCCAATGAAATCTCTCTATTTTGTTAAAAATTTTCCAAAATATTTACCAAACAGTGCTGTAACTCAACTGTATATATTAAATTTATATGTTAAATGAGCAGATTTAATGGACTCCACCTATTTACATGATGCACTCAAATTTGAATGGGCGGGCTAACAGTTGTAAGTCAGTTATAGGTTATATACAAAGTTTTAAGAAAAAGAAACTTATTTTCTTGAAACTCTGTATATACTAGGGCTGGGGCGAGTATCGGAGTACTCGGATAATCACGAATCAAAGTGAAAAATCGAGTTTGAATATTCGTAAGCCCAGAGATTGTGGATTGCGATCTTATTTTTTTTTATATACATTCACTGTTTCTCACACTCATAAAATCGAGAAAATAACAATTTGAGTTAATTCTATGAAGTTTACCTAAATACTATTTGCCGGTTAAAGACCAGGTAGTATGATGCTTAGCCAGGAAGTAATATGTTTCAAAATAAAACAAAACAAAAATACTCATCCAAAGTATAACAAGAGCTGTCGGTAGGACAGCAACACTCGACTATTCTTAGTGCTTGATAGTAAAAAAAATGCTTGATACAGTTACCTCCTCCTGTCTACAGGTTGGGGTCATGATGGTGAACAAGTGTGCAAAGTTTCAAAGCCATATGTCTATGGACTTTGAAAATATTTGAACTATTACAAAAACTTTAACATAAGTGGTTACGCCGACGCCGACGCTCGGGTGACTGCAATAGCTCTACTTATTCTTATCGAATAGTCGAGCTAAAAACATACAGCTAGTTTATATCTTATATGTTTAATGTTTAGAATTGTTGTTTTTTTTAAAATAAACATGTTTTTATAACTAATGTACATGTTTTTATGGGTGTCTTGATAACAACAGATTTGTGGTTCGATTTGTGAATCGTAAGTGCTGAATCGTGGTTCGGATCGGATCGTCACTTATCCGACGATCCACACCCCTAGTATATACCCTAAAACATACACTTAATGTGCCAGGACACAGGTATTATTTGTGTATGTATGAAGCTGAACAATCAGGTTTTGTGTATGTATGAAGCTGAACAATCAGGTTACTTGACTTTTATTCAGAATAATCAACCTGTGCATTATCAATACATTTTAGGGGTGTATTAGGGAATTTTTAATGGTTTATTTTGCAGCAAGCATTGTTGCTTATATGGATCACTACACTAAAACTGTACCCATGCATCTTCTATTTAGCAGTAGTTTGTCCATCATAAGCAAATTTTGTTTAACAAGCAGAAACAGTTGTAATAATAGTTTGAAACCATCTATATTTATAACTTGACCTATAAACGTTAACAATCTTTTCTACCTGATTATATAATCTGTCCTCCTTTAGGATAATTCAATGACAACACTAAAATCTTAATCTGTTTACCAATATATTTGAAATACAGATAAAAACGTCTAGACATGATTACACACTGCCTCAGTTTTATCATGACTCTATATATATATAATCAGTACAATATGAAATTGATAGTAATCCATTCTATTTTTGAAATTATTCTGTTCAAGTTCTGACACATTCAAAGCAAAGGTATTATCATATTTCCTGTACTTATTTTATGTAAGTATAAGCAGAGATATTTTAACAAATAACCGACCAATGTTGGTATATATCGCTGTGCTGAGTAAATGAAAAAGATTTCAACAGTGTTGGATCACTTGTATATAACCTCAGGGCCCTGCTAGCCTAATAAGACCATTTTTGCAATGCAACAGTATACAAAATATCTAGATATGGTTTCATATAATGCTCATCCCTGGCTTTTACAAAGTTAGACATAAAAAGTTTATTCCTATACAAAAAAAACTTAATATTAAGAGTGAACAACAAATAGAACTATATTTGATCCCAGAGGGATATTGTGAGAGGAATATTGTGATCAATTTTGTTGAGGACAAAAAGCAATGTCAAATACGTGAAGTCAGGGCCTTGTTAATACAAATAAGAAGTATAAAATGAGTTTTTACATACAAGCCAATTCTATAAAGGATTATATATAACTTTTGTACTGACATTAGGCCATCTCAAAAGCTAACCATTCTAGAGGTTTCATGCACAGATTTATATAAATAAAAGAAAAAAATCTGCAAATCTCAAAGCAGCAAAAGAAAAAAACCGAGCTTTAATTAGTAATTTATATCCTGTTCAAAAAGAATTTGTACATTGTTGTTTACATCTCTCTTGAAGACATGACTGTCTAATTTCACAGACATTGAAGTAGTTATATTAAGAGGATTGAAGACAATGTAAAGGGCAAATCAATCTCTAGACTACACTAAATCAATAAGAAGATTATAAGTCTGAGTGTTTACAGGCTAAAACAAAACCAAATCAGTACATGTACATGTACACACTATCAAATAAAATGATTTTATTGTTTATAAATTCATTGAAACTGTATATAATTATGTATATTTTGATAGAGGCTCATAGGGAAGACTAAGGGCTTGCCTAACTATGCCGCCTCTTCAAATACAGTTATTATTATCACTTGCCAAAATAACATTCCTCCAAAACAAAATCATGAACGTCTTTTTCTGATTCAAAATCTGCTACATTATATTCTGTTCTCAAATTCAGCATCTTAAAAATAATTATGCATTATTTTGTTTGATTTGGGTTTTACGTCACACCGACACAGTATAGGTCATTTGGCGACGTTCCAGCTTTACTAGTGGAGGAAGACCTCAGGTGCCCCTCCGTGCATTTTTTCAGGCATGAACGGGCACCAGAGTAGAACCACCGACCTTCCATAAGCTAGCTGGATATAGCTTAAACATAACACTCCAAAGTCCCTGTAGGGATTCGAACCCACAGCGGTGAGGGGCAAGTGGTTTGAAGTCAACGACCTTAACAACTCAGACATGGACGCCCAAATTATGCATTATTCATATTGGTAAACTTTCCTATATTTGTCAACTCTATTACACTAAAATATATTACACAATCACTTCTAAAGGCACTTTTTTTGCCTCTTTAAACATAACAATATAGTCAGTTGAATAAAGATACTGATACCAATATATCAAGTAACTCAAATTGTTGTAACATTTTCAATTGTCCCATTCTTTTCAATAATTGGTTCAACTTCATACAAATTTTGAAGTTTTAAAAATAAAATATACTGTCCATATCTATCCAACCTTAGAGGTTAGTATTTCAGTATTTTTTTTATTGGAGATAAAACATAATATATGACTATATCTGTACAATCTTTGAGAAACATAAATCATATCATCACCTGTAGTTTATCTATAAAAAAAGACAGCTCCAGTCCTTTATCAATGACAATTTCTATAATTTAGTGTCACAATGCCCTACAATATCACCCATTAAACTAAAAATATCACATATTTGTTATGATAAGGTGTTTCCTATCAAGATTGGATAAATGTTAAAAATGGCCACAATGATTAGCATTCCTATGAATATTAATAGAGACAGATAGGTGTTGAAAATTTATCTAAATATCAAAGCATTCATTGTCATCATGAATTGCAATCAATACTGTGTAATCCAGAGCACCAATTTTCCAAATGAGTTTAAACAAAATTTAAAATAAGAACATTTTCAAGATATAATGACACAAATGTCATTCATTATATCAAGTTTCAGTAAACGAAAACCATACAAATTTTGTTTAGAAGTTTTATCAACTAAAATAATAAAGCACAAACACTATTTAGCATAACATTGGTATGTATACTGTAGCTGTGATTGAAAGAAACAGTATTGATATATGATTTAATTTTTTGCCTAATGTTAATCGCTCGACAAAAGAGATTTGCATGTACTGATAATTTTGACTTATTAATAAAATGTCTAGGTGCACATGTCTTAAACTATGCTGTTGATACTTCAATCATGGATTAAAATCATTATGTTATTCATAATAATGTATTTCATAATTCAGCAATGACAAAAAATGGTTAGAAAAACCATGCTGAGGGCATTCACAAAAATTAATGTACAAACAAAAGGCATAATTTTATGCACAGAACATGTATTTTACGAAATAATGAAAACAAGTACATGTGCAATTAAAGCCAATGTATGAAAATGAAGTATGAATAAATAATTCCCAACATTCATGTACATGTATCACAGTGTATTGTTGATAATTATGTCATGTGATATATCATATACATGCATGGGGAGAAAATCAATGATAGTTCTATTAGTATCATGTTAATTCAAACTTCTCTTTTTGCATATCATTAAATATTTATAAATAGCAAGACAAATTCTTGTATTTCCATTTATTCAAATGAATATATGACATTACTTTTAATAAATCATCAGGAACATCTACTGTTTTTGCTTTTTTTTTCAAATTTTAAATGATAAATATATAATTCAATTAAATGAACTTGGAAACCAAATTCATGTTAAAGTTTCACCGCAAGAGAATATCTTAGTTAGCTGAACCATTAGCCTTTCCATAACCTTTCATTACATTTATTTACACAATTCATATGTTAATAAATGTGTTAGGACTTTTTTATTCTGATTCTTAGGAATTTCTTCTGTTGTAACAGGGAAGTTGTTAACCTACCTACTTAATGTTAACTTACCTAGTAACAACGATAGGTAACATAAATTAGTGAATATCACAGTTACCATTTTTTCTATTTTATAAATCAATGTTCACCAAGTCTTAAATTCCCTATCAAGACAACATCCTATTTAGGGTAAGAATATCAAAATAATAAAAGTCTTGATAATCAGTGCGTAACTTATAGTAATTTACAATAATTGATTATTTTTTTACTCTTGAAAAAAAAAATGACTGTGTGTCAAGGCTATAGATAGTAGAGAAAGTCGGTTAGTTTGTGATAACTATATTTAAATGGTAAAAGTAAGACATTGCATGGTAAATATGACTGACCTCAATTGAATCTGATCTGTTTGATTTCTGATATGCATTAAGTGTTTCATAAATATTTCTACCATATCAAATGATCAGCATAAATCAGGTTACAGTCAGTCTTTTTTATTATCTTGTTTAAAATCATGAAACATGCATGAAATACAACACTGCCAAAGAAAGTTATAGAAAAGTATAAATCAATCAAATAATCCATCAATAAGTTATATCAAAATTAAGACTTAAATATCAATGAATATTTGCCGAGACAATGTTATAACATGTAGTGACTAGTAAATACAAAAAAAACCCACTGACTTTGTTTCATCCTACAGAACCACATTTTCAATTATTAAATAATTCATAATGTTACATTAACATTGAGTCTTACATGTACTTAATTAAAAGTTAAATCATTTGAAAGCAAGACTTTTCAAAATATCCTTCAGAAAAGTCAATACTGAATAGTTACATACAAGTACACATAAGTGTGATCAAGATAATAATAATAATTAATTTCCTTTTTATAAATAACTGCCTTTGTGATCATCTTAAGTCATTTGGTAAGATAACAAAATTTACTTAGAACTTTAAAACTGTACTGTACATTTACTGCATTGATAGGGATTTCCATGAACATAGTAATTTTACCACCAACAAGGACTTTTAAAGTATTGTTTCACACATGATAAATGCTTAAAACCTACTTACATACATGAACTAAACCACCTAGATGTCTTTTTACAGAATGTTATTTTCGACTTCTTATTGAGTAGGTATGTGCATATTTGTCAAGTATACTGAGCAACATGGCTATAATTCTGTAGGAAATGTTACCCTCTACAGAAATAACAGATGCCAACATTAATTAGTCTTTTTTTTCATTTCAAGATTTAATAATTTATCATGATGAAAAAGAGAACCAATATATTAAAACATAATAAAATAACCAGATAATCAGGTTGTTGTGGACCATTACCAAATAAGAATGCCTTTTACGTTTCATATAAAGAAAAATTAAAAAATATTATCAATCACAATGTCAATTAGCTTTTATTCAATTTCATATCTCAATGTACAGAGTCAATTCATAAGTGATGATTCATTGGCTCAAGAGATAATTTTTCAGGGCACTGACTTAGTATTTACTCATTGAACCTTTTGTTAATGAGTAAAACTTGAAATCTGACATCTGGCAGGAGTACTTTTTCTTGCCTGAGAAATTCAAAGTATAATGAGCATTTAAGTTTAACATCTGACCAAAGACAATTGATGATTAATATTTTTTTTTTGCTTTGACAGATCTGACAATGTAAGTGAACAAAATTTTTCAAAGAAACTTTTTTATCACAGACTGCATGCAGGGGGCATGTGTCTGCTGCTCACAAATGGCTATGTCAAAGATACCATTTACAATAACGTTTAGGGGTTGAAAATATGAATCAATAGTTTTTAATATTTACAGAGATATTCACAGGATATTTAGGAAATTGCATCAATTGCACAACCATAATATAGATTTACAGAAACAACTGAATTATTATTAAGGAGCCACAAGATGCAAGTTTGCAACTCATTTAGACAATGACGTCCGATGATCTACCTAAACTGAAACATTATTAAATCATTTCTATGGACAATATAGATGTAATAGATTTGTAATAAATTTTTTATCTTGATCACTTTCAGCAGGCATTGAAGATTTTTTTTAATGATGCAGCACAGCTGTTTTTACTGATTGCATAAGCACCCTATTGGGTTCACATAGATATAAATTAAAGTATGTGGGTCAACTTCCAATGGTAGATCAAAATATTTTTTAAATAATAATGTAAATAACACAAAATTACGGCTTAAGAAAACTACTTAAATTATTAAAGATGAACTTATTTCTGATAGATCTGTCCAATATCTTTTCATAATATAAATGGCCGAATATCATCCGTAAAATTATTTAGAAAAAATATACATTAAATTACCATTCTTTGTGAAAATATAAATTAAGACGTGAAAGTTACTGACTTCATCATTTCATTTATTGTTATTTGCAATGTGATGTATGGCTCACCTCAACAGTGTGTATAGGCTAGCTGTGACTCACATACAGCTAGAACTTTTGGCTAGCAGTAAGGGCCTGTTAGGCTATCCACTTCCAAAATATACGCTTACAGAAATAAACAAATCATTATTTTTTACATCCATAATATATCAAAAAAAATTTCAATTTCCTAGACATATTTATATAAGACTGCACTGACATGTATGTTACAAGTACATGTAATAGAATCCCTTCAAAAACGTTATTTTCAAAATAATCTTATTTTCAAGAATAGCTGGGTCGAACAGACACGGGACGAAACTGTCCGTAATTCCAAATCGAACTGGTAAAATAACTCCGAGAAGAAAGTTAAAAATGAATGTTAAAATAAAAATTTCATACCAATTTCCAGATCCAAACTATACAGATTCTTTCTTTTCAGTCATTTTTGACTTGAATTCCCTAAAACTATTCAATGACAAGACCGACGCTAGCTGTGGTAAAAAATTACTGCTGCACCGTTTGAAGCGCGTGAGAAGAACAAAATGTAAAATTTCTAAATATACGGAATTCCGCGAAATCGTATTACATTTTGTGTTCATCAAAATGATTTTTCAAGGCTATATTACAACAAATTGTTAACGTTCTATGATTAACCAAATAAAATATGCATTGAATTTTCAGCTACATCTCGCTATTTTTAGAATGCAACTTCCTAGATCGGCTGTTTAATTATTATATGTGCATATCTTTACTACCAGATCAATAAAATTTATATGAATTCTATTTATTTCCAAATCTACATATGAACAACAACAGTCTTGTTTAGGTTAATAAGCCTTTGGTCTGACACAGAAATAACTACAACATCTCAGTACAGTTGTACAGTACCAATAACAATAACAATAATAACAATACAATGACGGACATTGATTTATAAATCTATTCACTATCAACATATTGTAGCATATATGTATTATCAGATTGGTATGATACCTGAAGACCTAGATTCTTAGTAGTACAGTACATGTACATGTAATGCTAACCTTATACACATACAAGTACACATGTAACATACATGTAATGTAACGCAAAGCTTTGCATCGAAAATGAAATTACAAGGCCAATATTGCTACTGCTAAATTCTATAGCATGAGCGTTCATTGAAATGGTAAGCTATGAAAGTTATAAAGACACGCATACATATATGCAAGTCGTAGACAATAACTACTCTTCTTGTGAGTCAACAATGCGTGTCTCAAGTATGACACAAACAAGGGATATAATCATGGTAATTATTGTATAAACAACTATCAAGAGTTCTAAACCTTTAGTTTTTGCTACACTATAACTGTAAAACGCTTTGGAATTTAACAAAAATTAACTACAAAAAGCATATCCATTACACTTAATTTCCTATTTTGATACATCTTAAACACAACAGTTAAAAATGTTTGTATACATACAATCACATTCATTACATGTGTCTATTTTGTGACAAAAAACTGTGATTTTTTTATATTTATGGTATAGAAATTCCATTTAAAATTTTTGATTTTGAGAAACGAAAAAAAAAGCACTATAAAAGGATTAGCATCTTAATTACTAAACTGGTCCTTGTTGTTTGACACAACGAAAAGAATAAAAGTACAGTTAACATGATACATTTAAATGATACTAAACAACGTTTGAAACTAGGAAAATGATAATGTTTGTGTTCACCATAAAACATCTGAAAATTCTTATAGAATTTACAACGGTAAAAGAAACTTGATTAATACAAATTTGAGTCTAACGACATAGGTATGTATTTCTTTCTAAGTTTGTATTTAATAGAAAAAGAAAGATAATTAATACAGTTTTTAATCTAACGGAATACTAGTAGTTATGTATTCTTTTGCATTTAATTACAAGGGAGAAACTTAAAACAATTTTGAGTCAAATGATATCTGGGACATACAATTTGTACTGAATGAAAGTTAATTATTTCTCTGAGTTATATACATATAATAGGGTTTACTACTATTTTAAACATCGTATTGTAGTAAGTTTCACAGATTTGCATTTTCTGTAAATAGAAACATGTAGTAAGATTTGAATTATGAAATTCTAATCTTACTTTTGTTTTGCATACCGTGAATTTGTTCTACAGTCGTTCTGTATCAATTTCTAAATTTCTAGTTTTGACAGGGAGTCTATGATTTTTTTCTGTAATTAAGCGTGTCTAACTTAGATATTTCCTTACATAAAAAGTCTTTTACAATGAATTATTATTTTTTGGCTTTAAAAAATACTTCCACCTACATACTATACGTGAATAGTAATCGGTTTTTGTTCGATATAGTCATGAAATATAAATATAAATATTTATGGAATTAGTATTGTCAATTTAAAAATAGATATAGATCTGATTTAAGTGTATGCACATCCGTTTTTACTTCAAAGTCTGAGTAAAACTGACTTGCACTGAATGAAGATATATTTTGTACAGTAAGGTTCTGTCGCAAATGAATTAGTTTAAGATATCGAACCCATTTCCTGATTATTTTATGTTGTTTAACCGATATTTAAACTGTGCCCTAAAAGGTTATAACATGTAGTGACTAGTAAATACAAAAAAAACCCACTGACTTTGTTTCATCCTACAGAACCACATTTTCAATTATTAAATAATTCATAATGTTACATTAACATTGAGTCTTACATGTACTTAATTAAAAGTTAAATCATTTGAAAGCAAGACTTTTCAAAATATCCTTCAGAAAAGTCAATACTGAATAGTTACATACAAGTACACATAAGTGTGATCAAGATAATAATAATAATTAATTTCCTTTTATAAATAACTGCCTTTGTGATCATCTTAAGTCATTTGGTAAGATAACAAAATTTACTTAGAACTTTAAAACTGTACTGTACATTTACTGCATTGATAGGGATTTCCATGAACATAGTAATTTTACCACCAACAAGGACTTTTAAAGTATTGTTTCACACATGATAAATGCTTAAAACCTACTTACATACATGAACTAAACCACCTAGATGTCTTTTTACAGAATGTTATTTTCGACTTCTTATTGAGTAGGTATGTGCATATTTGTCAAGTATACTGAGCAACATGGCTATAATTCTGTAGGAAATGTTACCCTCTACAGAAATAACAGATGCCAACATTAATTAGTCTTTTTTTTCATTTCAAGATTTAATAATTTATCATGATGAAAAAGAGAACCAATATATTAAAACATAATAAAATAACCAGATAATCAGGTTGTTGTGGACCATTACCAAATAAGAATGCCTTTTACGTTTCATAATAAGAAAAATTAAAAATATTATCAATCACAATGTCAATTAGCTTTTATTCAATTTCATATCTCAATGTACAGAGTCAATTCATAAGTGATGATTCATTGGCTCAAGAGATAATTTTTCAGGGCACTGACTTAGTATTTACTCATTGAACCTTTTGTAAATGAGTAAAACTTGAAATCTGACATCTGGCAGGAGTACTTTTTCTTGCCTGAGAAATTCAAACTATAATGAGCATTTAAGTTTAACATAAACTTGACCAAAGACAATTGATGATTAATTTTTTTTTTTGCTTTGACAGATCTGACAATCTAAGTGAACAAAATTTTTCAAAGAAACTTTTTATCACAGACTGCATGCAGGGGGCATGTGTCTGCTGCTCACAAATGGCTATGTCAAAGATGCCATTTACAATAACGTTTAGGGGTTGAAAATATGAATCAATAGTTTTTAATATTTACAGAGATATTCACAGGATATTTAGGAAATTGCATCAATTGCACAACCATAATATAGATTTACAAAAACAACTGAATTATTATTAAGGAGCCACAAGATGCAAGTTTGCAACTCATTTAGACAATGACGTCCGATGATCTACCTAAACTGAAACATTATTAAATCATTTCTATGGACAATATAGATGTAATAGATTTGTAATAAATTTTTTATCTTGATCACTTTCAGCAGGCATTGAAGATTTTTTTTAATGATGCAGCACAGCTGTTTTTACTGATTGCATAAGCACCCTATTGGGTTCACATAGATATAAATTAAAGTATGTGGGTCAACTTCCAATGGTAGATCAAAATATTTTTTAAATAATAATGTAAATAACACAAAATTACGGCTTAAGAAAACTACTTAAATTATTAAAGATGAACTTATTTCTGATAGATCTGTCCAATATCTTTTCATAATATAAATGGCCGAATATCATCCGTAAAATTATTTAGAAAAAATATACATTAAATTACCATTCTTTGTGAAAATATAAATTAAGACGTGAAAGTTACTGACTTCATCATTTCATTTATTTGTTATTTGCAATGTGATGTATGGCTCACCTCAACAGTGTGTATAGGCTAGCTGTGACTCACATACAGCTAGAACTTTTGGCTAGCAGTAAGGGCCTGTTAGGCTATCCACTTCCAAAATATACGCTTACAGAAATAAACAAATCATTATTTTTTACATCCATAATATATCAAAAAAAATTTCAATTTCCTAGACATATTTATATAAGACTGCACTGACATGTATGTTACAAGTACATGTAATAGAATCCCTTCAAAAACGTTATTTTCAAAATAATCTTATTTTCAAGAATAGCTGGGTCGAACAGACACGGGACGAAACTGTCCGTAATTCCAAATCGAACTGGTAAAATAACTCCGAGAAGAAAGTTAAAAATGAATGTTAAAATAAAAATTTCATACCAATTTCCAGATCCAACTATACAGATTCTTTTCTTTTCAGTCATTTTTGACTTGAATTCCCTAAAACTATTCAATGACAAGACCGACGCTAGCTGTGGTAAAAAATTACTGCTGCACCGTTTGAAGCGCGTGAGAAGAACAAAATGTAAAATTTCTAAATATACGGAATTCCGCGAAATCGTATTACATTTTGTGTTCATCAAAATGATTTTTCAAGGCTATATTACAACAAATTGTTAACGTTCTATGATTAACCAAATAAAATATGCATTGAATTTTCAGCTACATCTCGCTATTTTTAGAATGCAACTTCCTAGATCGGCTGTTTAATTATTATATGTGCATATCTTTACTACCAGATCAATAAAATTTATATGAATTCTATTTATTTCCAAATCTACATATGAACAACAACAGTCTTGTTTAGGTTAATAAGCCTTTGGTCTGACACAGAAATAACTACAACATCTCAGTACAGTTGTACAGTACCAATAACAATAACAATAATAACAATACAATGACGGACATTGATTTATAAATCTATTCACTATCAACATATTGTAGCATATATGTATTATCAGATTGGTATGATACCTGAAGACCTAGATTCTTAGTAGTACAGTACATGTACATGTAATGCTAACCTTATACACATACAAGTACACATGTAACATACATGTAATGTAACGCAAAGCTTTGCATCGAAAATGAAATTACAAGGCCAATATTGCTACTGCTAAATTCTATAGCATGAGCGTTCATTGAAATGGTAAGCTATATGAAAGTTATAAAGACACGCATACATATATGCAAGTCGTAGACAATAACTACTCTTCTTGTGAGTCAACAATGCGTGTCTCAAGTATGACACAAACAAGGGATATAATCATGGTAATTATTGTATAAACAACTATCAAGAGTTCTAAACCTTTAGTTTTTGCTACACTATAACTGTAAAACGCTTTGGAATTTAACAAAAATTAACTACAAAAAGCATATCCATTACAACTTAATTTCCTATTTTGATACATCTTAAACACAAACAGTTAAAAATGTTTGTATACATACAATCACATTCATTACATGTGTCTATTTTGTGACAAAAAACTGTGATTTTTTTATATTTATGGTATAGAAATTCCATTTTAAAATTTTTGATTTTGAGAAACGAAAAAAAAAGCACTATAAAAGGATTAGCATCTTAATTACTAAACTGGTCCTTGTTGTTTGACACAACGAAAAGAATAAAAGTACAGTTAACATGATACATTTAAATGATACTAAACAACGTTTGAAACTAGGGAAAATGATAATGTTTGTGTTCACCATAAAACATCTGAAAATTCTTATAGAATTTACAACGGTAAAAAAAACTTGATTAATACAAATTTGAGTCTAACGACATAGGTATGTATTTCTTTCTAAGTTTGTATTTAATAGAAAAAGAAAGATAATTAATTACAGTTTTTAATCTAACGGAATACTAGTAGTTATGTATTCTTTTGCATTTAATTACAAGGGAGAAACTTAAAACAATTTTGAGTCAAATGATATCTGGGACATACAATTTGTACTGAATGAAAGTTAATTATTTCTCTGAGTTATATACATATAATAGGGTTTACTACTATTTTAAACATCGTATTGTAGTAAGTTTTCACAGATTTGCATTTTCTGTAAATAGAAAACATGTAGTAAGATTTGAATTATGAAATTCTAATCTTACTTTTGTTTTGCATACCGTGAATTTGTTTCTACAGTCGTTCTGTATCAATTTCTAAATTTCTAGTTTTGACAGGGAGTCTATGATTTTTTTCTGTAATTAAGCGTGTCTAACTTAGATATTTCCTTACATAAAAAGTCTTTTACAATGAATTATTATTTTTTTGGCTTTAAAAAATACTTCCACCTACATACTATACGTGAATAGTAATCGGTTTTTGTTTCGATATAGTCATGAAATATAAATATAAATATTTATGGAATTAGTATTGTCAATTTAAAAATAGATATAGATCTGATTTAAGTGTATGCACATCCGTTTTTACTTCAAAGTCTGAGTAAAACTGACTTGCACTGAATGAAGATATATTTTGTACAGTAAGGTTCTGTCGCAAATGAATTAGTTTAAGATATCGAACCCATTTCCTGATTATTTTATGTTGTTTAACCGATATTTAAACTGTGCCCTAAAAGGTTATTACATATCCAGTTGAAAAAAATGTTATATTTAAAAAGCAAATACTTCAAATTGACTTCCGGGTTATGATAAATACATGCATTTTGTTAGAACATTGAAGAAAATTAACTTCCTAGTTAAGTTACTTCGATTTTAGCGTTCAAACTGTAGTTTAATTGCACTGAAATGAATGGGACCAAAATTCCAATGAGATGTTGACTGGAAAAGTGTTTCTAGTTTGGATGTTTAATGCAGGTTCATGTATCGCTTTTCTTACACATCATTTTAGATATCTTTTCTACACTTCGTCCATGCTCATTTCTTGTAATTGAAGTTATTTTGTGTGCAAGACTTTAAACAAATACGGATGCAAAATGAAAAAAAAAAAATAGAATCAGTTTTATCACATTAACATTTTTGAGATTTTGCTGTTGTATGTCAAACATGTATCCCATTATCATTTAAACGGACATTAATCATGTTTTGAAAAGTGTACTAACTTATCAGATCACATTTTGTACAAATCAAAAGAAAGCTGCTTTTTAAGTTTTCTAATATTCAATTTCGACTTCAGTGTACATCCGGTATTCACGACTAACACCTTAAGGAGTTTGTTCAAATCTTCATTTCAAATTATTTAGTTAAAGAATAGAATATACCGACCAAAAATGCGTATATTTGCATATTCAGTTTGAGTCAGATTTTTTTAAAATCTCATTCGATTTAAGTGGCTTCTTTTAATTATACACCAATCAACTTATAATTTTAGAATAAAGATCTTGCTTCTATTGAGATTGCTTGGTATTGCAAATATTTATATTTCAATTTCGAATGATGCAAATTTCGGATACAACTGGATACAACTTGAAACAAAAAAGAAACGCATGAAGGATATAAATACCTATTATCAAATGCAATCAGTATTTTTATTTTCGTAGCCTTAGACACATATCTCAAGAAGACAGTTACGTATATTAAAAGCACCTATGAATACAATAATTTAGAATAAGTGTGTCATAAATTCTACTTTTTTCCAAATATTGTGATATTCGGTTTATACAATATTTATTCTGGTCCGATTGTCTCAAAGCTTATAGACACACTCTCGAATCCGTTCCTGGAACCAGGGTTTGAGCCGACTCGGATTATAAGTACGACGCAGCCATTCCACCGCCTATTGTAATATTGAATTATAGTTCGAAAGAATTTTTGCAAACAGAACTTTCTTTTTCATTTACATTTATGTAAAAGAATTAATTAATGACAAACATTTCTTATATTGTTCTTGTTTTAGTGTATCCACTCACTGACAACAGCATTATATCAGCACACATAAAATCATAGACGTCTCTTCCTTTTCAGTGTTTGGGTGGAAGTGTCCTAGTGATGTGGAAATTCAAAGAATTTACGTCAAAAGTGAAGAACAAGCCGTAATAAGTTTTCAGACTAAAATTAAATCATATGATCGACAAATGCTGTATAGTGTCGCATCATTTGAGCAATATAAGCTTTACAATGCAGTGTTCTACAATAATATTTTTCGAAGTGAGGTATCATATATGGGTTCAGAATTTATTGGAGATGCCAACACCGGAAATTTCACAGTTAAAACGGCAAGTGTGATGAAACAAGATGGTGGGACATATATGCTGGTATATAAAGAAGGAACGGCAGATATAAATACAGAACAATGTGCTATGCTATATATTTTAGGTATATATGTAATTTTACCAACTAATAGTAAAGGATAGCAAGGAGCTGTATATTAAGCTATTTCAATTACTGTTGATAAAGATTCAATTTACAAATGTGAAATTATTTCATGATGGGTCATAAGATAATAACATGTTTTTGTAAGCATGCAGATGAAAACGGTATGATTATGCTTGTTTTTTTCTTCAGATAAACCAAAAAAGGCGACTGTTTATCATGACAGTATAAATATCCAAGGAAATAATAGTACCTTAACATGTAACAGCATTTCTACAACATACCCGACAAACCACACACTAGGTCTCACATATAATTGGAAAATCAACAATGTAACAAATCCTTCCAATGCTAGATACGTATATTCGTCAAATAGAAAGACAGTATTTATCAAATCTGTCGGTAAAGAAGACGCCAACACGAGTTTAACGTGCAGCGCTGCTGAATCTGGTGATGGAGTTATGGGGTATACATCAGACGAAAGTGAAATGTCATTTTTTGTTGTTATTTGTAAGTTGTTAATTTTTCTTAAAATGTTTTGTAGCATTTGAACATAACCCTTTCAATCTCGAGGGCATTTTGATGTTTAAAAACAACATATAGTGTAGTGCCTTTTTTCTATGTTTCGTTTAGAAAACGATCACAAACCAAATTTAAACCAAAGTACACATTTTAGTCGACCATGAAATTTTATATTCTTATTATAAACCATTTATCTCCAATACATCTTCAATAAGGGTCTTACGCAAAGTTTCTATTTTTATAGATGGACCTGACAAGTGCGAAATCAATACAACATCTCCATATGTAATAATGAAAGGAGATACTACTCAGACAATCAAATGCAAAGCAGACTGTTACCCGTCATGCGCATGCGTTTGGAGAAATGAATCTTCAGGAAGTAAAATTGGAGAAAACGGACGTTTTGTTATAAGGACAGTCTCAAAATACCAAACCGGGAATTATACATGTACCTGCACGAATTCAGCAAAAGACAAGATCGCGACTGAGCAAACTTCTTCGTTGTATATCAAAGTTGAATGTAAGTAAATAATTATGCTATCAATCAATTCCTAATTCATTCTCATTGTAATCATCTTCTGGAAGATTTGAAGATAGGACGCTTCTAAAGCCATTGATTTTGAAATATGCTTCCATTTCAATATGACTTGTGTAAACATATCTACTCATAGCTTACTATGGACATTTACAGGCTCTGTTTCATTTACATATTTGCAAGATAGTACAAAACAAGTTCAACATGTGTTTAATTCCAAATAATTTCTTATCATTTTAGATATAGACTTTTTCATAAAAGGAAAGGAAGGCCAAACAGCAATCACACTTGATGAATACACAGCGGACGTAAACTTCATTTGTGTAGTAGATACTTATTGGGAATCAACAGTCCAAATATTGTTTGAAGACAAAGTGATTCAACAGCAATTTGATACAGGCATCGCTTCCTTTATTTATAAGAGCATGAACTGTTTGCATTCTGGCATGTATGTGTGCAATGGGGGTAACAATCATGGAGGAACATTTAGCGCAAGCATACGTATATCTGTTAGATGTAAGAACTCCCTTTTTTCTAATGCATCGAATCATTGCGTGATAAAAAGATGTTAATTAAAAGCTAATTAATTTAATTAACGAAACAATAAATGTTAATGACATCGTACAAAAGTCTTAATTAGTTATATAATTTATGCATGACTAAAGCTTTGAAGTCTCCACTTTTTGTTTCATGTTCATGTTCCAAGTCACTCGATTAAGTAAAGTAAGTATGCAATATACTTCAAAGATAAGTATATTGCTTTCTATAAACTAAGAAATCCCTATGAAGTATCATTTGCTTCTAAGTTCTGTGACATATGGCCATAAACGGAAACAATAGTCAAAACATTTAAATAATATTTTATTATCACATTACACCTAAGAGATTGTCTAGTGTGCCATTCTTTTCCATCAGTTTGAATTACTTCATTTTGATTTCAGGCTCTCCGCGTTCGAATCAGCAAATCAAACAGAATTTCACAAGTTCAATGTATAGTATGTCGACTCTGAGTTTTACCGCAATAGCATACCCGGAACCCGGACCAAAAGGATTTGTCTGGCACAAAGAAAACAGTTTGCGTTGGGAGAAGCTTCTAAGTAACACAGATATTCAAATATCTTCGTCTTTGTTACAGTCTAACCTTACTATCCGGAATGTGACCTCATCTGACTACGGGCATTATCGTGTGACAGTTACAAATGACATAGATAGCTTTACACAACACCTATATCTTGTAGAAACAGGTAAATGATCATTGATTACCTTAAGTGACTTAAGCTCTTACATGTATTATCTGCCACCTTCGGGATGTTGTAGAGGTCTGCGATAGATATTTTTTTGTTTGTTTTTTTTATGATTTTTGTACTCATATATAGACCACCACCACCCACTACACAAACAAAGATATTTAAATCAAAATGTATTTGAACATGTACTACTTTTAATTATATTTCATGTGCTTCAACAAATACTTTCCTTACTTTTTTATTATTTATTTCAGATAATAGTAAAAGATCACCAATTGCAGATAATTCTGGTACAGACACAGGCGGCCAAACTTGGATGATAGTAGGAATAATATTCGGGTTATTAAGCGCAGTTTTGAGTGGCTATGCAATCTTTGTTACAATTCTACTGAGGAGGACTAACATCAGAAAAGGTAAAAGTTCTATTTTCGAATAGCACAGATTTTATATTTTGAGAATACAAATCGAAACTAATTGGAATGTTTATTGAAAATAAATGGCATCGGCTAGAAATTTAAAAGATAAAATCTTAATGAAGTATGTGTAATTAAGCCTCAGAATAAGGGTACTGTTTCATTTTGTAAAATGGTCAACCATGTTCCTTATTATTGTTAAAACACATGATATGCTTATCAACAGAAGAAAATAGCATTAAAAGTAAGGTTATAGGTGATTAATATAGAAAAATGTAACTAAGTGTTATTCTAAATTCCATACAAAATATTAAATCATTATAAGTGTTCTAATTGCCAAAACGTAGAGTAGCAAAAGGTGGCTCAGAACTGTAATAGGTAAAAGAAAACAACAGTAAAAAGCTTAAAAATAAAACCCGAGAGCTTTTTTATAGCCTAAATGGGCTTTTATTTCATTCAAATTTATTCATTTAAGGCGAGGGGGAATCAGCTGGAACGACTGATCCTGCGTAAGTTTCATTTTAAATTTTATAATTTGCTACTTATTCTTTTGCTTTTGTCAAATTTATTATATCTTGATATTTCATGCATCTTCACTGTAGCATATTTAATTTTCCTGCTATTGTTTTGCGGAGTAGCACTTAACTAAAGTATTACGTTATAATTATAACGGGACTTTTATAAATATCTTTAAACTAAGGATTTATTACAGATATTACGAAAAAGTAGAGGAAGATTCGAAAACTGCTGAAAATCGGAGAGAACCAGGTTCTTCAAACACGGACGAGTACGAAAACTCTGTAAAAATGTACACGGATCTTGTGCGATATTCGAAGGACGATAAACAAACTTACGACATCATTCAAAGCAATAAATGAAGCACTGGATTGACAGCCTAATTATTAAGATATTTGAATTAAACATTTACCAAAGAGGCGATGCTAATCATTGTTATATGTAAGTAAAGCAAAGAAAGGTGGATAAAAGTCAAACGCGTACAGAAATGATGAAACATCGAAATTCTCACCGTGAAATGCAACCATATTCTTAAACCAAATAATCAAACAGAGTCTGAAATTTTCATGTAATTTTGTGTGACTAATGCTTCCGAGGGATAACCCTTCTTCGAGAATTTTATTCGTTAGGCTGATACGTTGATACAGGACTATGCATTTTTTTTTATACATTTGCAATGTATACCTGTATACTGATGCATAAATAGGTTTATTGTATAGTGTATATCATTCTCTGGCCTTGACATTACGTGTTGTACATCAGTAGCTTTATACTATGTCTTATTCTCTACCTTGTTGTACAATGTTCACTATTTTGCTATTGAATTGGATATTTTTCTTTGTGACACTATATAAATAACACATGGGTTTGTGGGTAACAGTTAAAATATCATCCGACGAAAATACTGTTACCCGAGGCGGGCGTTACTGTAGGCCTTCTTGAGAAGTTATTTTCCGTTTATTCTTTAAGCAAGTGATGGTATATACTAGTCATACACATACAATAAGCTGTGTTTTATTTCGAAAACAAAACACAAACTCATTTATATGTTATGATCTGTGAAATCTGATCCTTCTATGTCCAGAATATTCTTCGCATGGTTTCTGACGAAGTGTATTTACAAATTAACGATTATATCCTATGAATGTCGACCATATCCATAATATTCGAGAAAAAATGAATCGAGAAAAAAATTCGGCCATTTTAATTTATTTTATTAAGAAAAATAGACCACGTGACCAGATTTTACACTGTTAAATAGTACTGTTACCTATGTAACAGTATAAATTCTGAGTCACGTGGCACATGTACACTTGCATTAACAGTAAGAATAACTCTAAGAGGCCTATGGGAAATTAACATTACGAAAAAAGTGAGGGGTAATAAAACAAAATGTATATCGTTTTGATATTGTATAATGTATTTGGACCGATGGCCTGGAATATTAGGTTAAAGAAATTGTATGAACTTGTATTGTCATTCGAAAATCTGTTTTGAAATGTTCAATTTTCTAAAAACTATTAATTTCCAATCTCAAATTAAAAGCATATTGACTCAAAAATAAAAATATGTAAAAAAAATCGAGACAGTTAGGTAGCAAAGTGATAAATATTCAAGTTGTATGAATGCATGGAAATGATCCTGTATGCTTAACAGTGGACTCTTGAGAAGATGCCGGAAATGGCAATAAATAAAATGAGAAAATATTAAGAATATGCTGTGGTGAATTTAAAATGAAAACAATATCAATTTTGCTCTTTGTATAATGTGAGTTTAGTTGTTTGTTATGTGCTATTGTCATGAGTACCTTGTCTTTATTCTATTTTTTGTTTTAATAATAGACATAATTAGTAAGAAAGTAGATAGGCAGGCAGGTAGGTAAGTATTTAATTATCGTGACATGTGCATATCTATTACAGTACATATCCACTAGTAAAATAACACCCGGTCCAACCTGAACTCTGAGTCACTAGAAATCATATAATTAAATAAGTAACATTAAGTATTTACACATATATTTTGGTTTGCTTTTCAAAACTAAATTTGCATTTGATTTGTTTGTAACTAAGAAACTTAAAAAGAGCTGATTACAAAAGGGACTGATTATCAAACTAATGTATCTTGGTTATAAACGTGTTTAACGAGTATATATGTGAGTGATAATGAAATTCAATGGCATTCAATTACTGACAATATAGAGCAGAACCTCGTATAAATTGAATTTTCAGTTTCATCTATTTTGAGATTGTAACTTCCTAGATCGGCTGTTTAAATATTATGTGCATATCTTTGTTACCAGATCAATAAAATTTATATGAATTTTGTTTATTTCCAAATCTACATATGAACAACAACAGTCTGGTTTAGGTTAATAAGCCTTTGGTCTGATACAGAAATAACTACAACATCTCAATTCAGTGCAGTACAGTGCAATACAGTACAATAAATGCAAAACAATACAATACCAATTACAAAAACAATACAATGACGGACATTGATCAATACAACTATTCACTAACAACATATTGTGGCATATGTATGTTATTAGATTGGTATTATATGGGACTTAAAATACCTTAAGTCATAGATTCTTATCAGTACATGAAGTGCTAACCTTATACACATATACACATGTAACATAATGTAACGCAAAGCTTTGTATCGAAAATGAAAATACAAGTCCATTATTGCTACTCCTAAATTCTAGAGCATGGACGTTTATAAGGTGTTCATTGAAATAGTAAATTTATTAATAACGATAGTTATAATTATGTCACCTATGCAGTTTAGTATGTGACAGATTGCCATGTATTGAAAATGAAAATACAAGTCATAGACTATTACTACTCCTTTCATGAGTCAACTATGCGTGTCTCAAGTATGACATATACAAGGGAAATAACCAAGACAATTATTGTATAAACAATTATCAAGATTTCTTAACCTTTAGTTTTGCTACACTATAAGCTAGTAGATCTACTACTGTAACACGCTTTGGAATTTAACAAAATCTAACAACAAAAAACGTATTTATTACACTTTATTTCCTATTTTCATATATCTTTTAACACAACAGTTAAAAATGTTTGTATACCTACAATCCCATTCATTACATGCTATACAATAATTCAATCATAGCAAACACATGTTAAAAGCACATAATTTGTCGATATGCATCATATTATAATACTGCATGTTTGTAACGTCACTTTTTATTGGATAATCTTGACGTTTATATTATTAGTTATAAAGATCGTTGACAGGTTATATGGCCCTATATAAACAGCTATTTGTAAATATAACCCGAGCCGTAAGGCGAGGGTTATATTGCAAATAGCCGTTTATATACGACCATATAACCTGTCAACAATCTTTATAACGAATTAATAATACAGCAAGCATCATTTTTAGAGAGAAAAAGAAAGATTTCTTCATGAATCGACAGCAGCCGTGTATATAAAACTATATAAACGTCACGATTATCCAATGAAAAATGACGTTACAAACGTGCAGTATTATAAAGTTTTATAAACACGACTGCTGTCGACTCGTGAAGAAATCTTACTTTTTGCGACGGACGCGCCCTCAGGCGCGTTCAGAGCTAAGTCATCTACACATGGGATTTCGTTGGGTACACTCGCGCAATGTGTCCTAAACCGATTAACAGCCCAAGAAATAGTACATGAATTTGATCCTTCAAAACTCCCATACTTTGTCTGGATATCTTAATGTCTTCCATATTTAGCCTTTTCAATTTCAAATTAAGTTATCAAAGTTAAAATATGAACGTATATTATTGATAAAAACGTTGTAGTCCCGTAGTATTATTGCGCAATATGCAAATTACTGCTGAAACGATTTACCGCTGTCGGAAAAGTAGGGCAGCAAATTATACTACAATAAAGGTGTAACCTCTGAGTTCCAAGACATTATTAGTAGGAAATAAATATTTCTACATTATACAAAACATTATTATTAACAAATCAAAAGTTTTTCGTGTCTCTAGGATAACTCGCGCATTTATAAAAGAAGAACTATTTTCGTGACTCATACCGCGGGTTTAGCTGAATATTCAGCAGTTATAAATATATTAGATTCAGTACAATAGTTAGTATAAATATCTATTTTTGAAAATGCATGTAAGAAGACAGTTTTTCAACACTTTACCGCCATGTAGTCTTTCATGGTAAGGAAGTTATAATATCAGTTCTACTTCCGATTCTTGTGGTTTGTTTACATATTTTTCTAGGTCATGATATGAATTAACCTTCGCTATTCTAAAAATAGATTCTGCTTCACCTGTTCTGATTTTTGGACAGGCTATTAGGATGTACACATTATACATGTAATTAATAAACCAGCGGATTACATGCAATACTTTTAGAAATTCTATACAATTGTAAGAAGCAAACAAGTTGAAAATGGAATTTAGTGTGAAATTGAAAAGGACAACTAAACACTGTAGTGCTTAAGTGACATTTAGATTAAAATAAAAACGATCTACATCTTTACCTTGTAAATAAAAAAAAATCTAAAAAATACGCTATTAATTGCTGATGATTTTAACCAAATTTTTTTTTAATGAGACATATTATATGAGAAATAAAAATACAAATGTCTTATATTTTATTGTCTATATGCCCACTATGATATAACACGAAGCAATTCTAAATAGCATTCTCAAATGTATAATGTATTATGTTTGAAGTTTATTTGCCTGGATTTATTTTAGAAATATTTCGTTGACAGTTTTTTTTCCTATTTACATATCATTTCTTAGAATAAATCGATAAGGACACTGATTTACAAGTTTGACCAGAGTTTTTAGGCATGAATTTCATTCTGTATTTAAGTGCTTGAAAGTAGAAAATCTGAATTATATCAGTTTGGGACACAAAATATATTGCTCTACAAATCTCGAACTTGCATGGAACAAATTTTCTCTGTTATATATTTTGTGTTTTGTTTTTGTTTAAAAGAAGCTTTAATCTCCGGTTGCATGCATGTCCGTCGCATTCAGTGCTGCAGCACTTTGATTTCTTTAAAAGATGATGCTATCTGTATTATAAATTCGTTATAAAGATTGTTGACAGGTTATATGGCCGTATAGACCTTTTTTACAGACTAGCGGCTCGGGTTATATTACAAATAGCCGTTTAAATAGGGCCATATAACCTGTCAACAATCTTTATAACTAATAATATATACACGTTTACATTAATAAACACATAAAATACACACGTGTGTCTATGTTGTGACAAAAAACTTTGACTTTTGTATTTATGGTAGAGAATTTCCAATTAATATTTGTGACTTTGAGAAACGAAAACAAAAATAAATGGATTAACATCTTTTAAACTGATTTTACATATTAGGATTTACTACTATTCAAAGCATCGCATTGTAGTAAGTTTCACAGATATGATATTTTCTGTCAATACAAACATGTAGTCAGATTTGGCATTATAAAATTCTAATCTTACTTTTTGTTTTGCATACCGTGAATTTGTTCTACAGTCGTTCTGTATCAATTTCTAAATTTCTAGTTTTGACAGGGAATTTTTGATTTTTTTCTGTAATTAAGCGTGTCTAACTTAGATATTTCCTTACATAAAAAGTCTTTTAAAATGATTTTTTTTTTCGCTTAAAAAATACTTTCACGCACATACTAGTATATATATACGTGAATAGTAATCGGTTTTTGTTCGATATAGTCATGAAATATAAATATTTATGGAATAAGGATTGTCAATTTAAAAATAGATATAGATCAGATTTAAGTTTTCACATCCGTTTTTACTTCAAAGTCTGAGTAAAACTGAATTGCACTGAATGAAGATATATTTTGTACTACAGTAAGGTTCTGTCGCAAATGAATTAGTTTAAGATAGCAAACCCATTTCCTGATTATTTTATGTTGTTAAACCGATATTTAAACTGTGTCCTAAAAGGTTATTACATATCCAGTTGAAAAAATGTTATATTTAAAAAGAAAATACATCAAATTGACTTCCGGGTTATGATAAATACATATATTTTGTTAGAACATTGAAGAAAATTAACTTCCTAGTTAAGTTACTTCGGTTTTAACATTTAAACGGTAGATTAATTGCACTGAAATGAATGGGACCAAAATACCAAAGAGATGTTACTTGTAAAAGTATTTCTTGTTTGGATGTTAAATGCAGGTACATGTAAAGCTTTTCTTACACATCATTTTATTTTTTTTTTCAACACATCGCCGACTTTCATTTCTTGTAATTGAAGTTATTTTGTGTGCAAGACTTTAAATAAATACGGATGCAAAATGGAAAAAAATTAGACTCAAGCTCATCACATTAACATTTTTGAGATTTTACTGATGTATTTCACACATGTATGTATCCCATTATCAGCTAAGCGGACATAAATCATGTTCTGAAAAGTTTACTTACTTCTCAGACCACATTTTGTATAAATCTAAAGAAAACTGTTTTTCAAATTTTCAAATATTCAATTTTGACTTCAGTATACACCCGGTATTCACGACTAACACCTCGAATCTTCATTTCAAGAATAAAATATACCGAACAAACCGAAGACAGTTTTACGACGCGGTCCGTTGCTATGAAAAAAAAAAAGACCGGAAGTAGTATTTTTTCGCGCATTGCGCAATTTGCGTAGGGCAAAAAAAAGAGCCATGCCCTACACAGAAATGGAGTAGAAATTCATAGACAATTCCGAGTTTGTTTAAGGTAAAAATTAGAAAATCATATAAAAAAGCTTTTAACAGAAACACAAAAGATGCCTTCATAGCTTTGTGGCCAAGATTGCCCAAAAAAGTCATGGAAAAGACGATTGTTTAAGAATCCCCCTTACGATCATTGAACTGACATTGAGATTATTGTATATTAAATATATATATATCAGCAAATAAAGAAGTCAATTTAATTGTTGTTGAAAACGTCCATATTTTTATGACATATAATGTATAACATTAAAAATCGAAGTTAAATATCATTCTGAAAAAAAGTCGGAACACGTGATATAATGCATTTTTAGTTTTCAGTTTAGCTAATTTATCCTTTATCCGACTGAGATGCCAAACAGAACAGAATTTTTTTAAGTCACAATATATATTTAAATAATTTTTCAAACTCTTGTGACGTTAATTTATAAGTTGAGTAGTGGAATAACACACATTTTGTCCAGTTCCTTTAACACCCTACTGATGAAAAAGTCACTCAATGATACCTTGAGGACTTTTGGTCGTTGTGTATAATAACATGTATAAGTGCCGCTTATTTTGTATATCTGTTATAAATATCAATTCACGTTTTAAGTACTTACCGCTTTAATTCATCCCAAAATTTCTTTTTTCTGGATGACATAACTTGAAATCACGCCTTTTAAAGACTTTAAGTGCGCTAAATGTATGCTATCGTTATTACTCTTATGTCCTACGCAGAATGCGCATGCGCGAAATGCAACATACGTTGCTATGGAAAAATCGTACTGTTAAAAGGTATATGCTAAAAACACATATGAATGAGTGTGTCATAAATTCCTCTTTTTCAAATATTGTAATTTTCGGTTTATACAATATTTATTCCGGTACACTTGTCTAGAATCCTTATAACTTATAGACACACCGTCGAAACCGCACCTGTAACCAACTAGTACTGAGCAATGAGTAGGAAACAACTGCTCGCTTCTGACAGGGTTTGAGCCGACGCGGATTATTATTGCGACGAGTTAAACACTCGTCCACACAGCAATACCGACTACGTAGTTCGAAAGAATTTGTGCTATTGTTTTTTTTCTTCGTCATTTATAAAGCACCTTTAAACAAATTTAACAATGACACATATTTCTTATATTATTGTGTTAGTGTATCCATTCAATGACAACAGCGTAATATCAGCACACAAAAAAACATACTCGTTTTTTCCTTTTCAGTGTATGGGTGGAAGTGTCCTAGTGATGTGGACATTCAAAGAATTTACGCCAAAAGTGGCGAGCAAGCTGTATTAAGTTTTCAGACTAAAATTAAATCATATCATCAACAAATACTGTATAGCGTCGCATCATTTGACCAGAATAACCTTTACTCTGCCTTGTTTTATGAAAATCTCTTAAGAAAGGAGAGGACATATTTTGGCTCAGAATTTATTGGAGATGCAAACACTGGGAATTTCACTGTGAAGACAGCAAGTGTGATAAAACAAGACGGTGGGACATATATGCTACAATATAAAGAAGGAGCGTCGAATATGACTACAGAAGAATGTGCCATGTTGTATATCATAGGTGCGTGCGCGCCCTTGTGCACATGTTTGTTGTCTTTGTGAAACACAATGAAATACATTTTGTATATCAAATATTTAAATTCAGCTGCTAATCTAAGTTTATTAAGTTATTATAAAATGGTAGAAATGTTAAGATAGTATATTCCTACATAAATTAAATATCAGTCAAATATTTCATTCCTCTCTTAATTTATTTTCTTAGAATCAGGGCAAAATTAAACAATGCGCTACAAATGAACCAAAGATTTGCCTTTTAGTAGAAAAGAAGTAAAGGATAGTTAAGAGCAGTACTAGTATCTCAAGATATCTAAAAGTATTTTTTATTTTACTTTTTTTTAAATATTTCGAAATGAGAATGATAGTAGTTTTTATTTTCAAGCACAACTGATTAGACCAAACGTTTGCTAATGGACGCATCAATATCATATTTGTTTATGTTAGTTATCATTGATACCCTCCGTCCATGCTCAACCCTTGTTCTCTCTAGATGTTGTTGCTTTGCTTTGTGTCTTACCGATGACCCTGTGTGATTGGGTTCTGTTGGAGGCTACGTTAAGTGAATGTCGCTTTTCCTTATAGATCTTTCTTTCATACTTTGTGTTTGGTTTCTCTTTCAGATAAACCAAAGAAGGCGACTGTTTATCATGAAAAGATCAATATAGAAGGAAACAATACTACTTTAACTTGTACCAGCATATCTACAACATACCCGACAAACCACACACTAGGTCTTACATATAGTTGGAAAATCGACAATGTAAACAACCCTTCTAACCAAAGATATGTATATTCTTCAAATAGAAAGACAATTTTTATCAAGTCTGTTGATAAAGAGGATGCCAACATGAGTTTAACGTGCAGCGCTACAGAATTCGGCGATGAAGTTATTGGGTATACATCAGACGAAAGTGAAAAGTCATTATTTGTTGTTATTTGTAAGTTGTTATTTTTTTTAATGTTCTGTAGCATTTGAATATAACCCTTTCAATCTCGAGATCATTTTGATGTTTAAAAAACAGAGGAAAAACGTATTTGTCGACATAAAGTGGCATTTTTCTATGTTTCTTTTAGAAAACGATCATAAACCAAATTAAACCCAAAGTACAAATTTTAGACGACCATGAACTTTGATATTCTTATCATTAACCATTTATCTCCAACACATCTTCAATCAGGGTCTTACGCAAAGTTTCTATTTCTATAGATGGACCTGACAAGTGCGAAATCAATACAACATCTCCATATATAATTATGGAAGGAGATACTACTGAGACAATCAAATGCAAAGCAAATTGTTACCCGTCATGCGCATGCGTTTGGAGAAATGAATCTTCAGGAAGTAGTATTGGAGAAAACGGAAGTTTTGTTATAAGAACAGTCTCAAAATACCAAACCGGGAATTATACATGTACCTGTGCAAATACAGCAAAAGACAAGATCGCGACTGAGCAAACTTCTTCGTTGTATATCAAAGTTGAATGTAAGTAAATATGCTATCAGTTATTTCCCAATTAATTCTCATTGTAATCATCTTCTGGAAGATTTGAAGATAGGACGCTTCTAAAGCCATTGATTTTGAAATATGCTTCTATTTTAATATGACTTGTGTGAACATATCTAATCATAGCTTACCATGGGCGTATACGGGCTCTGTTTCATTTACATATTTACAAAAAAGCACAGAACAAATTCAACATGAGTTTAATTCCAAATAATTTCTTATCATTTCAGATATAGACTTTTTCATAAAAGGAAAGGAAGGCCAAACAGAAATCACACTTGATGAATACACAGCGGGCGCAAACTTCATTTGTGTAGTAGATACTTATTGGGAATCAACAGTCCAAATATTGTTTGAAGACAAAGTGATTCAACAGCAATTTGATACAGGCATCACTTCCTTTACTTATAAGAGCATGAACTGTTTGCATTCTGGCATGTATGTGTGCAATGGGGGTAATAATCATGGAGGAACATTTAGCGGAAGCATACGTATATTTGTTAGATGTAAGAACTCCTTTTTTTCTAATGCATCGAATCATCGCGTGATAAAAAGATGTTAATTAAAAGCTAATTAATTTAATTAACAAAACAATAAATGTTAATGACATCGTAAAAAAGTCTTAATTAGTTATATAATTTATGCATGGCTAAAGCTTTGATGTCTCCACTTTTTGTTTCATGTTCATGTTCCAAGTCACTCGATTAAGTAAAGTAAGTATGCAATATACTTCAAAGATAAGTAAATTGCTTTCTATAAACTAAGAAATCCCTATGATCATTTGCTTCTAAGTTCTGTGACATATGGCCATAAACGGAAACAATAGTCAAAACATTTAAATAATATTTTATTATCACATAACACTTAAGATATTGTCTATTGTGCCATTCTTTTCCATCAGTTTGCATTTTTTCATTTTGATTTCAGGCTCTCCGCATTCGAATCAACAAATCAAACAAAATTTTACAAGTGAAATGTATATTCCGTCGACACTTAGCTTTACCACAATAGCATACCCGGAACCCGGACCAACAGGATTTATCTGGCACAAAGAAAAGGGTATGCTTTGGGAAAAACTACTGAGTAACACAGATATACAAATATCTTCATCGTTATTGCAGTCAAACCTAACCATCTGGAATGTGACAGCATCTGACTACGGACATTATCGTGTTACAGTTACAAATGAAATAGATAGCTTTACCCAACACCTATTTCTTGTAGAAAAAGGTAAATGTGGTGATTAGGATATTGATTAAACCTTAAGTGACTTTTCTTGTTTTAACTTTAACTACATGCATCATTCACCAATCCGAATTCTATCATGCTCTTAGAGTCCTCTTTGATTAACTCGTTAAGCTCGTACCTGTATTATTGTCCACCATTGTCTTGTCTGTGTCTTACTGGGTGCCTATCCAGTGGTTTTGTGTGACTGGATGTTGTCTACAGGGGCTCTGCGATCTGCTTACCGGCTCTAATGGCTGATCTTTATACTCATCTTTTACCAACACCACCGCCCACATAAACGAAGATATATACATTCTCGTTTAAAAGTATTTGTGTATGTTTTTAGTTATAATTATTTTCTATATGCTTTAAAATTAATTCGGCTTCACTGTTTTAATTGTTTATTTCAGATAATAGTAAAAGATCACCAATTGCAGCAGATAATGCTTGCACAGACACATGTCATACTTGGATGATAGTAGGAATAATATTCGGGTTATTAAGTGCAGTATTGAGTGGTTATGCAGTCTATGTTACAATTCTACTGAGAAGGACTAACATCAGAAAAGGTAAAACTGATATTTTGAGAATACAAATCGAAACTTATTGGAATATTTATTAATTATGTCATTCTGTTGTCAAGAAAAGGAAGGACTAAAAACAAGGAAGCATAATAATATTAACACTTTACTGAGGATTCAGACACGTCAGAAATACAACAATCAGAAATGATAATATGACTAAGAAAGCAAACAAAGTATACAATGGAAAGTAAGTCATATTAAATATTAATAAGCAAAGTATAATTGAATACAACAATTCCGCCAAACAACCTTAGAATAAATACGTAAATTCAATTAGAAGATAATGTCACTTTCATTTAAAAAGCACACTTAGAACAAAAATAATTCTGAATAAACTTACAAGATATCCGTCTGATAAATTATCCTAAAATGTATAGAACATAACATGTCAAAACATAAGTTCAGAACATTGATCAGACAATTGAAGTCAAGGTGACCATTAAATAAATGTTAACATACTGACATAAAGACAAGATGTCACTTAATTGATCAAAGGTCAAGAGCATAACTACTACCCCTTAAAACCTTTGAAAGCCTGTGACTAAATAAGACTGCATGCCCACATTCATTTGCTAGACCACACTTACATATAATTAATTATCAAATATTATGAATAAAATAAATTGAAATATAAACACATTTAACTAATAGTATATACAACTAATATCAAGTATGTGCCGCCTGTTGACCTTTTTAAATGACAACATCAACTCTACATGGCCAACTTGCCCTTAACAATATGTGATATCGTGAGGACATCTGTTCCAGCAAAATTAAGATGAAGCCCCCCGTCCCTGACAGCATAAAGATTCCTTTTGGGGCGACCCTTAAAGAGAAATGGTCTATACGACTTAATAAACTGACAATTCCTTTCCTTACATTTTACTTGCAATCTTTCATTAACCAATTTAACCTTTTCATTAGTGACATCAAAATCGACAGGTCTAGGTAAAATACTAGAAACTTAGAAACTATAATATGCGCAGAAGGGTTGTGTTTCCAAATAACATTAAGTAAATCGTTTGTTAATCTAACTATATCATCAACTGAAAATTTTTCTCTTGAGTTAATATCATTGGTTCCGACGTGTAAAATAATATATGGGGCTTTAACCAAACTAGGATCCGCATCTATTTGGTCAATCATCATTTGTAAAGTGTACCCTCTAAACGGGAAAACTGTAGTGTACCATATCCCTTTAATATATTTGGCAATTGAATCACTCAGAATGTGAACTCGTACATCTGTAATGAAAGAGATGTACATTAATTAATTTTTAAAAAGTAATTTTTAATATCAGTGATCAAATTATCTGAATTAAAAAGTGGTGTCAAACATATTTGATAAAATATGTACTTTATCTGACCAACCTAATTCTAAATAATGACGAAAGGCATCTGATTTCCAGTCACCAATCAATTTTATACTTTCAGGAGAAATGTTAGAACGAAAAGCTAATGTAGCAAAACCCCTTCTAAATGAATGAGTGGAAAATAAATCTGGATTTAACCCAATATCTTCAATACAAAGACGTAGTTTCTTTTGAAACAGATAATAAGATATATACGACCCATCTTTTAAAGAGAAAAATACATCATTCTTCCTATGAAATTTTAAACCTGTCATTAATTCATAAGCATACACTGGACATAACTCTGTTTCTTTCAATCTAAGTAATGGACTAATTACCTCCCTTTCTCCAAATTGAATAGTTTTCGACCAATTAAAATGCACTAAAATGTAATTTCCAAAATATTTGATACAGGAGGCGCTTAAAAATTTACCTTTAACGATATCAGATGAATTTGTAGGAACTAAATTAGATTTCCTGGCTACTAAAAAGAAAGCAAATAAAAATAAACACCAGTAAACTATATTATCTTGGTCTGAAAAATCTAACGAAGCATGTATGCTGCGTAAAATGTCTAAAGTAATGGGTTCTGCACGATTTACAGATCTAGGATGCAAACGATTAATTCCCCTTAAAGATAAATTCAGCAAATAAGAATTTATATGATCAATACTATAACCAAGTAACAAATGTAAAGTTTTAACACCCGAAATATAATTGCGGATGCTATCCACTGATATGAATGTCCTACTGAGGAATTGTGCATATAATTGCAATGTTGAAGTGGATGCTGGTAAAAAACGTAATCTAAAGTAAATACAAAACATCAAGAAACTTTCCCATTGTATTTTCAAATTTTTATTTGTTCTTTCGGCAAATGCTGATGAAATAGAATGTCTAAGTTCCTGCCGCAAAGTCTTAATCTCTAAATCTGAAATAAGATGTTACCAATTATGAACCATTTTAAAATGATCCTCAGTGACTAAGTCTAAGTTCCTGCCGCAAAGTCTTAATCTCTAAATCTGAAATAAGAAGTTACCAATTATGAACCATTTTAAAATGATCCTCAGTGACAATAACATCTGTCAATTGAGGAATATGAGAAACCTGATTAAAAAACTCAGAAACATACAATCTATCCAAATGCCATCTACTTAGACAATCAGCTATACGGTTTCTATCACTACTAAGATGTGATGCTTTTAACTGAAAATCATATACTGATGCAATGAAACAAATTTCTCTCAAACATTGTTGTAAAAAGCAATTACGAGCTTTACCTGTGTTTATAACAATGCAAACAGCCAAATTATCACAAAAAATATTAACCTTTTTATTCTGTAAATCAGGTCCCCATAACTTTAATGATACCAAAACTGTCAACATTTCTAAACAAGTAATACTTAAATCTTGAGCCAAAATGAACTGTGGGAAAACAGTATGAAAAAACTTATTCCCAAAAATACTCCCACAACCTGTTAAACAAGAATCTGAGCTAAAAACACTATCTATCTGTGACCAGTCTCCGTAATCTATCAAGGAAATTCCATTATACATAGGCAGAAATTCATTCCACCAACATAAATCCTTTTTGACTTCTACAGGAATTAAGAAAACATGATTACTAACATCAGCATAACATTCACGTAACCAATTCAGTATTCGATTAACAAAAATCCAACTTGAACGGACGCAAGCCCCCACAAAATTCAGTTTACCGAGCAGTTTCTGAATATCCTTTAAAGATGCTGAAATTGAAGAACAAGTAAGAAACGACTGATAACTAAACGTGTCTGACAAAAACTGTGCAGATTACGCGCAATGTTGAATATTTATAGACGGCGTAGGAATACAAAAATTCAATGAACCAAAACAGTTAACCCAGGTAAATACCAATGACGTCACCAGCCCTAAATATAGATAAGGAAAATCCTACGCCAATCCATAATTAAAAGATTTTCTATGAAGAAAATGCTATAGAAAATAAATGACATTGACTAGACATTTATAAGAGAAGGTCTTAATCTAGCCTGAGTAATTGATGAATTAAGCATCAGAAATGAATAATCTTGTAAAATGGCCTTTACAATTGCTAAGAATATGTGATATGCTTATTAACAGAAGAAAGCATTGAATGTGAGGTTATTAGTCATAAATGTAGAACAATATTAACTAAGTATTATTCTGACTTCCATACGAAACATTAAATCATTAGATCACTGTAAGTGTACTAATTGCCAAAACGCAGAGAAGCAAAAAATTGCTCAGAACTGTAAAGGTCAAGAAAACTAAAAAGCTTTGAAAAATAAAAACTGACAGCCTTTTTAAGGCGAAATGGACTTTAAATGTACTTTATTCAAATTTATTTATTTCAGGCGAGGGGGAATCAGCTGGAACGACTGATCCTGCGTAAGTTTCATTTTAAATTTTATAATTTGCTACTTTTTCTTTTGCTGCTGTCAAATTTATTATCTTAATCTTTCACGCATCTTCACTTAAAGCATATTTAATTTTCCTGCTATTGTTTTTGCGGAGTAGCACTTAACTCAAGTTTTACGTTATAATCATAACGGAACTTTTATAAGTATCTATAAACTAAGGATTTATTACAGATATTACGAAAAAGTAGAGGAAGATTCGAAAACTGCTGGAAATCGAAGAGAACCAGGTTGTTCTAACACGGACGAGTACGAAAACTCTGTAAAAATGTACACGGATCTTGTACGATATTCGAAGGACGATAAACAAACCTACGACATCATACAAAGCAATAAATGAAACACTGGATTGACAGTCTAATAATGAAGATATTTGTACATTCTCTGAACTTGACATGCTGTACATTTGCAGCTTTGCACTATGTGTTATTCTCTACCTTGTTGTACAATGTTCACTGTTTTGCTTTAATAATTGTATTGTATATTATTCTTTGTGACACAACAAGATGTACATCTTTTTGATATTGTATTATGCATATGGGCCGATGGCTTATATTATTCGGTTAAACAAACTTGTATAAACTTGTATTTTCATTCGAAACTTACTCTTACTTTTTATAAAGTCAAATGTTCTAGTTTCTATTAATTGCCGTTCTAAAATTAAAAGCATTGTCAAAAAATAATAAATTTGTTAAACAAAAATAAAAATAAAATAAAAAATTAAGTAATAAAAAAAATCGGGAAAGTCATTAGATATCAAAGTTGTAGATAAATTCAATTTGTTTTTTAAATGCACGAAAGATCCTGTAGAAAACATACCGGAAATGTCAAGCAAATTGTGTGGTGAGTTTAAAATAAAACAATATAAACAATATCAATTTTGCTCTTTGTTTAACGTGTGTTTATTTGTTTGTTATCTTCTATTGTCATGAGTACCTTGTCTTTATTTCATTTGTCTTGTCAGTGTATGAATAAATAAGTAAGTAAGTAAGTAAGTAAGTAAGTAAGTAAGTAAGTAAGTGAGTAAGTAAGTTAGTGAGTGAGTGAGTGAGTGAGTGAGTGAGTGAGTGAGTGAGTGAGTGAGTGAGTGTGTGAGTGAGTGAGTGAGTGAGTGAGTGAG